>NC_041830.1:16572332-17174165 GCF_900964775.1 Scleropages formosus | reverse complement strand
CTTGGCTCTGTTTGTGATTCTCTGAGCTTCTTTAAATGCCATCCGGTGCTGTTTCTCCACGTTCTGCCCTTGTGGTGTTTTGTACACAGGTGAGGGACTCTGACACCCCCGTGAGATGTGGCCCCCAGCTGCCTGTGTTTGTGAGGAGATCTTATAGGCCCCACGAGGAGAACCTTTTTAGTTCATGTAAGACGACCCAAAGGTCTCTATCGTCTGATAATTCCCTTAGAGAGTGCTTGACCTCTGCGAGTGCTTTTACTGTAAGTGTTTCGCAGCTCTGACCAAGAGCACTTTATAGGAGGACACTCGGTGAGACAGACAGCCAGTCAAACGGTGTCAAACCGGCCGAAAGAGCACGTGGGCACACATTTCCACCAAAAACCATCCCGGGAGAGCTTTGCATCAATAGCTGAATTTTCAAATTATTGTCTTCCATGTGACTTTTCTGCAAAGAAGGGACTAAGAAAGCAGATGTACAATTTTAATCCGCTCTGAAAAAGACGAGCACATTAAGGAGAGATCCCTCCAAAAGGCTAAATAACATTAATGGCACACGGCTAGAGGAGCATCCTCAGCACCCTCACCCTTTCACTTTCTCCAGAAACAAACACGTGTTGGAAGGACAGCGGGGGCCCTGAAGGTGTCGATTAATGGCCCCTCCACCAGGGGGCGCACAGGAGCAGGGCCGCCGGTGTCTTTCATCGGCGGGTTTCCCCGTCTGGAACGGACTGTCGGCGGAACCAGGACTCTCTGTCTCGGCTTCCTTTGTGTGGATTTGGGAGCATTTCCGACGGCGCGCGGCGGTGTTTCTCTTCCACGCGAACAAAACGCCGTGATTTAATGTCGGCTCAGTGGAAAAAAACAAGAGCGCAGTGGGTGAGTGGGGCGGTGTCCTCCCCTTTAAGCCATCGGTCCCTCGCTCGTTCCCATTTCCAGTCCCGTTCCCATTCCCACTCGCGTTGCGTGGAAACCTCGCACTCCGGCCTCTGACCACCTCGTGTGGCTCCCGCTTTCCCGCGTGTACGTGGGAGCGAAGCCCCCCGACGAGCCGTAGCTCGAGGTCCCGTCTCGCTCTCTTTGTTTGGGCTTTCCGAACGGAGCAGGACACGGATGCGATCCTCATCCTCATCGTCTTCATCGCCGTCTTGTGGGGACCTCCCGGGAGCGCGGGCCCGACTCCATCGAGATGCGCGAGCACCAAAAGTTTCTTCATTAAGCCAATAAGGAGAACAGGATCGAGAACTTCAGCTCGAGTGTTTTCATGATCAGGGACCGGGCCGTTCCAGAGGAGCACCGCTGTTTTTCCACTTTAAAACAAATGTCCACATTAAATTAATGTATTTTTTCTCTGCCAGTGATCTCTGTGTGGGTGAAAACGTGCACTTGTACTGGAACGATGGAGTTTGAGAACCACATGACATACAAACAAACACGCTTCGGGTCGAGTTGAGTGTTGGACCGCCGGACCTCAGCGGAGCTCAGGGGACATTGCTGTCATCTGGAAGTAACCAGCCTCCGGTGCGACTTCTTGTGAGGAGCTGCTCCCGTAGATCTTCACCCCTGCAGGTTTACGATCACTTCGAAGTGTGTGTGTGTGAGAGAGAGAGAGAGAGAGAGAGTGAGTGGGAGGGGGCCCTCTATGCTCCACTTGATCCGCACCAAAGCGTACTCGTGCGGGGGGCGTTGACTTTTTACGGTGTGTGTGTGTTCAGAAACTCAGTGAAAGTGTCGTTTGTTCGGAGCGCGAGCTGCCGGGCTTCGTGCGGAGGAGTGGGCGCGCGCTCCGAACACGCTGGATACCGGCATCCGGGTTTCACTGTCGCCTGGACGCGCGCGGTCCTCTCCCTGCAGCAGGACGGTGGACTAGTTTTCAGAGGACCCGAAGCGTCATTAAAAGATACAAAGTGTCGAGAGAGTGCGGCGCGTGGACTGGCGCGTGCGGAGGGAGCGCGCTTCCGAATGAGCCCATGGCGAAGTGGCTGAGAGACTACCTGAGCTTCGGGACCCGCCGCGCGCCCCCGCAGCCCCCCAAGCCCGACTACTCGGAAGGGGAGAGCGAGCTCCTGCGCGCCTACCGCGCCCAGAAAAACCTGGACTTCGAGGACCCCTACGTGGACCAGGGGGCGCGCCTGGCCAACGGCAGCCTCGCGCCGAGCGCGGGCACGAGCCTCAGGGCGTCCGGTCCGGACGGGAAAGCGGTGTCGCCCAAACACCGGCTCATCAAGATCGACTCGCAGGAGTTGGTGCGGAGTAAGATCCTGCTGAGCGCCGTGAGCTTCCAGGACCCGCCGGAGCCGGTGAGCGCGCGCGTGTCTCCTCCTCGTCTCTCACTCTTTGAGTCTTTCTCACACAGACCGGCGTGTGGGTTCCGTTGTGTTGTGCCCGGGCTGGGGTCGAGCCCTGAGGACCTGCAGCCTCGTCTCGTGCCGCTGTTCTTCCGAACCGAATCCTGTCGAATGTCGTGCGCTGTGGAGAGCGCGCGACGCACATGGCATGCTGCAGTGCGTAACTGTGTGTGTGACCCGTTTTGTTCACGGTGAGGATCAGTTTAGCAGGATCATCATCATGTCCTTCATAACAGTCGACGAAATGTCGTAAATCGTAGTGTTCATAAACTCCGTGTATTTTTCGCTCCTGGCAGTTTATTTCTAAGTGTTTAATTTTTTTAGTTTCTACTGTTCCATATGGAAACACCACACGTTTTTGTATGGAACAGAAAAACACAAAGTGGCCTCATGAAGGATGTTTTTGCGGGAAAAAGCATGACACTTTGAGACGGGGTAGAACACGCTAAGAGAAGTGCACAGCATCCGAGTTCCCTGGGGCTCCAAGTTGAAGCTGAGCACAGATTTCCCATCCTGCTCTCCTCCAGGGGCACTCGAAGGCAGCGCTGCTCAAGTGCATCTCTGCTGTCGCTGCTCCTGGAGGGGCTTTGGAGTCGGGGGTGTCGCTTTCACACAACCGTTCCCCATCCCACCCTCTGGCCCGCGGGCCTGACCCAGGGGGCCACGACAGACGCCTCGGCTCCCGCTCCAGAAGTCTGGAAAGCGAACGCTTTCCTCCAGGGGCCTTTCTTCCGCCACCGCCCTGTAGAGCGCTCCTCTGATGCGGGGGTCGCGACACGCACTCGGAGTTACTGTGCTCCCCGGGGGCCAGACAGCAGCACTGACGCATCGCTTCTGCGAAATTGGGCCGCTGTGCTCGCGACGGAGTGGACGTGGGAAGAGGCGTCTTGTTTGCTCACGTCCTTCAGCCCACGGGCTCGCTGGCTGCACACGTACACACACCCAGGGCTGATTTGTTGTAGCTGTGGAATGCCGAGGACCACCCCTGCACAGATACACACACGCTGCACATTCCTTCCTGCTGGCTGGTGGGGGTGGGCGCGGGGGGTGTGATGAGCGGGCAACGCGTGGGTGTGACTCAAAGCGATGGTCTCCAGGAATGCAGCTGAAGACACGTTGGTTGGATCGCACCCCCACGCCCCTTTCGCGCATTCCTGTCGGTGTGTTTGCTGGGCACGGCGATGGCGGCGCTCCAGGTGATTCAGGTCCAGGAGCAGAAGGGGTGTGTGAGTGCGGGGGGGTGGCAAGGTGGGGCGGGCAAGGTCGAGGTGAGTTCCAGCAGCGTTGGGTCCACACCCTGATTTGCCTTCAGCATCCAGCTTGTCAGTGTGCTGTGTGGGCACTGTGTGACGAGGTGTGTGTGTGTCTCCGCAGACCTTGGCAGCCTGTCGGTAGCAGAGGAAAGTGAGAAATAAATGACGCTCTGGAGCTCTTGACCGTTGGCACAGCAGGTTCCCCATCGCCGGGCCACAGGGGGCTTTGCATGTGTGCGTTCGCGTGTTCACATTTGCGTGTCTCTCCTCGCCAGGTGGTTCCGTCTGCCCCGCTGGCCAGGGACGCTGACTACTCGGACCCGTTTGACGCCCGGCCGGAACGGCGCTCTGCCAGGTCGGACCGGGAGGTGGTTCTGCCTGAGAACAACGGCTACATGGAGCCCTATGAGGCGCAGCGGGTCATCACAGGTACCTCCCACTGCGACATCCAACGGGGGGGGGGTCGGGGTCGGGGTCAGGGTCAGGGGTGGGGAGGGTGACTGGTTGACACACACAATTCCCCCTCAGATGGAGCTGGAGTAACAGAACCATGTCGTTGTGGCCCGCTGCTTGTCAGGGAATTCTGGGAGGTGGGGGTCAGCTGGTGGCCTCTTCCCTGCCCCCCCCGCCTCTACGTTCCCTTTGTGTTTGTTGATGTACGAGTATGAATATGATCATCTTTCCCATAGTCCTCTTTCACCCTCTGCCTTCCTGCGACTCTCTCATTTACGGGCTTCTTGAGAGCTCTGCCCCACCCGCCCTGCTGCCCCATCAGGGTCAGTCTCGAGGGCTTGTCCTGTTGCCATGGAGACAGCAGGGACACCCGCTAGCAGTGTCACCCGAAGGTTAAAGCCCCCCCCCCCCGGCTCTGCTCTTCCCGCTTTCCACTCCTGTTTCTTGTTTCTCCTCCGTTTGTGTGATTTATGGCACTTTCCACCTGTGCTGCCTCTTTCGCTAATCATTATTTTATTGCTGTTCCATGGCGCGTGAGTCAAAGCTCCTTCGCACTCAGTACCACGGTAAGTGCAGTGGGTAACTGCCTCAGCCCAAGCTTCTCAACCCCATCAAAAACATTGATTTTGTCTAGCGGAATTCCTCGTGTGCATCGATCGCCGAATGCCTGTCGGGGGAAATTAAATCTTATGCGATAAGTAGGAGCTCCGCCGGGGGCCCAGGGGTCTCGTCCCGTCCGGTGGAGCATCAGGCCTTACGGATGCGTCGGTTCGTCCTCGGCCCCGAGACACCTGTCATTCTCAGGTCTTTCTCTGTCCCCACAGAGCTGCAGCGGGGCACCGGGGGTCGCCATGCAAAGAGCAGAGCCCAGCTCTATGACACGCCCTATGAAGACAGGGCCCGGGGGCGGAGCTTGGGCCGCGACAGCCGACTGCCCAGGGAGGACGAACGGCCGGCGGACGAGTACGACCAGCCCTGGGAGTGGAAAAAAGAGAATATCTCCAAGGCCTTTGCAGGTAGGACCACATTCAAGTGCCCACCTGCATGGCGTTCATTCTCAGACTATACCCAGCGATGGGTCACACCTCCAGGCCACACCCACAAATTGACGAGCTCGCTGATTAAGAGCTGTATGCGATCCTGTACCTGGATTTGAACCCAGATGGGTGCGTGCAGGTGGCTTCAGGTGTGACCATATAGAGAGGAACGTGTGCAAAGTGGCGGGGGGTGTGTTTCTATCCTGCCTGGTCACAGTTGTTCAATCTGTCACCTTATACCTCCTCAACCACACAAACAGATCTGGCCCCGCTGCAGCAGAGATACACACACACACAGACACGCACGCACCTGCTGTCAAGGTGTAATCCTTGTCTCCGTATCACCCCTCCCCCCACACTGTCCGCGGACCCTGCCAACATGCACTCGATTTCCACGGGTCAGTGACTGATATGGAAACTGAAGCGGGGGGGGGGGGGGGGGGGGGGGATCAGTGTGTTGATGGTGCACTCGGCACGGCCCCCCAGGATGGTGTCTCACAGTCTCCCCCCGGTGTGTTCTTAACTGCGTTCTTCAGGTGAAAGTGAACTTGAATTTACGCACAGATTTATACATGAAGGTGAAGGTTCAACTCCATCTGTCTGTTCTGCACAGGAGTTGTTTTCAAGCTGCTACTTGTTTTTATTTAAACACCACAAAGCTTTTCTGCGCGGAGCCGCAGCTACATGAATAATTACCCCCCTGGGGGACCAGGAAGCACTTCGGTGGGGAAGCATGGGCACCTGTGAAGGCACATCCCGCTGTGTGTGTATGTTTGCGCGTGCGCGCTCTTCTGCATCCCACGTGTGTAGGCAGCGTCTGCAGGGGGGTGTCTATGGTGGGGGGGGGGCAATGGTGACGTGTCGTCATGGTGATAATTCACTCCGTATCAGTTGAAATGCGCAGCATAAAGCGCAAAAGCAGCTGAACAGCACTAATTAGCAGCAGTTCCCACCAGGGGCTCATGGAAAATGTCAGGAGATGAATATTCATGAGCAGGAACCCCGAGCATGTCCCTGCCGCCGCCGCCACCACCACCACCCTGTGCCACACAAGAACGCCCGTTGTACTGGTTTGTTTGAGCTGCATGTCCTTCCTAGGGGGTCCTGGGTTTGGAAGTAGTAAGTGGCCAGAGGTCTGGTCCCCTGGGGGCCCACAAGGAACCGCAGGACCCTTATAATCACCGTTAACGAAAAACGCATAGCTAACGCAGTGACAGATTGGTGGCCCCCCCCATTAATGCAGGCGTGCACGCAAACACACACACACACACACACACACACACGTGTACTGATAAGGTAGGTGTGGGCTCTGGATTTAGTTAAGTTTTACTCTCCTGGGTTAGTTGCTGGTAATTAAAATGCTGATCCGTCACCGTGGTTTGGATTGGTGTGTGTTGGTGTGTGTCAGAGGGATGATTCTCTGTCAGCTGGGGGGGGCTGTCGAACATGTTGGCTCGGGGGGGTCGAGTTCTGCCCTTTGTCACAGTGAGGGGAGCTGACAGGCGTGAAATGCATGGATGTCACTTGGGACATGCGGGAGGTTGTTCCAAGGATCGGTGCCATCATGACACACGCACACACACAAAGGGTCACTCTTGCAGATCTCCTGTGTTCAGTCCAACTCACTTGCGGCTTAGGTCATTAAGGTTGTTGTTGTTATTATCTGACCTGTGTTCCCAGAGTGACTTGCAGTACCGTATTTTTACGCTGTGGTACCCATTTCTACAGTGGGATTATTTCCACAGCATGAGTTCAGGAGAAGTATTTTAGAGGTACTTCAAAAGGTGTGGGATTTGAACCCGGATCCGTAGACCCCCGTTTGTGAGAAGTGTCTGATGCACACACAATAAACACAGCCCTACTGTCTGTGTGACTCCCCCCCCCCATTCACCAGTGCTATTCCTTATCTGCTTCATGTCCTCCTTTTCTTATTGTCCCTCATATTTAATACAAAATGGCTCTTATTTTACTTTTTTTTTTTTCCCTTCTTCTTCTTAAAACACCCCCCAGCCAGGACTCAAGGTGACCTTGGGGTCCATGGCACCCCCCACCCCAACCCCTCTGTGTTGCTCACTGCACTGGTACAGTCTGTTAACAAGACGCGGTGAATCGCAGCCAAGAGCTGCCGGTATCTGGAGTGCCGCCCTGCTCCCTTCCCATGATGCCCTGCGGCATCTGTGCGCATTTGTTTGCCCGCAGGCTGTGGGTCGAGCGCAGATCCTCACGCCGCTTCCCTGGAGCCCGCAGCCAAATGTGTCGCTTTGTTCTTGTCTGTTGTTGTGACCGTTGTCTGTGACTCTGAACTGCACCCCCCCGCTCCGTGTCCAGTGCAGTTTGACGGCCCCGATTGGGAGCAGCCCTCAGCCCCACCGGAGCGGCCCCAGCCCACGAGGACGGCGCCCGCTATGGGTGGAGCCGCCAGGCTCCGCAAGCACACGGATCCCCACCTGCTGCTGGGGGAGCGCGTGGACCCCACCCTGCCACTCGAGAAGCAGGTGTACGTACCCCTCGCGCCCCCACCGGATTGCACCGCGGTTCCCTCGCGCTTCACCGTGTGTCTTCGTTGCATCTCTCATCCCAGGTGGTACCATGGAGCACTGAGCCGCTCGGAGGCGGAGTCTCTGCTCACCTTGTGCAAGGAATGCAGTTACCTGGTGAGGAACAGCCAGACGAACCGCTCCGACTACTCGCTCTCCCTCAGGTACCCCCCGCTCTCTCCTGTTGCCCTGGCAACATCACGCTTCCTCTTCTGTTTGAGGTGTTACACAGCAAGTAAAGGCCGCATGTGTTTCCTTTGCTACTGATCAGTGTTGCCATCATGACTGCGTGTGTATCCCCCCCACACACACACACCCTTCCTAAGCTCCTAGGGGTTGTGCTTGGGGGGGCCTGGCTGTGTGATGGTGAAGCTCACACACTTGGTCTGTCCCCTTGTCTCAACTACCGCAGGTTTACTGAGTCTCCTGTGGTGAGAGTAGGGTAATGGGGGTGGACCGAGTGAATCTACCCAGTTAGACCCCTGTCCTCCGGCTCCCCAGCTATAATTAGAACAGCGGCTCCTTAAAGGGAAGGGGCACATCTGTCCCCCGCCGCTGTCCTCGTCCTCGCACTCCTGCCAGGCCCCCTTCCTCACACTCATCAGCTACCCCCCCCACCCCTCCTGTGTCCTTGTCCAGGATGACCACGTGTCTGTCCAGCCCTACATCCCAGAACTGTGGCCTCCTGCTGATTCAGCTGCTCTGTGTTTGGTGTGTAACTGTAACTGTGTGGCGTTTCGCTGGCAGGGAGGGTTTTTCCGTGTGTTTTCTGCTGACGGAATTCTCCCAGAATGCATCACTCCCCCGAACCCCTCACTCCCCTCCTGCAGTTAGGCTACAAAGGCAAAGCACTGACCCCAGTCATTCCTGCTTAATCCTCCTTTCCGTCCTCTGTGTGTGTGTGTGTCCGTGCGTGCGTGTGTGTGTGCGTGTACACGTGTACACATATGGAGTTTCAGTGTTTGGAATCCTGTGTCCAAACAGGATATTTCCTCTCCACATGTGTGTGTATCTGTGTCAGTCTAGAAGAAGGTTGCTATTGCACAGGAAGTTATTGTTTAGGGGGGCTTGGGGGCGGGGCCTGTGAGGTGCTGCTGTTTGCAGTACCGTAGTAAATTCACTCCCCGCTGTGTCCACTGTCCGCAGGAGCTGCCAGGGCTTCATGCACATGAAGTTCTCACTGTCCAAGGAGGGCAAGTACATCCTGGGTGAGAACAGCCCCCCCTTCGGCAGCATCCCCGAGGCGGTGCACTACTACACGACCCACCGGCTGCCCATCCGCGGCGCCGAGCACCTCTCCCTGCTCTTCCCTGTGCTCGTGCAGACCCTCTGACCCAAGTGAACTTTCTGATTGGACAATCGTGGAAGTTGGAGGAGCTTCTCTCAGTTGTGCCAAAAGTGGGCGGGGCTTCTCCCCCTTGTCCCGAGGCCTACCGCAAAACGAACCTCTTGAATTGACAGAACCGGACCTGGGTGGGAACTTGACAGGGCCTGGACAGACAGCGCCTCCTGCTGGGTCGGAGACACACTGATCGAATTGAATTCATTGGCTCCTCCTCCGGCAGCTATTGACGGTCCTGCTGTTGTTTCCATGGCGACCTGCCAGCCCGATGCCTCGCCGAGGTTGGACCGAAAGTTCGTATGAACGCCACAGTGTTTGTGGACTTCAAGACAAGGGAAGGAGGAAGCATTTCACTGTGCTACCGGGGAGACACACCACCCAATGCGTTAACCGTTTCAGTGACGACTGTCGGGTTCGATCTGCTGTATTGTACAGTGACCTCATAAATATCCTGATCTTGTTTATGATAACAATGACAGTGGCTGTAGCTCTTAGCATTAACTTATTTGATTTTGTTCCATTTCTACTAATAAAAATCCTTTTTAATGTTTCTTCTGCTCTCGTTACTTTTACATTTATTCATTTAGCAGATGCTTTTCTCCAAAGCGACATACATCTTTTGATGGGTCCTGTGTGAATTTGTAGGAATTACCAGGGTAGCAGGGCAAACGAGAAAGAGAGTGTGTGTGTGTGTGGATGTAATCCAGGGAGAGAACAACACATCGGTTCTCCAAATGACCTCCACCCAGTGCCTTATCTCCGATCCGCAGGTTCCAGTGAACTTTGTTCACCAGGATGTGACGTCCAAACTGTATTGTCCTCAGTGCAAGGAGACTTAAGGTAATGGTTGGGTGTGTGTGTGCGTGCCATGAAGTCTTCTGAAGTGCTCGACAGGGTCTCTCTCTCTCTCTCTCTCACACACACACAGGACGTGACTCAACACTTGCATGAACAGCCACAGATTCCTGACTAATTGCAGCTCTTGTACCTCTAGGACTCCGGCCAGAGTTTGGCCCGTTGCCCCCGGCGACCAGCCACTGCTCAGGCTTTGACACAGACGCCCCTGATCTCAGGTCACGTGACCATCTGGACCAAGAGGATGTCGCCTGACGCGCTGTGAGTCCCATTACACTCATAGGCAGCGGTAAACATGAATCATGCAGGACCTTCGTGCTGCTCTCTCTTTACTGCCTTCTGTCTGTGACCTTTCACCTCTTGCTCACCAAAGCCTGGATTTCACTACGTCGTAGTTTCACGGCAGGTTCCTCCTGGAAGGGCTCCCAGTTTTCTAGTGTCTTTATGCTACCATGTTTCACATTTTTGTTTATTCATTTAAGGACGTACAGCTCAGAGTAAACGAAGTGTATCGTCGACAACGGACGAGTTTTTGACACGGACGGTACTACAGCTGGAGGCGAGGATCGAACCTGCAACCTTTGGATCCAAAGGTAGTGGCTCTAATCGCTCTGCTACCAGCTGTCACCGATTTCTATCGGGTGCTCCATCCCAAGGCCTGAGGTTCCATAGCGACTCCCCCCGCAACCGGACTAACCCTGACGCACTTGTTTGTAGAAAATGTGCTGTTTTTTCCATCTGAAGATCCAGGCCGTGGCGCGAAAGCAAGTCGCGCGGTCATCTGTGAGCAGTTATCCGAGATGCCGAGCAGCTCCTCCCCCCCGCCCCAAGGTTGCCTTAAGACTCGGACCTTTGACCTTTGACTAGTGACGGGATCGTGATGCGGGAGCGCTGTCCAGATGGCCTCTTTGTGTGCTCACGGCTGAGAACAAGGGACCCACCGGGGGAGGGGCGGTGCCATGGGGACGCCCACGGCAGACCAAGCGATGGGTGTTCAGATGTGTTCTACAGGAAGTGCTTCTGGACCGTGACAAGGAACAAGTGACCTTTATCCCGAACGTGGGCAGCCCAGGTGAGCGTCCCGTCGGAAATGTCATCCAGCGAGCCGTGATGAAAGGCGCCGGTTCCAGACGCGCCGCCGCCGCCCGTCCGCCTGCCTCTCGCCCACGTTTCACGCTCTGCTGGCGATGCGCCCGCTCAACAGGATGCCGTCGGCTGTTGCGGCCCCGGCGACAAGCCGACGGGTAGAGAGCGCGGTTCGAGGAGCTCCGTTGACTCCTTGAGCTCAGTCTGGGACGAGAGAGGAGCGTCTCCGCAGGAAGCAGGGGGTCCAAGTCCGTCGAGGGACTTTTCGTCAGTTCGCGCCCCTCTCTGTGTGCAAAGGGACCTGTTTATAATTTCACGCGAAGCCTGAACTGATGTCAAGGTCCAAGGGCACGTGGTGAAGGCCCCGCAGTACCTGCTTTCACCACGAGGGGGCGCACATGCTCTCACCGCAAGCTCCTTCCGCCCCTGAAAGAAAGTGAAAGACTTTTTATACTTTTCACTTGTATTCCATAATGGAAGTGCCATAACAGGGTGCGGGTCTTGTGTGGACAGTACAGCCCACAGTGAGGGCAGGTTTACATTTATTCATTTAGCTGATGCTTTTCTCCAGAACGACTTACGGTGTTGAGGTTACAAATATTTACCCATTTATACAGCTGGGTAATTTTACCAGAGCAATTTAGGCTAAGTACCTTGCTCAAGGGTACTACAGCCAGAGATGAGGCTCGAACCTGCAACCCTGGGTCCAAAGGCAGTAGCGCTAAACATTACACTACCAGGTGTCCCCAGGTTCTTATTAATGCGCTGCTGTAAAGAGTTTCAAAGACGATTTGTGGTGTTTCTGCACCCCAGCGTGTACTTTGTCCCAGGAGCATGTTTTTTT
Source organism: Scleropages formosus (assembly GCF_900964775.1). Taxonomy (NCBI): domain Eukaryota; kingdom Metazoa; phylum Chordata; class Actinopteri; order Osteoglossiformes; family Osteoglossidae; genus Scleropages; species Scleropages formosus. The sequence continues at coordinate 17,162,413 of NC_041830.1, read as the reverse complement.
TTTAAAATCCATACTTTATTCAATTCCAAAAGAACAGAAACAAAACTTCCAATATCCCACATCACAAATCACAAACGCAAAATGTGTCCCAGGAGCATTTGTCACAGATCAGAATCATCATCACTTGCAAAATGTGTAGCTGTGCAGCGACTGTCTGGCAGTGTGTTGCTTACGGCAGCTGTCTTTGCACCCTAAGGTTGCAGGTTTGAATCCCAGCCTTGAGCAATGGACTGACCCTAAAAGCTTCAGTATAAGTTGCTTTGGAGAAAAGCAGCATCAGGTGAATGTGTTTGTTGGAGCGTGGCGGCTACAGCAGCACTGAGGCTTCGCTGGCCTTTGCTCACTTTTAGGGATGTTGGTTTTTCGGAGAACTGCTGAGATTGAGATCTGTGCTGCCCGTGAGAAAGGTGGCGATGGGCCGATGGTGCCCCCGACCGCGTGGCCTGGCCTGTCGCTTTCAGCCACAGTGTCATGAGGAGGTGTGTGTGTGTGAGTGTGAAATATTCTCACGAAGGACTGCAGTACAACGAGATAAGGCCACACGTTTTTGTCAGTGTGAAAGAGGACGAAGCCAAACTGCACCGATTAACGTGGACTTTGGTCAACAGGCCAATAAGGGGTTAAAGAAGCGTCGTGTCACCATGGGGGGTTGGGGGGGGGGGGGGGTCACAGTGAAGCCTCTGACCTCGAGCTCCTCATCATCCCCGGCTGCCCCGAGTCCAGGGTGTCAGTCCTCCCAACGAGTCCTCGTCGCGGCCACAGCGCCCCTTGTGGACAAATGTGCACTTTCACACTGGTTCCCATTGAGTGACCAAGGAGTCCCGCTGGACATTGACCGTGTCCAGTAGAGACGAGAGACACCGCAGACCACAGACACAGTGCAATAACAAAGAAGCTGCGAGTGAAACCAGCGACAGCATTCAAACAAATAGGATGTGATGATTCCGGAAGTTTCCTCTTCACGCTGATGGTAGATTCTTCACGCTGCAGATTATTGGTGAGATAGCGTCACTCTGGCGATCTCGCAGTTTGGGCCGTTTCAGCGGAACACGAGTTCGAGGAACTTCAAACTCGATATCATTGTTATCGTTATTTAGTTTCCTCTGAAGTGACTTTCGCTGTGAGTTTTGTGCACTGAGCTACTGACACTGATTTTCTCATTTATACACCAGGGTAATTTCCACTGTACTGGTTTAGGGTAAGTCCCTTGATCAAAGGCAATGCGCTAGGAGGTGGGATTCAGACCCAGCACCTCCAAGTGCAGGGTGGAAGCTCTGTCCACTGAGCTGTCGTGCAATATTAATTTTTCACTTTTTTTTCCCCATGTAATTTACTTTTGTTTACACTGTCTTTACTCCATGTTGAATGGATATGCTGTATAAAGACTGGAAGGAGCCAGAAGGTTCTGCTCTGCGTACAAACCTCCTCTTGGAAAAGCGCGAATGTGTTCGGATCCCCTGGGAGCTCTAGTTGCCCACCCAGCGGTTGCCATGGTGATTCATCAACACGGATCTGGGTTTCAGAATCCGGGAGTTCGAGGCCGAAGACTGTCATGGGTCGGGCAGCGCCATGCAGGACCTGAGAGTGGGGAGAGATGGAGAAGGAACATACGTAAAGACATATCACTCTCTCACACACACACACACACACACACACACGTGCAGGAGGACCTCACATTCTGTATGCTATCAAACTGTCCCCTCCCTGACCTGGATCTGCGGCCCCCCTGGGAGCCGTCCCACCCTCTCAGGACCCTCGTGTCCTTGCAGCGCTTATTCTGGAACCAGACTCAGATGACGCAGAGACTGAGGCCAACGAGTCGGTCCAGCCGGATCCGGCCGAGGGGTCCTGGAGTAGCACCGCTCCACCTTGCTCTCGCACCCGCTTCCATCTGGCCTCTGCACCCCTACGTGGGCTCCGCCCATCTCTGCCTCTCTCCGCCCACCTAGGACCCTGAGGGATGAAGGGGAGTGGTCAAATGGAGAGCACTGCTGACTGAAGATGATGAGGAGAGAACAGACAGACTCACTCACCAGTACCGAGGGTCTCCATCGCCGATTGGCGATTCTGAGATCGGCTGCTCTGCCTGACAGCACGGCCCCTGCGGCCCCCGGGGAGGAACGATCACCAGGCATCAGCAAGCCATTGCAGAGCGAGCAGCACACGCACCCAGGGTGAAAGACGCATCCCCCGGCCCGCAGAACCAGCTCGGTGGACCGGAACCCCACACCTCGCGGCGAACTTCCTGTCACAGAGTGAAGGCGATGGCACCGGTGGCATCGAGCTGCGAACATCACCGTGCAGCAGTCTGCACTACGTGGAAGTGTCTGGCAAAGGGCCTCGCTCAAGGAGAGCCTGTCTGATCGTAAGTCCAGGTCTCGAACCCCTGTCTGCCCCCCCCCCAGCTGGCTGCCCCACTGCTGTAATGGGCCCGGCGGAAGGACTGAGTGGGACCCCACATGCAGGACCACAGGCTCTCAGGTGGGCCAGAGCAAAGGGACAGCACACCCGAGGGGCACAGCGAGTCTCTGCGGCCTGGACACACACACACACAGACAGACACACACAGACAGACACACGACCCTCCAATCCAGAGCTGTGAAGAAAAAGATGGTCAAATAAGATGGCTACCTAAAGCTGAAGCCCCAAATGAAGGCAGCGATGTGAAATCATGGTATTTAGCAGACATCCCCAGATGAGGTGAGATGAATCCTGGTGTAGAAGGTTGCCTCCCCCCAAACACTCCCTTCAGTGCCATCAGTTAAGATCCCAGGGTTCCATGTGGCGTCAACCTGCACATGGACACATATGTGTCTAATATAACGTATATGCTAATGAGCTCTGGGGCACACCCACTAATATACGCAGCAGCTTCAGCCCCGCCCCCTTCCGCCAATCCATCCAATAGGAGGACAGAAAACTCGACCAGATGGCTCTTTTCATTTAAACTGCTAGATTGAACAGGAATGCGAATCCAGGCGGCCGAGGCGAGGCGATCAACGGGGTGGGGGTTTCTCCATCGGTTCCAGGTCTCCTCTTTGAGCGTTGTTCAAATCACACTTCCAAGTCCCACTTGATTTCTGTGACCTCCCACGACCGCTTTCGTTTCATAAATGCTAAACGCACAAGAAAGGATCTGCTGCCAGGTAAGGCAGGATTACAATGGGAAGATCAGGTGTTGTGGATCTGTGGTCTCCTTGCCAGTGTCCCCCGTTGCTAAGCAACCGGTTTTGTTGTCAGCTTCAGGAGGCGTGGCCTGTGCGCTGCTGCTAAGTCAGGTAAGTTAAGGGAAATTTAATTAGGACACAAAGACGTCCCTCCCGATGCAAAGCGCACCAGGGGCAGTCGCTTTTTACACTTTATGAATCTTTCGATGTTTGCTACGTGCGGAAGACCTCGCGAGGAAATGTGAAATAGGGCTGCGATGGATGTCGTGGACAAGGACAGGTGACACTCGTCTCTTGTCAATTCGGTTTCGGACCGGCAGAGACGAGGGTCTACGGGTGGGTGACGGCGTGTCTCCGTGACCGTATTAATATTCCGTGTCCCGCATACTAATGAGAAGTTATGAGTGATCACCGATGAGGCTGCGGAATCAAATCCCTTTTTTCATCCGAACGTTTGAACGAACTATTTTTGACCTTCTGCAGGGACGCTCGGCTTCGCCATGACTTCCCGGATCGAGCGGCTGGCGAAACCCAAGCCCAACCTGCTGAAACATCCTGACAGGTAGGGAGGCCCTCGCTGGCACTGTCGCTGCCACTGCTGTCAGCGCTGTCACCCCTGTCGTCGCTTGGAGAACGCTGCTCACGCTCTCGATGGCCATTGTGTTTGCCGGGGAGCAGATCGGTCTACTGGCTGGACGAGCTGCCGCCGAGGAAGAGGGGAACGACAACCGCTTTCGGTAAAGAGAGCCTCAGATCGAGCTCAGACCGCTGCAACTTTCCATGAGCTCCTTCTCCTCCATCCACGTCTTTGCATTCCATCTTCCTGCATTCCTCTCCATCCTCTTCTGTTCTCCTCCACCCTCCATCTACACACCCCTTCCTGGGTGCACTGTCCCACACCACTGCTCTGGTTAAACGCACTCTGATTTGCTCACTGCGGTCCCTGAACGTGCATCTCATGGTTATTAATGTCCCTTGTGTCCAGCGATGACACCTCGCCTGTCCCAGCTCGCCCAGGGGAAGCGGCTCCACCCCAGTTTCCAGGGAATCAGGTGATGGACCCCCTCGTCGTGCCCCTCCCGTCCCAGACCCCTCCCACATCATACGACACGCTGCGGTTTGGACACGCTTGCGGTGAAAGGACAGGTTCCCTCCAGTGACCCCCATGTGACCGCAGCCGTCTCGTGTCCACAGGCCGTCTCCGGTGTGGCGGGTGAGCGCCGCGGCCCTGCGAGCGTCCCCCTCGGAGCGGGTGCGCCACTTGGCGATGCCCCGCGTACCCGCTGAAGGCTGGCACCCGGACCGCCCCCTGCTGGCCACGGTGAGCGTTGACTCCCTCTCATCCTGGGTCTCGCAGCTGTTCTTCTGGAAGCTTCTGTCAAATCTGCTCACCGACACAGTTTGTATTTCACTGTGTGAACTAGACCCTGGAATGAGCGTTTCCTGCCCTCTGGCGCCCCCCGCAGGTGAGGAAGGCTGTGCTGACGGCCGTGCCGACCCCCCACATCTGCCAGCTGTCCCAGCCCAAGAAACTGGCCACCCTGCCACCCCAGAACGCGCACGCGCTGCCCGCGGGGGGGCCGCAGCCGGCCAGGGTCTCGTCCCACATCAGTATCCTGGCCGGTGAGTTGTCCTCGTGCGCCGCCCCCTCGTCTCGAACGTCAATCGCTCTCGGCTGCGCTTAGAGACGAAAATGAAGCGTAATGAGAAATAGAAATTGTCCAATTTCGTAGAAACACTTGCGCTTAAGGGTCCACATTGGTTCATGATCGAGCAGCTGTGGTCACTAAATGGTTCTGGGTGTAAATATGTTCTCACGGCCCCCGTCTAATTGCCTCTGTGCCTTTGGCCCCATGTTCCCTGCTCTGCCTCGTACCCCTCCAGCCCCCAAGTCGCTGCACCCAGAGTACCAGGCCGATCGGCCCGTGTTGTGGTCGGTCCCGACGTCGGCGCGTCGCGCTGCGCCCAGCGAGCGGGTGCGAGTCCTCGCCCAACCCAAGGTGACGATGGCGCTCTGCGAGGACCGCGACCCCTACCGCATCAGCCGGGCCGCCCTGCGCGCCGTCGCCTCCCCCCGAGTCGAGGAGCTCAGCGCCCCGCTGCCGCGAAAGTGCAGGCCGCAGTAGTCGAGCGAGGAGACGGCGTCCGGGGGGGAGCGGGAGTGGGTTGGGGGGCGGGTTGGCTGGCGAAGAGGAAGCAGCTGCTTTGGTTTGAAAAAGCAAACGTGCAAAGCCGACGCTCCTCTGATCTCGGTCTGTTCCATCATGAATTTTACTCACTTTACTGTACTTTGCACCGCGCTCTACAGGGACTTGCACTCCGGCCTGTCATTCGAACCTGCGCATCAGTCCCGTCAGTTATTTCCACCGCGACCGGACCGAGTCGAACGCGTCGCTACACGTATCAGTTCCGAAGCGAAACGTTCATTTCGACCTTTCAGCACAAATCCTCTCGCAAACTTTTCCACTTTATCGTTTCTTTTTTACGTTGTTTCCTCCCTGGGACGAACTCGAGTCGTGTTTTCCCTGCAGGCATGTGGGAGTTGCCTCACTTCGCCTCATTTTACCTCATTTCACCTCACTCGCACAGTGTTTACAGCTCGCGGCTCCTGCTCCTCAGCGGCACGAGGACGCGGGGGGCGCGCGGACAGCGAGCACGAGAAGGTCCTTTGCGGCACCTTTATTTCCGGTCCTTCTTATCGTCACTTTTCCTCGGCGTTACAGTGTAAGTGTTTGCTGTCCTGCATTGATGGGACTCCAGAGTGTGAATAAAGAATCTGTGAATCACTGGGGCTCCTTTCTCACTGAGCGTTTCTTCACGCACCTGCACACGTACACGCACACGTACACGTGCACGGAGCTGACCGCTGCTACAGTGTTACTGAACTGCTGTAATATGAACAACGGCGGTGTTTTCCATCTTTACACGTCTGACACGTGTGTGACCGCGTACATTCCAACACACACACAGCGCTCGCGTGCGGACATTAATCTTGCCGAGTGCTCCATGGTAACACGGGGCCCTGGCGCGCGCTGCTGTAATCACGGTACCCGTATTAACGCGCGTAATTGGCGCTCTTAATTGAGCTGAACCCCCTTTATGCAGCCCGCCCCACGGGAGCGCGCATCCGGTCTTCATTTTCCTGGAGTCGAGTCTCACAGTTCAGTCAGTGTGTGTGTTTACTGATATACGCTGAAATGTGTGTGAGACTGTGAGGGCGCGGGAAGAAAGTGCACGCGCAGCACCATGGGTGCGTGAGTTCATCATCCGCAATCATCTTCTCTCTCTCTCTGTCTCTCACACACACACACACACACACGGTCTGTAATTCACTCCATACACGGAAGCCGCGGCAGGTAACCGGTGGGAGACACAGCGGCACATAGTCCCCCCGTGCGCGTTCCCGCGCCCACGTGTGCGCGCGTGTCGGAGCTCAGAGAGGCTCTTTCCGAGGCGACTTGACGGCGGTTCGCGGGACGTCGCTGCGAGGTAACAGCGGATTACAGCGGTACAACAGAGTAATTTTTACTGTCTGGTGCGAAACGAGTTATAGACGTGCAGCTTGAATAAGAGTTGCCTGCGTTCGCGTGGGAAATGGAAGTCACGTGAGGTGGTGCGTCTGCAGGTTATTATTATTATTATTATTATTATTATGAGACCCGCGTTTGCGTTCACTGCTTCGATCCCACATCACGTGGGTGGAAAACTTTTGATGGTGAAACAAAAGTTGCAGTTTGGAACAAATGACACGGCGTTTGCCTCCAGCAACCCTTAGTGGTCCACGGTCTCGCGCTCAGGGGCGCCACCCGACTGCTGACTGACTGATGACTCCTGATCGATAGGTGACTCCTGATCCACCGGGGACTCCTGGCTGAACTGAGATCCAGGTGAGCAGATGGTGCCCGGTTCCGTCCAAAATACTGCAGAAATGAGCCCACCGAGGGCGCGCGCACTTTACCATGTTTATCGTCATACATGAATAAAAACACTCGGCTGCCTCGCAGCTCTAGGGTTCCCCCCCCCCCCCCCCGCACTCTCAAGTGTCACTTTTTGTGCAGTTCACACCATTCTTAGAGTAGTTCAGGGCAACCTGGACCAAGTTACTGCAAACTCTGATCGCGCCGGTAAAATCTCTGCATTTGTTTACTAATAATCATAATTACAGTAACTCTGTAATGAGTCCCATGCAGAGTACAGCATGTTTGTGTTTGTAAATGTCTGGGTATAAATGTGTACGTTTAAATATAAGTGTCTGTAGGTATTTGTGTTCACAGCTGCTGCCTTTGGACCCGAAGGCTGCGGGTGCGATCTCCACCTCCAGCTGTAGTACCCTTAAGCAAGGTACTTACCCTAAATTACTCCATTAAATCACCCAGCTGTATAAACGGATAAATAATTGTAGGGACCTTGAAGTTATAAGTTGCTTTGGAGAAGAAGTGTCATATAAATGAGTAAATGTATTCGTACGTGTATATACTGCATGTATACGTTTGTATGCGTATGTGTGCAGTTGTGTTGTACGAAGAGCCCGAATCTCCCGTCAGGTGGGACCCTGGAAGCTGGAGGCCCTGAGCCGTGATGCTGATGTCCCGCAGGTGTGTCACACACCTGTCCCTGGTTTTGGGGGTTTGTGCGGCAGCAGGTGAGGCGGGGCGTTGGAACCGGGGCAGAAGGTGGATGTCTGGTGTACCTGGGGTGGAGGTGTGGGGTCATGGGTGCCCACTGAAGTGAAGTCTCTGTAGCTAATGTTGTTCCTGCGCTAGTGTGCTCTCACCTCTGGGGGGCACATATAGTGCTCTGTAAAGACCCTCTGTCCTGTCCTGTCCTGTCCTGTCCTGTCCTGTCCTGTACCGGCAGCCCTGCCTCTGTCCATCCCTGCCCCGACCCTGCTCGACTGCGTGTTCCTGGAGAACAGCAACGCCACCTGCTGGTGGGAAGGAGTGGACCGTGCCCCCCCCAACACCTCCTACGTCCTGCACGTGGACGAGTAAGACGAGCGCTGCTGCCTCTCGTGCCCGGAGCCTTCGTCCGGGCCGCGCCTGCTCAGCGTGCCACGTGTTCCGTGCTGTTGTGCACTGATTCACTGATAAACACTCTGGGTGGCGTGAGGGGGGTTAACCACCCCCAAGCCTCACAAACAAGCTGTTCACTGATGACTGGAGATATGCAGATGATGGAGCTCATTACGCTCTCTTCCTCTGGGTGATGCTGGATGCTGCGCTGGCTGGCGCCCGGGTTCGACGGCCTTTACGAGAGAGCGCAGCTTCGTTCGCGCGGCTCCGGGTTCGTTTGGGCCTGGGGTGCCGAAGGAGCTGAAGCGGCGCTCGGAGCGACCTGCGTCCGGTGGGATCTCGCTGGGGGGTCCGTGGCACCTCGTGGCCCTCGGTGTTCAGCTCACGGGTAGTTTTTCTCTCCAAAAAGAGCGTTATTGCGTGTTAACGTCGTGCCTGCAATGTTCCGGACCGATGCCGTGAGGGCGTGACGCTGGGCCGATTCTGCGGGCTGAGTGAGCGCTCTGCTGATCCCCATATGGAAGCTGCACTGGATTATAGTAACATACAACATACATACATGCAGGAACAAAGCGAGGACAAATGAGAAAATACACACATCGGAACTGCCCCTCTGTTCCATCTCTGCTGCAAAGCGGTGCAACTCGCTTGAAGATCACGGGTCAGTGCGTCACAGGTCGCAGGTCAGAGTGTGTGTATGAGTGTGTACTTTGTGCGTGTGTGTACGTCCCGTCGACTCGCAGTTGCGTCACCTTTCCGTTTCTAAGAGCTGCAGCGAGCACCTGGTTGCCGACGGCGACGCTCTCTGCGTGGCTCTTAAGTGTCCTCGGTGCTGCTCCACTCTCATGTGCACTTCCTGGTGAAGGCGTTTAGGCGTAACTTGTTGAGGTGCCCTGTGACCTCAGGTGGCAGGTGTGTGTGTGCGTGTGTGTGGGGGGGGTGCTTTCCGGGTGACAGGATGTTGTGTGAGATAAGATCAGAGATGCTTTCGTCTGCTGATGAAAGCAGGTATTCTGGGAGGTCGAAGAATGAGAAGCGCCTCTCTGCGGTGCCCCCAGTTGCCCCTGGGAGTCACTTGCCCCCCCAATTGCCCCGCGCAGGATGTTGCAGCTGAACTGCTCCGTGTTCCAGTCGAGGACGTGCACCACGCAGGGCAACAGCTGCTCCGTGCCCATCCTCACGGCGTCGGCCAACTACTGCGTGAGCGTGGCGGTGGGCGGGGCCACCTGGGAGGCCTGCTCCCCCCGCCGCTGCTTCCATGGCCTTCAAGCAGGTACGCGCTGCTCTCGAACCCCAGCTGCTCTCGCACACGCTCATTGTGGGGGGATGTGCGGTGACCCGTCCCTGCCGCTCTGGCCTCTCCCACCCAGTGAAGCTGTACCCCCTCGTGCTCCACCGGCTGTCCCCGGCGCAAGGCCGCTCACGCTGCCTGGAGCTGCAGTGGTCCATTCCCACAGGCTTCGCGCTGTCACCCCGGGAGATCGCTGAGGGCCACCTGCTCTACCAGCTCCGATACCAGTCGGAACGGCAGGTCAGTGGCCCAGCTCACCTGAGAGAGCTCGAGAACAGGGTTCTGCTGTGGGGACAGCGGGGGGGGGGAGCAAGACCCTCTAGACATTGAGTTGAGCACTGATTCATCTGTCCCTTTAGCTCCACCCACAGATCGAGGAGACGGACCTCCCATGCGTGAGGTACACCGCAGACTCCGCCCACTCCTCTGGGCCTGCGCCATGTCGCCTTTGTCTCTTCGCACCCTTCACCGAGTACAGCGTGGCCATCCGCTACCGCTACTATCGCTCGCAGCACTGGAGCGACTGGAGCCACACCCAGCTGGCTCGCACCGACGAGGCCGGTGAGGCGGGGCAGGGGTCGGAGGTCAGGGGTGGAGGCACAGTGGGTTCGAGAGCTTCACTTTGAACGAGGATCCATTTTACTCCCCGATTACTCGCCGACCCATGGAATGAGGCCTGACTTGGTACCGTGCCCCCCCCCCCCGCAGCCCCTTCTGTGGCCCCACAGCTCTGGTGGTGGGTGGAGCCGAGAGGCCCGGAGGGACGGAGAACCGTGGTCTTACTGTGGAAGGTGAGCGTTACAAATAAAGCATTAATGTTTATAGTCCTCCTAGGCACTAGGGGGCAGCCTCCTACATTTCACTTCCCTTTGCAGCCGCTGACCCCCCTGCAGGCGAACGGACACATTTTGGGGTACAATGCCTCCTGCTGGTGTGAGGGCGGTCCGGGGGTGACGCACTCGTGGGACTGTGGGACTCTGCTCCCCTCCAACACGTCCTGCCGCCTGGTCCTCTCGCTGCAGCGCTGCTCTTGCACCTTGACCGCGAGCACCGTTTCCGGTCCCTCCCCCACCGGCAGCATCGCGCTCCCCGGACCAGCAGACGCAGGTAACTCGCGGCAGGGCAGCTTCCAGCCGGACACCTCGGGACAGGAAGTGCACTCTGATTGGACTGTTTCTTTACTGATGTGCTGGCAGTGGGCCCCCCCCCCCGAGACCCTCGGCGTGTCGCCGCTGAATGACACGACGCTGCAGGTGCGATGGACGGCACCCAGGAACCGCGCAGCCGTGGGCTACGTGGTGGAGTGGACGCCCGTCACCGGAGCCGCACCCCACGGGCCGTCCTGGCAGATGGTGGGCGGAGACGCCCGAGGCGCCGTTATCGCCGGTAGGTTTAAGGACTGCAGGAAACCAGAGCCCCTGTAGCGCACCGGTTACCCCCCCCCTTGGGGGGTTCCTACTGGGCCTTAGATGATGGAGTCTGACATGGTTCTCAGAAATTATAAGGGCAAAACTTTCTTTGTGTGTCAGAGGGAATCTACCCAGAGGTTCGCTTCCTGGTATCAGTGAGGGTGCTGTATGGGGCGGAGCCTGGGGCAGAGCAAGGGGTGGAGCCTGGGGCGGAGCTTGCCACTGAGACCTACTCCCGACAGGGAGGTGAGTGGCTCTACCCTCTTTCACCTTTCTTGGCTTGGCACCTCGGCATGGAGTAACTTCTGCAACAACACACAACTACAGCAACGCTGCGTCTGTTACGCGGAGCTGGTTACTTACCGATCTTTACAAAGTTTCTCTCGTTTCTTTTCAATTTACTAGAGCTACTTTCTAAAATGTTCCTAAAATCTCTCTGTAGCAGAGTGAACATGACCTGTGTTTACCCTCCCAGCTGATAGATGGCAGTAAAGAGCACCCAAAGGCACATGTGACCACCTTAATTCAACTCAGCTCCACGGTGTTTACAGCTTGTCTTTTTACTCTTTCTCATTTTAAATATAAGTAACTGGCATTTAAAAACGGATTAGACTGAAGCTCTAGCGGCGGTGCGCAGATATGGGGAGGTGCGTGTGTGGCGCGTGCGTCTCCCTGCGTGTCCCTGCAGCCTTCTGACACTGTGCTCCACAGCGCCCTCTGCTGGCCCCAGGCTGTGGGTGACGGAGCTGGGGAGCGCGAGTGTGGTCCTGCGCTGGGAGCCGATGCCCGTGGAGCAGCGACGTGGCTTCATCCGCAACTACACCCTGCACTGCCGGGGTCCCCGTGGAGGGGACGCCTGTGAGCACCACCCCCCCAGCCCTCGCGGGCGGTTCGCGCAGCCTGCGCGCGTCTGCATGTGATGCTTTGGCCGCATTTTATAGAAATTCCGCGTCTTCGCTTTGAGGCATTAATTAGCCGGGTCCGTAGCCAATGAACGGCTAGCATTCAGGGTTCGAGCGCCGCTGTGCGTGTGGTGTGTGTGTATGAGTGCTGTGTGTCTCACAGGGGTGGTCATGCCGGCAGACAAGCGACAGCACTCCCTCGGTGCTCTTCAGGGACTTTACACCTTCTACCTGGTGGCCAGCACAGATGCTGGGAACAGCAGCAGCCAGCTGGTCACCGTGGACGTAGGTGAGGCTGCCGTTAGTCCCGCCCCCTCTGGCCGTGAAGCTCCGCCTCACATGAGCTCACACCCTCCCCCGGCAAACCTTCCCCCCAAGCGTTTCCGACACCCGTGCCTCCGTGTTGCGATTGCACTTTTGGAGACGTGGAGGTGTGTTACATGACTCCGTGTGTGTGTGTGTGTGTGTGTGTGTGTGTGTGTCCTACAGAGCAGGACCGTGCGACGCTAGTGACCGTTTTCTCCTGTGTCATCGTGCCCATCGTCACTGTGCTCATGCTGGTGGTCCTCCTGAGGCACCGGGAGGGGTGAGCATCACCGCCGGGTCAAAGCTTGTGTGCCCCCCCCCCCCCCCCCCCCCCCCAATACTGCTGTTCCCACCTGCTGTGTGTCTCCACCAGGATGGTCCAGGTCCTCTGTCCTGCTGTCCCTGATCCAGCCCAAAGCAGCCTGTCCATGTGGACACCCAAGATGCACGGGAAGGTAAAGTGAATTTGGGACTAAATCTGCTACCGGATCCTAACACACAAACAACGGAATGAATAAAAAGGCAACAACACAGGAACAGCTGGACGTCCACTGGGGGATGTCACCCTGCTGACCCCTGCCTGACCCAATGACCCAGTGTGTGTCTGCAGTGAGAAAATCTGGAAGAATGAATGAAAACACTCCTGTACCTCCCATTGAGTTCACTACCCCCCCTCCCCCTCTGTGCTTCAGAAATAGCAGTTTTTGCAGATTTCGTCCACTTTTTTGGGTAAAACAAAGGCGTCGTTGTTGCTGATTATCGTTGGACTTCCAGTGGACAGATAATAAAGTAATAGCAGAGATAATAAAGCGCAGCCGTCAGTTCCGGTGCCTTCGCCGCGACGCTTCCTGCCTGCTGCCTTATCTGCATGATGCGCTCTGTGTGTGGAACAGATAAAGAGCCCACGTCACACTCCGCTTACATGCGCACGCCTCACACACACCTCACACACATTGCACGTGTTCCCCCACCCCCACCTGAGTGATGAGCACAGCTTTACACTTTCGGTTTCAGTTGTCATTCCTCTCTCTGCCAGGTTATGAGAGACACTGATAAGGCCTCGTACCCGTTCCTCGAGCCGGTCTGTCCCTCTGAAAGTGACCACAGCTTCCCCCTGCTGGTCATTCCGGTGCCGGAGCGTTTGTGCCGCGTCCCAGACGTCTACGCGCCGCAGGCCTACATCGAGCCCGGGTCCGAGCACTATCTGAATGTGAGCAACCCCACTTACAGGAGTCCCGTGAAAGACGAGGTCCTCGAAGAGGAGCCGCCTTGGGTCCACGGTGAGAGTCCCACCTCCTTCCCCCACTTGCTGCAGATCCTAGTCCAGGACTGCGATGATGGACCCCCGGCTGGGGACGCATCTCCCCTGGGAGGGGTGTAGGTCCCCGGGGCAAAGGTGCACAGCACACCAGACTCCGCCTTCCATAGTGTGTCTCCCACTATCCCTGTTGGACCAGGACTTCTCAGTTGAAAGGTCAGCATGAAAGGAGCCGTGAAACAAGCCGGTGGCTTGTTCTGCCCCCTCTGCGGTCGGACCGCACGGTCGCGTTCCTCTTCACCTCGCTCCATTTGATCGCTCCCGTTCGTGCAGGACTCCAGTTCTGCTGGTACGGACAGTTGGAACCGCCCTGGACACGGTGACAGGACCCGGTCATGAGTCCACCTGTCACGTGGCCCTCACTTTTGCTGGGTTTGTATGAAGTGAGGGAAACTGCAGCGCACCGCCGTTCCAGCAGAGGGCGCCATTGGATGTGATTTCATACAACAATTTCGTGTAAATAATTGTGCAGAAATACATGTGTAAGTGTGATTGTGGTACTTTGGGACCACTGTACCACGAAATACATCAAGAGGAAATGTAGCTAAAGTTTAAAAGAAAAAACTTGAAAGGAAGCTTCTTTTGTCCAGAACTGGAAAGAATTACACCGATCCCTCACATAACGGGGTCAATTCGTTCCGTGAAATCAGCGCGTTGGGGGAGTTTCCTGCGTGAGGAGCTTCAATTGCCGTTATTTGTGATGGGAGAAATTGATACCCTGTTGAAAACTTTGATTTTTAACTTGTATTTTCTCGCTCCCTGTGTTTTCAGTAAACATTTCCCCGCCCCTGTTGCTTTTTGCACTTTTTCCCCCACATTTTTATGAGATGCTTCCATAACTCATGGATGCTTATATGTGAGGAAATAAAGTTCCCAAGATCACTGCCTGTCTCCCTCTGCAAAGCACAAGGTCACTGTCTGGGGTTTAATAATTCACCAGATGAAGGCTTTATTTACACCATTTACACTGTTTCCATGGTGATATACAGATTAATGCACCAGATTTACATTTATTTATTTATCAGACACTTTTCTCCAAAGCACTTCCAATGAACTCTATGTAGTGTTACTATGAGCCCACACACTTTATTCACCGCGGTGACTTACACTGCTAGATACACTACTTACACTCATCGATACACGCACCAGTGAAACAAACTGCATCCCAGTCGAGACATAACTCAACAGGCATCACTGCGCAACGAAAACCGTTGGCATTTGACAGCCCTGCCGGGTGTAAAGTGTGGATCTCTGTCCCGATATCCGACACCAGTTTCTGTACAGAATGAAATCGCTTTTGTGGAAGTGAGAGACTGCAGAAGGCGCAGAAATGACCGTTGTGCAGAGTAACAAGCCCGCTCTACGAGGAAAAGGGATATTTTGTCATAAGCTGTTGTGGCGGTTTTTCATTTCAGCAGAACCCATTTTATTGTCGACGAAGGCACATATTTCCATTACTTTTATTAAATATTCTCATCAACATGCTGCTGTGCATCTCGGAGACGAATCAATGTTGAGTGCAGCACACATGACATGTCATGTGCAGTTGGACATTTTTCATGTAAAATTTGAAGCTGGACTTAATATATGCGGGAGTTTCTTTTTAAAAGACACATTGATGGGATCCACTCGATGGGCTTCGGCGAGTAGAGCAGCTGCGCCCCCTGCTGGTGATCGGCGGACCTTCAGAATGCGCCGCCTCCGGGGAGCGGACCCCCTGCGGTGACTCCGGGCTCAGGTCACCCACCACACACACACACACACACACACACACACACAGAGTCACACACAGTAACACACACACACACACCATCCGAAACCGCTCGTTCTGAGCAGGGTCGCGGCGAACCGGAGCCCAACCCGGCAACACAGGACACAGGGCGCAAGGCTGCGGGGGAGGGGACACAACCAGGACGGGACGCCAGTCCGTCACAAGGCACCCCAAGCGGGACTCGAACCCCAGACCCACCGGCGAGTGGAGCCCCTGCGGTGACTCCGGGCTCAGGTCGCTCCCCAGACTCGCCCAAATGCTGCGTGTTCACGTGGAATAAGACTGCGGTGTTTATTAACTAGACTTGAACTTGTGTGGCGAAGCACCGGCGTGACACTTCTGATGATGTGCGACACCGTAGCGTAGGCTTAGAGACGCGCCCACGCGCGCGCCTGTCCCAGAACCTCAACTCACTCGTTCGGTTTCGTGAATTTATTTACAGGAGAAAGCTTTCTTTCTTGTGTCTACAGCGCGCGCTTGGCGCAGGTGGCGCCGCGTGACGTCGCGCGTGGAGGCGTGAAGCTCGAGACCGGCCCGCCGGGAGAGACCGGGCGGGAGGAGTTTAAATAAAAGGCACCGGGGAGCGCGCGCTCGTGCCACACAGTAAAGGAAAGGAGGGGAGAGCGGAGCGGCCTTTTGGAGAAGGTCCGTGAATCGCGAGGGAGGCTGTGTCTCGCGCCCTCGCGTGTCCCCGCGCGCACACAGGTGAGGCTTCGGGAGCAGGAAGAACTCGCCCTTCTGGTTGCGCTGCTCGATCCACTTCAGCGGGGACACAATAATAATATATATATATATGTGTGTGTGTGTGTGTGGCTCCTCGAACGAAAACAACAAAACACTCTGAAGGGGAGACGACAGAGGAGAAAGGAGAGAAAAGATGACGGATCCGGGAAAGAAGAAGATCTTCGTGGTGCTGGATGTGCTGTGCGTGCTTGTGGGTGAGTAGCGCGCGTACCCGCGCGCGAGAGGCACCCGTTTGTCCTTTGCTTTTGGAAACTTGTCGTTTACTGTAGGAAAGAATAGATCAAATGAAAGAGACCTAATTTCTGCCCGCAAATGGCTCCGTAAATCCGCGCGCGCGCGCGTCAGGGAATGAGTGACAGTTACACCTTCACACACAGTTTCCAGTCTGGAGCTGCTGTACACACTCTGTGTCCCAGTAAAGAGCAAAGTGTGACTCCCTGTGAATCCTGTGTGTGTGTGTGTGTGTGTTAGAAACCCCCCCACCAAACAAAAACCACACCGCACTGCCCCCCCCAACAGTTTTGTAATATAAATCAGATTTATGTTTCATACAGCTGGACTTTGTCCAAAAGTCTCATTTACAAACAGTACACGAAACAGGGCTGTTTATTCCAATGTCTTTAAAACACTTGGTTTCCTGAACCTTGTATTAAAAGTGTGTGTGTGTGTGTGTGTGTGTGTGTGTGTGGCTCTTATTCAGGTGGGCAGGGTGTGGGTTCGCACCCATATTCTCTGATGGGCCAGGAGTAGCAGCCCTGATGGTGGTCCCCTCCTTGTTCCAGCACACACATTCTCCAAGGGCACGTCTGTTCTTCATTTACTATGTAACAGCCGTAAATCGGAGGCGCTGGGGTTCAGGGCCGAGGGGCAAGGAGAGCAGCGGATAGGTTTGCGTCCCTTCCGTGTCCTGTTCACTGGGGGTCGAGACCGGGGACCGTGAGGCGTGGAACCTGCGGGGCTCTGGGGTCTGTGCGGTTGCGGTTTAGGGATGTTGTGGTGGAGACCCCCCCTCCAAACCTTTTACCAGAATCACAACAAGATCACAAGGGAGCTGGAGAAGCACCAAAGGTTGCAAGTTCAAATCCCTGCATCTTCTTTGTCCATCAGTTTCTGTTGCTTCAGCAGAAAGAGTTCAGTGTGTGAAAGTTGAAATGACACACAAACATTTAAAAGAATCGGTCCCTGAGGATGAGCTTTGCTGAGGTTGGAAATGAGCAGTGCTGGGGGAGGGGGCTGGGCTCTTGCCCCATGCTGGGTTCTGAAACAATCACATGTGGCATGTCTCCATGCTGCCGGGCCGAGAGCCCTCCCTGGGTTTGGTTGCGTTCCCGTTTTTCATGCGTCATGTTCGACTGATCGTGTTCTTTCTGATTCTTCATGAGGCAGAAGGACCCCCCCCCAACTTTTCACAGCAACGCCGACCAAACTGAAACGCTGCAGCTAAGCAAGATGTTGGGTCAGAACCTGGATATCTGACCCAGAGGTTGTTGGCTCAGCTCACAGGAGGGGTGTCCGCTGCACTGAAGACACTTGAGTCGGTATTACGCGAGCAGGGTGGCCCTTTTCTAGAAAGAGTGTTGTGAAATTCAGCAATAAGCCTCTGCGGAGGGACTGGCTCTTCTGCACCAGAGGTTCTTAACCTTTTCTAGGCCACGAACCCCTTTGAGACTGGTGAAGGCTGAGGAACCGTCCTAGAAAAATAACTGCCAATAAAATTGGGCAAAATATTTTTTTTTCTTTTGCCCAGACAATTGATTACCTTCCTATAGAATTACATCACAGGTAGTAAATGCATGGTAATGTTTTTATTTTATTTTTAACTGCGTCTTAGTTAGATGGTTGGCGGCAGGGTGGTGCAGCAGGCAAAATGAAGGTGTGTGTGTGGTTGCATGGTTGCCCAGTGATGAACTGGGGTCCTGTCCAGGGTGTACTCTGTGTCGCACCCTGTACTGGCTCCGGTCTGCTCCGATGGTGTTATTTTTAAAGCAAGCCTGTTCGTCAGGAAACCTCTGAAGCCCAAGATCCCAGGCGGAGAACTCGTACTCTAGATGTTGGCCTTCGTGGAGCTTCGTGAACTTCGCATTGCACTTCCAGTGCTGTGGGTCTCCTGGGGGCTGGAGCAATGATGTCGCACTGATTTTTCAGGTAAACAGCCCAAGATGAGTGAACATTTCACACCGTGAGCTTTGAAAGATGATAAAATGTAGGCTGGTAATTGAGTAAGTAGTAATGCATTGTGGGATGTTTCCACTGAAGGTCAACCGTGATGTGAAAGGGAAGCTGTTGACATGAGGTGTGTTCTACTGGTCACTAAAGAAATCCGTTTGCTTGGGGCTAGCTGAACCCCCTCCTTTCCTCCTCACAGAGAGCTCTGGTGTTGTGGAAGTGCTGAGAAAACAGGAAGTACAGGGTTATCTGGGAAGGAAGTAGACTTTCTCCACTCGACATCATCTTGATGGGTGACAGGAATGTCAGCCAGTGGCCCTTCCTCTAGTGCTGATTGCTGGGGGGTTTTTTTGGAGTCGGGGGGTGGGTGCGTGGGGGACAGAGGTGGATGGGTCAATGCCCCATAGCATTGTGGGTAGAGTTTGACTTGGCTTCAGAGCTTGTGATGTTCTTGGAAGCTGCGTTCAGCCAGCTGTCTCCTGGGAGGCAGCGGTTGGTTCCGCTGGTTTGGGAACCGCGTTCGTTTGCGTTTCTCAGACATTCTTTCCCGTCTCGGAACAATCCTCTCGTTTTTATGACACGCGCGTGTTCCCAGAAACAGGGTTCGAATGCCATCTTCTGCTGCAGTGCCCTTGATCAAGGTACGTAGCCTGAACTGGAAGAGAAACAATTACCCTGCTGTACAACTGGGTAAATCGGTGTAAGTCGCTCAGGGCAACATTGTGACATTAGGCTGAGATAAACGAGAATAATTGGCCAGTGAAAAGAAAGTCTGTCATATCAATGGGACCCCTGGGATCTGCACTCGCACACTTTGCTTTATCCCGTGTGTCTGCGTGTCGTATCGAGTGCCAGGTGTGTGTGGCGTCACCCTGGAGCTGCCGGCCGCGTCGGCGAAGGTCTCCGCTTCACTTCCCTTATTCATCAATCCTTTTGGAACTTTTCCTTTTTTTCCTGTTTTTTGTCAAACTGCTCCTCTGTTTGCTGAATGTTTGCCGCATGGCGTGTGTGTGTGTGTGTGTGTGTGTGTGTGTGTGTGTGTGTGTGTGTGTGTGTGTGTGTGTGTGTGTGTGTGTGTGTGTGCGCGCAGCCCTGCCCTTCAATTCACTCCTCCTCCTGTTCTTCACATCCATGTCACCTGGACTTTGTCCCCCCTTTTGTTATCAGATCAGGTTGTTGGGAGTGTGACCACATGAAATTTGTGTGTGTGTGTACGCGTGCACTTGAGTACTGTTCTCCTCCTGCTTGCCAGGGGGGTGCGGTGCATTATGGGAAATGCCTGCATTCAGTGGCTGTTCTCTGGTGCTTCTCCTCAGTCCACTGGGGGCCACAGTTTAAGACGCATGATTGTGTTGCAGTGTGTTCATCCTCTCGCGGGATGGAGAGGGGCTGGTGTGTGTGTGTTCACATGGCAGAGCCCGAGCGTGTGTTTGGACACCCGATCCGGCAGAAGCTTGTACACTCAGCACATACTTTCCACATGACTCGACGCAGCGCTGCCGGGTGCCTGCTGAGGCCACGGGGACGAAGCTCCTGGCGACGCCGGGGCCCCGTGGACCGAGCGGGTTCGGGGACGGGATCCTTACGGCGTCCCGTCGGGCCGTGACCCGCGGCTCCTCTGGGTTACGCGGTTATTCGGCGATTCGTTAATTTAGACGAAGCTTTCCTCCAAAGCGACGCGATCGAGGGAACTACAGCAGCAACTAAACCTGCGCCCTTCGAGTGCGAGAATGTCTCTAACCACCGCGCCCCCTGCTGGCGTCTGGTGTTTCACTGGGCCCTCAGCTCCTCGACGTCTGAAGTCGGATCTCCGTTCTGTTTCCGTGTTTCGGTGCCGCTCCTCCCGCTCCCCTGCTCCTCCTCGATGGCGGATCGGAACGAACGGCGACACTTGTGCTGGAAAGGAACCGTTGACGAAGGGTTTGTTGTCGCCTCCCAGTGTCGCCACACGCTGTCGTGCTTAAAAAAGAGCGGGGCGTCGTTTTTGGGGCGTCTGTCCGGTGACGGCGGGAGGAACTGGAGCTGGACCCGCCGCAGGGTTCCGCCCGCAGCGGAGGCCGCCTGGTTGATCAGTCGAGTACTTTCGTGTCCCCGATCTCCTCATTTTATTGATCCTTCCAGTCCAGTCTGGTGTCAGGAGCATCGGTTCAGTGAAGACCACTCTTCTCATGTCTGGTTCAACGCTGGACATCCTGGGCGGTTCTCTCTCATTATTGATCTCTCGTTAATTATTGATACTGATGGATGTTGTCCCCCGGTGCCAGTGGTCCTGCGACGGACCTTCGGGGCGGTTCTTTCCGCACCTGCGGTGGCACGGCGGGCACGGCAGCGGCGCCTTTGTGTCCCTCTTCAATAATGCAGGGCTTCGGGGCGTCACGCACCTGTCGTTCTCCGACACGAGACTCCGCCGTTCAGCTGAGCGCTGCGGTCGACAGTCTTTGTGGTCGGGAGTTTGACTCACTGCTGTTCCTGTTTGGGGGGCAGTTAGTAGTCTTTAAGTCTCATTTCTCCTTTTTGATGGACAGGGACACCTTTCTGAAGAGCCGGTCACACACTGGTCCCTGTCGGTGCCGCGGGTTCGGGTGGTGACGGCGACAGCGAGGTCTCCCGCTGCGCTGCTGTGTTTTTCAAACTGAATACTGTGCTGATGTTGCGCAACCGCCCGTTCGGCGATGACTGTCCTCCCTGTGCCAGTCATCGCTCCCAGGCTCCCGTCACCCGCAGGGCCACCGGAGACGACGTCCCGCCGTTCCCGTGTCGATTGTGTGCTGCGAAACCGGACCCGTCGCTCTGCATGACGGAGCAGAGCATCACGGGTAGTGTCTCGTATGCCGGTTAGCCCCGCCCCCACGGTCACCTGCTGAACACGGAGACTCCGGAGGGATCGCGCGCAGCTGAAAGAGGAAGGTCCAAAGCGGCGCCGCAGCACTCGGTCCCACTTCCCTTTGGCGTCCCGCTGCTGCTGTCCCCCTGAGGAGCACAATGGATGACGGTTTGCTGGCTGCCCATTCAAACCACAGAGGTGTTCATGGGAGCAGCTGACAGCTGACAGGAATGGGGGGGGGGCACTCTCAAAGCCTTCCTGCCTCACAGACTGAGGTATGAAGCTGTGACTCTCCTTCCAAGTGACCCTTTGGCTTCTCTTCTGGAGAAAGGTCTCGGTGGACACCTCACTGGACGTCTGTCGGTGGACCCCTTGGTGCCATGCAGCAGGTCACTGAAGGAACCTGTGACCCGCCCCTTCAATCCTGTCCTGCTCCTTCCCGTAATGCCCCTCTGTGGGTACATGGGGACACAGTCTTTGTCCTCTCGCTGTCCTCGCTGTGATGCGGACGGGCGCCGTGTCAGTTGGCACGGAAGGGGACGGGTGGCTTTGAAACCCTGTCGAACCCGGGCCTGCTGGGTCTTCCCGTGGCGCTGTCTGTCACGAGCAGCGTGTGTGTCTGGTGCCAGCAGCAGGGCCTGTGAGGTGTTGATAGTGCTGGGGGGGGGGGGGGGGTGACATCAGCTGGCTGATAGCCCCGCTTCCCAGTGAAGAGTCCTGTTATCTGCACCCACACTCTGTTGGGGGGGCCTCCCCAGTGCCACATATCTTTTTTTTTTTTTTTTTTTTTTTTTTTTCCCCCCCCTAGCTGATGCTTTACCTACAGTGACCACGGAAAATGTCACCTTTTACAATGTCTCGACTCGTTGTTCAGCTCCCAGCTCTAGGGTACAAGAGCAGGACCCTTTACCTGGTGGTCCCCAGCTCGGTCCCCTCCACCTCCCCTGCGTCACAGCCTTCGTCTCACCGAGGACCTTCCATCCCTCACTGCTGAAAGCGGAGAGCTGCGTTGGCTTGATTGACAGCGTCGCCATGGTTACAGATAAAACAGCTGTGAGAGGCGGAGCCTGATGACAGCACTCTGGAACAAGAGGAAAGTCAGTAGCCTGGGCTAGGGTGTTGGGGACTATTGGATGGCATGGACCTCAATCGCAGTAACTGATATGTTGTCACCATGACAACGGGACTGAGGAGGTTATGCTCAAGGCTCCTGGTTCCCTGCGGGGGGTGGGAAGTGTTTTTTATTTCTCCCGAAGCTAGCCCTCAAGGTCCATGTTACTATAATGCGCTTCTCGTTATATTACAGGAAAAGGCAGCAAGGATGTAGAAGGGGTGTGTGTGTGTGTGTGTGTGTGTGTGTGTGTGTGTGTGTGTGTGTGTGTGTGTGTGTGTGTGTGTGTGTTACGACCCTGAGCTCTTTGTGGACTTTACTCTCCAGCTGGGCTCAACCCCAGGGGCGTGGTGTCGAGGCCCAAACAGAAGCCCTCAGGAATGAAGGGAGTCAAAGGGTCTCAGTCCTGACACCTACAGGACCTGATCATCCCCCACGGTCCAGCAAGAGAGGTCCAAAATGGAAAGGCTGAAGGTTCTGGGTTCTGAGTCAGATGTGGTGGAATGGGTCCCCTTTGTCCCTCAGTGCTACTGAATCCCTCCCTTTTGAAGGGTCTCAAACACACTTTTGGGGGAATGAATGACTGAGTGAATGGGAATGTGATGTTTTGTTGTTCAACGTGACGACCTCAAAATGATGGGTTCAGGAGGTGGTGCCAGTGTGACAAGCGTTTCCAGCGCAGGTGTGTATTTGAGTTCGAAACAGTGTCCCCCTGTCCCCACCACAGCCTCGCTGCCCTTCCTCATCATGACCATCGTGTCCAGGCCCTACCAGCGGGGGGTCTACTGTGATGACCAGAGCATCCAGTACCCTTCCAAGCCCGACACCATCACGCATGGGCTGATGGCCGCCGTGACTATCTCCTGCACCGTCATCATTGTAAGTTGCCCTGCACCGAGACCCCCCCCCCCCGACACACACACGCTGTGGCGTTCACTCGGAGCTCCTGCCACTCCGCGTGTCTTTTCTCAGATCACGTCTGGGGAGGCCTACCTCGTCTACACCAAGCGCCTCCACTCCAACTCGGACTTCAACCAGTACGTGTCGGCCCTCTACAAGGTAGTCGGCACGTTCACGTTCGGCGCCGCCGTGAGCCAGTCCCTCACCGACATGGCCAAGTACACCATCGGCCGGCCGCGGCCCAACTTCCTGGCCGTGTGCGCGCCCAAGTCCTGCGTGGGATACGTGCAGAACATCAACTGCACCGGAGACCCCCGCAACGTCACCGAGTCCCGGTACGGCCCGTCCCCTTGCCACGTGCTGCCAGTAAACGGTGTAAAATCGCAGCCGCTGACCTCGGGTCCAGATCGCCGACTGCTGCTCCCCCTGCTGTTCGGTGCTCTCCGGTGAGCCTCTTGTGCTCAAGTGTGATCGTGTCTTTCTGCCGCAGGCTGTCCTTCTACTCCGGACACTCCTCTTTCGGCATGTACTGCATGCTCTTCCTGGCGGTGAGTGCCGTCGCCTGGGTAACGTCGTTGCCATGGATACATGTTGGGGCGGGGGTTGCTTTTCCAAGGGTGCCTCTCTGGAAGATGACTGAGAGTGCCCTCAGTCGGGGCCACAGGATGGACGACCTCCCCCCCTTTCCCGGATGCTGCCCAGGCGCCTACCGGCTCCGTGTCGCACCGTGGCAAACCCCCAGGGGGCAGCGTGTGCGTGTGCAAGGAACAGCAGGGTGGGGGGGGGGGCTATAGAATGTGCTGGAAGGTCAATCGCGTGGTGCCAAAAAAAACAGTGCGATTTCCAGTGTTTAGTCCTATCAGCGGCGCCCGATGTCCTGTTTGTGCATTTCATTTCACACCATAGCAGCTGCACTGGCGTGTCTGTCTGCTCTCCAGGGGGTAAAGTTGAGACCAGGTCTCGGGGTCTTATCGGTCCCTCTCAGAGGACGTGGAAACGCTGTCGCTCAGCTCTGGACTGATAACCGAACAGATGCTCTGGAAAGACAGGAAGTGCTGCACAGTGGCAGCAGCGCCCCCCTCAGGGTCACATTGTACAAGACGCACTGCCTCGCTCGCCCTCACCCCCACCCCTCTGTCTCTGAGCAGCTCTACATCCAAGCGCGGATGGTGGCCAAGTGGGCCCGGCTCCTGCGGCCCACGATCCAGTTCTTCCTGGTGGCGTTTGCCGTGTACGTGGGCTACACGCGTGTCTCCGACTACAAGCACCACTGGAGCGACGTTCTGGTGGGCTTTCTGCAGGGGGCGCTCATCGCCGTTCTCAACGTAAGTCCCGCTCACACTTTTAAAACGTGCTCTTCGCTGCACTTACCGCATCTGAAAAGCGGTTGCCGTCGCCATGGAGACGAGCCAAGCTGCGAGAAATGACGTCGCTTTCGTCTTCCGAGATCCTCCAGGGGGCGCCGTGCCGCCGGGTTCGGCCTCGGCGCTTCTGGAGCCGCGTTTCCCTGAGCTCGGGCCATCGCTCTCGTACCCCCTCCAGGTGCGCTACGTGTCAGACTTCTTCAAGCAGCGGCCGTCCTGCAGCCTGCAAGCCGAGGCGGACCAGAGGGAGGTTCTGGAGCCCAAGGCCACCCTACAGATCGCCGAGACCGAACGCAACAACCACTACGGCTACCGCGGTACGGTCTGAGGAGCGGCGTCGTTCCAGCGCCCCCCGGCGGACCGTGCAGCCGCTCCGCTGAGCGAGGTGCCAAGGACTGCCGCCGTGTCCGACGTTGGCCTGAGCTCCCTCATCAGTCAGCGCCGAAGGCCCCCCTCCCACCACCACCACCCCCAACCGAGACACGGCATTCCTGTCTATCTCTTGTAAAATTTTCTATTGCTATTTTTATCAATGGTGCCTTTTAACATGATTAAAATGTTTTTTATTGTTAAAGTTGGACAGTCTGAGCCGAGTCGAGCTGAGCGGCGCGACCAGCGAACGCAAGGGATGGGGTCCCGTCCCGGTTCCAACCAGTGCTTTCACATTAGCACGCCACCCAGACAGATGCTACTGGGTCGCCTAGACCGCTCTTGCTCATGTGTATTATTTCCTTCTGATGACCACTTCTGTGAGCGTTTCGCTGCAAATGGACATTGAGCTGGAGAAACTTTGGCTGTGACAGATAGGGGGCGCTGTGCTCCGGCCTGTTACTGTCGCTAAGAACTTCAGCGGAGGGACATTCTACTGTTCTTAGGGAGCAGCAGTTGTGATTTTGCTTTTGGCCTCATGGCTACTATGAGGGGTGCAATGTTTTGTGTGTGTGTGTGTGTGTGTGTGTGTGTGTGTGTGTGTGTGTCTCCGGATGGATTTTACTGCGACCCAGCTGTGATTCCAGCAGGTGGCACATTCACCAAGGAAGTGCCCATCGGTCCTGCTCACTCCTCTGGCCGTACGTGCCAATACACACCACGCGCGTCACGAAAGGGTGGAACTGTGCTCTGGCCGCAGCTCTGAGCTTCAGGGGATTCTGGGATTCTCAACGGATCGTGATGTTTCTGCTGGACCGCACGAGCACCGCGAGTTACGGGAGGCCGACCGCCATGGGGTTTCAACAACCTTCCAAAACTGAATTTAAGCTTCAAAGATGCTGATCCTCCTATGAAAGTGTGCTGAAGGACATCTGGAGGCGTTCTGGAGTGAGCGGTCGACACACTCCCCGCTTGAACAGATTGTGACCGTCAGGGCTGAGCGATAAGGTGTTCATGGTCAATGTCCGGCTCAAGCGTGGGACCGATCTCAACATCGGCAGCGGAGGGGCAAAGGCATCAATGTTGAGCCCCAGGATGGACAAACTGCTGGAAGGTTCCGGAAAACTTCTCGATCACATCAGCAACGCGTTGCTGTCCGAGTTTCTTCAACTGTTCACATCATATCAAACTGTTCTGTTTATTAGTCAGAACAATGAGTGTAACACAATCTTACCCATAAAGTGTAGTGATTTCCTCACAGACAGTGTGTGTGTGTCATTCATCCAGGGGGTGAGGGGGTGTGGCCAAACTGGAAACCACATCCACAGAAGTGTTCTGATTGGACAAAAAACCGTGTTGGACAGTAAGAGGACATGTGGAGTGTGGGGTGTCAACTTGCTCAGTTTCACTGCTGTTATGTTGTCCAGGTGTGTGTGTGTGTCTTCTTTTTTGCCCACATCAAAAGGAGAGCGGTTAGATGGTTCTTGTTGAGACGGTTTGCTCTGATGGCTGTGTATTGTGCTTCTATTTTTCTGTTTTGTGCCTGTGTTGTCTCCCCCCCCCCGAAAGGAAGTCCGCAGGGTGGGAATTGCTTTGATCTGCTGGCTCCGCCCCTCTGTTCCCCGTCCTTCCCTTCCGCACCTTGCGTGGGACACATCCTATTCTTAGCTATGGAGACGCCTGCGGCCAGAATAGCCCCGTGTTTCAGTCAGTTTCCTGCCTTTCCTGTCCGCCCTGGACACGGGCAGCGCTGGGCTGTGCGGTCAGCTGGTACCTTATCATACACATGTCAAACTGCTCCACTGACCGCACGGGTCCCCCGTAATCCGCGAGGGGCTGCTCTTGTACTTAACTCGCTCCCAAAGCTCACGCTTTCCTGTTGCCATGGAAACTGACTCACCTGTCAACTCTCCTCATTGTGGGGTGGTCCTCTGTGGGCCGGGGGGGTGAGATTCCAGGTTCGGTGCTGTGCCGCGATCCACCCGAACCCGGGACCCGCCGTCACCGAGCGTGCGAGGAGCGCTGCTGCGCTGACGGTCGGGTGACGGCAGTCCTGGCAGAGAAGGGGGTGTTTGGTGGCGCAACACTTTAAAAAGCTCCGGGAAGTGACTGGACACGGGCACAGGCCTCACCCACAGCACACACGCTTCCCAGGCACCGGGAGGAGCCCGCGGGAGGACCGCGACCGCACGCGCCTGAGTACGCAGGAGTGCTGCGGTGAGCCGCGATAGCAGCCAGGCCTAGTTTTCACACCATGTGCCTGCCCAGTGGCGTGTGTGTGTGTGTGTGTGTGTGTGTGTGTGTGTGTGTGTGTGTGTGTGTGTGTGTGTGTGTGTGTGTGTGTGTGTGTGTGCGCCTGAGAGAGACTAGTGGCCTTTAACTTATCCTTACATACCACGCATAGTGTGTTTAAAACATGTCTGAATATACTATGTATTTGTCTGTGAATATAGATATCGACGTGTGTGTTTTCTCATGTACGCCTCAGGAAACGCAAGGATACACACCCTTTCTGCGTTCGAGTGCCTAAATCCAGATAAATTGTTCTATTTGCGGTCGTAACATTTCGAGCCGAGGATGAGCCGCGGGGGTCAGGAACCGCCCCCTCCGGAGCCTCAGGGCGCGTGTCGTCCGAGAGCGTGTTGCCACCGCGGGGTGTGTTGCGTAGAAGCGGTTCGCATTCGCACACACGCACGCCTCTGACCTGGAGGGAACCTCCTTCCGCTCCAGTCGCACGTGGCCGTGTCTAAAATAAGAGCGGTGCCACCGGCCTCGCACCTCCAACCGGTCCCACCTGCAGCGGGCTCCGTCGGCCCCGTACGGCCCGCTCGCCCTCCTCTATGTGGGTGAGTGAGCGAGGGAGCGAAGGCCACCAGCAGACACTCCGGTGCCTCCGCGCTGCCCTCGGCTCCCCCTACCCCACCGCACCCCAGGCCAGAAACAACAGAAAGGCCGCAGGGAAGCTGGAAAAGCGCTGGAACGCGGGCCCGGACGGACGCGGGGGGCGCGAGGGAGCGCGCGCTCGCTCGCCCGCTCTTTGAGCTCATTCATTGTTTGCGCTAATCGCTCGCGCCCACATTCCCACTCATTGTTCTCCAGCGTGTTTTTTTTTCTGCGCTTCACCGCGCCACAATAATATTGTGACAGCAGGAGGAAGCGAAAAAGCGCGAGGCAGCGCGGCGGTGTTACACTGCCCCCTGCTGGGGGAGCCCGGGACAAAGGCGCGAGATCCGGGGCCGAAGGTTCGAGTTCCGTCCGCGTGCAAAAGGCGGACTCTTGTCGCCGCTTCTTTGGTAATACAGTACAGTACAGTACAGCACAGTACATCGCACGCGCTCAGATTGACTGGAACCTTCACGCACCTACTCGTGTTATGTCATGATCTAGTACATGTTTAATTAAAACAAAAAGCATATATACAGTATATGGATCTGAGTTACTCTGGTGACGGCTGGCTTCCACCTTTTACATCTTTCCTCTTTATTTCCCGTAGTATAAATGTTTTATGCATATAAACGTCATCGCGCAAACGAACATTAATGAACGTAAATGAGCATTAATGAATTGCTGGGTGACACAATGTAAATGGTCGCAGTGCTCAGGGTGGCCGCAAGGTGGCGCTCGCGATTCGCGAGGAGGCGCGAGTTCAAGGTTACTGCGGGATTCCGTATAAGGCACCTGGAAAAGTATCCGAGGTACGAGTGTGTTTCACGGTGCGACGTGTTTCCCCCCGTAGCACGACTGGCTCTGTGTGTGTGTGTGTGTGTGTGTGTGTGTGTGTGTGTGTGTGTGTGTGTGTGTGTGTCAGTCAGTCTATCAATTACTCATTAAATCTTTGCTGAGATTCAAAACCGGCCAGCTGTTCTTTGGTTGGTAGCTTTTGCGTTTCTTTGTGGGGCCTACTCTGAGAAATTTCTTCTTCTTCTTCTTCTTCTTCTTCTTCTTCTTCTTCTTATTATTATTATTATTATTATTATTATTGTAAGAAGAACTCTTTCCAGTCTGGGGGCAGTTTTAGGATCCTGTCCGGCCTTCGAGTGCCAACCTCCTTGACCCGGAGACCATATCCCCCCAGACACATCCTGGACCATCCCAATATGATCTCTTATTGTAGTTATTAATTCATCAAGTCCCAGGAAGTCCCTTGACACCAAGTCAATAATGTCCAACGACGGGGACAATCTGTGCAAATTAAAACGATTGATCTCCTGAACACGTCTTTCTGTGCTATGCAAAAGAACTAGATGCTTACAGATTAGACATATCAAGCAGCTGATGTGTCTGCAGGTGAGCAGAGACCCCCTGCTGTGTGTGCTGTTTGGAAATCCAGTGTGTGTGTGTGTGTGTGTGTGTGTATGTGTGTGTGTGTGCGTGCGTGCAGGGATTCGACCCCTCAACCCCCCGTCTCTCTAATTGGTTTATAATTGATCTTTCCGTGCTCTGCGTGGTCCAGCCGTGCCCGCAGCTGTCTCTTTGATTGCATCGCAGGGGGTTCGACATCGGCTGCGGTGATCTGCGTGTGTCGCATCCCCAGGGAGCCAGAGGGATGGGTCGGGGTCGTGGCTTTGAGGGGGGTTTCTGTCACCAGACACTTGTTAGTCCCCTGGATGAGTGTGTGAAGCGGGAGCTCTGTGGAGGTTAGCGAGTTAGCGATGTAAGAGTCAGAGGGTTCAAGGGTTCGAGTGGTTGACAGAGCCAGGGTCACCGCCCGAAAAAGGTAATGGTGTCTCTTCCCATGAGGCTGATCATCAGTCCCCCTGATAAGAGCGGAGCCACCGCCCCCCTCAACCCCCCGCCTGAAGAGGAAGGGGAGGGCTGGCTGAAGGAGGTGAGATTCACTCCTGATTGGCTTGTTCTGCTGTCACTCATCTTTCTCACCCTCATCTCTGCACAGCCCTCTTTACACCACCTTCCCTTCTTTTACTGTCACCGCTGTGTCTTGTTTCCTGTCTGTGGTGTTTTTTAGGCCAGAGCAAGTGCTCGAGGTCACGACCCCCTAACTGGTGTAAACACAGGTCCCGCTCAGAGTGTGTCCTACCACTGGATGGGGTTTTCCTCGCAGCTGAGATCACCTGTTTGGCTTAATCCTTTATGTAAAGGCAGGAGGGTATCGGTAGGGTAAAGCTCGCAGGGCATCAGCAGCGCCCCCCGGAATCCCCTCGTATCCACAGTCAGTTATGGGGGTGGTCACTGGGGTCCTCCGCGCTGTCTCTCCCTTCCCTTCGCTCGTCTCTCCTTCGGCCCCCTTGAGCGACGCGGGGGTGGGCTTCTGCGGGACCTCATAAGTGGGGGTGGGGGGTGGAGGTGTGTAAGAACGGGCGACAGAACCGCTTCGTGGTGTCCTTATTGACACGGGAACGCCTGCACGGCTCCTTCCGAAACGGTGTAAAAAAACTGAAAATATGGTTTCTAACTGTGTGAGAACCTGCCAAGAATATTGTGCATCAAACTTAATTAAAATTGGCTTTCGTTTCAGCTCTTATCAGTAATTAAAACAGTCCAGTTGATTTACTGGCTGCACAAATAGGTGTGCGTGTGAACAACTGAAACAATAAATAAACGGCGAAAAAAGATTAAAAACAGTAACATTCCAATAATCCGGCCTTCAGCACCTTCAGACAATTCAAAGAATAATAAAAAATGAAGAAACACAGAAATGACCACACTAACGCACCATATTTCTTCAACGACGATACAATTATTAAAAGAAATTGCAGAATTTCCCGTCTTCGCTCACACACCCCGCCAACCCTTTTCCTCACAGTGTTGTCTTCTCTTCCCTCTCTTGGCCTCCTATTCATCAGGCTCCCTGTGCCCTATTCCAGCCTCCGTTCCCCCAGCCCGCATTCCCGCTGTGGTGAATTACCACGTTCCCGCACCCCAGGCAGGCTGTGATTTCCTCCGCCGAGGAGCCTTTTCCTGCGCCGCGCTCCTTCATTATGGCTCCTCTTGGAGGGGCTCCGTCTCCGCGGCGCTAATAGCTCCCTGTCCGCGGGAGTTCCTTTTCATTTCTCCAGAAATTATTTCCCATTATATATGAACGCTGCTTCCTCCTGCATCGACCCCTGAATCCAGCATCGTCCGGGACACCATTTCTGGAGCGAAAGTACATAACGATGTATGACGAGAGCCTTCATGATAATGTATCATAAATGGCTGAGCCTTTATAGTAAAATTATGATCTGACCCCCTGTGCATTTAACAAGTGACACATGGCTGTGTATGAAATTATATTTTTGAGGAGGCCTTTATATACAGGTGGAATGTGTCCGACCCGTGGAGTCGGACATGAAATGCTTTCGGTCCGTCGGTCTGGATGGGGGGGGGTTCTTCAGGGGTCCTGAGGCCAGAGCGGTAGGAGTCCTGTAAATAATGTGTTTGTTTTTGGCCCAGTATGACAGTGGGGGCGTTTCTTACAGCAGTTCCAAAGGGTGGAAGCAAACACCCCCCACCACCACACAATGAGGACTGATAGCTAATTTGTTTTGGGGGATTCAGGAGAAAGGAGGAGGTGTGCTGACAATCCGAAAATCACAGGAAACACGTCCTATGATAATTCTGTGAGGAATGCTCTTATTATATGTATTATTATTTAGTACTAATAATAATTATAATCACAATAATTCATATATCTCATGCTTTTCTCCATGGCGAGTTATAAAGTGAGGTTTGTACAATATGGTACACTGAGTGATGTATCTATTAATATGGCAGGGTAAATTTTACAGCAGCGATTCAGTGTAAAGAAGTAAGACCAAGTTTGTGCAGCAGGAGCAGGATTGAAACCTGGACCCTTCAGGTACGAAGCAGCAGCTCTAACCACTGCGCCACCTAATGAACGAAAGTGAAAGGTCAACGCGTCGCTGCCGTTTCCGCTCAGACCTGCTGCATTTCCCTGCATTTTCTCCGCTATGATTTCAGGCTCGTTTGTCTGCCCACAAATACACAGTTTTCCAGTATGAATAGAACACACAGGAGTGAAATGGTGCGAATCTAGTTTTCTTGGAGAACATACATAGATCAGGGCTGCGGCCTCTGCTCTCATTACACGCGTCTCTAAGTGTGATTGAGTTCCTTCCATGTCACTGATTACACACCCGACACCTCAGCAAGCCATTTTATTTGTATAAAGCTCAAAAATTTTCTTTTCCAATTTCATCACATGGCTCCGTGTTCGTCCCGCACGCGAAGGGTTAAATGCCCTTCTCTGGAGTTCGCTCGACTTGATTGACAGCTCGAACGCTGTCGAGCGCACCCCGACCAATGGGAGCGCGCCAGCAGCGTCCCACGTGGGCGCCCGCAGCTGCGGTCCGCTGATTGGCTGGACGCGCTGCCCTCTTCGACTCCCGACAGGACCCCACGTGACGGTTCCGTTCATTGATCCATTCGCTACTCCTTCCCAATTTTCCCGTTTTTTCCCCGCTTCCCGGTCCGAATGTGCGGAGAGCGTGGGGCAGAAATGAGAAAATGAGTTCTGAAACAGCCGCGGATCAAAAAGTTTCGCGTATTTATTGCAATGGGTTTTAATTAAATTTAAAGGCTGAACTCGTGTCTTGATTGCTTAAGCCTTATGTATTTATTATTGATTATACCACCCAACCTCCTCCCCCCTCGAAGTCCAGCGCCATAGATCGGACTGGTTTTCATCGCACTGGTCGATGCCCCCTTAGTTGGACACCTTAATGGTTCGAATCGAGTTGATCCTGTGATGACGGGTTAATTGACCCATCGGCCCAATCCGCCGGACCCTGAGTTTTTAAAAGGACCTGGCAGCAGTTCTGTGTGGATGGAGGAGCGGGTCACAGGTCACACGAGCATGAAATATTGAAGTTCAGGTGGAGCTCTGGGAGCAAAAGGTGTGTTTCGGAGAGGGAAGAAGAAAGGAGCAAGAACCCTTGTTTTACATGCAAAGTGAAGGAAGAGCTGAGAGAGGGAAAGGGTGTGATTGGTGTCCCTGGTCCAAACTTCTCCAAGCCCAGCAGTGCACCTCTGTCCTCCACTTCTCTTTGTCTGGTTGTTTCATTGTAAAACAGGTGGGGGTGCAAACCCAGGGTGCCCAGTTGCTTCTGGGATTTTCTGCTCTTGTTCAGGTTATATGGGTTTGTTTCTCGTCACTGCTTGTTGGAGATGAACACACAGGTATAAGCAGATAGACCCAGATCCCAAAGGGGTGGGGGGCCAAGAGCGAGCGGAGAGGAACATCCGACAGCACGCATCAAAGGAGATGGTAAACCGAGTCACCGGTTTCTCTGGGAATCTCTCTCTCTCTCCCTGCAGTATTGTGGAACTGAGGTGAAAAAAGATCACTGACAGGGACCTAAAGATGTTTCCCCCGAGTCGAGGTCCGAGTCGAGGTCCGGTGAGTGTCACGGTGGTTCAGATGCCCTAAACTGCTCCAGTAGTCAAGTTCGGGGAGATGTGCACATTCCTGTCAAACTGAAAATGAGAAGATGGTGAGGGTTCCTGACAGGTTGTAAGCAGGGTCTCAGGTGGCCCCCAGCAGCACCGCCCGGCACCTGGGTACCATCTCTCAGTACCTTGGTGCTGGGGCTTTGTGTGGAGGGGCAGCGGCACAAGCTTTGAAGATCCTGCACTGCAGATCTTTTGAGGTGGATGGACTTAGGTGGGGGGGTAACATGGTGCCGGTGGTGCCACTGACTGCTGATGGCCTTTTGTACCAGCTGCCAAGTGTATGCGTATGAGAGCGAGCGATGAAGATGGAACTATAATCTCCAGGTGGAGAGAGAGACCCCAGTTTCTCCATCCACATGTGAAAAAGGCTCTTCCTGTCCCCTTTCGTAGCCCCCACTGGTGCCAATTGCCCAGTTGTCATCCTCCTCAAGGTCCTCTGCCTCGGCACACCCACCTTCCAGGTCCCCTCAGTCGGAGAAGCTCACTTTGCCCGAGCTTCTGGAACGTATCAAGGATGAGTGCAGAGAGCTCCAAACACAGAACCACAGGTAGGCCGTGCAGAATATTTGCAGGATTTGTGGTGTGTGCGTGTGTGTGTGTGTGTGTGTGTGTGTGTGTGTGTTCCCATCTGCACTCACCTGAGCACAGGTTCCACTCTCCTCCATGGAGGAATGATGCACACTTCCGCTGCAGCCGCAATTTCATTATCTTCCTGCTTAGTATTCACATCAGTACACTTGGCCTACTTGTGAGTTTGTCACTCGGGCCCAATTCAGAGTCGGCCCTGTGCCTCTGAGAGACACACACACACACACACACACACACACGCTGCATGAATCAGATCAAGCCTGTCGGAGCGCAGCCAGGCCTCCTTGACGGGCTGCTATTCAGAGGACTGGCTGGTGTGCCTGGCACTCCTTCACACAGGGACCAGCTTTGATGGTGACCCCCACCCCCCACTCCCATTGTTGGTCCTCGGTCAAAGCGAGCTGGGAGAACAAACATGGAGAGCTCCATTGCCCCCCTCAAGCCTTGTCCACTGCACTGCTCCGGTTTATATGCTGTCACACCCATTTCCCCTTTTATACAGCATCTGTATAGTTTTGATCGTATCAGTTCAGGGTTACTAGCCTAATTGAGTAGGAGCGGGGGTTCGAACCCGAGTCCATCAAATGCAAGGAGACAGCTCTAATGGCTCTTGCGTGCAGCGCCGTGGCCCTCCTGCTGCTTTACCGGTGATGTGGAGCCACCAGCGTGTAGGAGGTTGCGTGACGCGGCTCAAACTGCCGCCCTTTAGCTTCGCTCAAGCTAATTATGGTCGTGAGCGTTTATATAAAGAGCGTTAGCGGTCCTGCGGTCAGCTCCGTCCGTCGGCCCTCGCTCCACTGAGGTGACGGTGACACCCGCCCTGCCTGCTGTCGACTCTGTCCTCCCACTCTGGACTGCGTTTCTGACATGATGGGGCCGGTAATGAGGAAAGGGGTTTGCGTCACACGCGTGACGAGGCGAAGCAGGCGCCCAGTGTCCGTGTCCAGCGTCTATATTCCGCAGTGCCTTTGACCTCCGGTGACCTCACTCCCAGCGGTTGACCCAGCGGAGGGGCGGAGTCTTGCTCAAATGAGGCTTTTCGTGCACTAGTTTATGGATACGGTCATCCTGGCATGAGTGCGCTCCTGGGGGGGCATCTGCTCATGTGACTGTGTAATGACAAACGTTTGCATGGTAAATGTAAGATCGGTAAACTTGTATCGTAAAATATCTATAGTTTTATGTGTTATGTTGACGTTCGTTTCGTTTCACAATTTGTCTTCCTTGATTTTGGAAAATTCTGGAGAATGCATAAAATAATATTGCGATGCGCTAGAGTTCACGGTCATTCCAGTGTCCGGTTATTTGCGGATGAACGGTAATTCCTTTGGACTGTCAGAGGCCTCAACTTCAGGCTTAAGCGCTTGAACTGTTCTAAATAAATTAATAGATTTTATTAACACCCCTGACACTCATCATGATAAATAGATTTTTTTTGGGGTCTCCAAGGCTACCAGTGGGGAGAAAATGTCATTGTTATATTTCACAGCACTGGAATTGCATCATTCTCAGGTAGGTTGTGTGTGTGTGTGTGTGTGTGTGTGTGTGTGAGAGAGAGAGAGAGAGTGTGAGCAAGCTACTTGTTCTCTGGCTCAGGTCAGGGACCGTTGGGATCTCCAGCTGACAGGTGCTTCTACCCTCTAGTCTGAAGGTGGAGGTGGAGAAGCTGCTGAGGGAGAAGTCTGAGATCCAGAGGCACTATGTGATGGTGAGTCCCGACAGGCTCCGCCCTCCCTGCCACGTGCACTCGGTTCCCTCCGCCTAAAACCTCCTTCATCCTGTCAGCACTTGCTGTCCTCACCCAGTGCTTGGTGGGGTCATCTCTCCTGACCTCACTGCAGCCAGGGGGAGGGTTCTGACTCCATGGCGTTCTGGCTCTGAAGCCCACAGACTAAAGCCCACACACCAGACCCCTAATGGACCAGGACTGCGTGGTCCACGACCTCACGATAGGGCGGCGGTCAAAGGACTCGGCGTCTGTGGTCCCTGGAACCCCACAGCGTGGGCTGTGGCTCCGGGTGTCTGGCCGCTGACACGCCGGTTCCGTGGCGTGTGCTTGCTGCGGTCCAGTCCTTGGTGAACGGTAACCCATGAGTTTATAAGTTGCCTAGCAACCGTGGATTTGTCTCCAGGGCAGAATGAAACACATGTGGTGGCGTGTGTGAACCTGCATGTTTTTGGACAAAGAGGAGTCACAGGCCAGAGGAATCTGGAAATTTCTGTGGGGGGGGGGACTTCTGTTTTTCTTCCTTCGAGCCCCACTGGTTTGTGTTGAGTCGCCTAATTGTGCTTCTTATCGTTGCGTTCCAGTCCTACGAGAGGAGCTACGGCCTCAACGTGGAGATGCGCAGACAGGTGAGGGTGACAGTACCAGGTGAGATTGTAGCCACCCCCTGCAGCCAGGAGGCCTTGCGGATTGCGGAGTATTTCCTTGGAAAACCAGGTCGGAGGCACCTTAACGTCCCGGCACCCCCCCGCCTTGGTTGCGGTTTTGCCTCTCTCTCCTCGCTGCCCTCATTAAATGTGATGTATTCCCAGGGAGCCTCTCCCCGCCTTGCTCGCGCTCCTCCACATGTAATTTGGCTGTTGCCGAGCGCTAACAAGAAATCATTGTGTGTCCCGGGGGGGGTGGAAACGGGGGGTGATGAAAGGGGCAGGGCAGTGGGGGTGGGGGGGGGCTTAGAGCAGCAAGGAGTTGCCATTCATCACCTGTAAGGGATTTCAACATGTGGCCTCCCACGCTGCACACACACTGTGTGTGTGTGTGTGTGTGTGTGTGTGTGTGTGTGTGTGAGAGAGAGACACCCTTCTGCTCAAGGAAAACCACTTGCCTCTTTCCAGACAGAGATCAGCAAGCGGCTCAACAGGCTGTGTTCCCAGATGATCCCCTACCTGCCAAGAGAGGTGTGTATGTTGCGCACGCACACACACACGTGCATTCGCACCAGGACAACGCTGCCTGGCTGCTGCTCCTGACTCCACCCTGTTTGCTCCTCAGCATCAGCAGCGGCTGCTCCTGTCCGTCGAAAGCGCCAAGCAGGTGTCTGCAGCAGATGTCAGCGTAGGCCTAGGGGTATGTGGGCTGCCCTCCGCCTGTGGTGTTTTTAATGTGACCCTCCCCCCACCCCAGGAGGGGGCTGTGTCCAGGTGGTGATGGGCTCTTTGTCTGTAGGGCTTGCCGATACCCCTACCGCCACCACCACATCCTCACCCCATCCTGCCTTGCCTGCCCTTCCTGCCCAGGCACCAGGCCCCCGCCCATGAGACCCCCGGTCCCGACACCCTCTTGGCTCACTGCAGAGGTAGGAATGGAGCATTCTGGGAAGCAGGTGTGGAGGTATGGCTGATGGGGGCTCCTTGTTTATTCACTAGGCTGGAACTCAGGAGCTGTGCTGCTTGGGATGCATATGCGTTTATGATTGTGCGTGCGTGCGTGCATGCACGCGCACCTGCCTTCATGCTCCAGGTCCTGTACTGTGCTTTGTGTTCCCACTGACCTCTGCTCTTGACGTCTTTCTGTCTCGCTGCACAAAGGATTCGGAGCTCCAGCTGTGCCGGACGCCGAGAGAGCGGGGGGGGGCGGTCAGTATGTCACTTTTACAGATTAGTTCTCATTAATTTGGGATGAAAGGTTAGGGCACCAGGTGGGGCAGCACTTGGAGCCTTTGAACTCAGAAACCTGGGTTCGAGTGGCTCTTCTGCCCTAATACCTGATGCAGTAAAAATGGCCCTGCTGTATACATTGGTAAATCAGTGTAAGTAGCTTAGTGTACAAACCTCACCCTGTAGGTCACTTAATGATCAGGTAAATGTCAATAGAAACAGTTTTGGTTGAACCACAGTAACAGTTTTTACCCCTTGTCCCTCCACCTCGCCCAAGGGCTCTCAGTCTAATGAGACCAGCGGTCATCCTAACGGTCATCTGGCAGACCAGCACCACAGATTGAAGAGATGCAAGACAGAACTTGGGTCCCCTGTGGATTTTGAGAGTCCTTCGGAACCGCCCCGACCCCCTGGGGGGGGCGGGGGCGAGAGGCTCCCGCAGACCTCCTGTCTCTGTTTTCCCCCTCAGAGCGGCAATGCTAACAAGAACAATGATCAGCTGGGTGAGGTTAAGGTGTGTTCATCTCACACCTCTGCACTTGATCCCACAGCCTGTTTTGACTGTTTTTGTGTGTTTCGGAAGCTGCTTTTGCCTCTCTTAACTGCCCAAGCGCTCATGTTCTCTGTGCTCCAGGACCGTGCAGCCCTGCACTCCTCTTCCTCATCCTGTGAGAACACCCTGGACCAGGAGAGCTCTGCCGAGGCCAGCCTCTCCTCCCTGGCGTCCTCTCTGAGCAGCTGGACTCCGTGTGACGGCAGGGAGCCCTCGCTGGTACGGCAGCCCCACATCACACGTGGACATGTCATGTGTACAGCCAGCCCAGAAAGAAGTGCTTTCGTACCTAAGAACCGGAACGGGTCGATGTGTTTTTCCCTCTGCAGAGCGAGAAGTCCGGCACCCCATCGATAAAGTCCGACACTCTGGTTTCCTTGGAAACGTTCTCCCCCATCCGCAATGCTTCTGCCTTGTCCCGCGTAGCCCCTGACATGACCCTGAGGGACCTTGGTGAGCTCCTCTCCACCGCAGGGATCAAACCGCTGGGCTGGGCTCCCTCCAGCAGAGGGCACCGCAGCTCTGGACTGGAGTTGCTTTGCTCCGGTCGCTCGCCGTTGTCTCGCATGTTTCCGGAAACCTGCTCTGCGGATGGAGTCGGTGATAAAGCGCTTTGCTGCAAAGGCTGTAAATCGTGTGCTGAAGGACGAGGCTGCGACTGCACCCGCTACAGGATCTCAGCGTGTGGTTCGATTCTGGTGGACATTTTAAGGCTTCCTTTCAGTAGGAGGTCACATAAATGCAAAAACATTTGGCTTCCGATGTGTGGAAACCAGGCTGGCTTTGAAGCTCTCGGCTTCGCGCCCTTTTGTCCCCATTTTCCCTTCCAGACACAGTGAGGGTTTATATTTGGGCAAGAAGCATATGTTTATTTGGTAAATTTCCCTTTACTGTGGAAACCTGCTTGTTAAACTGATTAAGGTGAAAACCCTGCTGGGTCAAGGAGTCCAACACCACACCCTTAACGTGTCACGAAAATTTAATGATTAACAGACTGGGCACTCGTAGGGTGCAGGTTCACGTCCCAGACAGGAGCGGCTGCTGTACCTTTGGACAATGTGGTGTACCGCTCTGACAGCTGCCCCCTCATATCCTCCTCCAGTCGTGAATGTGAGCCCCCCGCTGCCGGCAGAGGGAGCCCCGCTCCAAGGTGCTTCGAGATCGACGCCCCACGAAGTGAATGGAGAAGTGGGTGGGGCTCTAGTGTACAGGGAAGGGATGGACCTCCTGTCACCCCAGTTGAGCAGCGGCATGGGATATAACCCTTCTCCCAGGGTGAGAAGGGTGTGGGAGTGGCGGGAGGGCAGGGGGTCAGTCTGGTTTTATAACTGCCTCATTGTCCAGCAGGTTGGGTTCAAATCGCCCCACCACTGGCGCTCCTTCGGCCTTCCTGCCTGCATGTATTCAGCTGCCTCTAGGAAGCAGTAAGTCCTCTGCCCCTCACTCTGGGTGCTGGCCACACGACTTGGTGGTACCCACCTCTTCATGGTTACCAACCTGAGTTCGCACTGTGCCGTTCTTAACGGCTTCATCTTCAGAGCCAATATCCAGCAGGTCTTCCTCTTACCCCCCCCAGGTCGTACTCTTTCCTTGTGAAGGGGGATGGACAAGTACAGCCCATCGGCTTTCCTGCCAATCCCCTGGTGTGTCCAGATGTCCCGCGCCACGCCCGGCAGATCCACATCCTGCCTCATGGAGAGGTGGTGAGTGCCATTGCCATCAGCACCTCGTCCCACCAGGTCTACACTGGTGGTAGGGGCTGCGTGAAGGTGTGGGACATCACCAAGCCCTGCAGCAGGAACCCCGTCTCCCAGCTGGACTGTCTGGTAAGTGCGGGTCCATGGCTGGCGCAGCTTGTGCTGCCGGTGCCACTTTCCCTTCCAGCGGTTTATGTATTTGCACACAGGATATGGGAGTGAGTTCTCCTAGGTCCTCCTGCAGCACCTTCACCTTGAACCTGTATAAACCATTCAGAACAGAGACATCTACATCCGTTCCTGTAAGCTCCTCTCAGATGAGCAGACCCTGATTATGGGAGGTGAAGATGGGACCCTGTCCATCTGGGACTTGACCTCACCCACACCACGCATCAAGACAGAGCTGACCTCCTCTGCCTCTTCCTGTTATGCTCTGGCCATCAGCCCTGACAGCAAGGTCTGTTTCCTCTGCAGCAGCAACAGTGGTATTTTGGTCTGGGACCTGCACAACAATACTTTAGTCAGGTAACCAGCCTCACGGGGAAGTTTTTGTCTTGGTGCTATACTGTATCCCGTGTTGCCTGACATGGTGTCCACGGGTCCCCGGCTCTCGCAGGCAGTTCCAGGGCCACGTGAGTGGGGCCAGCTGCATTGACATTGCCAACGATGGGGTCAAGGTGTGGACTGGGGGGCTGGACAGAACAGTGCGCTGCTGGGACCTGAGAGAAGGGCAACAGCTGGAACGGCGCGACTTCCCCTCTCCGGTAGGATCTGCATTCTGCTGTGTGTCCGCAGGGTTGATCTGCCCAGCGTGCTGATCTCTGCTCTTCTCCATCCAGGTTTTGTCCCTGAGCTACTGTCCTACGGGAGACTGGCTGGCTGTGGGCATGGACAATAGCTGGATAGACATGATGCACGTCTCCAATCCCGACAAGTACCGGGTGCACCTGCACGAGAGCAGTGTGCTGTCGCTCAAATTCTCCAACAGCGGTACGTTCAATGACCACCTCTGCCCATGATGTTTGCGCTTGTGATCGCGTGCCAGTGACCTTAGCTGCCCGATCCACCTTTCCCTGCAGGTAAATGGTTTGCAAGCACAGGGAAGGACAATCTTGTGCACATCTGTCGCTCCCCTTATGGAGTTAATGTCTTCCAGGTATCTGCTTACTCAGCTACTTCTGGTTGCTTTCTGTTGTGAATATTAAAGTGTAGGCTTTTTAATGTGGAGGTCTTCCTCTGCAGGCGATGGAGTCCTCCTCTGTGCTCACTTGTGACATCTCTCGGGATGACCAGGTCATGGTCACAGGCTCTGGGGACAAGGTGGCCACGGTGTACGAGGTGCTTTTCTGAAGGATGGGCCTTTGACCTCTGCATACCAGGTTCATCCTGATGCATCTTATGGCCTGAGGGGGTGTGATCCAGGAAGTTGGGGAAGACCTCTTGTTTTACGAACGATATTGACATGGAGGGCAGCCTCCTCCTGTGGAAGTCTGGTCTGATTTCACAGCTGGGGTGGGAATGTCCTGAACCACAACCCCCCCCCAGAAGGACCATGTTTTAAACTTTTGCTTTGAAGAATAACCATTGTATGAAGGGGCTTTTAAAGACTGGTTTGCTGACAGAGGTGGGCATGGAGATGGGT
This sequence comes from Scleropages formosus, assembly GCF_900964775.1. Classification (NCBI taxonomy): domain Eukaryota; kingdom Metazoa; phylum Chordata; class Actinopteri; order Osteoglossiformes; family Osteoglossidae; genus Scleropages; species Scleropages formosus. The sequence goes on along the minus strand of NC_041830.1, from coordinate 17,121,264 downwards.
GCACGTATTCAGCCTGCCTCAGTGTCGTGTTTCCACGAGCTCACACTGGTCCACTGGGATATGTGGACACCCCCCCCATGCCCACTGACCAGTGCAGTTGCTGCAGCTCTAAGCCTGCTTTGCCCTGCAGCAACTAGACTTTTGTTCTCCTCAATGTTTTAAATGCATTAATTAAGGGTTAAAGCATCTCTGCTCAGGTAATACTCTGCTAGACTAATCTTGCTTAATTTGTCTCAAGAATTCAGTTTGTTTGCACTACAGATGTCCTCCAAGGCCTTCGGGTTCGAGTCCTGGACTTTCCCTCCAGTTGGAGATCTAAGTCCTCTACATGTCTCACTTATAATTAATGTATCCCCCTGTTTTAAAATCCCATATTTATTCCCCTCCCTTGTTTCAGTCCTTTCTGTAAGCTCTGACTTTATAATGGAGTTTTTAAAAAATTAAAATGGCATGAGTGTGGGGATTGTCAGGCCTGAAACAAAATCTTAGGGGCACTAAGGTGCTCCTGTTTCAGCACACCAGTCCTGATGGGATGCATAGGTGGTGCCTTCAGAGTCACTGCGGTGCCAGGGAATCTTCACCTTCCATCCCTTGGCTCTGTAGGTGTGAAAGCACAATGATATTCACTTTGGTCAGAGCTGAAGAAATGAAATGAGACTGGGAAAGTGTAGTTGTGCAGGGATGATATGAGAACAATAAAGTGTTTTTGAAAATGTAGTGGTTTGATCAAAATGTTTGTTTACAGAAGAGTTAAATGCTACTGCGATTGTTTGTAAACTCAGGATAAAAAAAAAATTACATAATGTGACATCTTTGGAGGAATTGGAGGATTGGCAAATACACAAAGGCCATAGAAAGATCATCGCACTTTTATTTTCATCAGAATTTTATACATGTATTACAGAAGTAATAGTGCATTTGGAATGGTTCCTTGGCTTTCAGGAGTTAGTTTTAAACAATGCCTGTGCTGTCCTGCTCATTTGTATACAGGAGCAGTTGTCCTCAAGTTCCTGGAGCATCAAATACCTTCTCTCCCCCATTCCAAATACTGCTTTGGGTCCTCTTAGTAGCGCATTGTCCGTGTGGAGTTACCACCTCTGTAGTGCAGTAAAAAGAATCCTGTCAATGAAAAATTACAATTTTCTAAATGCACTCTTGCATTTTTAGAAGTCCAGAATGCCAGACTGATGTTGCCAACCGGCACACTGGAAAGCAAAGACAGAGGACTACTTCTAAACTGCATATTTAGGGATACTCTTGTACTGCTGTGGTCCAAAATGACCCCTTGGTGATATTTTACCACACACACACACACACCCCCACCCATTTTCCGAGAAAAGGGATAAACGGAGTTAGTGAAGAAACTGAGGTCTTTAAGACGTCACTTCAGCAGCTCTAATATCCAGCCTGAACTCGACATCACATAAAACGCTTCCATGTGCTGGTTTTGTTCTAGTGCATTTATCTCCAACAACTGGTCTTCTGTATTTTCATGCATTTATTTGGATGTTCTTGTCCTTATGCAAGTAATCTTCCAACCGCAACTGAGTCACATGCTGAAAGGATGATTGCATGTTCTGTAGTCACATGAGTATGCCTGCTGCCCTTCCATTAAGTTAGTGCACAAATGCATGGTTAAAGGAAGATAATTTGGGGTTAAAAATTGGTGGGTCAGGGTTGATGTATTGTATCCCTGGGTTAAAAAAAAAAAAAGCTAAATCTTGACAGGATTAAGCCTGTAGTTCAAAACAGGCAAGTCAGTGACAGCCAGCCAGGCAGCAATATCTTCATTAGCATGCCAGGAGCAAAATCACATCATTACTTCGCTACATGCAGTTTGACCCCAACTGAGCTAACCCCAGGTTGTGGTCAAGAAAAATGCACCCTCTAGGAATTAATCTTTTGCCTTTAAAAAAAAAAAAATCTTTTAAACAAGTGATACAACATTTATTCCACTTGTACACGCCAAATAGACTTTAATTTCAGGAGCCTGCTAAGTGTAGTGATGACTGTGTGTTCAAAACAAATAGCAGCAGGTTCCTCAATCGTTCTCCCAGGGGTGAGGGGACCGAGTCTCGTGCTACAGCTGCTTATTACCCCCGCTAATGATATACCGCTAATGATATACCACTAATGTGACGGCCTGTTTAATTTCTGTGTCCTTCTGTTTGGTTTTCCTGGAGCACCACACCAGAATATCTGCATGAGGTATTCCCCAACTCACCCAAAATCTTAATTGGAACACTGCAGTAATTGCATGCATCATCTCTCCTGGCAGGTGGTGTGGAATGATGAGAGGTCAGGGGACGGACAAACTGTTAGCTGAAGTGCAGAGGGTCTGATGTTGCAGTAGCAGAATTCGGAGAAGGATGGAAAGGTTTATGAAAGCAGATACTATCTCAACAAAACCAAAGTCCTAGTCAGCAACCTCAGTATATGATCTCATACACTGTTGCCTTCTTATCTCCAGAACCAGTGACAATGTAACTGTCATCGGGAGACAGGTCACAGCTCAGAACTGAGGAGGATTCCTTGGACTGGAGGGGAGAACAAGAGACAGTTTAAGATTGTTTCATACAGCTTCTAAGAATATTCATAGATGCAAACCTTTTCAAGAGAAATATAGCTATTTAAGCCATTACAGCAGCAAGGACAAAATGGTATCCCTGCCCCCCAGATGTTCCCTCTCACCTGGAATATGCTGGCTCCATATGGACTCCTCCATGCATTTAGAAGATTGTCTTTTCCTGTACTAATAAACCACTTGCCTAGGAAAAAAATGCAGAAAAACATGGACTTTATTCCGGTGCCAGCAACTCCTTGAAGGATTATGCTTAGGAACCGTAGTTTGAATAATGTGACCTACATACCACAGCAGGCAAACTTGAGTGATAGCACACAGCTCTCGTGGAGGCGCAGCTGGTACTTGTCGGTTTTGGAGACGTGCATCACCTCAACATTGCTGCTCTCCATTCCCACAGCCAGCCAGTCTCCTGTGGGACAGTGGCCCAGAGAGAAGATCTGGAAGGAGAAGAGCTGCAATCAGCATGCTCAGCAGGCTCCGTGTGAGAAGATCCTTGCAAACTGAGGGGAACCAGCCTTCTCTACAAGTTTCCAGATTGCACCGTGTACCTGAGAGGTGAAGTCATGCTGCTGCATCTGCCGCCCTTCTCTCAGGTCCCAGCAACGTACTGTGCTGTCCAGGCCCCCTGTCCACAGCTTGACTCCGTCATTGGCGATGTCAATGCAGCTGGCCCCATCTGTGTGACCCTGGAACTGTCTGTGGGAGCCAAAGGCTGTATGAAAGTGGTGTCAAACCGCAACATATAATGAAATGTAGCAACAAGGGAAATTTCTCAAGTTTTGCAAGTCACTTTTGCAATCTGGGATCAAAAATCAGCATAGGAATTCTGTTTGTGCTTTTCTTGTGACCACCCCCTTTCCTGATCCCACTGATAACTTTTATATGCTCTTGGATACCTTCCTATTGCCACCATGACCCTAGTAGAACAAGTGGGTAAGAAAATGGATGGATTGGATACCTGACCAAGGTTTGGTTGTGCAGGTCCCACACAACAATGTTGCCGTCGCTACAGCAGGAGAAGCAGACCTTGCTGTCTGGGCTGATGGCCAGGGCATAACAGGCAGGGGCAGAGGATGTTAGCTCCGCTTTAATGCGTGGTGTGGGTGAGGCCAGGTCCCAAATGGACAGGGTGCTGGCTTCGCCTCCCACAACCAAGGTCCGTCCATCTGGGAGAAGCTTACAGGAGCGGATGTAATTGTCTCTGTTCTGAGTGTTTGACATAGATTTAATTCATCAAGCTGCGTAAGAAGACTGGTGAGAACATGCTTTCATATTCAGTATATCTCATTGTAAATCACTGCAAGTGCACTAGGGACTAGTGGACTTGCACTCACCAGACAGTCCAGCTGGGCCATGGAGCTCTTGTTGCCAGGCTGGCTAATGTCCCACATCTTTACGCAGCCTTTGCCACCGGTATACACATGGTGGGTGGAGGTGCTAATGGTTACGGCACACACAACCTCGCCATGGGTGAGGGTGTGGATCTGGCGGGCATGGCGCGGTATACCTGGACCCACCAGAGCATCATGGGGAAAGGATACTGGCTGCATATGTCCATCTGCACTCAGATAGAAAGAGTATGACCTGTTGGGAAACACGAGATGGTGGTGAACATCAGCACCAAAGTTATGAATCTCATTGCCAATGTTGCAGTGGCTCCAGAAATTAGGCTGTAAGCAATTCATATGACTCATGAATTCACAAGATGAACATGAGGAATGGAGTTCTAGCGCTGTAAATTGTCAACAGTCTTAAGGATTCATCTTTGGCCTCTTAAATATCAGTGGTCATTAAATGTGTCTTCCACTGTGTCCAGACAAACTTACGGCTTGCTGCCTCCGGAGACGGCTGCTGAGGAACACCCTCCAAGAGGCCTCATGTTTGTGCGGGACTCATATGCCACCTATGGGAGATGTGGTGGTGGTGTTGGGGTAAATGTGTTAGTAGTAAAGCTCCACAGAAAATAGAATTATCTCTTCAGTGTCTTTAAGGTCAGAATCATGAATGATATGTATCACACAATACTCCATCGAAGTGCATGAAATGGAGAGGAAGGTTTTATTCACCACTGAACTGCGTGTGTATCCGCTAGTGGCTGTGTTCATCTGGGGGGAGATGTTTGGTGCACCCCCAAAGCCACCAGGGCTGCCCAACTCCCTGTTCAGCCCAGCATGGGTGACCACACCAAAATGAGCAGGAAACGAGCCAGAAGGCAGAGACAACGGGCTCCGCAGGGCTGGGGGGGAGAGTTACACAGGATCACCATAGTCACCAGAGCTTCATTACTATGGCAACCCCTCATTTCTCATCTCTCCAGCCAACAAAAAGCCATATGGCTTTCAGAAGTACAGTGCAGGGGGTACACGAAAAGAAGAAATGTGACAAAAGAAAATGTAAGAAGAAGAAGGGAGAGAAAAGATGAAGTTGGCTACAACTGCTGCTGCATCATAAACTCATAAACTCTGGCTGCAAAAATACAAAGTTGGTTACCTTGGTCTAGAGGGATAGGAAGGGGACATACTCACTTAGGGAGTCAGCTGAGGATGTGGATTTACAAGCAAGACGCAAGCAGGAGGGGCTGGGGCTAAGAACATCCTTGTGGGAAGGTGAAGAAGAGCTTGACTCGGAGGATGGAGAGCCTGATTTCTCCAGCTGGACATAAAAGAAGGGTGGTTAGAGGTCCTAAAGAAGTGCAGCTGGTATTTCTCTTCAAGCCTTACCTGGAAACTTATTATAGTAACCAGTCAGTCACGAGACACACTCAATAACTGGAGTATCTCCATCCCCTCCTGCTTGCTAATGTGGAATGACATCCTCTGTCGACTTGTTACATCTGTGCACCTGTGGGTCCCTGGTCATGTCTATGGTTGGAGGGCTTCTGGGTGGAGATGAGTCTCTGGGGCTCCCACATAACTCCTTTCTGATGCATAGGTTGAGGTCCAGTTCATTACTTCTGGGTGAGGAGGGAGGATGAGCTCCATCAATGGGGGATGCAGCCTCCTGGACCCAGAAAATCAAAGGTGGTGACCAGGGAATCAGAAATCAAAGTAGGAACCCTAACCCTCTTTTCACCTTAGTTTTCATACATGCCTCAGTGTGATATTTACAGTATTATCCACTATTATTCAGTGTGTATACCACTCCTTTGTTGCATTTATGCTGCTGTAGCCTTGTGTAGTTTGCTTGGGGATCTATCTATCTATCTATCTATCTATCTATCTATCTATCTATCTATCTATCTATCCAGCACACCTCATTGGACACATCCACTATCAGGTTGTCTTCACTCTTGCCATCTTCGCTGTCCTATGGAGTAGAGAGAGGTCACATCAGGCTCTACCTCAGCCTCCATCACAGGCCTCACATTCCTACCACCAATACCTGCATTACCCTTCATTATCTCCCCAGTGTTGCAACCCTTAACCAGGAGTATGGGGAACCTGATGTTGCCATGGTTGCGGGTCTCGGATGGGATTAGCCATGGCCTACCTGTTAGTTTGGTTTACAGTGACATCAGTCCCTAATTTTAGACTGACTGTGTCTAGAAGGGCTGGAGCCATGTTATTTTTAAATGTATTTTAAAATACAGATTTATAATTCAAGTCGGGTGTGGAACCCTTAGGTCTGATTTGACTGAAAGGGTTGGGCAAATAGACACTGTAAGTCACGACCTGACACCAATGTGGACCTAAGCTGGACACCAGAGCACCTTCCATGAGTTCTTACGTAGTGTGGAGGGGCCAGGTCCTTACGGTCACTGCGTTTCTGCTTCACGTCACCAGCACCCTTGACCGGAAAGACCCCTGATGGACCCTGGGGTTCCTCCGTGGGCTGACTGTCTGTCGACGATGCCGATTTGCTCTGTGGTTCAAATACATGCAAACAGATAAATACTCATTCTGTTGCAGTGGTACCATTTCCTGATCACTTTTTATAATTTGAAAAAGTTTGGGTTCCCTCTTGATTGTAAAACACTTGCAGATGGAAGTCATTTACGTGGCAGAAAAAAAACCTGGTGGAGCAGCATACAAAGGCCTACACTTCTCACAGAAAGGGGTTTCCTCTATTTTCCCTTCCTCCCTTTTACTTCAGATTCAAATTCAAAAGCGAAAAATGCTTTATTGGCGTGGCTCGAGTTATTGGCCATCTCCCGGCCTCTGACTTGTCGGCCTTCAGCGACACTCAGGTCCCCTCAGGACCATCCCACAGGGGGCGCACTCAACCAGGGCTCTTTTCCTACCCACACGCACCCGCTGCACATGTGGTACTTACCCTGCTGGGAGTTCCCACTGGGGTCGCACATGGTCGGGGCGTGGTAGATGAGCGAGGGGAGAAAGGTGATGCTGTTACGTACTGCAGTAACATAAGAGCAGCATCACAATGCAAAGTGTGTCACGTCCACTGCTTCGTCCAGGTGTGACCTCACCTCTGAGCGGCTCTGGGTCTGCGTGAGCGCGATCGTCTTTGGTCGGGTGGGCCGCTCCCCCAAGCGCTCCGGAGAGGGCCACAATTCCAGTGCCACTGCTCAGCGATGCCCCTGAGGGAAAGGGGGCCACGGGGATGCCCGGGGTGGGGTGAGACAGGTTCTGGAGCTGCTGCTGCTGTAAGCAAGGCAGAGGGTATAGGGGTGACAGGCATAGAGAAGTACAAGTCTTCACATCATTATGCTGGAGGTTCTGCTGAAAATGCCTACTCCTGCATCCTGCTGTTGTACCTTTAGTCAAAACACTTGAAAAATTGATTCATTACTGCTTTGTGTTTGAGGTAAAATCTAAGTTGTAACTTGCTTGTCTGTGTGTTTGTGTTTCTTCGCTCTGAAGCACCTGGTGCGAAAAGATATAGCAACGCTTGATATCATCTGTCTTTCTCCCATGCAGTGTGTGGGAACTAGTGGAAACTGACCCCAATGATGGTGTTTAGCTCCGCCATGGTCACCTGCTTGGCCCTCTCCACCGCCTGGACCACCTGCTGCTGGTGCTAAACCATCATCATCACACACACACACACACAGAGAGAAGGTGAATGAGTACTTGATTTGAACGCACAGACACATGTTCTAACGTGACAAGAAGGGCTTTTATCCGAAAGGTTCTATGATAATATTTCTTATGTGATTTTCTGCCCCTCTATGTCTTGTTAGGTTGACCGTGTTGTGTGTTTAAGGGGTATTCAATGTTCAGGGGGTCGGACACACACCTCCTGGGACAGGAAAGGGACGATCTGGGCACAGATAGCGTTAAGACGTTTCACAATCTCCGCCTGGAACACAGCACACACACACACACACACACACACGTACGTAGGTCATTGTCATCCTGAGACGGCGCACACACACCTGAACGAGTGGACACGCGAGCCCCATCTCCTGCTGTAGTTCCCTTAACCCAGTTATTTACCCTGAGTTGAGACAGTTAAAATTACCGTGCTCCATAAATGGGTAAATCAGTGTAAGTAGCTCAATGCTGTAAGGTGCCCTGGAGAAAAGCGCCAGTCACATAAATAAATGTAAAAGGAGGTGCTGGTGGCTATGCTAAGCGCTAGCTCCCATTAGCAGGCGGAATGCTGTGGTGCCCTGACAGAGACGCACGGGGACAGAATCTCATTAGCACGTTCTTTAGCAGCTCGTTCGATGCTGCGAAAGCAGTTCTCGGGTGTGTTAGCGCAAACAACAACACGGGCAGGCGTCAGGATGATGTGATAACGCTAACGGCGACTCGCTAATGGGCTCTTCTTCCGCTTTCGCTAATACGCTGTCTTTTTTCTTTGCAGGCTGCAAACATTGTTAGCATCCAAATGTCGAGATTGGCCCTCTCTCCTACAGGGGGATTGTGGGTACAGGAGGCACGGGACGGTGGCAGAATGGCAGTTCAGCACCATGGGGCCCCAAGGCACTGGTCAATAGAGCCTGGAGAAGCTCCCGGACCAGCGTGAGGCTGTAGGATGCTTTTCTGAGAGAACTTCAGCATTGGCTGTTATGGATCTGGACATGGTTTTCTTTGTCCTTGAGTCCACAGGATGGACCACACCTGGACTGGACTTTTACAGAACATTGACTGGACCTGGGTCTCATCTGAACTGTGGCTACCTGGACCGAGCATTTGCTGCTTGACGTAAGTTTCGGTTAACTGTGCTCGGGCTCTTTGTAAATGCTGAAAACAGATTTTCTTACCTGTTTGTGCATTTCAATGTTCAGTCCATAGGACATCTCATAGTACTGAGGAAAGAGGAAAAAGCCGTGTAAATCGAACCATTCGCTACCTCATTTTGCAGGTGTTGTGCTTACATTTGCAGCCTCCCTCCTACACAGACATTCTAGAATCATCCACTGTCGCTCTGACTCACAATAAATAATAAACAATATATGACGGATGTGTGACTTTAAGTGAGAGTCATGCAAATGAGCCATGTCTCCATTCTGTGGACAAACTCAGGTACGACTGGAGTTCCAGTGCACATGTTTGAGTTAATGATGGTCATCATTTGTCCACCAGGGAATAAATCCACCCTTTTTATAAATGCCCTCAGATCACACTATGTACTGTAGTATTCTAGATGATTTACAGTAGGAGTGGACAGTGAAGCACCGTGGACTCCACTTCCTGGGTGGGGTTTCTCTGAGACTTATTGATAGCATCTCACAGCTGTTACGGGGGATATAAAATGAACACAAACATTTAATAAATGTTACCAAACGTTGAAGGTGTGGACTATTAGCACTTTCATCTCTCCGAGATAATTTGAGCTTTCTGCCCTTGGGTTTACAGCTCCAAAAACGCACACCCTGCATCGTTCGGCACCGATAAACCACAGTAAGCAGGCTTGAGGGTCTAGTCCCTACACCACTGCACCACCTGCTGCACCATGTGAGCTGCGACCATTCTGTCCAGTCCCTGCTCTCTCTTTTAGCCGAGCCGAGCCAAGTGAGAAGGAACTGGACCGCTCAGCCGGACCAGTGGGGACTGCACTGAAGAGGGATCAACAGCCCGGAGGAGCACCAGTTCCCCCACCCCACCACCATCATTACCTGCTCCCACAGCAACGCACTGAGGGTCCACGTTCACCACAGTGGTACTTTCGGAGATTGCAGTCGGGGACTCGCTGGTCCAAGTCATAACTAACCAAACAAAATGGCCATTAGCGCTCCCCCACTCCTTCTTCACAAACGTCGCTTCTGATGAATCCTACTGTCGGTTTGCGACCCATCGGCCGTCCCACGGGGGCCTTCAGTACCGTGTACAGAAAATAGGGAGAATAAATTATATAGGTATAAAAAGAGCCGGATGCCTGCTGGCACAAGTGCTCGTGAACATGGCAGCTCTGTCATCCACCGGAGCCTAAAAATAGAGGCTCCTTCCGTCCGTGATGAAGGGAGTCACTGTTGCTTCACATCATTCACGCGTCCCTGCTTGCCCCACCCACCCCTACTCACACACTTCCCACTCGCTCTCTCAAGTCCCTCCATATCCCTCCTCCTCTGAGCTGCAGTGAGCATACGATCCATATGTGAAATTGCATCACATGTCCGAACAAGGCCCCGGGTTCCGAACTGGTCGTCGCAATGCAGCGGTCATCCGCCAGCATTCATGCCAGCTCTGCTTAGAAAAGCAAAGCCATCAGTGGGCAGAATTTTCACTCAGCAGGTAGTGCTGGTGCTTCACAGCTCCTGGGCTGTGCACCTGGATGTGGGTTTGACAGTGTCAGCTAAGAACCAGCTAATAATCAATGATCGATGTCCAGTTTGGTCATGCATGAACCCCAGAGTGGACAGTCACCAGGCCCATTGAGTAGACGGCATGTGACATCGGGGTCACCGTGATGCCGGAACGACAAGCCTTCGGGGTAGAAGCACAGACACGCTCGCAGACCACCAGTGAGGACCTCGGGGGCCGTCCTGGCACTCACCATGATGTAATGCCTCTGCATCTCCATCTTCTCGCTGGCCAGTTTCTCACACTCCAGCTTCAGGCTGCGGAGGTGCACAGAGCATGAGCTTCTCAAGTACCAAGTTTCAGAGGCGAACGCAAGCGGGGCATCACGGCAGCAACGACAGGTGAGCGAAGCTACATCTGAAAGCCGGTGGTCAGCAGGTAACCTCACAGTGATGGGGTAGAACAGAGAAAAGAGTCCCAGGGCTGAAAGAATGCTCCTCTGAGTCACGATGCTGTTGTGTCCGTCTTATTTCTGCACATGTGGCCCAGCTGGAGATGGGGCCTACCTGTGGTACTGTGCCTGGAAGAACTGGAACTCCTCCTTGATGCGGTCCAAGGTGTCCAGAACCGTGAACTTTAAAGTCTGGCCATGCTGCAAGGGGACCTGGGATAGAAAGTGCAAAGAGGTGATGCCACTGGACCCTCGAACCGTTGGCTGTTACAGCCAAACATTGGGCCACCTGTAAGGCCTCCTGCTCTGGTTAATTAGTCACCGCACTGTTCCTGTACCCCCAAGTCTGGACTGGCACTCTGCCCTTCTCTTTCCCTTGTGTTGTTCTGGGACCTGAGTCACTTGACTCATCCTTCCCAGGAACTCTGTCTCTCTCTCTCCCAGTCTGGAAGCCCAGTTTAAATGAGACAGAAGAAACACGGTTGGTGGCGGAGGTCAGGTTACACACCAAGGGAACCTGACCTTGCAGCATTTCCTTCCCAGAGTTCCCTCCACAGGTGAAAAGAGTCAGGATCTTCACAGCGAACAATAGACTATCGAGATAGAAGTATATCTCAGTTCATAAACACGTTCTCTCTCTCTCTCTCTCACACACACACACACACACACACACACACACACGCACACACGCACACACGCACACACACACACACATGGACAGCCAGTCTCTGGCTTTGTCTCCTGCCATTAGCCCCTTCCTGCCTTGTGTCTCACATCACTCCTGTAAAATCAAGATCAGTCGAGCGTCCAGATTAACACTGCCCAGAGATATCACATCAGGGGTCACTCTGCAGGGTGTGCGTGCATGCACACACACACACGCACACACACACAGTTTCATACTATTTCCTGCTCTTCAGTTTAGCACCACAGATGAAGCTCTTTGGCAGTGATGAGTTCCCCCCCGCCGCTCCCAATTCCCCACATCAGTGAGTCGGACTGAGCTCCCCTGACGTTTCCCCTCGGGATTCAGCAGCTTCTCGTGTCAAAAAAAATCCCCTGTGCCCCGATTATCTCTCCAAGGGCTGTTTTACTGTTTCACATCAAAAACTTAAAACCCTAAAATGCAAATGTACTGCCGTAGCAGCACAGTCATGCTTTCTCTCCTTCCAGCTGGGCATCCCATCCTGTGTCCATCCTGCTCTCCACTAAAGTATGTCTCCGGCAGGCCTTCCTCTCACATCACCGTTGGTTTCGTTGGGTTCTGGTGCCAAAGCATGAAACTTTGATTCTTTTCCCTATGGAGATGGGTTCAGCTGCATACTCTAGGCAGTGGCCTGTGACCCACATTCAGCACAAACAGAACAGACCAGTCACCAAACGACCCACTCAAGCTGAAGACCCTCGGGGTCTGGGGCAAGATCCTGTCTGGGTGGACGAACCGACTCCTGCTTGTTCTCATTCACAGCCTGTCTACAGTGGAAAGGTAGCTGCGTATCTGTCTCACATCTGGCTCTCTTGGTTGCAATGAAGAACTGGGCTTATTACCAGTAGGTTGCTAATTAAGATCCCAAGGGAACTGCTATTATACCTTTCAGCTTGGTACTTAAGATCAACCTGATTCAGGGAGCGTATACCCAGCTGTATACAGATACAGAGCTTGGAATACTAAACAATGCAAAATTGACAACGAATGTACATTCAACAAATGTCGGATAAGTTAATATTTCAGCAATTTTTCACCCGAAACTTCCATTTCCTCCCCTTGATCTTCCTCCCCAGCAGAAGAAAAGAGGTTTCCACAAGGAGCCAGAGGTCACTTACTGGATGCCGTCCCTGAGGGTACATGGTCCTGGGAGAGTTATATTGACACCCAGAGTGACGACTGGCTTGACGACCAAGTTGATGACCAGCTGTTCCCGTTGTCCTTCCTCTCCTCGTCCTACTCTCTCCGCACACGGCTCCTGCTCCTCGTCCTCCTCCAAGGAAGGGACTTTAGTGTTGGCTTTTCGAACACGGGGCCACTCTCACTGCCAGCCCAGGCCAGAACCTGGAGATCCTGGTCTGCTGGTGCGTGATGAGGGCGCTGCGGGGGCGTGTCCCCTCCTGTGCCCTCTATCTTTGGTCTCTCCTGGGGAAACCCAGGTCTCAGTGCTCCACCTGATGATGCGTACAGAAGTTCCAGGTCCCGCAGGAGAGCATAGCACCAAAGTCCCCTGGGAAAAGAAGATGTGAGCACCTCCAGGGGTCAAGATCTTTTCCTGATCGTCTCAAGGAAAATCCAAACATCAAACTACCTCCACCACCGGGATGTGCATCTAACACCCCTCTTCAGCTCCAGCATCCTCTACGCGTGAGAGGGGGCGACAGCGGCAAGATCGAGGGCTTCAGTCCCGGAGGCAGAAGAGAAAAGGAAGGAGGCAACTGCGCTTTTAATCGGAGGAAGAAAGAACGAGAGGAGAGCAGGAAAGAGCAGCAGGTCATGCAGAGATCCAGCAGGCTCCCCAGCATCAAACCTCACACGGTACATCAGTGTGCCTGTTAACACCAATACAAACATGGAGGTCTGGGGAAGCTGCCCTTAAGGTGGAGCGCGGGAGAAAAATGACGAGGGCCGTTCCGTAAAACACACACCTGGCAGCAGCGAAACCGAGGGCACGGAGCACACCTCCTCCCGGGAGCTCGCATCTGAGCCGGTTGCACAAACAAGAACAGAGAGCAGTAACAGCGGCCTCCTCCGCATACAATGTATCACCAAGAGAACTTGTGTGTAACCCTTTGCCACGGTCATCACCGTGTGTAAATACAGTGCTGCGTCGTGGAGCATACGTGAGGGGGTCCTTCATCCTTGTCCGGGAGAGACGGCGATCCTTCGGGCTCTCCATTGCACCTGAGCACGCAGTCACCCCGTGTGAGCAATTACATCCTCAGGGAGCTGGATGTAGGAGAGTCTCGGTGAGGCCTCTGAGCATCCTGAGGTTGTCGCATGTTCCCTGGCGGCGGGGAAACCTGCCAGAGCTGGTGGCGAGGACCTGTGGACTAGAAAAATGGATAGTACGCTTTCCAGACTGCCAGGGGCACAGCTCCGTCCCACCCACACACTCACGTCCCACCGCACACCCTATGCACATCTCTGAGATCTCCGTCCAACCTACAGACTCTCGGCACACCATAAATACCCAAGAAACCGTTGAGATATTTATATTTCCATTTTCTGCCTGAAAGGATGCAAATCGCAGTCGTGTCTCCTTCCATCACTGGCCCCTCAGTGGTGGAACAGTGTCATCCCACAGTCAGAATGTCTCCATCCTAGGAAAAGGGATTAAATCTGCCTCGGTAGCATTTCACCCTGGTAAACTGCCGCACTGACCCCTTTGCCCTCAGTATGTACATAATCCATGCAGACAGTTTACATGAGTCTCACGGTTCTTATGGATGGAACAATTAACTATGAAGCACTTTATATATGGCTTTAATAGGAGTTTAATTTTTAAGACGTGTGTAAGGAACACTCATTGCTGCCCGTGGTAATTCGTTTCTGTCGCCGAGTTACGAGACACTGCTCATTCTATGCAGTTTTTCATACCTGTATGTCTTTCACACGCAGGTCACGTGTGAGACACCTTGGGCTCCAGCTAACAGACAGATTGCTTTGTAACACAAGGTGTGTCCCTCAAGCAAAGCGCCACCTGCTGCCCGCTCCTCAGACTCCTCTTTCTCCCCTTTCGTTCTGCTTTCCTGAAGCTCTTCTACTGGGACTGAACACCTGGGCGTCGGGTTTGACACCCCAGGTCTGTGTCCCGCGTATCCCCCCGTCTCGCAACACTGGGGACACTGACCCGGAGTGTCAATAATTTTTATAATAAAAAAATAGTAATTCCACATTTTTGGACACAGATCGCATTACAAAAGGGCTGGGCTGGGAAGCAGCCTTAGAATGTCCTTTTACCAACAGAATTCCTGTCCTCTTTGAAAATGTCCCCTCGGGACATGAGTGACATCACCTCATGAAATTGATCTGCGCAATTTTTGCAAACCTTATACAGATCATGGACAAATTCCTTGGCACTTTTCTTCCACGTGACTTACTAAGTTGCGCTACTCATTATATTAGCGGATGGAGCACAGTTACTTTTTACTGTGTGGGTTCAGGGTAAGTACCTTGATCCGATCGTGAGTAGTACAGCAGCAGGGGGATTGAACCTGAATTTGAGGAGAATTCGTGTAGCTCTTTATAGCAATATAAATTCTGCCTCAGTAAAAAGGGCAGCGATAGGGAATGTAAACACGTTTCGATGCGATGATGGTATGTCTTTATTTATCGGGTGTGTTTTATGGATTTTCGGGAGGAAAAATAACTAGATTTATACATAATCATCTTTCACAAACATCGTAAACAATGCGTAGCTAAACACTGAATATAGGTTTCAACAAAATTTCTATATAGGGATAACGTGCAATAATTCATAATAAACGGCGTATTTCAATGTTGTCAAAGGCGGTCGATATATAAACGAAATCGCGCCACCTTAACAAGTTTGGCAGCCGAAAGTTGGTTTTGCTTCCCGATTGGCCAGATGTGGTCTGGGATGTAGCCAATTGAAAGCGCGGAAACCCACGTTGGGTGTTGACGTCAGACACAAAACTACCCAATCCGGGCTGTAGGCATCGGAAGAGGGCGGTGACTTCGATGAGGACATTGGTCTGTGAAGGCCCAATTAGGACGGACTGCACGCGCCCGTCGCGTCTCATTAAGTTAGTTTTCAGTGAGACGTCACCCATCGGACAGGTGTCGCCTCACCTTCACCTGCTGTTTCTGAATAATGACCACGAGACAGAAGAGCTGCGCTTATGCGCCTTTTTATTTTATGCTGTAAAGAGTCGGACAGTTTCATTTTAGGCTTTATCGGTCCACCTCATGTCCTATATTGTTGGTCTGATGAAGAAATTGGTCTTCATATGATGGAACCCAGCGCACGTGCTGTACTTTCCATAGGGCTCTGCCAAAAGAGCAAGAAAATGTGTAATTAAGTGAGTTTATCCAAATGAGACAAAAAACTTAAGCAATTTCCCAAGCCTTATGTGAAAGTTCCACTATATGTGTTATGCTCTATATGAAAGGATACTTACAGCAAATAATTAAAAAATGTCTTGACACTGTCTGCTAGGTAGGATTTGAACAACCCAACAACCCAAATCCAAACCAACGTATCGGCTGCTGCCTCCTTTTCTGGCACAAAGAACCTTTGCAGGTCCGTAACGGCAGATGAACCCAGGAGTCACGATGCTACTCCAGGAGAATGTCAACCACAGAGAACAGGTGAGCTTCAAGCAGCAGAACAGAAACCAGGCGCAAGAAGAGCGAGCTGTGGCCACAGTCTTCCTCCAGGGTGGTGTGTACACTTTTCTTAGCAAAATATTTCCATTGCCAACTGTCTTATATTCAGCCTTAGTGTTAATACTTGTTGTCATTGATCATCATAACATATGGATGCCAGGCCCTAGGAGGAGATGCTCATATATGTCATAGTGAGGATTCCACAAGTACTGAAGCCACTAAACTACTGGAGAAAACATATTTATAAAAAGGCCTCTATTAGGCTCTGTGTGTGAGTTTGAGGGAATCATCTGCGCCGTATCCGACTGGCTCGCGATGTTGAGGAAACCTTGGCGACTCTTATTTCTAATTTGTTCTCAAGTAAACTTGATGTTGATATCTTTGAAATATGAGGATGTGAAATGGGAATGTTTGGTGCTGAGAAGTGATGACGATTATTTAACCAGTGTGAAATAGTGTACAGTACAGTGTTGCACAACTAAGAAGTGGACTTCAATGGGAATAATATCACGTAAGTATTTGGGACCAGGTTGGCCACTTCTTTACATAACATTCACCCCACATTGTATAATCATGCACAGTATGATTTATAGTTTATGGATTACATAATATAAACATTGTAGAATCACAATATCTGTCAATGGACTGAAAGACATTTTTTTCCTGCTGCTTTAGAGTTCATTTCCTTGAGGGAGTTTGTGAGGGGAAAAAAATGGAGTCTCCCCTGATTTTCGTTTTCGTCATAAAAATTTAATCTGAGAGGATTTCAGTCGAGGTGGAGTTCAGGAAGTCAGTCAGGTTACTGACTGTGGCACATTTGCTGTTGGTTTGCGGTAAAATCCCAGTACTTCGTCGATTCATTGTCACTGTCGCGGGTTTCGATCCCGTTTTCTCCGGCCCGGTCGGGTGTCTCATCTTAGTTATGCATCTTCGTGTTTAAAATCCCAGAATCGTGTTCCTGTATATATTGCCTGCTGTTATTCGATCGATGAACAAGTAAACATCGATACGATGTGCACACTGTGTACTAAGGTTAGTAACAGGGGAGTACGTCGATTGTAACACGATTCGGGTCTAGCGATGTACACAGACTGAGGTACCGGTGTAACCCGGTCAAACCAGTTTGAATCAGCTGGAAGGAGGCACAGTGCAGCTTGGTTTCATGTAGTTTAGGTGTGTATAGTCGCAGGCATTTGCACTGGTGTTTGTTTTCGGAGTTTATGCTGGTGTTTGTATACAAAATAAATATATTTTACAGTGATGGGACGAAATGACCTGTTCGGCGTTACCGAATTCCCGCCAGACAAAATGGCGGTACTGCGTTCGTGATGTTAAACGGAGCTGTTACAGCACTTAAGACATTACGTACGCGTTATTCTTTTTTCGTTGATACTCACTTAAGCTTTGATACGTTTTAAGAATATTTATGGGAATGTTGGTCTGGATATTGTTGACATCTTAAACGCTTTATTTCACTCCTGAGTGGCCTGACTACAAGTGAGACCACCCAGCAGTGAAATAAGTCCTTTTAAAATGCTGTAACATGGCTGTTACTAGTCTTTGTGTCTTTCACCTCTTCAGAATCTGCACGGTCAAAAGTTGATACACATTGAATATGAATCATAATGGTCCCAATTCTAAAGTGATAAAAACAGAATTGAAGAAAGGTTTTACTAAAAATGCCTTGTCCTAAATGTCACACCATGGTGATAATAATAGGACTAAAATGAAATCAGTTTTATTCCGTTAAACCTGAAAGGTGTAAATGTGAATTCACCATTTTTTTTTTTCTTTACCTGATTAAGGCCAATTGTGTGTTACTACATTTTGACAAACATTTTATTGTCTTGACAGACTAAATCGCAAACTGGTGATTGAATCCCTAGTGATCCACTACATTTATTAATTTAGTGGGCAGTTTTCTCCAAAACAACTTATGTTAATCTACTTTATTTACCCATTTATACAGCTTGGAAGTTTTACTGGTGCAATTTTGGGTACCTTGCTCAAGGGCACTACAGTTGCAGATGGAATTTAAACAAGCAACCTTTGGGTTCAGGTGGTTTTACTGTGGATGGAGTTATGGGCTCGTAATTTCTCCATTTGAGGTCAAGACCTGCTGCACTTCACTATTGTCCAGCATCTCTGTGTGAAACTGTAGTAATACAGAGAATGCAACAGGTAAGCTATTGCACCTTTGACTAGATTCAGGAAAAAGTTGACCTGTTGTCTGCAGGTTGTATTAAACCAGTCTAATTAATCTTGGAAGGAGAATCACTTTGTCTGGAATCACCAGTCTGGGACATAGAAATGGTTTCATGTGGACCCCTGAAGTTTGAGGGTAAGACTCGAATAAGATCAAGTCTGCTAGGTCCCCTGGTTCTTGAGTTTACAGATCTTCTTAATCACAATTCCAAAATAGTTTTTTTTTTTTTTTTTTGGATAGGTAAGAGGAATGCTATTTTTAGAATCCGAGATTTAAAAATAGTGGTCTGCCTGTGGTCTCGAAGCATGCAATGTGTTTGTAGATCAGGGTGGGTGTTTCAATACAGTCCTGTCTCAGGTGCTTACAAGGTCCACTGGGGATATGTTGTTACCTTGTATTGCTGTGCTTAGTGAAACACATCCAGATGAACTCGAAAAAGGATCTAATCCTGAATGTATAATTATAATTCTTGAAGCCATTGCCGTCAGACTGTAAATGGAGGTGAGCTAATCCATTTCTTCACATGTTCTACACTAACTGTGGGCCGTTGGACACTGAAATGATTTGCAGTTCTCTAGCCTGTGTGCTAGTTAGTTGAGTCATATGAGCATGCTAACCTTCTGTAGAATTCTTCTCATTAGTTCTGGTCAACTTACAGAGGATGGTGGCTCAGCTCATAGAGGTTCTGAGATATTTGCGTTGAGGAAATGTTTTCAGAGCCTTTTTAAGTTCTCTCTGTGGCTTGACCACAGTGAGATGAGTGCTAATATTTTAGTTCTAGATGGTGTTGGTCCTGATTTTGTTAACCTTTGTTAGTATGGTTTAGGATGTGAGAACTGGGACATTAGGCCTCTGGACTCATGTTCCCCTACTGGTCTGTATTTTGAATACTTGATGGCTTGTCATCATGCACGTAGTGTGTGAATTTGCAAGGGTGTGCGAAAAGGGCAAGCTCAAAAAAGACCACGACCTGAACGTGTGTGTGTGTGTATATATATATAATGCAGTGGGAAATCAGGGCAGGTTGACTGGTACCCATTGTTACTATGGACTCCATCCTACTCTTAGCCAATCGGAGGCCCTTCTGGAGAGCCCTGTCTAGGGGTCTGCTGTTGTCCTGTGTCCCAAATCCTCATTTTTTCTGCAGAATTCGTAGTATTATCCTTCCGAGGCATGCAGTTTCTCAGCGAAGGGGCCACGTTTCCATTTGAACTCCTGTCCTGTGGGGCAGCAGCCCAGTGAATCAAACATGAGCTTTCTGAAGCACAAACAACTTATAAGGGGCTTTACATCCTAGCTGTGGTGTACCATTCATACATGGTCCTCCCCCAGTTTCACATCGTCTGCTTGTGCACAGATTGAGAGAAAATAACCCACATGATGCGTTTGATATGTTCTGTTAGGAGGGGGTCATATTACACAGTAAAAAAATCTTTACCAGATAAGTCACCTAAAATTAAAATACCAATTATGAAAGGTATTTTTATGCACAAGAAGTTAAATGTTTAACATTTGTAACTAAAATTATTTGTGGCATCTCTTTCAATGTTAATTTCATTGCCACCAACTGCTTGTTCAATGTGGGGTGCAAGAGGTCCAGAGTCTATCCTGGAAACATAGCCTGTAAGACAGGGTACATCCTGGACAGGCATTTTGGAAATCCAGAGATCTTTTGTAATCAGTATTTGCTCTAGTGTGTGTTGCTGGGTGTGCAGATGTATTCTATGAGTATTGTGTTCAAATAACATTACTTTGTTCCCAGAGGACTTAGCAAAAACATACTGGAATATCTTATTAAATATAAAACTAAATGGTATTGTTCCCAGGCTGTTTCAGCACATGGAGTGAAAGTTGAATGCCATGACACAGAAGACTCTTTACGTAAAAGACAGCAGCTGGTAAGTGAATAACTTACACCTTATTTGATTGTGTTCAAAAGAAATTCAGGTAAGTACTTTCACATCATTCTGAAGTAAATATAAGACACTTAAAATGTCTTCCATTGAGTGTTTATTTGTAAGGCACCATAAATACTTCCTTACTGCTGAACTTTTTGTTCATTTATAGTAAATTTTTTTTTAATGACGCTATACTGGATTTCAATAACAACAGATTTTTGCCGAGTACACACTTTAAAGATTTACATACAACACAAAATAATTAAAAATGAACTTTACAAAGCTCAAAGGTTGCAATGTTTGACTTATCATAGATGATGCGCCGTATTTGGGGTGGGAGAGAGGTGCTGTCGTTTCTTACGTGGCACGTACTGCAGTACACAACGCCAAAATCATCCAAGACGGACACAGGAGATGCAGCCTTATACCTACAAAAATGTTTTTAAAAATTATATGTATATTGATATAGGTATATAAATTGGCCTTTCACAAAACACACACATCCCCACACACCATTCACTATGAGGTTTTTTTTTTTTCCATGTCCTGCTGTTCTGTGACATGTGTACATATGCATCTCCCAGCATAACCTGACATGCACAAACACAGGGTCAGGTGTGAAGGACATTGTGAAATGGTTGGTGAACTAATCAGAAGTTGAGTTCTTCCCAGGGGACCCTGCTTCGCTTAGTGCATTTTAAATATACACGGCCCAACACCCTTTTTACCGACAAACCTCAACCCACTCTGCAGTCCACTGGTAAGATGATTTTAAAGTTATTTATACAAATTTAAAAGCGTGACCTCAGCACCTGTTAAACCAAAAAAGGCGGGAAATGTTAGAAGGGCAGCGGCTGCTGTCTGAAGTGCTTACTGCCCTCTACTGGTCCTTGGACACACTGCACCTCTTCATCCTACACTTCCAGGGGTTGAAAAAGAATTTGCTGTTTACACAGTCAGGTGGGGGGTGGGCACTACAGGCTATGACCCACAGTCACAGGGGTACCTGGGGGCTTTTGGCAGTTGCTGTGTTTGTCTTCTCTGTCCAGCTCAAGCCTTACTGTCCTCTTTCCTCACACAAAGCACCACTGTGGCTGAATTTCGACTGCTGGGACTCGCTTCCGCCGTCCAGCTGACCATCCTGCGCACAGGATTGAGGGTCCAACCAACACTGGGGTTGACAGAGTGGTGGGACTGTGGCCACACCGCATCACCCAGCATCTCTTCCTACTTGTGAAGTATTTTTGTACAAAACTAAACCTGAATGGACTCCTCGACAAGTGAGAGGCAACAAAGACACAAACGCTACAGAGGGGAGGTCACAATCACCCTGTTTAAAAAGGGGGGGGGGAAAAAAGTCTCTTCCTTATTCCTAAGGGCCGATGTTATGGAATCTCGGCGCTTCCTGCCTGAGCCGACATGGGTGGTCAGCTTCTGAGCTCCAGGACAACATGGAAAGTCCATGATGAGTGTTTTAGACAGGGAAGAGATGGGATAGTCAGCACCAACATGGATGATGTATTAAGGGGCTCAGACTAGAACCAGGGAGTTAAAGACCAAATGAAACGCAGCACTGGCGTGGCAGAAGGATGATTGCTGAGGAGAGGCGAGGCCAGTAACAGTGAGGGGAGGGTTCAGCTGTGCTACTAGTCAGACTTGTCCCCATCTTCATCGCGATGGTTGTCCCCCCCCTCGCGGGTTGCCTTTTCCTCCTTGGCCAAGTGAGCCTGCGAAGCCAGGATACTGGACAGGGAGAAGAGGCCCGAGCTGGAGGTGACGGTGGGCAGGGTGGGCGGAGTCAGGCCCAGGGGCAGCGGGGTCATAGGCAGTGCTAAGCCCTGGAGCTGGGACAGCTGGTGGGCCTGGAGCTGCTGCTGTGGACAGCATGCATGAAGCATAACTGAAAGTGCATTTAGGTGTGCACATAGACATGTCTGAATACACAGCAAGAATGTGTGAGGAGGAGCCTACCCGAATGATGGAGTTCATCTCTGGGGGGGTGACCTGCTTGGCTCGCTCGATGGCCCCCAGTACCTGCTGCTGGTGCTGAAGAAGTGAGATGGTGTAGCTTTTACCTCACTGTTCACACGAAGTGGTAATGTTGACAATGCAGGAAATGGATGTGCATGTGGCCATTCCTACCTCCTGGGACAGGTATGGCAGCACTTGAGCGCAGATGGCATTCAGTCGTTTCACGATCTCTGCCTGCGGCCACACCAGAGAAAGACACACACACACACCGCCTATTAGTTTCGCTGACCTCAGAGCCCCCAAGCACCTTGTGTAGGAACTGGCTCAGGTTTCACTAATGAGGCTGCTATGTCCAAAAGGGGGGGTAGCTGTCTGAATTCTGTCTCTTGTACACCTACATGTGCAGGCAGCGTATTGGATCGCTTGCTACTAAAACAATAGTTCCACGTTGGTGGGGGAAGAGAATAGGACAGACTAGGAAATCCACTGTAAGAGTGTGTGTGCGCGCCTGTGTGCTGATGCACACACGCCTCAGCCCAGTGAACAGAGGTTACCCACATCAGTTCTCTGGTGCATTCATTACCATGCATCACCATCCGTTTCCTGCCCACCTCCCCCGGCCCCCCCTCCTGCAACCTCATTCTCTGGATTTAATATTTCATAAACGTCAAATAAAAAGGGGTGGTGGGCGGCAGGTGATGGATTGTACACAGGAGGCCGTTGGCGGTTGAGCGTGACTGGGGTTCCGACTCCATGCTCTGCACACTCTCCTCCCTCTTTTCTCACACAAACACACCCCCCCTCAGGCTAAACATTAGGACCCCAAGGAAGACTGGAAACTTCTTCCTACCATCACATGCAGGCATTAAACTGAATCTAAGTATGCCTGTATGTGTGCACATGTGAGGCAGAGTGAGTGACCATCACGTTTTACCTGTTTATGCATTTCAATGTTCAGCCCGTAGGACATCTCGTAATACTGGAGGAAGGAAGGAGAAGGCGATCAGGAGATCCATATTTAGCCCCTTTGAAACAAGAGCGTTGAACCTGCTGCTGTGAGACGGCCCGGAGCAGACACCCCCCACCCCCCCTCCTCTAAAAGCAATTAGGGTGCCCCACGCAGGCTGCCCAGCCACACAGCTGAGTCCTACGGTGAGATTACAGAGCGCAGCTGATGGATGCAGCGGGACGCCGCCCACAGTGGATGAGATTAAAGCAGGAGACAGATCAATTAGAGTGGAACACGAGAGCACTGGAGGGCCCCCGGTTGGACACAATGTGATTAGGCAGGAAGTGGGAGGGGTCGAGGATGTTGTGAAGCAAGAGGAACAACACTGGGGATGTAAATGAATCAGTGGCATCCAGACCATGCAGGCCAGCGAGGACGGACACTAAGTGTCGCGGTGGGGATTCAGCACTATCTGCATGTTGAAAAGAGCTCCAGCCAGTTCCTTTCGTGCCTTTTCTTCTGTAAACAAGGTACAGCCAGGGTGCTGTCTCTCAGTTCAACACATAAGCAGCAGGTGGTGCAACGGTTAGGAAGCTCTTCAGATTGTGGTGAAGCCCTCAAGAGGCGCAGAGCACCACGTGCGTCCCTATGGAGCCGACCACTACGAACTATGTAAATGACTTTGGGGGAAGGCTAACATTAGTGACTAACTGATGTAATGTTGGGTAAGCGCTGACAACTGCCGCAGGGAGACCCTGTAGACCTGGCAGCTTGCGGCAGCACAGTGGAACCCAGCCCCCATCCAGAAACACCCCCTCCCCAACACAAGACGGCTGGAGCTCTGCCAGATGGGCTGCCTTCCGCCCCCTCATTCTGCACACAAAGACGGCCGGCAGCAACAATTAACGAGCAAAATTAAATGTGAAAAATAATTATCCTGCACATCAAGTGAAATGAATGGAATCTGTGAAGGAATGAGAGTTACCATGGTAAAGTGGCAAAAGGAAAAAGATCCCAGAAGCCCACAGAAGTGCGGTGTGGGGGCTCAACCCTACAGGAACACTCACCATGATGTAGTGGCGCTGCATCTCTGACTTCTCACTGGCAAGTTTGTCGCACTCCAGCTTGAGGCTGCAAAGACAGAAAAGGGGTTCGAGTGTCAGTGTGAACATCAACACACCCCCACCACTGTCCTTCAACAACTTACATTAACATTTATTCACTTAGCAGATGCTTTTCGCCAAAGTGACTTCCAGGGGATACTATGTAGTGTTATCAGCCCACACACCTTATTTACCACGGTGACTTACACTGGGTCACTCATCCATACATCAGTGGAACACACAAACTCTCTGTCACTCACTCACTATGGGGGAACCTGAACAGCAGGTCTTTGGACTATGGGAGGAAACCCACACAGACACGGGGAGAACATGCAAACTCCACACAGACTGAGTGGGGATCAAACCCACATCCTCTGATACCACCCAGGTGCTGTGAGATAGCAGCACTACTCACTGTGCCACCGGTGACTTCAGGGTCAACAGCAAACAAAACCACAGTAAACTACGTGGTACACTCCTAACAAAACAACACCACTGTCAGCGAACAGGGCTTTTACAACATCGTTTAGGGAGGTGCAGTTGAGTGGTAACTGATGAACTCAACACATCGTAGTAATGAAGGGCAGCACAGTGGCTCAGCAGGTAGTGCTGGTGGCTCACAGTTCTTCGGTTGGATGTTGGGATATACATTTACTCAGAGTTGTGAGTCTCTAAAGCAACTTAGAACTATTTACAGAGCTGGGTAAATTTACTGGAGCAATTTTAGGGTAAGTACCTTCCTCAAGGGTTCAGCTTTTACAGCTGAAGGTGGGATTTGAACCTGTGGGCTGTAGGCCCAAAGGCTGCAAAGCTAAGCACTTCGCAACCTTTGCGCATAGCTTATTCTGTGCGAGTTCAAATATTCACATGGGTCGGTCCCCCCCCCCCACTGCAGTCCAAAGGTGTGTGCTCTAAACTGCCCTTAATGCGCAAGAGTGATTTCACATTTAGGTCAAAAAGACTACGGTACTTTACCCGAGAAAGCAAACAAGACATTTGTTCTGAGCACAAGGAGAGCAACATGGACGACGTGAAACAAAAGCTGGGGTTCGACACACAGGGTTCCTAAGCCATCAGCCTACTGAGACTCCCTCTCTGCCTGCCGCATGTGTGAGAGAGACCAAGAGGAGTGTATGAGTGTGCGCCCCACACCTCCACCTTTCAGACAGCCTGTCGCTTCCACTTTGCCTAATCCCTCTCCTGCAGTTCCAACTACAACAACATGCACAGGGTTGCCGTGACAACGGTCCTCTCCCTCCTGCCACCCTCGGTGACAGCAGACTAAGTGGTGGCTGCTGGGCCTCGGTGTTCCTCAGTGACACCGATGGAGTTGCAGTCGCTGTCCTTCCAGCCGTTCAACATGCTGCCTGCCAGCAAAACACTGATTTATGTATCACTATATTTGTTTAGAGGGGGTGCGGTGGCACAGTGGGTTGGACCACAGTCCTGCTCTCCGGTGGGTCTGGGGTTCGAGTCCCGCTTGGGGTGCCTGGAGACGGACTGGCGTCCCGTCCTGGGTGTGTCCCCTCCCCCTCCGGCCTTACGCCCTGTGTTACCGGGTTGGCTCCGGTTCCCCATGACCCCGTATGGGACAAGTGGTTCTGAAAATGTGTGTGTGTGTGTGTGTGTGTGTGTGTGTGTGTGTGTGTGTGTGTGTGTGTGTATATATATTTGTTTATTCCTGCATGCGACACTGCGAGGGAGAGGTGGGCACTGCGGTCATACCGCAATGCTTCCGAACGCTTCCTCTCGAAACGAGCACTGACCGTCTTCTCCAGGTTCAGCCCTGGTTGAGATCTTTAAAGATTTCGAGCAGAATTTCACATCTTTCCTGAACTGGACACCTGTGGAGTGCGTAGCAGGACGAGGACAGTGTGGGATTGACCGTACGAGACAGTCTTATTTTAAAAATGTGCTGTTCTTTCTATGCTCTGTGTGTGTGTGTGTTCACGTGCCTGCGATGGCTGCAAGAGGGAAGGAGAGGACGCCTCCATGCTGCCACATACCTCTCCATGCAGGACACGCTATGATTGTGATGTGCTACAAGTCTCCTTACTGCTCATCACAGCAGAGTCGCATCTGTGCGCACTCCCAGCATCCTTAGCGCCCTGCCGAGCTACGCGCACGGCTCTCGCTCGCCCACGGCAGCGAGCTGAATATTTACCACGTCCACTTCTGGCAAGCGGAGGGTGACTTAATGGACTTAATGGCCCTGGGCAGCGGTAACCATGGAGGCCAACCGTTCACCCTCATGACAGCAGCGGTTTACCTGTGGTACTGCGCTTGGAGGAACTGGAACTCATCTTTAATACGGTCGCAAGAGTCGGACGTCGTGAACTTCAGCTGTTGTGATGACTGGGACGAAGTCTGCATGAAAACAAATTTAATTTAATTAAAATCACCAGAAGTACAGTCGAAAACTAAAAAGTGGCTCTGCGTTTCCCTCCATTGTACAGGTGGTCCCTGATTTACGATGGTTTGACTTATGATTTCTCCTGACTTTACAACGGCCAGCTGGCAATAGACATTCAGTAGAATCCGTATTTCGAATTTTGATTTTTTGCCAGGCAAGCGATACGTGGTACGATACTCTCTCGTGATGCTGGGCAGTGGTAGCGATCCGCATCTCCCAGTCTGTCATGCAGAGGTGTGTATTAAATGCACTTTGGACTTATGATGGGTTTCGTGGAACGTAACCCCATCGGACTTGGGGACCACCTGTATTATTATTCATTCATCTCATGCTTTTCTTTACCATGAGAAGTTTGCACACAGGTTCTCACAGTTACCGTATCAATGTAGGGTAAGTTCCTTAATCATGGGTACAAAAGCAGAAGGTAGGATTCAAACCCAGGTCCTGGCACTGGAAGCTTCTAAGCAATGCTCCACCTCATGTTCATCTCTCTGTATATTAGTGACCCAGGTGACACTGGTTGTTTGGTGCCACATGTTTACAGGCACATGGGACTTGTACCATCACCACCAATATTCTCTATGATCTTCAACCCATCACCACCGATCAGCTTAATCGCTTTAAAAATACAGAAAATAATATGAGCAGCTGTGGAACCTGAACCCTGGAAACCCACAATATACAGACACCCCAAATACGAATATCCCAAAAACCAAGAGACTTTGCCCAGGTTCTTCTGACTGTGACTTGTGGGAATTTGCCAGAAATAACCGAAAACAGCCGAACTCATTACAAGTCAAAGGAAAATTCACTTACGCTTTTAAAACATTTACATCTGACAGCTGTGAAATGATTGTGGGATCAAACAAAATTGACCTGTCATTTCCCCCCAAAAAAGTTCCTGTTAAATATTTTTAAAGTGGTGCATCAAGTATTCATGTTTCCTTTTAGGAGACACACGGCTCGTCCCCAGAGAGAAAGATCTTTCCGCTCAAAAGCTGCTTAATGCGAGCGGCGTTCGGAACGCGGTCGGAGCACTATTCTCCCGCAATAATGGCTGCTGCCAATTACCATGGTATAAAAGGTTCAGGGAACCCTGTCAGTAAGGTGTGCTAACACACAGCGTTCCGCATGGGTTTAACGGACGCGGATCCCACACATGAACGTGCTTGAAAACCAAGCGTGAAGGATTGGCGCTCAACCGCTCTGTAGCATCTCGAACATTACAGAAATGCACGTGCGGTCGTAAGGACCTCATCTGTAAAGTGTCACAGGCGAGACCTTCACAGGCAGCAGCAACTGGATGGGGACCTCAAATGGTCCCCAGTGCACCGTAAACTTACACCAGCACCAGAACATACATGGGACGCGTCCCGCTGGAGACAGCGATGCGCTCCAGAGCAAACTGGCTCCTCGTGTCAAGAACGGTCCAGTTCCACCTTTTTACAGATACAAACATTTTGCAGTTTATTTTTAATGGCATTTTCTTCACATTTCTCTTCTGCTTGTAGCACAGCGACTGACCTGCGTTTATGCAGCTGGCTGATTGAGTGCCCTTTGCTGCGGCCTAACAGAAGAGGAGTGTGTGCGACCGCCTCGATTCGACTCGCTTCCTCCGTTTACAGCTTCGCGCTGGTGCTCGGTATCGACGCGAGGAGCACTGCACATGTTTACATGATCAACCCATCAGTGAAAGCGCTTAAGCCACAAAAACATGGAGGGATCTCTGTATTAGTTACCAAGCTTCTATTAATTCTGTGTTACTGCATTCAACACATCCACATCATCATCATCATCTCCATACAAATGCAGATGTTTTATCTATTCACCCCACTCCTTCACATTATCATCTGCTTAGCAAATGGCTCCATCCAATGGGGTTTCAAACCTGCGCCGCTTTTCATACTCGAACGCAGGGGGCGAGTCCCAGTCCGCCTTTGTCAGCGGGCACAAAACCCTCCTCCTGCCTGCAATTTCCATACAGGCCGGAAAATCAACATGGCGGCACACGAAAAGGTCGGTCCCGTAGCGGCAGGCGAACATCTCTGAAAGACCTTCACCTCTTTTCCGCGCTCGACTTTTGTCCGCGGAGAAAAACACGGGGGCTGGACGTCTAACACTTTCCTGAATGACGCTCCCACCAGAGGAGTCTGGGAAGTGAGGGGGGGGGGGGGGGGGGGACACACTTTCCAGGCAATATATGAATCATTGGAACTCCTTTGTGCTTCTGACAGTGTTTACATATTCATTTACATACTATACATGCATATGCATAAACCACATTTGCATATTTGCAAAGTACGCAAATAACCCTGCATACAAACCAACAACGCTGAGGAACTCTAGGGAGCTTCAACAATACGTTCGAGGTACAGCAGACCATCGCCGTAGGGAGCCACTCTTTCAGGAGGGAAACGAGAGAAATTTGACAGCTGTTTGAACACAACATCTCAGCTGAAGGACAAATGTTCTTCACTTACCGTCACAGTTGTGGTTACTTTTTTTTTAACCGCATAATGCCAGGTGAAATGCTGCTGCAAAGTGTCGTTGGTCTCCGAAATGGCTTTTGATGAAATAGCACCGCACCCCCCACTGCGTTCTGCCCCCCTCCCCCCCACGGAGGAACTCAGCCAATCAGAAAAAATGCAGGGGGGAGCTGCTGCACCACAGCAGCACCTCTAGGTGGCGGTGAGACACGCAGGGAAACGGCGGGAAGCCGCCATCGTTTGCGCTGCCCGCCGTCTTGGCGAAAAGCAGGAGAAACACGCTGCCCATCACGCTCGGAATTGACCAGCAGGCGTAAACGGCACAGGGTGATGGTCCGGTTTGGGGGCAGAACTGGACTGCTGGACCCCCCAACCCAACCACACCGGGACTGGCTGACCGCAGCCATCCATCACGGCCAGAAGACAGAGCGGGGCAGTGGGTGATGTGTGTGTGTGTGGGGGGGGATTACTCCAACTGATGTGAAGTTCAGCTCCAGAAATGATGTAAAGTTCCTCTCACTCACTCACACACACAGAATGAGCATCATTCATTATTGCTGCTGTGTGTCAGTGTCTTCATTCTGACAGCAAGGCTGGACAGACAGGGCAGCTCTACCCTGTGGAGGATGGGGGGGGGGGAGGAGCCCGAGACAACCTGTCCCAGTCAGACAAGACGCACGGAAACAGTCTGTGTGAAGCTCAGCCAAAGAGAAGCAAGTTCCCTGTTTCCACAGCTGTATTGAGCCAGGACAGAACCGACCTGGCGGGGGGAGGGGGGGAGCTAGGCTGTGTATGTGTGGGTGTATAATAACTTAATAATTGAACTTCTTTCTTTAACTACCTCCACCCAATGATATTCAATTCATTCAACTGCTTTCTGAAGATTCCCTACACTCAGAGAGTGTGTGTGTGTGTGTGTGTGTGTGGGGGGGCTAGCAGGAGAGAAGAAGCAACACACAGATCCTCTGTTTCATGCTGCCCAAAATCACTTAGCATCCCTGCTGCTGCCGAAAAAAAGGAGCAGGAAAAAAAAAAGAAAAAAAAAAAAAGAAAAAAAAAAATCAATATCACCTGTGACCTTGGCACCCTCCTCCCTGTGGGGGCGGAGCTTACAGAGCAGCGCAATTGTGATGCTAATGAGTGCCGGTGGCCCTGACGACCCAGACATCTGCTGGGCTGCGTGTCAAGCCCCTCATTCAATTTGTTCCGCAGGAACAAAAGGCGGATAAGACCCCAGAGGCCAGGGGCGTGTGTGCGCGCGCAATTACAGCTCAAGCCAAGTGTGTGTGTGTGTGTACAAGTATGTGGCATCACTGCAGAAATGTGTGGTGCTTAGAACTGGAAAGGCAACATCATGTGAAGCAAAAACACTGGCACATTCACTCTGCTGTTTTCATAGACACACACACACACAAACAGATGCAAAACCGTCAGAGATGGTTGGTCCAAAAAAAAGAAAAGACCGATAAGAACTTTGGGTGGACAAAGCAGGCAGGGGAGGGGGGTCCTGTGCACAGAGCAGTTTGTTTAGTGAGAGAGAGGGGCTGGGTTGTGGGGGGGGGGGGGGGGGGGGATTAACCTCTCCTCAGCTGGGGGCCGTCCTCTTAATTCAAGTGGGTTTAATGAGGTCCCCGCCTACCTCCCCCCTCCTTCGCGTTGGAAGTCAATAAAGACTGACAAGCACACAAGTGAGCGCGAGTGTGCGTGTGGCCTGCTAGAGTCACGCCACGCGGACGCAAAGCCGCAGCGCACAAGGGTGGGGCCACGTTGAGGACCCCTCCCAGCACAACCACGGGCAATGGTCAGCGATGTTCTCCCTCATTTCCCCCTCCCACTCCGCAAGCTGTTTACGCGCACGTTGCCACGGCAACCGTATCCAGGCAAAGCACCGCGGCCGAGGTGAGCCGTCCGGTTCGGGGCCGAGACGTTTCGGAAACCCTCTCGGTCACGCGCCCCGGACTCCCGGTTCGCTGGGGGGGCGGGGGCTGCTGACAGGCTGGACGATCTGCTCTGTGGTACCGCGGTACAGAGCAGTAATCCGCCGCCACGACTCATTAGCGCAAACAAACAGCATAAGGGCGCTCAATTGGATTAGAGCACGCAGGGGGCCGGGGGAGCAGTTGCAGGAATGCGCAGCACAGCACCCACACACACCGCCTATAGCTGCTGCCCTGCATTCAAAGGGCCTGGGTTCGAATCCCACCTCCTGCTGCAGCACCCTTGATGGAAGCTCTCATTCTTGAATTGATACAGTAAAAATTACCCTGCCATCTAAATGGGTAAATCAGTGTAAATACCTTAGCGTACAAAATTCACAGTGAGTCACCCAGGAGAAAAGTCTCAGATATGTGTATGAATAATAAGTGAGAAGGAGGAGGAAAGTGAGGACTGAACGGGGGGAGATGAGGTCTGGATCACACCTCCATGTGGAAACGCTGCGGTGTAACAGCGACCGTCCCAGCAGCCCTGACCGTCAGCAGCACTTGCGGTTTCAGGATTCATGTCGATACTGAAACAGCATAGCGCTCAGAGCTGCTGCCTTTGAATGCTAAGGTTGTGGGTTCGAATCCCACCTCCATCTGTAGTATCTCTGAGTAAAGTTACCCAGCTGTACAAATGTGTAAGTGACTAAGTAAAGCAACATTAATTGCTTTGGAGAAAAGCTAAATTAATACATATAATTGATCAGTCTTTTGTCTCCTGGTGGACAGGAGGCTCAAAGGACTCAGGAAAATACAGGTGGGACAATGTTCACGACTCGTCACCATGTGAGGAGCGCCACCAACCCTCGAAACGTCGGGTCGACAAATATCCGGGAGGGACGTGCAAAGCGGTCGGATCCCTGACTCGTTAGTGTCTCCGATGGGCCGTGAAGCGGGACGGGAGGGGAAATCGATTTCTGCGGCGGCTCACGGGTGGGGTGGGGGGTGCTGGGCGTACCAGTGTCTGCAGACCCTACCAAACAGCCGCGTCCTTCTCGGCCCGGAAGGTGCGAATGTGCGCCTCGTCGTTTAACCCCTATTATAAAGCAAAGTGCTAAAACGGTCCCGTTTTGCACTGACTCCGCCCCCGCAAGCTGCCCGTTCCTCGAGGTTACCGGCCCACACACATCGGCGGGACTCGACCGCAGGCGCAAACAATCTCTAACACGATCCAGACATGAGCCGAGCCGCCGAGATCAACGAGGCTTCTAGCACCGGCGCCGCTCCGGCGACCGACTGACCGCACGCGACCCGCGACCACGGACCGCTTCTCCGCGGAACAGCAGCCATCTGTGCCGATTCACTTCGCGGCAGAGGACGCAGACAGGTCGGGAGACTTGGGTTTGAACACAAACCGCAATCTGAACGCGACCGCATCCGAGCAACACAACGGCGGCGTCGTGGCACAGCGGTCGAGAAAAAGGAACGGTCGAGCGGAAGCCGCGTAACGGAGAAGCCAGTTGGGTTCGACCTGGAGACCGTGACCAGGTGCTGCTCCTCAGGTGATCGGAGACTCGCTCATTTGCATACAGAACCGGGATCATCGGAGGTGCTAAAAATAAACTTGTGCTGCGTAGAGGATTTGACGCGCTGCACACGCAGCTGTGACACACACTTCAAATGACCGAGATGTCAATAGAGTCCATGACCCCCCCCCCATAAAATTTCCTCTGAAAATCTCAGGGTTACTACTTCAGCTCTGTGGACACAAAGTCTCCATATTTCGTTTCAAAAGAACACACACACACCGTCCTGCAGCCCCTCCTCCGCTGTGACACATTATAGGAAACAGGAAGTAGCGTCAGCGACCTCCAGGTTATTGCTTTACGAAATATTTCACAGACAGGCCACGTAAAAATGTCAGTTCAAGAAAGAAGAACGGGCCACGGCCCTCGGCTGCCGCCCGGTAACCGAACGCGTCCGGCGTCGTCGTCCCCGGTGCCGACCGCGGGGTCCGTTCGGTCACGGGAGACGCACCTCGACCGGGACGGACTGACGAAAGCCAGCGGTCGCCTCGCGTCGCGGTCAACCTTCGGTCGCGGTCACCCAACAGCGACGTGGGGACAAACGTGCGGGGGCCACTTGGAACGAAAGGGTGTCTGCGTCACGAAGCCTCGAACCTCCGACACTCTTCACAGCAGCGACGACAACAACTTGCGTGGACGTGGGACTAAGGCTCAGGGCGTACGAACTAGCAACGAACGCTTCAACCCCAATTCACCATGTTCTACCACACAGTGTCCAACACCAGTCCCTCCACACACTAACCCCACCTTGTCCTGCTGTACCCTGAAGTAACAGTAAAATTACCCTGCTGAGCGAAAAGGTCGATCTGGAACGCGGTTCTTGTGAAACGCTGAGCAGTGATACAACGGTCGTGGAACTGGGACCGAACGAACGAATGCTGCGGGGGGGACCGGCTGCCCGCTGCTCCTCCACAAACGAGTAGAAACAGAGTAAAAGTCACCCGTTCCCGGTGCAGTGGTGGGGAGGTTGCGGTCACACCACGGTCCAAACGGCAGGCCGACGGCACTGGGCCCAAGTGCACAGTAAAACAGCGCGCTGTCGCTGTGTGGTACAGCGTGGTACAGCGTGGTACACGAGGAGGACCGTGGGTGAGGAGTTAACCCTGTAAAGTCTGGCGAAGAGGCTCCAACAGGAGGCGCCCTGGGAGGGGGGGGCTCTTTGTCTTCAGTCTGCGCTTTTTACTATGTTTCACCATGTTTCACTTGCACTCTGCGGCCCCAGCGGCAGAAACACCCGGACCACCTGTCCGGACCTGTGACGTTCGAATATTGATCGCTATTGGTCACTAATACTGACCCATATGGCGATCGATCGACCGAACTGATCACTATTGATCCGGACGGGGCTCGATTGGGTCCGATCAGCGCCTCGGGAAGGAAGGGCGGCAGCGGGCGGACAAAAACACACACGTGCGCGCGCGAACTCGACGGCTCACAAAAAAACAGACAAACCGCGAGGAAAAAAAAACAGTCGCCAACACACACACTTGCCCTCCCGTTTCTTCTCAATCGCGAAGCGAGCGCTAAAAGGCCCGCAGAGCGCGAGACAGCGAGGCGCGCGCCGGACGAGGGGACGGAAAGGGGGGAGGGGGGGAGTCGGCGCGCGCCGCCGGCCAGTTGAGCCGCGAACGCACAGCAATCTCTCTCACACACACACACACTCTCTTACCGAGTGCCTGGATTGTGGAAACATCATGTCAGGTCCCGCTTCGCTCCGGACCGGATGCGACACGAAACGGAGCGACTTGTTCAGTTTCTCTCCTTTTACACGCGAATTTCTCCTTTGTTCGTCCGCGCGAGACTCTCCTTCCCTCACCGCCGTCTTATTTCATCGGTCGCGTTCCTGCCCACGGCCGTGGGGGGCCGCTCGCTGCGCGCGCTCTGCCCGTGGCGTGACGGTCCAGCGGCGAGCGTGTGTGTGTGTGTGTGTGTGTGTGTGTGTGTGTGTGTGGGCCGTGGCGCGACGCGGCGCGTGTAGAAAACCCCGCACACGAACACAGGAACCCGGAGCAGCGACACCGAGAGACGGGCGCGCGCGCGCCCTGCGTCTGCGCGCTCGGAAACCCGCCCTTTTTCTCGGGTCCTGTGCGGGGACGCGCGCCGGGGAGGCCCTTTAACATGTCACATGTACAGCAGCTCCGAGGGGGAGGGGGGAGGGAGGGAGGAAGGAAGTGAGAAAGGGGCTCCACACCTCCCCCCAGCGGCCGTCCGGGGAACTGCCGCAGCACAGCGGTGTATAGCGCTGTTATAGTATAGTGTGTGAGTGACAAGAGTGTGTGTGTGTATATGTTCCACTGATGTATGGATGAGTGACCCCTTGTAAGTAGTGTATCTAGCATTGTAAGTCACCCTGGTGAATAAGGTGTGTGAGCTCATAACACTACATAGAGTTCACTGGAAGTCGCTTAATTTGAAGAAAAGTGTCTGATAAATAAATAAATCATTTATTAAATGTAACTGTCCACCGCGCCTCCTCCACACAACTAACCCCGTTGGCGGAACCGTCTTTGCTACATTTGCTTGGCGGGAAACAGCAGAAACATTCGAGCCGCCGCAGTTAACGGCGCAACCGGTCTCAGCCCATGAGCTGCCGAATGGTGGTGCGCGAGTTGGTCGAGACACTTTTCAGGCTTCTGAGGATCATAAACTGCGCAGAAGTCAACGCCCGGATCTCCCACTGCAGCGTCATGTGTTGTGCAGCGTAACGTGAAGCCTCATCCCCCCCGAGGGAAAAAAAAAAAAAAAAAGGTGCACAAGTAACACCGAACCACGGCTGAATAAATCGCACAGTACAAATGTGACACTTCGCTGCCCCCTGGTGGTCGAAGCGGGTTTTACAGTCGCGCTTCCGACGCGCCGTTCAGGGAAACGCAGAGATTCACGTTTCCTGTGGACCGCAGCTCACTTTGGGCTCAAATTTACTGCTAAAGCTGCAGTTCGGGCCAAGACTGGACGCAGATCAACCTTCAGAAACACCCATTTCTGTCCACTCCGTCCGAGGTCAAAGCACATGGAGACAGTGACGTATAGGAACGAGTTTTATTCCAATTTAAAACAGATACTTTAATCTTTCTTTAGGAGAAGGCTATGAAAATCAATTCATGTTTCAATGAGGTTCAGGCAACAGTGGTTGAAATGAAACAAATACAAAAGAGAAATGGCTAAAAATACTGTAAATCAATAACAAATGACCCTATTCTGAAGGGTTTTGCATTAATACATAATCTGACACCCCGTCCCCAAACCCAGAAACAAACATCACATGCAATTAAAATGACAGTTCTTTAAAAACAGCAGTTTTATCTCCATTAAACCTTAAATACAGAATAAAATCCTTTCTGCTCAAGAATGTTATATCACATATGTAGTGTTTCAAATCGATTTTTTAAAAAGTGGACCATAAAATACATCGGTCCTTAGATGGTTCTCCACAACATTGGCACTTGTAAAGAGTCTGGCTCTACAAAGAAAAGGGATTGGCACACTCATTATAGTACATCATTTACATTTGGTATACTTAAACATTAGAGAAAAAAAAACAAACAAAAAAAAAAATGTACACCACTACACAAACTATCCTGTCCAATTTAAAAATAAAAAAAATTAGGTGGTCCTAAATACAATAGTGTTCAGATAACATGTCAGCGTTAAAAAAGTTTGATTAAATATAGGTTCACCCAACAGCTCCCTGTGGGTCTCAAGTAGACTCGACTCCATCACTTACAAACACGTCCCATGTAGTACCAGCAAACACGAACATGATCATATGACGGAACGTGTGATTTCTACCTGCTCTGGGTGAGTGGGGGGGGGTGAGTGTGAGTGCAGAGTTTCGAGCAGAAACGACTCTGATGCTCCTGTTCATTCGTGTAGCTACAGGGAGGAGGTGGCGAAGAAAGGGCTGCGATCCAAATGCCTCGTTCCACCTGCAGTGCTTCAGCACCACGGTAACATCCTTGGCGCACCGTGTCGTGGACACACGCTAACTGAGGTCGCGGCGAAACAACTGACGCTGCAGACGGACCAGCGGAGGCCATAGACCCACGTTTACCTGCAGCTCCGGGGGCGAGCGGTTCGACTTCTGCAAATACTTTGCACCGCGCTGGAGCCTGTAGTGTCAGCGGAACAAATGACCACCTTCACCCACTAAAGAGCAGCAGTTAATGCAGAAAGGATCTCAACATCACCCAGGTGGCTGAAAGCCGAATCCCTCTTTAGTGCAACTGAGGTCTTCAGCGAAGGTTTGGCATTTCGGTTGAACATTCCTGAATGGCAACTAGCGGCGCTCCAAGTACCGTGGTTTACTGTGGCAAAAGCTCACTGTGTGAAAGAACAGAACTCTCTTCTGGTAAATGCCTGTAGGAATCATGGTCCCTGCCTTTCTGCAGGAAGGAAAAGGAAGCAGCACTGTGCGTGTGCGTGCGCGTGCGCGCCTGAGGACGAGTGCACCGGAACTGCCCACTCTCTCTGGCTGTAAAAACCGCGCTGATCAGAGGTAGAGATTCCCTAGGCAACGTGCCCATCGTCCAGCTACAGGGCCTGTTGGACACCTGCAGGTACTGCCATCGTGGGCTAAGAGACAAGCTGGTGCAGCGATGCTCACGTCACTGGTGCGACGTGCCGAGCCCTGCAGCATCCCGAAGAGGAGATGGTGACGCTCCCCGGGCAAATGGGCAACGGAGGACGTGTGAAATTCCGAGTCGAGACGCAACGTTCCCATTGAGGGGACTCAACTGCCCTGGAATCCAATCCCATCCCAGTTTGTCGACCCACGTTCCTCGTGGAGAAGATGAGAAGGCTGCGTGCCCGAAGGCTCCGAGCGCCACGTTCCGGCACGCGCTGCAGTTGATGGCGCAGCGACGCCGTTCTCTGCCTTTGGGACTCTGAAGCCTACGGTCAGAACTGAGGACTGCGGTTCTCAGCAGGACAGGAAGCAGGTGAGAGGAACACGCCAGCAGGATGCCCTGCGTGGCGTGGACACCGGTGGGGTCAGTGCCGCTGTGGCCCTCCTCGTGCCGAAGGAAACACTTCCAGAGAGAGATCGAGAGAGACAGAGAGCGACCTGCTGAGACCACACATGTCACGGAGTCCAAGCTCTCAGCAGGAGATGGACACCGGAGCTGCAGAATCCTGCAGGTGTTCGAACGCGGCGCGGGACATCTTTGCGGTAAAGCACATCGTTGCCAAGAGGGTCACGTCAAAGTCGTTCTCTACCCACAAGTCAGCGTGTGGCACTCGAACGCCGCGATCGATCTGCCGCTCGAGCGGCACGTCCCCCTGTCAACCGCCCCCTTGCGCTCTCGGCGTCTCGCTTAAGTGCCCAAGTAGCCCTTGAGAGGAGCGGGAAGGAGGATTCAGCTCAACCGCGTCGCTGGCAAAACGGCACAAGCGACAAACGTAGAGCGAGGGCAACCGGCCGGGTCACAGGCTGCGAACCCAGTAAAAAATGCGGTGAAACCTCTTCCGCTTCAGAACGGCAGGCAACCGCTGATACGTGACCCGTTTGTCCCCATGTCGACACAAGCACTGCTCCCAAAGAGAAACGAAAAAGAGCAACCGTGTGAAGACGCGAGAGGGAAAGGAGACGTCGCTGTTCTAGTGTTGAGTTCCTTCACAGCCTTTACCCCCCAGCGATATGGGAGCACTTCAATATGAAAGCACACACTACCCTAACACACACCAGGGTCTGGTGCACAAACTACACAATTTATCCCCCTCCCCCCCTTTTTAATCACTTCTATAGCGGAAAAAGGAAACCGTTGTGGTTGCGAGCTGGACTTCTACATGCAGGAGGAGGTCACCGAAGGTCAACAAGGTTCCCGGCGGTTCGGACAACCGCAGTTTAGCCTGCAGGTTTGTTCGCGTCACCTGCTGCTGCTCAGCTTCTCATCCACGTGTGAAACGGTGTGTTCTACTCAACGTCAAAAATGCAAGTTAAAAAAAAAATTAGATCACAGTATCAGTACTATTCTAACTCAAGGAAAAGACACAAAGGAAAATAGTTTTTTGCCAAAGATAGTGTAGCACAGACCTTTTGTACATAACTGTGTGTGTGTATATATTTACACATAAATATACACAAATGACTTGTGCAGACAGCTCCACCCTCACCCCTCCCCCACCCCAGGTCCCTCTGCCAGACACCACGAGTTGAGTGTGGCTGCTCAGGACCCCGGAGGGTCTAGAATGCTGGGTCAGGGTGCCACTCGCTATGTCCCCTCCATCGGGCCGAGGACCAGAACACATCCACCCCGACAAAGTAGTCAGCAGCAAACATTACATTTTGGCAAAAGATCAAAGCTGGAGTGTGGCTCAGAAGGGGGTGGGGGTTGGGGATCGAGTCCAAAACCCTCGCCCTGGTGAACACCCGATACCCACTGCACGCCACTACTCAAGTCGCTCAAATATACACAAGTAAACAGACGCGAAATGAACCCCCAACAGTGCAGGATGTTCAGAAGCGTCTCTGGCTCTCAGACAGAAACTGGGGGAGAGGTGCGCGTGTGTGTGTGTGTGTGTGTGTGTGTGTGTGTGTGTGTGTGTGTGTGTGTCGGGCAATGAGAGCGGGATTTAAACACAAACCCTGCAGCAGGCACTCATCTCTGCCTCAGATGACCTTCCTCTTGCTAAGTGCTGTGTTCATTTTTGGTTCCTGCTACGATACAGGAAGAGGGACAGGAACGCGAGGAGGACTAAGGGACCGGGAGCTGTGTGTTCTGTCACTCGGCCCTCACTCACCGCTGCTGTGCTCGGCACTGGGTTTTACACTGGAGATGAGGCCACTGCCCCTCAGCTTGCTATCCTTCTATATGTAAAAATTTTTTGCACCAGATTTCCCATAATCCTTCAGCAGTCACCCCTGGTTCCTCAGCCTTGTCATCACTGGGCTGCTCCAGCTCCTCCTCCCAAACAAATTGATGCAGGTTCACCATCGCTCAGGCCAAACAGAGGTGCTCAATTTTTGCCATGCTACAAATCTGATGTGTCAATCAAATTCAGGGAGGGGAAGAGGGGACGACTGCTGTTGACTAGACTTTCTGAACAGGCGGAGAGGTGGACTGTGCGGGTGGTAAGGTGGGGGCTCAGGAGGTGGGGCACTGCTCTGTGATGCTGGAATGAAAAACTAGGAGCAGGAGAGGCTGGAGGACCAGGGCTGTAGATGGGTCTTCGGCAATTTGTGTGTGTGTGTCTCTGTGTGTGTGTGTGTGTGTGTGTGTGTGTGTGTGTGTCTGCCTGCAGGGAATGCATGAAAACATGCAAACAGACATGAACTCCTGCACTGTGTGCGCGTGAGTGTGTTGGCTGTCCGCTCACACCAGGTTGTACTCCTTCAGGTTCAGCTGCAGGATGGT
Source organism: Scleropages formosus (assembly GCF_900964775.1). Classification (NCBI taxonomy): domain Eukaryota; kingdom Metazoa; phylum Chordata; class Actinopteri; order Osteoglossiformes; family Osteoglossidae; genus Scleropages; species Scleropages formosus. Next base: position 17,081,356 of record NC_041830.1, on the reverse strand, counting down.
GTCCTTGACAGCCGCGAACACGAAGCGGATGTTCTCAGTGTCGGTGGCACAGGTGAAGTGGGAGTAGATGATCTTGTCGCTGTCAGGGTTCAGATCGACAAACATCTTGAGGATGAACTCCCGGGCTGCCTGGGCATCTCTCTGGGGGCCTGGGGTGGTTGAGAAGTGCAACATACAAGAGGAAGCATGAAGGGGCTGAGAGCACCACAGTGCTGAGGTTTAGACCCCACAGACATGGCTCTGCATCAACTGAGCTTTTCTTAGCCCAACTTGTGCAGTTCCCCTTCCTGCCACTAGGGGGATCGCTACCCCAATCAATGCAGGCCAATAATCGGACATCTCCTCACCAGGGTTCGGTGAAAAGGAGCAATAACAGAGACAGCTGCTCACCGTCAAACTCAGGGAAGTAGTCTACCAGGTGGGAGTACATGATCTTCTCCTCTAGAAGGTCCTTCTTGTTGAGGAACAGAATGACAGAGGAGTTCTGGAACCAGGGATATGTGATGATGGTCCTGAAAAGCGCTTTACTCTCCTCCATTCGATTCTGAGACGACACCAGAGCGGAGACTGAAAGCCAGAACGGGGTTACAGAGCCAACGCACACGGCAGAATGACTTTGGGGATCACGCACCTCGTTGTCGGACTCCACCAGGACCTGGTCGTACTCACTCAGCGCTACCAGGAACATGATGGAGGTCACGTTCTCAAAGCAGTGGATCCACTTCCTGCGCTCAGAGCGCTGTCCTCCTACATCGACCATCCTGAGAGGGAAAGGAGTACGAGAGAAGGGCGAGAAGGGACAGGAAAGTACAAAAGAGGTGGTGGCAGGAGAATGCATGGGGCCGAGGGGAAGAGGAAGAGGTGGTGGTAGGAAAGATGTGGAGAGGAACCAGAGGAGGACAGGAAAGCAGGAGAAGGAGCACCAGGGTGTGGAGACACAGTCAGCCAGAATCCAACTTCAGGAACACACGGTCCATCTTATAAGGACCAAAGCCACATTTACTACACATTGGAGACAAAAGTGGAGCGTCCATTCAGCACTCCTCGCTGCGGACCCCCCCCCCCCAACTTCAGAGGTGGGCAACTGGACAAAGCACGGTGTGGGAAGTGTCCTTGGCGAGGAATGGTGGATGGACCCTAAGCAAATGGTCCCCTGGACCAGGTGTCCAGGGTTTGACTCCCACCATGTTCATTTGTTTAAAACAAAACCAGAATCAGTAAAATCCCACAGAAGGACAAGTCTCACTGCCACCCAGAGCACATGTGTTGTTAAGGAAGAGCACACATCCACTTGACTAGTGCTGCCTTGGTTCTGCAGGACCAGTCCACATCAGTCTGCTCAGTTGGGACACTATCTGCACACTTGCACTTGTCCTTCTGATTTGTCTTTGAATCCATCAGGGCAGAGAAGCATCCCATCGTCCCAGTTTTATTAACGTCAAGTTACAGTGAGGATTTTAGCTCAGCCTCGCGTGTAGCTGTCGGGAAGGAGGAATGCATGGAGAAGAACCTGATCCCAAACTGCCTCGCTCCACTTGGAGTGAATGCTTCTCCACCACCAATGCATTCAAGTAGCCGAGCGGAGCCCGGTGGTTAGCGGAGCCGTCCTGGTACTCCCAGTCCAGCTGGCAGGCAGGCGGGAGGGAGGCCCAGGAGGCACGTCGACCCATCGACCCGTCCTTCCCCAGTGAGTGTGCGCAGCACAAGCCAAGCAGCGTGTGAAAAGGTGTGGCATTCAGAGAGTAGGTGGGGGGAGGGGGCAGTAGCAGAGGGCACCTCTGGAGGTCCTTTCCACTTCTTTGTCCAAGGTCGACTGTCCTGACAGCAGGAAGCGTGCCACACTGTCATCTTCAGGACCATCACCCTTCGGTTGTCTTTCCAAAGAGACGGCGGAGCTAAACGCGACCCCTTATACGGGGGGTACTGAACGGAGCGCGCTCAGAGCAGAGTGCGGGACACACCCCCACAGTCCATCTACAAGTGCTCCATTCGCTGCAACGCAGTTTGGGGCCACAGCTCTAGGTGTGACTGAGGTCTCTCTTGCCGCTGCATGATGTTAGATAGGAATATTAACATATTGAACCAGCAACCTTTAGTCTGGAAAACCCACTTATGCGACTTGCTGAGCCCATTTTTAGCTCCTATAAGAGCGCGATCAGCATTTCCTCGCAACAGCCCATCGTTGTCACTTTGCCCACGTCGTATACGGGAGCACATCCCATGTACGCGGCGCCCCCTGTGGGTGTCGCAACACTGCCCCCTTTGCCGCTGCCGTATCCTGGGTGTCCGCAAGGGGCGCCGACAATCAGAGTCCTAACCAGCGAGGCCCCTCCAGGAACGGCTGCCCAAAATAAAGCTCCTTCATATGAGGCGACCTCGTTTCCTGTTGCGAGGCTCACTGACCTACTTACGGTGGACGAGCGCGGCGATGTAGGACGAGCCGAGCTCAACCGAGCAATAAAAATCCTCCTCTTCCCAACTCCGGCAAGGAGGAACACGCCGGCACTCCTTTTCCTCCCGGCAGATGTGCAACAGCGAAGCGGATCGCACTTCCTGCTGAGCTGCCCTTTGTGCGATTAGCATAACCTGCCTTCTAGTTTTGCACCTTCTTCACGTTGTCCTTAATCTGACCTGCGTCCTTCAAGTGAACGCGCGGCTTTGTGTGGCTCCCTGCGGACCGCTCCGCACACATGGCTTTGTACCCATCCTCCCCACCGGCCTTGACCACCAAGGCCCCCTTGCGCACGACCGCACCATCTCCCGCCAGCCTGATAAAAATGCGCCCGCTGTCCCTGCGTGAACCCAGCCCAGGTGGACCCTCGTAGAGCATCCTCTGGGGGCAGGAAGGGCCGGGACAACATGTGCTCGAGAGCAGACGAGTAAAGTGCGAGGAGGTTTGGAGACGCTGGAAGATCAGTTTATATGGGTAGCGGAAACACTTTTGGACGCGTTGGGATTGCATTATAAAATCAGGGCAAAAAAAAAGACAAAAAAAAAAAAAAAAACACAAAAAACCATATACATTGCTTAACAACGATATGCAGTGTCCCACCATTTCATTGGAGGAACTGAAAGCCTAAAAGACTGAAATATACAGAAGTACACAAATAAAGGAGCTGCATTCATCAAGGCACAGACGTCACAAATAGAACAACTAAAGGACGCAAACTGCGGGCATCTTCTACCTGAAAATGATGCTTTGCAAGTCGAACGGGTACTCAATGATCCCTGTGGTCGGAATGCGAACCCTAAGTACATCCTGTTGGGTCGGCAGATAGGACGGGTCGGCGATACGATCCACGTCGCTTAGATAGCTACAAACAGGGAGAGATACAGGAACACAAGATTGAAGCAAGACAGCAGTTAGGAAACAGCACAAGTCGTCTCCTGGAGCTCGCGCTTCCGTCCCGTCCTGCGGCTCAGCCACGCCACGTGGTTCAGGGTGGTCTCTGTCCGCCCCCCTCCCACCTCACCCCACCTCAGCCCAGCCTCAACCAGGAAGTGGACACTGAGCCGCCTGACAGCCTGACCCCTTGCAGGCCACAAAAGCGGACCTTTAACTCACATTCAAGTCGCTGAGAGACACCTAGCGAGACTCTGCGAAACAAACCAAACACTTGACAGCATCGCGCATCTGACCGCTGATGCTGCTCAGAACATCCCGTTTCAACTTCGGGATTTAAGAGTTTGCCGTCTGCCAATTTTCATCCCACATTGTTGGGAAATTCTCCAAGCCATGTTGCTTTATTTTGTTTTTTTTTTTTCTTTTCATGGCTTCAGCAACGACCGAGTTAAAAGACTAGAAGGATCTCCTTCAGATTCGGGAAGCAGAGTTTCAGCTGGCGGAAATTCACTGAACCGGGCGCGTCTCGGGCAGGAAGTGTGTGGCGAGACACAGCGTCTGCGCAGCTGCACAGTCGAGTTGATGCAGGCTCAGAGCACAGGCTGTCAGGAGGCTCCATGGACACGAGGACAGTGGCAAGAGCAGGGGGCAGCAGCAGTGGCGGCGGCGGCAGCAGCAGCACCGAGTTCTGCTCCGATACCTGAACATTATATTCTCCAGGTCAAAGGGGTACTCAATGATGCCGGTAGTGGGCACTCGAACCCGCAGCACATCCTGCTGGGTGGGGATGTACCCCGGCGAAGATATACGCTCTATATCATTAAGGTAGCTGTGGAATGAAGGTGGTGGTAAGTGCACACAAACAACACAACCTCATGTGCACATCTACATCAAAAGAAACAAGGTACAACAGCGGTATTTTTACAACACTGCACTGGTAATACACAGTAAGTCGGACTCCATTATCATAAAACTCGGAAAGAAACGGCTGACAGGCAAAGCTCTGGAAGCGGGAGCAGAGGGTGCAGACATGTGCTGTACTCTGTGGACCAGCCGTTCAGTCATTCCTTGCATTACCGGAATGGTTTGACAGTGAGCTCCGTCCTGCCGGAAGCACCGGAACCTTCCGCCTGGGCGACACACACCACCAGCCAATCGGACACGTCCGTGGGACAGAACCCCTGCAGCGGCGTGGCTGTGGCGCTAACCTCACAGCCCACACAGCTGCTTTGAGATGGTGTGGTCGCTTGCCCTGGACGCACGATCCGGAACCGGGCTCGCCGCACTCCTGCGCACACATCCGTCTTTGTCCCACTTTCCCCGTCTTAGAGGAAGTGTGGCCCGATTGGCTGAGCAGGACTCCCCAAAGAGAGGCTAGCTACCCTGCGATTGGTTCACAGCACAAGCAGGACTGACCTAGTACAGGAGAGAGAGCCCACCGACACTCGACAGCAAAGAGGAATTATGAGAACCTCCACCTCCCCAAACTCCGGTGCCGCCATCACCGCGCTGCACATGGAGGGAGACAAGCTGCGGCCGAAGGTGTCCTGTAAGAGGAGACGCATAAGCGCCTCTGCCAGAGGTTACTCTGGATAAATGGTCTGACATAAGTTCCTGAAGACCTCCTACTTTGCAGTGTTGAGCAATCAGTCCCACCCCGACCTGACCTCTGACCGACAGACACTGCAGCGCCTGCAGCAGAGGCTGAACAGACCTCGTCTTCCTTCCACAGGAACTTAAGCGATGAGGTACCAGTAGAGGATGCGAAAGGGAGACGACACCCAAAACGCTGTTTGAACAAGGCAGTTGAAGGTCACCCACACTGCGGGGGCGGCGTACAGAAGATGGCAGCAGGAGATGTGTTTGTAAGCGTGCAGAGCAGCTCTGAACCTGCCTGGGGCAACTGCCTGTACCTGGAGAGCCTCGCGCAGGATTCCAGGGCAAGGACAGCGCTGGCCGTCCTCCTTCTCCTCCAAGCTCCTCCAGAATGCCGCACGGCCAAATGCTCATGCTTTCCGCTGCCGTTTAAAGGCTGCTAATCCCAGGAAGAGGAACGGCAGCATGCAGAAACCTTCACGGTCCAGAACCACGAGCAGCACTCGGTCTACCTGCCCCTCCCAGCCGCTCCAAGCCCACCCCAGCCCTAGACTTACTATTTGGTGGAATCTGAGAGCTGGTACTCTCGCCGGCGGTCGTACGCCTCCTGGATGCCAGGGTCCGCCCAGAGCATTTTCACCGCGTTGACGTAGGGCTGCTCGAAGGAAGTCACCTTCTCGATGTCCACCTCTTTCACCAACATGGCATTGGACTGGCAGCGAGGAGATAAGAGAGTCACCGCCCTGACGGCTCCCCGCCAGTCGCGCTCGGTGCCCCACGCGTGGCTTCCTGCTGCAAACTTGCATCCGCTAATCTTACAGCAAACTCCAGTACCTCGGGGCTTTCACATGTAAACTTTACTCAGGAATGACCGTTAATCTAGAATCCTTAAAGGCCATTATTCACCCACACAGGGAACTATGTGGTTAAGGACCTATGAATACAATTAAAAGGTTTCCAGGTCAGACCCCAGGAGAGGGATTACGGTCGTTTCCTTGAGCCCCATCACACACCTACACTACTTCGGGAAGCGAATAACTGTACAACGACACACAGTACAACATTCCCTCCATGTGGAATTTGTGGACACGTTCATGCCTGCGGCACCCTCACCTTGTTCTGCTCATACTTGTACTGGATCTTGAGGGTTTCCATAGCGCGAATCATGGACTGCATGGAGGTGAAGATGTTCTGGTAGACGAGCTTGGTGAAGCCCCGCTTGTCCTCATCCGTGTATCCGGTCCCATGGATGATGCGCATCTGCTTGATGAAGGTGCTCTTCCCGCTCTCACCCGTCCCTGAAGGGCAGCAAGCAAAGAAGGTCGGTGAAAGACGCCTCCGGAGACAGAACGCAAGAACCCCAACCAGGGCCCTAACCGCTCAGAAGCTCGTCTTGGGCGTTGCTCTGCGTGCAGCGGGACACATGTTCGCTTCGAGGGGGCTTGAGCAGCACCCAGCAGACTGTGCGGCTGTCATTTCAGCAAACGGTTAAACAGGCCACGCAGCAGCAATGAGAAAGTAGGAAAGTGGCCTTCCGACAGGCTAATTGCCCACCGCCAGCATCCCCACATACCAGCGCTGACGGACTGACGGAAGCCACGACCTCTGGTGCAAGAAAACACCAACTGTTTAACCTTTGCTTTCTTCCTCGCTTGTACCAATTAGAGCATTTTTGCAGTTTTACTGCACACGCTCCCGCCGTGAGAGGGAGGCATCGGGTGCCGATTTCAAGATGGGACCTGGGCTCCTCCACATTGCCGAACACACAAAGCCACCTGCACAGGGGACGGGGGGGGACAAGGGACTGCTGCCATTTCCTGGACGCTTCAGGTCGGCGGTGCCATCAGCAGGACCACGCAGGTCGGCACACGGATCAGGCTACTGGGTTTGCGGGATGCGACTGAGGACGGCGAAGCAAGACCGTGGCTGTACCAGACACCTTGCTGTTGGACATCTAGAAAAGACACAGCAGCTTCTATGTTAACGAAGAATAAGCTGCACAGCTCAGATCTGCGTGCGCATGTTCATGTGTGTGCGCGCGCGCGTATTACATAATCAATGTAACCCACAGTGCTTACTAAATACGGTGAGCTCGAGCACTGTGTGAACCTGAGGAACACAAGCGCTGGCTTATGTAAGGATCCCAAAACAACAAACGGTGATCTGCGCAGAGCCGGCGTAGCGTTCGCACAACCGTAGGGAAACGCCAGCGATGCTCATCGCACCACCTTGGTCCCTGCTGGGTACTCGAACCCCCTCCCCCAGCATACCGGAGGCGTCGAATGGACACCTTGAATGGAAACTGGGATCTCTGCGCAGCCATAGCCGCTTCCCCTCACGATATTAAACATATCCCGTGGCCACAGCAGCAGAAATGCACAGAAGCTCCTATGTTCGTTTTGGCTCATCACCACCTTCAATCGGGAGGGAAGGGGAAAGCAGAAGAGGGTGGGATATTTAATAGCTACTGCTCACCAAAGGGGACAGAACCAGGAGGTAGTGGCCTTTCTGCTTGTTGCCACAGAGGCATGCAGAAGGTCAAAAGGAACACTACTACTGTCCCCCAGCCCCCAGCAGACAAGGCTTGTTCGGCGATCACAGCCAGGCCTGGCTATTCTTCACGTTTCGCCGTTAAGCACCTTGATCTGCCAGGTTCAGCCGCTTCGCCCGAGATACGGTGTAGCTTCTTGACAACCGAACCTAGCGATCAAGGGACCGCCCTGTCCGTTCAGGACAGCAGCCGAAGGATTGCGGAGCAGGTCCCGCGCACCAAGGACGGCCGGAACACACAACGCGAAGCACCTGACTGCTTTCCCTCTCACGACAATGAGCCATAAACGTGCAACAGCAGCCAACTGTTGGCAGAAACTGCACAGCAAATAGAAAAGGGCCCGATACCAAATATTTGCAGTGCGAGACACGCACGCACCTACGTTTGGCGTCTGAAGTCACAGCTATTTCAGTCACCATGGCAACCCTTTGTTTCGTGAAGACAGTAAACATGATTTTGACTGTACAGGCGGCCACAGCAGCTTGTCTCCTAACCATGTCGTCACCATCTTTCCGTACGTGAAAAACGCAGTGGAAAATGTCCAAGTTAAAGGGAACTTGCAGGAAACGTTCGCAGGACAGGATGCGACCAAGGGTCCGTTCAAGGCATCTCAGGCTACTGCTTCATGCGTTTCACCTGACTGCGTAGGGTCAGCTGAAGGTTAAGATAAACCTTGCTTACATCCAACTGCTGGTTCAGTTCAAGTCTGGACCGACATCAGTTCTGATTAACAGACCGTGGTGCTTTGAGCCTCTCTGACAGGGACCCTGAAAACACTGACCATCCACACCTCCACTTCCACCCAGGGCCATAACAGGAGGATCCGGGGGGGGGGGGGGATCTCACTCGGTGCATATGAAATGTAACCCCTTCCATGCTGATGTAGGCAGCGCGTTCCTTCCGCATCAACCTGCTCACATTTACAGCGCATTTACCCGAGTGGCAGGGGTAAGGAGCATGCCAGTCTGGCACCTAAACAGACCAGGCCTGCACAAGAACGGACCCGTTCAGATCAACTCGACTCCTTTCACCGACTTACCAATAAAGCATAAAGTGAGTGCGTTAAAAATTTGCCCACTTTCAGAGGCTTCACGCAATAAGAATTTATGGCGCCTTGCTGCCATCCTGCCCCTCTCCCAAGAACCCACAGCCCTCCACAAGGTGAGCTCTGGTCTGGAGAGGTGACGAAAGCACATCCTCCAGCTCGACAGCGCAGGAATTACCTTCGGTGCCCGACGCACAAACGCACGCACGCACGCAGGGGTGCGAGCTGGACGAAAGGCAGGCAGGCGCTGCAGCACGCCGTTCGGAGACACGGAGCGCTGTGTAGGAGGTGGAGGGATTTAAAAACCACGTTGCCTTAGAGACCATCCTGAAAAGCCTGGAACCCAGCAGATGAGCCCTGCTAACAGATCACGGCGTTCAGCTCGCAGATCAATCTGGATCAGCACCAAGGACCAGGCAGCAATGTAGGGCAGGCAGCACTCGAACCCGGGGACTGCAGACAGTGCACGTTCTAATACCACAGGAGTAAGCGTACACATTTCCATCGCCCCATCCTCCTCAGAGAGCCATAAACACTGTGCCATACTGTACACCCCCACAGTCACCGTCACTGCGGTCAAGAGCCTGAGCAGCGGGACACCTTCGTTTCAGCTCCTTGCGTGCGCTAAATAAGCGTGAGGCCAACGAGAAATATGGGCCTTTGCTACTAGCTGCAGCTGCGCGCAGCGAGATCCCTCGGACGCATCTGCCGAGCGGTGCTCCAACGCCACGCTGCGCGCGGCACCTCGAGCGTCAAACCGCCATTTGCATTGCGGTGAGCCACATGCAAAACACCTCGAGTGAACCATTCGGATCGAGCGATAAGCGATGGTTTGCACCTTCCTCCCTCTCGTATAACTGCATGGGTGCAAACGAAAAGTCAAATCTGGGCCGGAAAGGCTACACCGACACCGTAACTGTTACCGCATGCAGTGACCATCTGACCCAAGTCACACAGTGGGGACAGGACAGAAAAGAAGAAGTGACAGCAAAATTTTAAGTTTCACCATATTGTTACATCAACGACAGTGGTATGAAAGAACTTTGAGACCCTTCAAACGGACAGAACTGGGTGAGCAAAAGGGGTTTGGCTGCTTCCCCCCAACACAGCGCAGCACTTCCTCGCTCGAAGAGGCCACGCTGCCCTGACCTTTGGCGGGGGGGGGGTGTCACGAGATGCCTAAGATCAGCCTCAAACCAAATAGATCACCTTTGAGGTAAAAAAAAAAAAAAAAAAAACACGAGTCAGTTGCTGTGACCAGGATCGGTTCCTTCTCCTCAAGCTCCAAAAGGACCTTGACAACTTCAGGCCTGTTCGAGGAGATCAATCCTAGAGGAGAACTTGGGCGTCTGAAGCGCGACGCAGCACCGCCTTTTCAACCACACACACCTGAAACAACGTGTGAGATGTACGCAGCACTAGATGCTGCTCCATACTGCTGAGCAAAGTCCCCAAGCGACCCAGGTAGCAGAACGGCCCCCTGGGATATAAGGATTTGACCGGTCCCCCCTCCCCCATTAGGTACCCCCTTACTGCACCTCAACTACCAACGGACAAGAGCGCTGCGGGAACCAGGCACCCTGACCCAGTTCTCCAAATGGACCCTGGTGATACCCAGCCGTGCTCGGGACCCACACCAGGTGGCCACTAGGTCCACGGGGGACCCCCCTGCTGGGGCCACAGCTGTCAGATGCACCAGGCCAACCCAACCTTGAACCTCCTGAGTGCGGAAATGCTCCTCTCCATACTCAATCCTTGACTGGATCTCCACCAGCCTCCTCATGTAGAGCTGCAAGGGCCTCACCTGAGGCCGCCCGACTGCTCTGACTACTCTGCTGGACATCACGGAGCATGGGGACAAGCGACAACCCACATTTTCACTGTCACCGGAGAGAGCCGCTCTTCTAATGGCACGTAGTTGAGGTACGGCAGCAAGGCGGTGAGGACGAGTCCGGTACACGCCGCTGTGACGCCATCGGGCGAGAAAGGTCCAGGACAGGCGAGTGTCCAGCAGCAGTGCCGGCAGCATTTCTCCCCCACGCAGGAGGCGCCGAGAGGAGCGGAGCAACAGGGAAATAACAGTAGTGTGGCATGAGAAGGAGGACTGAGGGTGTGCCGAAGATTAAACAGGCTTTTCAGAAAAAGCACCTAAACCGGTACGGCTAAGTGTGTCACCTCACATGGAGAGGGAGAAAAAGCACTCAGCCAGAACAAACCGGTCTGATCGCGGCCCCACTGTGGACATAGCGCTCGGATCCTCTCCTCTCGACACGGAAACACGGTCCACCCGCAGTCACATTACCGGCACACGATCGCAGCACCCCGAACGCCGTCAAACCTTTGCGGTCGAAGGCTCTCAGAACCTCGTGTCGGACATTCCTGATCCTAGCCCTGTGCAGACCCGCAGCAAAGCGCCCCCCACCCCCAGTCTCCGAGGGAGCCCAGTGGACTAAAACCAGTGCTATTTATACCAGCATTCAGGGGGCTGCAGCCCAGAAGGGTCATGCAGGGCACCTTCAAGTTCTTCAAGGAGAACAGGGAGGCTGGGAAGTGGGGGTGTTCAGCTTGCAGCTCCCAGGAGTCCCCTCTCCTCCCAAAACACTCGTCCCAAACACCCACACAGCCCACAGTGCTGCAGAGATGGAAAAGAAAAAACCCCAAAGATGGTGAACATCTGAGAACAAGGTAAAGGACCAGAGGGGTGGGGAGCAGGTGGTGCTGCAAGACGTGTAGGATCTGAATGACCTTGTGGGGCCCACCACGCTGCCCCCAACACATGAAGGCGGTACTTTGAGCAAAGGTACTACAGCAGGAGGTGGGATTTGAACCTGTGACCAAAAAGCAGCAGTTCTAATCACTACAGCACCTGCTAGTACTTTTTAGGAACCAGCAGTCAGATGGAACTGGACCACAGCTATTAAAATGGTTGGGCACGGTCCAAACCGCAAAGCCACGTAATAGCTGAACCACGGGACAGAGACCCGCTTTGGTCAACTCAAACACGTTCGGTCCGGTGCGTAAAAGAGCAATGGAGGGAGATGAACCGCACAAAACACCGACGTCATTCACGTCGAACGTCTTGGGACCATTTTCAGTTCGACAAGTACGATGTCCGAATGACCGCGTTTTCCATGTAGAAAGAGATAAAACCCAGACAGCGATCTGTGCGCTCAACTTGTTTTTCTGCCCAAACCTGTACAGAAAGGTGCCAACAAGTGCCAGGTAAATGTGCACTGGAAGAGAAAGCAAAACAGCGCGTTTAGTTTGACTTGTGTCCGACTGTGAATCGGCACCAGGTCTCTCACACACACACACACACACACAGTTCCCAGTGTACCGGACAGGCACGGTCAGTGGCAGCGCCATTCGTCTCCTTCTCCAGCACGACGAGCCTCCGGCTCACTGAGGAGTTCATTTAGGAAACACAGCAGGGTGTGTTTTGACCAAGTACGGTGAATCCCGCCGTTCTGAGCCATTCTGTGACCAGATATGGGGGTGGGGTAGACACCCGGGTCACAGCTGGAGAAGGGGAGGGGTGGGTGCAGCTAGGCAAGGGGGTGGGCAAGGAGCACCAGAAGAGGATCCTTAGCAGTCTGAACTTTGCAGCTGTGATTGAGGAACAGCACCGATGACCTAAGGACAAGGAGTCGGGAACCTTCTACTCAAATTTGTGCAAGTGATGAAGCTGACGGGATGGGGCGCTTCTCTCTCAGAGCTCATCTTCAGAAGATCGAGACCACTACAGGGCCTCAGGTGCTTGAAGTTCCTCAGGCACGACACACACCAAGAACAGGACGGTCGCACAGCCCGACACCACACGCGCTGCTTCTCCGGCAGCGCCGAACTTCCAGCTTCTTCCGTAAGAGTTCAGCTGGAAACCTGTTCCTCACAGCAAGCAGACATGAACACCACAGGGCGTTCAAAGCCCAGAGAGCCAGCAGAAGCACTGCATGCTGGGTGGTGGGACACTCCGGGGGGGGGGGGGGGGGGGCACCAGCTGAACTCACAGAGAGGGGACGGTGAACGTCGATGTCCACTGTGGAAACCCTGCTCAATCAGTAACCCTTTAAACACTGGAGACGTTTAACAAAGCCCATTAAGGAGATTAAGCCGGCCTAAGACGACTTATCTGGGTTTATCCTAACCGCATTACACACACACACACACACAAATTATTACAAAAAAAGTGCATCATTTAACTGACTCCTTTGCCCCAGACAACTTACAATGCTAAATCGCATGTACAGCGACTGACCCGTTCCCACATCTGGGCAATTTACTGTATTCAGGGTAAGTGCCCTGACGAAAGGTACTGCAGCAGGAGACAGATTCGAAAGAGGGTTCTTTGAGCGCAGCCCCAACCGTAGCGGAATCGAATCTGGTGCTCCACAATGGCCACCTGGTGCTCCACAATGACAAGTGGAAGATCCTGCTCGCGCCGAAGATCCACACAAGAGAGCAAGAAGCCATGTCCAGGTGCGTCGTTTCAGGTGCGCGACCTGGAGATGCCGACTTGTGGCGAGATGAACCCTAACCGTGGCAGTACGCGCAAGCCTTTCCCCGTACTCGTGAACGTCATCGTTTCTGACGCTCAAACTACGTGGCCCGACAGAGAGGAGTTTCACCGCACCGGTCACGGGGGCCAAAAGGTGGTGAGGCTCCAGAAGCCCAGTTCCACACGAGTTCCCTCATCTAATCACTCCCTTAATTGGAGCAGCGCTGCTTTCCCTGCCTCCCGTCCCGAATTACGCCAAGCGCTTGAAGTCACTTTTTAGGATTATAGGCCACGGGCTCCGGCGAACCTCCAGCCACCCAGGCCACCCTTTACGAGCTGCGTACAGAGCCGAGCCGTACCGCGTTACGTCCGTTTGGAAGAGCGGGTGCACCTTCGTCAAATAACACCTTCTACGCACAAGATATGAGAGAGAGCCGTTTGCGTAGTTCTACCTGCCAACGTTTAGCGATTTAACTTCCAACAAGGAACTGACAGCTGAAGCCCACGTCTGTCCAGAAGCTGCTGGCTCTGCTCCATGTAGAGTAACCCAAAAAAAAAAAAAAAAATAAATAAATAAAAATCCCTGCACGCAGCTATACAAATTGCTCCAGTTTTCCCCCCCACTTAAAACGTGTGGAAAAGTGGCGTTTCCCAGAAGCTGCTCAGCGACACTCTCGGCCCACAGCTTCCTGCTTCTCAGCAAGCGCTGGCCGGCGTCTCTTCATCGAGAGACGCACAAACGCCACAAACCCCTGGACGCGGACTTCGAGAGGACCGCCTCACCGATGACCGGAAAGCGGCAACGTTTCAAAATTCGCTCTCTGCTCGAAAGCAAACCGTTCTCATCCCGAGATACTCAACCAGGCCACAGAAACGAAGCCCGTTCCCCCAGGAGCAGAGTAAATTTACCAGACATTTAGCCAGAGTATTAGAATAGTTCAAGTATTGGGGACATTGAGGAACATCCCAGCTCTTGTGCAGCACTTTAGGGGACAGTTTCTAGTCCTCCACACAGACACCTGCAGCAGCAGCTGGGGGGGGTTGGGGGTATTAAATGGAGAATTTTCCAAGTCCATCACATCCCCGCTCTGCTACCTGTCAAAAAAAAAAAAAAACAACAGAAATCCCCTAACTGATCAGTTCTGCAGCAGGGGGGAACCGAACCAACAACCTTCCGGACGCACAGTGGTGTCCGATGGCAGCGGAGGAGGAGATGCAAGAGCGACAGCTCGTGAGACAGCTCGTGAACGGAGAGATCGATGGAATCGATTGATGTGATCAGGTATCGGAGCTCCCCGTTTGGCTGCGGACCCTTTTTCCCCAGCAGGCTGCAGGTCCCCTGTCCGCCGCGCGCACACACACACACACACACACACACTGTGCACATGACACTCCTGTCACATTCACATGTCACGAGCCCTTCTTCTGACACACACACCGACGACACTTTTACCCCACTTTACCCCACCTGTGTCCCACTTCCGACACGCGGCCCTACCGAGCAGCAGCAGCTTGAGCTCCCGCCGCGCGTCGCGCTTGTCCCGCCGCAGCTGCTTGTCGATCTCGGCGTTGATCCGCTTCGACTCCTTCGCCTCTTCGCTCAGGCAACAGGCCATCATGGACTCCAGAGTCATCACCCCGGCTCCCGGCGGCACCGCACCGCCTACGCAGCGCTACCCCGGTGCTCGGGTGTGTGTGTGTGTGTGTGTGTGTGTGTGTGTGTGTGAGCGACTCGTGTGAGAGAGAGTGTGTGTGTGTGTGTGTGTGTGTCTGGGGGGAGCCGCGCGCGGCTAGTGAGCCTGGGCGTCGGATCGGGGGCCCCGGATCCCCGTCCTCGAGTAGTGTCCTCAGGCCGGGCGGAGTGGCGCCTCTCCCGGGCGCCGCTCTCACAGCAGTTGGGCGAGGAAGCCGTGGGGCGCAGAAGCCGGAGCCGAGGAGCCTCAGCAGGAGGACCGTAGGAGCAGCAGCAGTAGCAGCAGCCGGAGGCCCTGCCGCGACCGCTCTCCCGCCAACGCCTTCCTTCGCCAGTCACACAGCCGACGCGGCCGAGCAAATGACACCCAGCCGGCAGCCCTCGCAGGCGGGTCCCCGCCGCCGCCGCCCGCTGCCGCCGCTGCTGCGCTGCTCCGACGAGCGTATGGCTGCGCTTCTAGCGACGCGGGTGGCAGAGACGACGCCGGGACGAACGGGGCTGCAGCCGCATCCGCGCCCTGCTTCTGTCTGTTCTGTCTCTTTTTTCCCGCGTGTCGTGTGGCTCACGCCGCCCACCGGCCGGAACGAGTCGACTCGAGTCCGCGGAACGGAACGCCCGCCTCAGGCTCAGCGACGGAGGAGCGCGGCGGGGAGAGGCGCGCCCATGAGCCTGCTGCTGGGCAGGGAAAAGATGAGACGGCGCGGCTCACCGACACCAAAGAAGAAGAAGAAGAAGGAAGGAAGGATGGATGGACGGACGGACGGACGATGGAAACGGCGGCGCTCTGAGGCAACGGAAGGCGCGTCCCCGCGGCGGAGCGCGATCCCGACACTCGGCTAGTAGGTACTAGCCGGCAGCTCGCGCATCGGAACCGCTCCGGGGCGGTGATTTGAGCACTTGGTCTTAGCAACCGCTGCTCGGCCGCCTCAGGATCAACGGCGGAAACAAAAAAAACATCTGAGCGCCCTGTGAAGGGGCTTAATATATATGTATATATACTCGCCAATTTCTCCCCGCCAACTACTTTATATTTTTTTATATATACATATATATATTTTTTTTCTTCTGCTGATTGCGCCTCCTGCCTCCAGAGCGAAATTGAGCAGAAAACAGCGCGCTGTGGGCGCACACTAGCATGATTCGGAGAGAGTGTAGCGATGGACGTGACGGACAGCGAGAGAGCCAATCATCGCAGCGCTTTGGGACGCACGGCCAGTAGGATTGAAGGAGGCGGGACGAACATCGCCCCGGAGGCAGAGCCCACGAAGTGTCCGTATCGTGGAAACGGGGTTTCGATCAAACCCGTTCTGGGATGTCAGGGTGTAAGGAGAAATAAACAGGGCGATGCGCTGCAGTTTCTCGGTGACATTCTGAACAGTGCTAACGATTGATTCTGCAATATAGACACATTGAGAAGTCAACTGTGGAAGCAGGTAGCATCCCGTGGGTTGTTGGTTCGAGGCCCACTGCCTACAACTGCTGTTTTGCTGCTGACTCGGTCCAATAAAAATACCCGTTTGCATAAACGTGCCAAAGTGTTGGCATGTGCTGTTCCACACACAAAAGTGTCAGACAAGTAACGAATGAATCACTGGAAACTTAGCAGACATGTCCATGTTAATATGAAACATGAAAAACCTCTGAATGTGGGCTACCTGTTATATACCTGTAATATCCTGTTACCCATCCTGAGATACAGATACAATCATGAGCGCTGCGCAGCTCCAGTTACATGTTGCTCATTATATCCCTGTTAACAGATGACAGTTAATTATTTAGGCTCCACGTTACTCAGCGCATCTTTGTATGAATTTGGATCAAATTGCACTGATCTGAAACGTTTCGGTGGATTTTGTTCTTTGGAGAACTGGCAGTGCTGCTGAACTGGACATCCAGTGTTTGGATTTACACTCGCAGCCCCGCTAGATGAAGGTTTGCAGAACCAGCGGTGATTTCAACTGACGGACGAGTCAAGGGTTCATGCGGAACGTCGTTCGTGTGACGAAGGCTTCAAGACGTGATGTTGACGATGGGGGAAACACCTGCGTGTTTACGCCTGCGACAGCGTCGCCGCTGGCTAATCCACAAACACGGGGTTCCGTTCTCCCCTCTGCAACATCCCATTGACCGAGACGTTTGTCACGTTAACGTGTCGAAGGCGCTCAGTTCCACGGAGAGGAGAAACGGGCCCTGAAGTCCCTGCTGTGGTTCGTCGGCCGCCTCCTGGCCTCACCGACCCCAGTTCCGTCCACAGCCCCAGCAGGCGCTAAACGGCCAAAGATGGGCTTCGGTCACAGCTCAGGCGGGAACCCGGACTCAGGTCGCGGAGTTTCACGTTGCACTTTTTCCATTTCCTCAGAAACTGAACAGCTTTAAATGTGTTGAGCAATGGCGGCCTACTTGCGTGCGCTGTTACTGGTTGTAAAAAGAATATTGTGGAACGCTTAGTGCTGCAGAATCCGTAAAACAAGTCTCCTTTGTTAAATGTATGGGAGAACAGGGCGCTCGCTGTGATTTTTGGACTTCAAGGAGTGTACGTGCCCGCTCTTTGCACTGCGGTACGCTTGACGGGGGGTCCCTGCGCTGTGACACCAACATGACCTAAAAGTGGGTCTTATGAAGAAACACTTTATTAGCAGGGCGTCTTTTCTCATAATAAACAGTGGAAAACATGACAATGGACTGAGGGTCCGCTGGGGGTCCCAGGTCTGGTGCTGAACATGGTCGTCAGTCACTATCGGAAACCCCATAAGTACTGAGACTAAACGCCAATTATTTTAAACGTTTGAAGGAGGAAGCGACACACACGTCTCACCCAGACAGCGAGTGCTGTGTGTGTCGAGCTCTTCTGGCTTCTTTTCCTTTCTTATCATGGACATCATGGGTATTTGTCACCCAGCGCTCGGAAGCCACTTCCGCTGGTCTGCAAACCTGTGCAGAACTTTCCTCGAAAACAAACTTTGCAATCCCACAAGAATGTGTTTTTTTTCAAAAAAAAAAATAAAAATTAGACATTTTGTTGTTTTGTAGCTTTTCATTCTGAAATAAAACGCACCCTGCTGTGCTACAGCAGTCAGGCTCAGAACTGCAGGACAGGGTACTGCGTTTACCGTGGTGTTTTACCACAAGAAACCCCAGACAGACCCCCTGCGGCCAAATGTCCCCTAAACAGCCTGATGTTCCATGAAATACTGTGTCCACTTGGTACTGATGACACCGTACGCAGTAACTCGCGCTGCGCTCCGGGTTTTGTGAACCACAGCGACACCCCGCGGTCACGAGCAGAACTACAGGCCGAAGAAACGCCTCCAATGCTCAGTGACTGAGGCCTGGGAAATACCACAGTAAAAATCGAAATGTACGCCATTTGCCACATGTGTAAACACCAGAGACATTCGAGCCAGACAAAGGAGATCTGTAATACAGACGACGCCCCGCTTGTGTGCATCCGTATTTATTCTGGGTGACAAATTTTAAAGTACGACAGCTATGTGCGTTGCTGTCGCCTCCCTGTTTACACACCCAGCACCATCACACATGCTTCGGTGCAGCAACGTGGGTCGAAAGCTACATCCTTTGTTATGTATGGAATGCGAAGTGGCTGAAACAGAGCTCGGGGTGACCGGACCGGTTTTAGCTGTAGAAATCAAAGAAGGAAACCAGAGGCTCCTGTAACACACCTCTGTGTGTGTTTGTGTTCACAGGATCCAGACTTTGCCTCTTTTACCAGGCACAGAGATTTTTTTTTTAGAAGGTTACCGCAATGTAACCACAAATCAGCTTTACTATGGTGGAAGGACGCAAACCCCTAGCAGTGCCACTCGGTCGGTCCCGGGTTCCACGTGGGCTCTGAACTGGTGCTGTGATTCCGGAACATTCCACATGTCTTCACACGTGACTAAGCGCCGCCGCTCTTTATTGCCCCCACAGCTCAGATTTGCATTTATTCATTTAGCTCATGTTTTTCTCCAAAACAATTTACAGTGTTAATCTACTGACCCATTTATAGAGCCGGGTAATTTTACTGGAGTAATTTAGGGTAAGTACCTTGATCAAGGGTACTACAGCTGGAGATGGGATTCAACCCTGTGACCTTTGGGTCGAAAGACAACGGCTGTAGCCACTACACTACCAGCTGCTGCTTCCCCTAAAAAGCTGTGTGTGTTTAAAAAAAAAAAATTGTATGAGGCCTTGAAAACACACACACACACACACACACACACACACTGCTGCAGAGGAGAGGCCAGGGTGAGGAAGTGTGCGTGCTGAGGCTCGGTGGTGTGATCTGAGGCCCACAGTGCCGCGTGAGGAGCGCTGGAGCTGCATGAGGTCATGTTAGGAACTCCCCTCCCCCCAGGGCGCAGTGATTCAGCGAACGGTAAGCGTGAACCTCCCGACACATAAGGAACACGTAAAGGCACGTTTGTTTTTTTGTTTTCTGCTTTCCGCTCAGTTCCTCCCCACGGGTGGCGTTCCTCGTCCGGGATCGGGTGACTCAGCGTGCGTGAGGGCGGCGCGGGCGAAGCGAACCACGGCCGAGAGCGGGGGGGGGGGGGCACTTTTCGGCGTCTCTCGGCACCTCTTCTCGCTGCTTTGCTCAATACGGGAAGGCGTGTGGAAACAGGGGCGGCGTGTTGCAATCGGGGAAGCCCGGGCTGCCGAAATGCGCTGCTCTCCCTTCGGGGCGGACCTGCGGTCCCGGGTTCCTCCCAGGGACGCGTGTCTCCGTGTCACTGCCTTGTGAGCGCGGCGGAGCCGAAGGGGCCTCTGAGGACCGGCGCTCACTCTCCCACCGTCTCTGCTCTCGAACGTCAACGCTGAGCCTCGGAGGGGACGGGGACGTGACGGGCTGCGCCGCGGCGCCATGGAGGGCTGCTGTTGGTGGTGCCATCGAACCTGCGTCTGCTGCCTCTCCGAAGAGGAGAGGAGGGACATCGCCGTGGACAGAGAAATCCAGAGGATTCTGAAGGAGCAGAAGAAAAGAGAGCAGAAGGAGATCAAGGTGCTGCTGCTCGGTGAGTGTGTGTGTGTGTGTGTGTGTGTGTGTGCGTGTGTGCGTGTTACTGGCAGGCTGAGCGAGGGCTTCAACGGCTGAAGCTGCCCCTCTCGCCCCTGTCCTCAGGCACGGGTGAGAGCGGCAAGACCACCTTCATCAAGCAGATGAGGATCATCCACGGCAAGGGCTACTCGGAGGAGGAGCGCTGCGCCTTCACCAAACTCGTCTTCCAGAACATCTTCACGTCCGTCCAGGCCATGACGGCGGCCATGAGCACCCTGAGGATCCCGTACGCCAATCCGGAGACCCAGGTAAGAGGCGTCCCGACCCCTCCCGACCCCTCCCGACCCCGTAGCCCCCCTCAGGCACCACCCTCGCGCACGCAGCGTACCGTGGTCCGTGCCGCGCTCCTCGGCGGTACCGCTGTCTCTCCCCACCCTCGTGGCTCCGACAGGCCTTCTGACCGTCTCTTCCGCAGCTCTACGCCAACTGGCTGCAGGACGTGGACAAGCTGCAGGTGACCCAGCTGGACAGGAGGTACGCGGACGCCATCCGGCGCCTGTGGGCCGACCCCGGCATCAAGATGTGCTACAGCCGCCGCCGGGAGTACCAGCTTCTGGACTCCACCGAGTAGTAGGCAGCAGTCGCGCACGCAAGCACACACACACACACACACACACACACACACACACACACACACACACGCTGAGGAGCAGCAGGCGCGAGCTGTAGACACAGTGGAAGTGAGTTGGACAAGGCGGACACACACTCGTGTTGTACTTGTGTGCTCTCTGCTGCCATCTATTGGCTCGGAGGGCAAACAAGTTGCGTTGGCGGCGCCACAGACCGAAATCATACAAAGTACATGAGTGAAGAACATGGGAAATGAATAAATAAAGTGTAAGATTCCCTCCCATATCGTTGAAAACAGTTTTTTGCGACTCGACCGGTCGTAACGCCAGGATACAGTGTGTCCGTTACAGGTTGTTAGAAGAACGAAAGACAAAACACCCAGCTAACATTGCAGCCAGCAGAGGGAACCAGACGATCACAGACGCCTCGATTCCCACAGAAGCGCAGAACAAAGCAGCGCTCTGGAATGTTCTGGCTCCTCCTAGAAGACGCTTCCCTGCTGTTCTCTAGCATTCTGCTCGGTGACACCCTGTCCAGAGCGCCGGGGGTGTGCGATGGCTGGGACGCGTGCGACCGGGACTCCAGGGGTCCCTCGTTTCGATCGCTCTCCACTTTTATCTGCATTGTCAATCAATCGATCATCAGTTATCAATCGGGCCTCTTGGTTCTGAGAGCGGCAGCGGGAGGGACCTGTGGAGATCGGAGACAGGAAGTGCTCGGTGCTCAGTCAGAGCGCGCGGCGTACTGCCGGCCCCAATGCAGAGGTTGCTGTAGGACCGCGTTCTCTGTGCACGTTGGCGCCGCGCTCGAGTCGAACCCTTAGCCGCTGCCGAGGAAAGCGGCACAAACACACTCGCCGTATCGGGACTAATAACCGCAGCCTACGTACTAAAAAAGTGCAACACTCGCTAGAGAAACAAACAAATATATGCAAATTAAGTGGACTCCAGGCATCGTGGACCTAAGTATGACCACAGTGTGTCCACCTCCCTCCCAAGCTACATGACCAACCTGGACCGCATAGCTGCCCCAGACTACGTGCCCACTGCCCAGGACGTGCTGCGGGTTCGATTTCCCACCACGGGCATCAACGACTACTCGTTCACAGTGGAGAAGATCTCCCTGAGGTGAGTGTCTGGGGGCGCGAGGGGGGCTCACGGTCACTCGGCGCCGGACCCAAGCGGGTTCAGGAGGTGAGCGCCGGTCTCCGGTCTCCCTGCAGGATCGTCGACGTCGGGGGTCAGAAGTCCGAGCGCAGGAAGTGGATCCACTGCTTCGAGAACGTGACGTCGCTCATCTTCCTGGCCTCCCTCAGCGAGTACGACCAGGTTCTGGAGGAGGATGAGACGAACGTGAGTGTGACCGGGCCTCCCCCCCGCACCGTTGCCCCACCGCCTCTGCGGTCTTTCATCAAGCTGCTGCTATCAAGTTCTCCCTCTAATTTTTCCCTCATTGTGGTTGGCATGGCAACGGTGTTGTTAAGGCCCAACACGGGTGCGGGCGCTCCGCTCGCCGCTCACTCTCTCGCACTTTCACCCTCCTTCTTCCGTCCTTCTCCCATTACTTCTGTGGCCCAGTTGTTATTATTATTATTATTATTATTATTATTACGGTGCCTTTATTTAGCCGGAGTCTTTGTTTGCCGTAACTAATGACTCGTGTGTCGGTGCGAGGGGCCAGTCTCTCTCGCCGCTCTTCACTGCGTCGCGTCTCACAAGGTTCTGAGCTGATCTCCATGTGGTGCCGTTGTGCTTTTCCTGCTGTGCGAAAACTCTTATGTGGTCAGAAAAAAGAGGTTTGATAACCCCCCCCCGCAAAGCGCTGCTGAGTGAATGAGTCGTTAGTCAGTCACTGGTCAATCACCGGTCAATCACTGGTCAATCACTTCAGCTTTGGGGGAATTTCATCCGAAAGATGACAATTTCTCTTTGCTATGCAATGCTTGCATGAGAGCAAAACACGGTAAAAGAGACGGTGTGTCTGTGGCGAACGCTACGCCTCATGAAGCTGCGCTTCCGCAGAACCGCATGGAGGAGAGCAAAGCGCTGTTCTACACCACGATCCACTCGCCCTGGTTTGTCCGCGCCTCCATCATCCTCTTCCTCAACAAGATGGACATCCTGGCCGAGAAGATCCTCACCTCGGACCTGCACGCCTACTTCCCCACCTTCGCAGGTACGGCAAACCGGGTTTGAGGGCCCCCAGCAACACGGGAAGCACGGGCAGGACGACGCCCAACCTGCTTCTCGGTTCTTCTTTCGTTAGGCTGAGCTGCAGCGGTTCGGGTCCTGCTGGAACCCGGAGCGGGTCGACCGCACTCCGCTCTCGCCGCCGCCACCGCCGCACACAGCCGACATTCTCCCATGAGCCTCTCCCACACCTCCGCAGCGCTCGGCCTCCTTCCCCACGTTACCCATGGCAACCATATATAGCAGTCCTGCTGCTCGCCCGGCGGCGCCCCTGCGGGTGGGAGAAGTTGCTCTTGCCATGTGACTGCGCAGCGGGGGGTGCGGGGTGGGGGCACAGGGTGTTCAGCTGCGCAGACTGCGCAGTCTTTGGGGAGCTCCTCCCACCCCCAGCGGGTCAGGAAGTCCGGCTGCATGTCGCACGTGACCGGCGTGCGCATCCCTGAGTGTGCGGTCACACGGCTTTGAGGAAGTGCTCTGCGGCGCATCCTGCTGAACATCCGCCCCCCCCTCCCCCGACCGTCTGTCCTAAGCACTCCCCCCAGCCCCACCCCCAACCTGGCTCCGCCCACACCTAACCAATCTCCCTCATCCTGCAGGGAAGAAGCGGGACGCGGAAGCGGCCATGAAGTTCATCCGGACCATGTACCTGCAGCAGGCCGTGAAGAAGGAGAAGGCGAAGGATGAGAAGAGCAAGAGCGTCTACACGCACTACACCTGTGCCACGGACACGCAGAACATCCGCAAGGTCTTCAACGACATCAAGGACACGGTGCTCGTCCGCTCCCTCGAGGAGTACTACTTAATCTGACCTTTGACCCCCGGAAGCGGAGACGGTGGGCCGCTGCGACCGGTCACCGAAGGCCCTCGCAGCTGCGCTCGCCCTCCTCGTGTCCCGTCGGGCTCTCGAATCTCGCCCGGCTCAGGACGGTTACCCGCGACAGAGCGGAGGACTCGCACGGGTCTCATCGGCAGCCGGGGCCGAGCTCAGCGGGGCGAGAGGAGCACCAGCGTCCCTCTCCCTCCTGGACACGTTGGCCCAGGAGTGTGCGTGCACGTGTCCCGCAGTTATGCTGGGACCGAAGCTTGGCCGTTCTGAGACGCAGATCCCGGCACCTCGCCCCGATGGACTATTAGACCTGGTGACGTCACACATCGTGGGTCACCGTGGAGACAAAAGCTGACGAGTCTAATTGTGCGTGTGCGCACACGTGCACACAAGTGACTTTCCTACGGTTTGGCTCAGTCATCGGTAACACACACGGTGCCGTTTGAAGCCACCGCCCTCCTGGTGGACGCCCGACTGAACTGGGGTCCCATCCCACGACGCTGGTGCATGAAGCCCACGTCTATAATGACACTCATTACAATAACATAGTCATTATTACGTTGATTATAATGATGTGGTCGCATTTCCCGTTCGCTATGTCCTGCTCCCGCATCGGATCGAACCGGGGACCGAGGGGCCCCGGCGACGGGGAAAAGGACCTTTGGCCACTGGACACAAAAGGAGACCGTTTTCCAGGTAAAGCGAGCGTGAAGGGTAAATAGCACCGTGTGTGTGGTAAACATGTTGACAGGTGTCCATGTGACAGGGAGCGATTTAAAGCCATGTTTATATGGCAGCGAACACATGTAGCTTAGCAATATTTAATAGAAATTATTAATGATGATAATAATAATAATAATAATTCCCACCCCCTCGTTATGGCAGTGTTGTTTCGTGTGCCATTTAAAAATGTGGTAAAACAGGTGAGTGTGGACATGTTGTACAAGATCAGACAGAATGTGGAAGAACTGAATTGGTTTTGAACACTAAGCAACAAGAGTAGAACTTTCCTCCTGCGAGTTTCTGATCCTTTGCAAAAATGGGAATTAAACGCCACGTGCGCCACTTCCTCTGTGTCATTTTCGCTCCGGGGCCCTAATGCACCGTCGTCACGGCAATTCGTAAACACCGCAGCTCCGTTTCGGGGCCGCTCAACAGTAAAACGTTTCTGTTCCGACACGTGCCGGGAGCGACCCCCCAGGAGGGGCCGTGTCCTTTCGCTGGGGACGAGGAGGAGGTCCGGGACCCGCGGCCGAGTGACGTGTCCCCGGGAGAAGGCCGTGATTAAACGGGGGATCCGGACCCTCGGCGCTCATAGAGGAGACGCTGCGTCTTCGCGCCTCGAAGCTCGGCGAATGGGCGCCGAAACGCTGCGCTCTCCTCCAGGACGCAGAAATCTCGTGCGCAAAACACCCCCGGCCATCGTGCTCCGGAAGGACAATGAAACGAGGAGCGTCCTGTGCGGCGCTGTTATTTGCGCCCCTCGCGTTTGAGCCTCGATGGTCAAGCCGTTTCAGGGACGGGTCCCCCTGCGGCGCTCCGTTCGCCGCTCCCGAAACAAGAGCCCTACACACACCGTGAGATATGAATCGGGACGTGTCACACGTCGACGGGACGTGACATCGCGGACCGGCGCGCCGGTGTCACGTGGTAAAAATTCCCTGACGGGGAGGCAGCGGAACCGCACGGCAACAGGAAAGGAAATGCGGGCGGAAGGGGTCCTGCGGGCTCGGCAACGAGGAGCGTGATACCGCGCAGCAGCTGGGTAATGAGGTCCCGGGCCAAGCGAGCCCCTCAAGTACCAGGCGCCGGTTCCGCATGACGAGACGCAACGGGCCCCCCCTCTTAAGGGCACACGCACGATGCGCATGCATGTACCGCGCTGCTGCTGGCTGTGCCATAATGAAGAGCGGCGGACGCTAAAATACGCAACGTTTGGGGCAGAATCCGGGAAGGAGGATCAAGAGCCCAGGAACCGGAGTAAATAAATCGGAAGCAGCTGCAGCAACACACCAGCGCTTCGACGCAGTGTGTTATTAGCGAGGGCGTTCTTCGTTACTCGTTCCCCCCGACCCGGCGCCTCCGAACGTTTCTCTGTGTCCCTCCTCATTTCCTCATGATGTCTTCCCTCGTAGATAACGCCGTCTTTGCCCGGTAACAGGTTCGATCCGCCGGCCCCCTCCCGCCAGGCCTTATTAAAAGCACAGGAGCTCCGCCGAGAGAGGAGCCTCAATTAAGGCGCCGATGAAAGGAGCCGGGGGTCCCCCACAGCGCCGGAGTGCCGCACGGCCCTTTGAGCACAACGACCTCGCTGTCTCGTACCCGGCGCCGAGCCCCAGGGGGTTACCCTGCGTTCCCCCGCCTGGGGAGCGTGACAGTCGCAGTGCGTGGGAAAAGCTTTAAACCCCATGGGGGGGGGGGACAGTCAGCGGGGGAGCAGCACGGAACGGGAGACGTCCGGCCGCCTGTGTGCTCACGGCCGGTGAAGGCAGTGAAGGCGAGGAGGCTGTAGCCAAGCGCGGGTTCGACCCCAGAGGCGGCGGCCCTTGGCGCCTCCTCTCCTCTCCTCTCGCCGTCGCTCTCACCGTCCCGAGGCACCGAAAGGCCCTTTTTCCTTCTGCGCTCTAAATTATTTACACGAAATTGCATTGCGCTGCAACTTCCAACCACTGTTTATTGCGCTCAGCCGTCGCACCAGCCGTGATCTTTAATGACGCGCAATTAGAGTGCGGCGCAAACGGCGAAAAATCATAATGAGAACGAGGGACTAGCGGGGACTGGGGGACGTGGGGGGGTCGTGGGATAATGGTCTCGGCTGTTTGTGCGCCGTGGCGACGGCTCCTCCTGTTCCCATCATGGCCTGCTGCTGCCTCCCACGTCGAGGGGGAACGCAGCGAATGGAAACGAGCGCAAGACGAGCTGTGCGATTCGCTCCTTTGCGCTCCTCATATTTACCCTCGGAAATATCCGTTTGCGTTCACTCCTTCGGCACACACTTTTCTGCACTTTGTTAACTCTCATTTGTTTCACACATGTATCCATCCTTACAGTGTTAGATACATTACGGTAAACTACCTATAGTCATTCACACATCTGTACAGCAGAGTGACGTCTCTCTCTCTCTCTCTCACACACACACACACACACACACGTGCGCGCGCTCTGGGCACTTTAGAGTCACCAGTTCACTTGCAACACCGGTCTTTGGACTGTGGGAGGAAACCAAAGCACCTCCAGGAAAGCCACACAAAGACGGAGACAATGTGCAGATTAATTCACATTCGAACCCATGTCTGAACTCAGAGCCCGGCAGCTGTGAGTCACCTGCTGCTCTACTCTACCCTTCCATCCGAACCCAAACCATTGTGACGTAAACGATAAACAGGAGAGCGAGGTCCGTGCCGCGTGTCCGTCCTTTCTGAGACACGACGACGGAACCGCACTGCTGAAGGACGCGGTGGGGACACACGGCAAGGACGATATCCACAATCGACCGCGTTCGCTGTTCACCAACAAGTGGGACTGGGGAGAGGACGGAACCAGCGGGTCGGTGTAGAGCTGGATGCCAAAGTGTCGGGAACCTGCGGAGTTCATCGCTGACCAGGAGCAGGAGCAGAGCTGTTCCCGCCGCACGAGTTCCTCCTCCTGCTGCGCGCCCGTACGTGCTCCCGGTCGCAGGGCGCCGGAGCCGAGGGCAGGCGAGAAACACAGGGCGTCAGAGGAAGCCAAAAAGTGTGACTCATTCGAGAATGTTGGGGAAAAGCAGCGGAGGGGCGACAGACGCACATGGAAGGAAGCAGCGGTTGGGCCGTGGCACCGCCGGGCTCTCTCGTTCACCGTGCACACGCGCGTGTCCCTGCCTCCTTCGCTGGCTGCGGTCGTGCCGTGTGCCGTGTGCCGTGTTCCCGAACCCGGAGCAAATGAATCGACCTCCACCTGCCCTCTGTGAAAGCATCGGCTTTTAGCCCCGAGGGAAGAACGCCGAAGCGGAAAGGTCTCGGGCCGAAGCCACGGGAGGGACCCTGCCGTTGGACCGCGGCTCTGCCGTTTCAGCCGGACAAAGGGGGCGCTCGGGCTTGAGGCGTCTCCCTAGCAACGGAGCCGTAACCGCACGGGGAAGTAAAAGTCGCTCTTTAACATCCCCGTGGGGCCCAAGGTTGCGCTCGGGGTCACTGGGATACGGTCCCCCGAGTAAAAATGTCGAGCGAGCGGTGCGTTTCTTCGTTTTACACCTTCGCTGTGCGGCTCTCGCTAGGGCGCCTGTCCTTTGTGCTCCTTTCAGGGACAAGATGGGAAAGTGAGACAATTATACACCTTTGAAGACAACCGTACTGAGGGCAGCGGCGCTGAAAGGCTCTCGTTCATTACTCTAATTATACGAGGAATTTCCAGGTAATGCGACGCCTATTCGCACTCGCCTCGCCGGCTGTTATTCATCTCACGTTTTCTTCCCTGGAACAAAGTCCCTCCGGAACCGTTCCGAGCGCGATCCTGGCTTTGTCGTGTCCCTCGGCCAGCCGGAAAGGGTCGCCTCCCGATCTGCTGGTCCTCCGCCACGTTCTGGTGAAGACCGGCGCAAGAGTCCAAGCGTGGCACCAAACATATGGCTGTAGACAGTCTTGGAACAAATAGTACAGATATTTTTATAAACGCTCTGGTGAATCACACAGATGTGTGTGTGTGTGTGTTAATGATGTTCGGTGACAGCAGATCTCTCTTCTATAAAACTGCCAAAAAATGTGCTGCACCGTGATCCTTGGATGAAAGCTGTACAAGTTTCATCAGAAGTTCCGGAAAGGACCGGAAAGAGGGGGTCCGAAGCACGGTTTAACACACGCAGCGGCGAGGGCAGAGCACGGACACAGCACCTTACGGTGAGACGGACAAACACGCTCACGCCGCACACGACACGTCTCTCAGGCCGGCTGCTTTCACGGAAAAACACTCGGCAAATTCACAAAGACGGAGGCAATTAATGTTTTCATGGGGTTGTGTTCTTCGTATCATTATTGCTTACTTAAAAACATTTGACATTCTACGATATGTAATAAAAGAAAGAGCTTTAAATCACTGGGGAGAAGTAGCTTCAGGGAGGAAAAGATGAAAAATATTTAGCAAAAACAGCACTGTGCTGCTTTCCCTCCATAGTTTCATTTGTTATTTTGTACTGCAGTTATTAAATCTGTTTACATTTGTCCACAACAGCACTTTGAACAGATGTTTCCCTGGACCGGTTGAGGTTGGACTGCGTTGGGCACCGTGTGTGTGTGTGTGTGTGTGTGTGTGTGTGTGCGGGCGCGCACGTGTGCCCACTTGTGTGTTTACGTAATGCGTCTATGTGTCAGTTTAAGTATACACACCATGTGTGCGTGTGAAAAATATGTGAGACGTGGGAGTGTGGGAGGGACACGTCACCGTTCTTTCAATAACTTCCAAGATCCACTTTGTGTCTAATTTTTGCTGTGATTATTCACGCTGGGCGACAACACTTTGGAAGCTCCATCTGTCTTCGTCCTGTTCAGGTACGACGGGAACAAACAACAACAGGCGCGATCGCGTCAAGTGCGGCTTAAACACGCGACCTGGTCCAACGCGCCATCCGTACAGTATGGCACCGCGCCGCTTCGCCGCGTGTTTACGGAACGCAGGGTTTTCAGCGATGGGCGGCAGCCTGTTGATCACACTACATCGCTACGATACATGAGCGCCAAGGCGGAGACGCCTTCGTGGATGAGCGAGAATCCGGAGAGCAGGTCAGTAACTCAACAGCTGCCTCTCAAAACACTTAAAGCCTTATTACTCTTACGCTTTGGCTTCATCCCCACAGCAACAGGATCGAGAAATTCTTAATCGAGTTTCTACTCCTGCCGTCATTGTTCACGAAAGCCATGCCGCAACGGCAAAGGCAGACGTGAAAAATCACGGCCTAATTTAAAGCAACCGCTTCAGTAGTGTGCCACCCACCTCCCCCCACGCTCCCACGTCCTGCCCCAGTGATCGAAGACCTTCTCCCACCCATCCACCAATGTAAGCCACATTAGGAACCCAAACACCCACATCCCATTCCACCCACAGGATGAGAGTGATCGAAGACCTTCTGCCACGCATCCGCTCATTCAACCCAGAGTGCGAACACAAACACCAACAAACCCTTTCCCATCCCAAGGGTGGATGACCAAAGACATTCTTCCTCCATTAAGCCCTCTTACCCACAGGATGAGAGGGATCAAAGACCTTCTTCCCCTTCCGCCCTTCCAGCGCTCCATCCAACAGTGTGAACCCAGACACCCACATCCCTTCCCACCCCCAGGACGAGAGTGATCGAAGAGCCTTCTCCTATCCTGCCGTGCTCCTGTACAGCAGCTCAGGGACTGTGAAGACTGTGGGAGTGTAAACTCTCTAATTACTCTCATAATAGGGCTGTTTTTCACACTGCTTGCCAGACCCTCTCTCAGCTGCACTGCTGCCAAATCCTGTCTTTGTCCTCAGAGAAGAAGGCCGTGGCCGCAGAAGAAAAAAGAAATTAAAAGGATAAAAATTAAAGTGAGGCACTACTTAGGTTTTGAACGTTACTAAAGCAAATCATCTCTAATTTGGGGAAATGGTAACAATGTTAAACTTGCTCTGGACAGTTTTCTGCAAAGCGAATAAACAGCCGAAATTAAAAAAGGCAATTTACCAAGGGCTCATGACCTCTGGCATTCCTTCCAATTACCCGAGTTTGCAAACGCTACACCACGCAAATGCCACCCCTTCTAATTACACGGAAAAACGGAGGGGTTAGAAAACTCGAGAGGGGAAAGTAATTCTGTCAATCACTCAGCAATATAGGATGAACGGTTTGGGGACGAACTCAGAATGCGTCTTCGAGGCCGAAAGGGCACCGTAAGAGCCGACCCTGGAAGCGATTACTGAAACTGCACTGTGACACCCTGAAGTGATACAGTCACAGAGGATTTTCACACCAAAGCGGAGTATGTTGCGGCGCTTCACTTCCATGAGGGGGGGGGTGTTTCTGTGGCTGGTGCACCGTGAAGACCAAAGTGCATGTCTTCGAACTGACGCGCACCGCAGAAACACTGGCCTTATTCCTTCCAGTCTTTCAGTTCCTCTGTTTCTCCTTCTTACGTTCGTTCATCTCTCCAGTGCTGCGATTCTACCTCCCCTTTCCATCCCCTGCAGACCACCACGACTCCTTTTCTTGCTATTCTGCAAGATCCTTTTCACTCTCTGATTCTGCCTCCTGCTTTTGCCATCCCAGCTCGCTCTCCCCAGACTCTCCTCCTACCTGCCTCTTCGGGATTGCGGTCCCCTGGACTTCGCCATCGGAGTCAGAGCAAGCGAAGCAGAGAGAGCTGTCTGCACCAGTGAGATGCTATGACAGGAGGTGTGAGCTCTGGATTCAATCAGGGATTCAGCCGTTAGAAAAGCTGCAGGCAGGAGAGAGGAAAAAAGTCTCAGCAAGTCCACGTAAATCCACTTGTAATAAGTCTCTCATAAAAACATCTCACATGTGTACTAAGCAAAATTGCTGCTTGCAGTCATTCATTATACAATGCTAATATGGCAGACCCAACATTATGACCCTGATTATGGTCTGGATTAACACAAATTATGCCAGGAATAGATAATTGCAGTTTTGATGTTTCTGTAGAGTGAAAATTGATCTATCGCCAGAAGAAGTAGTTTAATAAAGCACGAGAATTGCTCGAGGACCCGACCACTTCACAAGACAGAGATTCAGCAGTCGTGGAAGCGTCGAAAGGAACGTCGATTTTGTCGTCGGAAGCGACACAAACGCGAGCCCTGCTTGCTCATTACGATCTTACTTCGTACACGTGCTGCCTTTTTCACGCCCACAAAAGACCCACGGCGGTCAACGCTGACCTGCGCCGACCCACTCGCCTTCATTCTACACACAGTGTAGCGATTCACCTGGTGAGCAAAGACAGCACTAGAGCACGAGACACGAAACAAAGAAACCGTTGTTCTAGAGAAAAAGGGGAAGAAACAAGAAGGGCATCGAGTGAGAGTGAAAATGAGGCAAGGGCGAAATAACGGGCAACGGTAAGCAGCCTCTGAGAAGAAAGAAGACAAACGAAATGAAGAGAAGTCTTTGCTGAGGCTCGTCACCATCAAGCTGCCAGCCCTCCTGCGAGAGCTGGGGACTGGGACGTCAGCGAAGCAGGAACTAAAGAGGGAAAGTATCCAAAATAGCAAACACAACAACGCCGTAGTGTTTGTCGAACCTCCTTGACCGTGATGTGACAGTTCCTTCCCGCTGTGACAAAGAGGCGCACAGCGGGGGGGGGGGGCACCTGTCTGCAGGCCATACAACAGGTGATTGAAAAAACAAAAAAGAGAGGCGGCCTGCTTTGGCCGGCTGCTATAAATACCGGCAATCATCCAGAAACACTTGGGTCCCACCACTGCGACGTGACTCACCCTCCTGCATGGAACGGCACCTGAAAGGCAGAATATAAATGGCATTACCATCAAGCTGAAGGGTTCCTCCAGCCTTTTACGCTACTCTGATTAGCTCCGCTCTCCTTTCCGTTTCCCTCTTTACCCACTCGGCACAAGGCGACGCTGCTGTCGTGCAGCAGAGAGACTCGCGGTCGCATCGCATCACCGAAAGATCACGCTTGTTTACCTGCGTGGAGCCCTCAGGGTCAGGGAGCACCGTGTCCCGAAAGCGCGTCCGCGTGGAGATGTAAACTAGAAGCGAGTTGTTCCCCGTGTAGCTCCACAAAGGACGGGTGTTAATGTGCCGAATTAAAAATATAAACAAAGAGATACGGCACACGAAGCCTTCCCCGACCCATCTCACGACGCCCCTCCTCCCGGCTTTTAGGCTTCATTTGGGCATTTTGCAACTCATGAGAAAACACGGAGGCCTGCGCCTGTCATTAACCAAAAAAACATCATTAACACACACTTTTGCTGCGCTTCATAAGCTCACCCTTCATCATGTGTATTGAGTGCTGCACCACAGTGACATTCTGATTTAGAATATTACATTTATATGTTTCCCAAAGCAACTTACAGTGTTAAGATACTTTCGGTAGTTTACCAATTTAAACAGCAGGGTCATTTTTACCGTATTCATTTAGGGAAAATACCTTGCTCATGGGTACCACAGCAGCACATGGGATTTGAACCACGGTCCTTCAAGAAAAGGGTGGGAGCTCTCACTGCTACGCCACCTGCTGTCCCGTGCATTCTTTTCCAGTCTCAGTCCTTCTGACACATGCAGTAACAGCACCGTCACAGTCCACCCCCCCACCTCCGCCACACGACACACAACCACGCTGCACCCCACCTCGTACCACCTTTGATCAGCACATCAGCAGCCGAGCTCAGCTGTGCCAGCGGCTCAATCTCCCTCACCGTCGGTTCATTTGTCTGTGGCAGCGGTGGGGCTATAAATACCCAAATGGGTTTAGACTTTGGGGGGTGAGGTGGGTGGGAGGTGTGGTAAAAGGCTTTTTAATGCAAAGCCAATGATGGTATCAGGAATGATAATAAGAAATCCCGCAGTTGTACAGCTGGCCAAGGGTCCATATGTTTGTTCCCCCCCTTTTTTTTTTCTTTTTTTTAAAAAAACTTATTACAAGAGGTGCTGAGGCGGGGGGGGTGGCGGAGGTTTATTGCGCAGCCTGAGCTGGAAATTCCATTACGCCTGTCGCTCTGAGCCAGATGCCTTTGTGTGGAGTAACATGCAAAACAAAGCTAATCCTCTCATATCCTCTCGCACGTTGTAAATCCGAGACGAGGATCAGCTGAGATGGGAAGGAGGTGGGGGGCCGTGGGGGGCTGCGGGGGGCCGGGCAGCAACAGCGACACAGGCCAAGAGAGGATGTGAGGAAGGGATCCAGGATGTGTGGAGATGATGGAAACGAGCGGCGCGCACAGGAGAGTATTTCAAGAAGCACAATGAAGTATCTGTGGAAATCAGGGCCCATCTATGACCCAGAGGAGGTGAAAATCATGGGACGTAAATATGGGCAAGTGTAAGTTAACAAAGCCCACCCCCACCCCCTATCCTGTGCACCATCTGTCACGGAGCTACAATGACCACCAGCCCAGCAACATTTGATTTCCAGCTCCAGCCGCTGCTCTGCACACAGGTGCCGAAGTTGAGCCGGGTACAGTGATTTACCGTACGTACGGTCGCATGGTTACGGTGAGAAATTCAGGAGCGCAAATATTGTGGGATTAAATTAGTTCCAGCGAATAAACAAGGAGTAATATTGGGAAATAAATCAGTCTCATATTGTACTATTCTAAACAAGTTGACCCTGGTAACACACTCCATCATGATGATGATGATAATAATAATAATAATAATAATAATAATAATAATCATGAAAACAATAACGACTTGACCTGGTAATAGAGTCCAGTCGGGGGGTCAGGCGGTTTCCTGCTCCCGTTGAATTGCATCTTTTCAGCAAGGAAAACACGCTCCGCAAGCGCAGCTCGACCGGTGTCCGGGGCCACGTGTTCTCTGCTCGAGAACCTCACGTTTGCATGGGTTCATTACGGGCTCTTTTACCGCCCCGCCGAAACAAACAGAGAAGGATGGGGGCACCATGGAAACAGAGGCGGGGGGGTGGGTGGAGCGTTTGTGCAGAGCGCCTCCTATTGGTCCTCCCAGCGCTCTTGGGTACACAGCCTGACAGCTGATGGTCCGGTGCAAACAGAGAAGGCAAACATCCTGACAACACCCTGACTGAGACAGGTGTGCGAGGCAGGTGAGAAAGGGACTGGGTGGGGTGGGGTGGATACGGGGGCTGGCTGGACACCTCGAACCTTGTCTGGACTGGCCTCTCGTTGACATCCACACTGAGTAAAATAATGAGGCAGCGAAGATGCTGCAGCCGTAGAGCAGAAGTGGACCGTGACTCCAAGTGGGTTCCTAAACAACACACACACAGAGTCTGAAACCACTTGTCCCAAGAAGGGTTGTAGCAAACCGGAGCCCAACCGGGCAACACAGAGCGCAAGGCTGGAGGGGGAGGGGACACACCCAGGACAGGACACCAGTCCATCACAAGGCACCCCCAGCAGGACTCGAACCCCAGACCCACCAGAGAGCAGAACCTGGCCAAACCCTCTGCGCCATCGCACCCCCTTAAACAGAACCAAATTACTATTTAGCATCATCATCATCATCACCACTACTTTGTAATCCTGAAAAGAGCCGAGACAAAAGGAAAGTCACCGATGAGAGAAACTCTGTTGAACGGCACATCAGCGGGGCAAGGAGAAAAGCCCAAATCAGGGTTTTTTTACTCTCGATTTTACCAGGGGCGACAAGAAAGTTTTCTGCTTAATGCAGTGAAGCGGAGAGGGGCCTGGGGAGGGGGGGGGGGGGCGTTATTTGGGAACATTGCACTGTAATGTGCGCCGGCGGGGGGGAGCGCCGCTGCCTACCACACACTCCGGACTCCATTAAAAAACCATCAGGAAGAGTTTTATTGAGCGTGAGCCTAAAACACAGGCACAGTAAAATAAAACTGCC
Source organism: Scleropages formosus (assembly GCF_900964775.1). NCBI lineage: Eukaryota > Metazoa > Chordata > Actinopteri > Osteoglossiformes > Osteoglossidae > Scleropages > Scleropages formosus. The sequence continues at coordinate 17,046,462 of NC_041830.1, read as the reverse complement.
GCGGGCATTCCCACGTACGGCAGGTGGCTCCGGGTTCGACATTGGCAGCCGAAGACGCACTCAGGCCGTCCGGGTAGAGCCGCAGGTAAAGCCCAAGCGGGCCGGACCTCAGAGCCAGCGGGTAAGGACATATCTGGCCCATTTTCAGTAAGTGCCTTCAGTAATTATGGCACATAAATACACAGACAGACAGACAGACGGAGAGAGAGAGAGAGAGAGAGAGACAGTGATTCAGAGACTGGGGTTGGGGTGGGTGTGGCACATTATGGGATGGTGGAATGGGGGGGCAGTGATCTAGGAGAAAAAGGAAAGCATCACGTAGGAAACGGGGAGGAGGACGATGAGGAGACTCATGGACGGATGGACAAATGGACATTTGCATTTATTCCGTTATTAATGTGTCACTTTCCTCCAAAACTACAGGTGTCACATTCAGAGCTGAATAAGTTAAGATACCTGTTTGAACAGCTGACGCTTTTCACCACGGTGACTTGCAGTGTGACCATGATTTGTACATCATGCTTCTTACACTGATTTACCCATCTGCAGAGCAGGCTGAGCTTTACTGTATCAGTTTAAGGAGCTCCGGATTCCGCAGAGTCGCTTCTAAGGGACACGGTCACTCCGCCGTCCTCTGGTGCTCAGACAAACATCTGAGGGACGTGTCAAATGGGCCGGTTGGGGTGTGTGAGTGAGAAGCAGCACATCCCAGAGTGTCCCCATCCCCCTCCCTCCAGTGTTTGCACCGTTTCACCACGGCTCCCTGTAGCCCCGCCCCCATTAGGTGTTACTCCGCCCACAGCAATCTTGTTGCGCAAAGTGAAATGCAGTGAAACGCAGGGAGACAAAGACGGCGACGGTGACAAAGACGGCGACGGTGACACTGAAGATGAAGAGTTGCTCGAGATCGGCACGACGGGTCTTCGCTGGCTACTCGCCCCGGCGCGGGCAGAACGGCAGATGACCCGCCCTGGTCACCCCCCCCCCCAGGGCGGAGAACAGACCCCTGCCTGTGGGACTCCGAGGTCATGACCTGAGGCCCACGTACTCGAGGGATCACGACCCGTGAGGGAGCTGCATCTACCAGTAGGAGGCAGTTACCCAGCGTCTCGGTCCAGGCACGGTAATCGAAGGTCTCGCCTGTTTTCCCGCGAGGGACCCGCACCTGTTCTCCGGGGAGATAATTCCCTCTGATTTGACGGCGTCGGCGCGCTAATCAAAGGCTCAAGCGGCGCCGTGCGTTCTGCCCGTTGCTTTCGTCTCCGGCTCTAATTAAAGCTCTTCCTGTCAGCGCTAATGCTAATTCGCAGGTGTTCTCTCCTGCTCGTCTCCATAGCTACGCCAAGGAGTCCCATCTCCCCGGGCCCTCGATCGCCCGGGTGACAGCGACGGGAGCAGCAGCACATGGGCCGCGGTGGGCATTTAGCCCCGTGTGTAAACCCCGCAGGTGAGAGCGGCGGGTCGGTCGCATTCCCTCACAGCAGCCCCCCCTTCCTCCGGCTCGACAAGTCGCCGCGGAGAGGGGTGGAAGGGGGTCTCCTTGTTGCCACCACATCCCGCAGATCAACAGGGTCTCCGGAACACTCCTCACTCAGTTATTCCCAGCAGCCCCCCATCCTCCCCTCCCCCCACAGCCTGAGAGCCGTATTGAAACAAAGGTTTTAATGATTAATGTCTAAGGAGCTCCGTTCTGCACCTCGGAGCTCAGAACAAGGTGGTGCAGCGAAGGGTGACGTCAAAGACCCGGAAGGTTCTCTCACGCTTCGGTCATGGAAATGGGGCCTAGAGGCGTGAGAGAGGGACGAAGCATTTGTCTGCAACAGACCACACGTGTTCCCGTGTGAAGCCCTGTAAGTGGCACAAAGCACTGCTCCGTGTTCTACCGGAGGCCTGTTTGATCCCCCCCCCCCCCATCTTCTTCACTGGACAAGAGAAGACGCTGCTGGCCGTCCACGATGACCATACCATTTGTGTCCCGTGTCTTTGATTCTGGGCGCAACGCAATCATCAAACCTCCAGATTCCCCTCCGTCCCTCATCTCAAAGACCCCCGAGAAGATGAAGAGGTGTCCGTCCGGGAGAAGCCCCCCGTCGCTCACCGTTCTGTCCTCCCGCCGGCGCATGGCCTCCTTCATGGGTTCTGGCTCGCCGGTCCGATGGAGACGACGCATCACCCGAACCATCACCGCTCGCTGCCTCGGCACTGTTCAGTTATGAGTAAAAGAGGTGGAAATTACCGCATTTTTTCATCGTTACTTCAGCTTACTACCAAGCATGCATGGCAAACGTGTGCTTTGCAAACTTCCATCATATCGCATAGTTCAGGGTGAGCGGCAAACAAACAAAACCTGTTCCCACAAGAGTGGGGAGCTTGATGTCGCGAGAGAGCGAGTCCTCCAAACGTTTGAATTAAACGGACCGCAGCTTCTTCAGCTTCTCGAGCCGTACCCTGGAAAAGAGAGGATTTCAGACGAACGGAAGGAGCCCCGAGGTCCATCACGACGCCTGCGCGCGGCACCCGACGTGGGCGAGACGTGCGTCGCGGCACCCGCTCCTGAAAGCGCCCGTTACGGCGAGCCGCCATCGGAATTTGCACGCTACCCAAAAGCACCCAAAGTTCTCAAAAGTTCAAACGTGTTCTCCGCAAAGCGGCTGTTTGTCCTCGACAATGCCATCGTGTCGTCCTCCGGCGAGCAGAGCGTCGAGAATATTGCACATCCCAGGGCTCTGTGGAATGACAGTGACAGGAGCATTTTACCCTGCTTTCGAAAGCCTTTTACAGAACATTTCCCGAGAGAAAAACCTTTGTTCGAGACGGAAACGTGTGGAAGAGACCGAGAGGTCCCCAGAGATACTGTCACGAATTTAATTTCGTCAGGCCAGAAGTGATGTTGCTTTGGACGTTCGTTCAAACTTATGCAATGCAAGAGCCGTCCATTAAAACACATGTAGTCTCTGCGAAAGGCCCGCCTGCCCCCGCTCTGGTGCAATACCCATCTGGAGGCAATGTCCCTTTTGGTTGCCACGGTAACTCCTGATATGGGGAGGTTGACTTTATGCTACTGGTGCCTCCAGGTTCGATAAAGTTTGATCTTTGGCAATTTTTTCTGCGGCGTGTGAAGACGAACGGATCTAAGAGTGTGGTGGTGGTGGTGGTCGTCGTCGTGGTGGGAGGCTCCAGCGTCCAGCGCAGCGAAAACGTACGGATGCAGATATGTCCTCTATCATCAGTAAGCACGCTTCAAGGGAAAGCCCTTTCGAGCTCCTCACAGGCTGTATTCTCACGAATCGACTCTGCCTGTGAGCACGTTTTCACAGATCACAAAATTCTACCGACGATAGAACAGTACTGCTTGACCTCTGAGTGTGTGTGATCAGCTCAAATTATTTTTTGACAAATCCTTCAGGGTGGTAGATTTTAAATACCATTGCCCAACTTTTTAAAGGTCATATCCAATGGTCATAGGTGATCGTAAAAGTCAACCGACATATATAAAAAAAAAAAAAAAAAAACTTAATTACGTTTTCAGGTTTTCCCTCCAAAAACGAACCACGGTTCCAGTGACCAGCGTTACTTTTTATAGGTCGTTAAAACTTCAAAATATATTCAGTGTATATTAGGATGTTGAAAAATCCCTGGAAATTTGCTGCAAATTGTCTTTTTGACAATTTTTCAGTAGCTGCCACTCAGCTGGCTTGCAATTACTAAAGTTAGAAGGTACGGCATGTCGGCGAATCAGACCTCCGAGGGCAGCTGCCGCAGTCCGTCTAAGTTCAGGAATGTTTTAATATTTGATATTAACTGTCTCATGAATTTTAAGTTTGCTTGGATAAGGGTCCTCTGCAGAATACATCAACTCATTATAGAATCTTTTCAGAGTTCTCGCACCTCACGGCGATGGTCCAAACCCTTAGAAACACACCAGCTGACTCAGAGAATGATCTTTGGGGTGGACCTTTGACCTCGTAAAACCACACCTACGTGCAAACTGGCAAAATCTCGCTCATCCGATATCACGTAATGATCCCTTGATAAGTAGACAAATACCTCCATTTATTTTCGAGCTCTGTGGTTGCCATAGCGATCGCCCAGCCAATCGCAGCCCACCAATTTTCACCCTGTGCTCCCTGTAGCCAAAAAAAAAAGCCCACAGATGAAAATGTTACCCCCTTTGCTCCAATTGACTCTGCCATATGAAATCATTTTTCAGCACTGAGCCCCTCAGGCATTAAATTGGAAATCTCTACAGAACCTAGAAGGCGTTTTTATGGCACATTTCGGTAAATATCTGAAATCTGTAATGACACACTAAATGACGGAGGACTGGGGATTATATTACTCACCCGGAGTGGGATCTGCAGAGCTAAAAGCCAAGCTATGACTCTTAGGACACAGTTCTCCGGTCCACCGATGAACCTTCATGTTGGTCAGACTAAACTCGCACAGAACATTAAGCACCTTAACGCTCAGCGTCACGTTCCGCACAGAGCTGAGCGACGCTGAAGAAGGCCGTTCGGGGCAACCTCAAATACACGAGGACTGGTGGTTCAGTCTTCAGCCTGAGGCTTTTCACATCAGATCAGAACTCACGGACGGCGAGAGAAGAGCGGCCAAGGAGAAGGTGCGGCACAGCGCTGGGTTGTCGCACATTAGTCCAGCAAAGTTCAACCAGGGCTACAGGCATCTTCTGTGCCTCTGGTGTCCAAAGGCTTTCTTTTGAGGCCTCAGCTTGAGAACAAACAGGCCGACCTGCCCATCTGTTTCACAGAGTCGATCTGCCAAACCGGTCGGCCTCTTCCACGTGTCAATATTTGCTCTCAGATATCAGCTGGAGCTAAAGGGAATTGTCCCTTAAATGACACCATTGCTTTATGGACCTCGGCGGTGCAACGCAGTCAAAGGCTACGGAATCACGTGCGGCTGTGCGGCACAAGTTTTGTGCATTTCGCAATCCACGTGAGCAGCAGTGACACCGAGAAGGGTGTTGTTACAGGGAACGCCGACCTCGGCCCGAGTCTTCGTTCCGCTTTGAGTAAAAATCGCGATCGTTTCAGTTTCGCTTGTGTTTTTTCTTGATACTCGGTGCTTAATAACTTTCTGAAGCAGCTGAAATCCGATTCAGGCGGAGGGGAGAAAAACAATACATAAAGCCGGCTGTAAACAATTCACACATGGGAGCGCCGACATATTCGAAGCCAAAGGCGGCACAGGAAGCACCTCAAACACGGTGCCGCGTTCTGTTTATTTAGCCCTGAGAATCAAGAGCGCCACGCAACACATGGTGAGCCTTCAAAGGTGCTGCATGAGCGGCGCCGCACAGAAGTGCTCCTCTGGGCCGCTTTAAAATGAGCGCGAAGTAGCAATCGTGCGGCCGAGCTAACCGACGTAGCTACACGTTGCGTGAAAATGAGCACCGCGGTAGCTCCATCTCATTCGCCTGCTGGTCTTCCTAAAGCCCCCACGAAGGACCTCTTTTACTACCATTGAGCAGAAAAGTCCTTCTCCCTGGTTGCACAATCCTGGATGCTGACCTGTCTTGAAACGCCACTCAGTGAAGGCCTTTTAGGCCTATTTAGCCTATTTAAGCGCGTTTAGCGCACACTTGTTCCACAAAGCAGCCCTCCCCTCCAGTGACTTTCACCTGTCACCCAACAAATAAAGGTAGCAATGATTCTGAGTATGACCCTCATGACCCTCCATTGGTCCAGCAGTGAGCGAGCACCTTAATTCTCCAATTCTTCTTAATTGTCTAAAATGTTCCCTTGAGTTCTGATTCTGTGGCGAGTGACTTGAGGAAACATCCTAAATGCAAGGTGATGTTCAAGCAGATCACTGGTGGACTTCTAGGGTTACCCTGTGATTGTCAGCTCTGTCGGGTCTAGATGAGAGGGCATTTCCTTTAATTTCATTTATAACTTGAACTACTGGGTTTAAAAAGGTTGACCAGGAAATTAGAGGCTCCGATACTTGTCTTAGCATGAAATGGGCTATCGTAGGTTCCACTCCCATTCGTGGGGCTCTGAGCAGAACCCTTCAAGCTGGGGGCCCCAAACCACAGAAGTCATGATGTAGCTCCTTCGATGGCCCCGAATGACTTCTGTACATTGAGCGTCGATGATGAGTCAGTCGCAACTCCGTTCCCGAGTGACTGACAGAACGGTGCAGTCGTGACTGAGGCACTGATGACCACAGTGCATTGACAGCAAGGTGATCAGGGTACCAGGAGGTGTCCAGTCTGGCTGAAAAACTATTGCAGAAAGTACTATTTTCATGAAAAGAGCACTAATCAGGGGCTGTAATCTCAGGCCAGCAGGTAGTGTAGTGGTTAGAGCTCTTTCCTTATACGTGAAGGTCCTGGGTTTGAATCCCAAGGTTTATGAAAACCATCAGTATTAATTGAATTATGTTTTCTGGATGGGTAATTTATGCCCATGCCATATTATTGTCAACAATAAGACAATACTTTTATTTTTTCCACTGGGCAAAGAGAAAGTATTTCGGGGTATACTAAATATTACTGACCATATTTTACCCCATAAGAGAAGAAAAAAAAAAAAGTGCAGAATTTTTTGCAGTTAAAACTCACTTTTTCTTTCTGGATAATTAAACAAAAGAACAATTTAATGTGAAGGTCCTAAAGAAGCTAATTATGTGTCTGCTTTGCAACCAAGCAACTAACTATAGAAGGGCATAAAAAGTTATCGCTGAATTGCAGTAAAAGTCAGTAAGTTACTTGTGCTGGGCAAGCGGATGTGTAAAAAATACCTAACGGATCACTGGAGCCGCTGCCAGCTGGTTCGAACTCGGTCCTCTTTGGCTGCGGAGCGATGAGCTCTACATGGGCGAACCACGTGACCGTCCGACTTTGAACGACGGAGGAGTTGCGGAAGGGCGAAGCGAGGCTCCCACACTCGCTCCTGGAGCTCTTGGATGTTCGAGCGGGAAGGGCTGCACCTCAGCGTCCTTGGATGACCTGTGCGGAAATCCAGGGGAACCTACCTGACCTGGGCCTACAGAGGCTCCTGGATGCTCCGGTGCTGCAAGAGACGCCTCGGAGCGAGCGAACTCGTGGGCGACGCGTGTCGGAAACCTTCTTTCTATGAGCCGCTAGCAAGCAGACAGACGCAGACAAGAGATCCACAATAAACTTGGTTTTAATCAAGGCATCTCTTTCCAGATACAGACATGTACATGACAACTTGAAACACACCGTCAGGGCCATCATTTCTGACAACGCTTAAAAATTTAAACATCCTCCAGGTGAACCGAGCAACGTGATTTGCGATCGATGAAGCAGCACAAAGGGGGCCCCGGCGTTAGCAGAGACGAAGAGACACTTGGTTCTTAATAACCTGTCTGAGCTTGAAGATGCTGTCAGTGCTGCAACTTTCATCTCATTCTCATATGAAATGTGATCGCTGGAAAGAATATGAACATGCTTCCCCCACGGTGGGTCGCTTTCTCCTCCGCACAAGAGCGGGAACCGTTCCGAGTTTCTGCGATCTGAAAGATTTCTGTCACTCAGGACAACTCGCCCCCCCGCGCAATTAAACTGTCATTCGGCTCCGAATAATAAGGGGCCGGCCAGCAACGGCGAGTTAATGGGAAATTTAATACCTGCAATTTGACACTACTTTAATGAATGCTGGAAACAGAAATTGTAATACCTTAATTAAGAAGGAGTGAGCATGGGGGGGTCCTGGACATGGAGAAAGGAGTTTGTGTGGACGGCACAGGACTTCCGGTCCACACGTCGACCAGACCATTGGTGCACCCAGAGGGTCTAGGTGCGGATGCACTAGCTAGTAGAAAACGAGTGCAGGAGAAGTTTGATTTTAAAAATGTATCGATGATACCTGGGGGGGGGTGCAGTGGCACAGTGGGTTGGACCAGTGCCTGCTGTGTGGTGGGACTGGAGTTCGAGCCCTGCTTAAGGTGCCGTGTGGCCGACTGGTACCCCATGTGGGGTGTCCCCTGCGCCCGGTGTGGCTGGGCTAAGCTCCGGCTCAGCGCGACTCCGCTCAGGACAAGCGGCTGTAGACCTTGGTTGGTTGCTATCGATCAATACCGAACTTTAAAACAGTAATTTGAATATTAAAGTATCACAGTATGAAGTAGTTGCTCCACCTATATTCTGCTGTTTTTCTTGTCCTCGCTGAAGGGAAAATATGCACCTTGAGACGACTCTTCCAGAACATGCCAGAAGATCAGACGTGTGTTAAAGGTGAAACCTGGAAGCCTCTGGCTTCATGTGTGACACCACAAGTGCCTTATTTATAGGTGACCCTAAGATCTGTGAAAAATGCGAAGGAAGATGCAAATGGAAATAACTTCAAATGTACTGGCACGCTTGCCTAATCTGGGCACGCACGCACGCACGCACGCACGCACGCACGCATGCACTTTCTGAACCACTTGTCCCATACGGGGTCGCGGGGAGCCGGAGCCTAGCCGGAAACTCAGGGCATAAGGCCGGAGGGGGAGGGGACACACTCAGGATGGGACGCCAGTCCGCCGCAAGGCACCCCAAGCGAGACTCGAACCCCAGACCCACCCGAGAGCAGGACCCAGTCCAACCCACTGCGCCACCGCGCCCCCCCTCCTAATCTGGGCAATGTGCATAAATTAATATTTTTCTCTCATTGTTATAAATGAACACTATTGATGCAGCTGTTTATGAGAATTACTTGTTTAGAACCGCTCAGAGCTCACGCAGTTCTCTTTGTGCGCAGAAATGCTCTTGAGACGTATGAGCTACAGGGACACACAGCACCCTGCTCGAGGTCCCGCTGCGGCCGGACGTTCTCCTGCTCCTGCTCACACGCACTGCGAGCCCAGGGGAACCGGGATCCCCGCTCACCCCTCCTCCGCAGGACCGCAGGACCGAGCCCTCCGCTGCGCGAGACAGGCGCTTTGGAAATTAAAAAATACAAGACAGCGTTCCGTTAACCGTTTGGTTCTCCATCTAAAGCACGAGTGGCGTTGTGCACTTCTTGTTGTGCCTTCTTGTGGGAACAATGAGGAAGACTGTTGCTTTGGGAGCGGACTGAAGAGTTACATTCCGGGCTTCCGAGCGTGCAGTTCTTGTGTGGAAAAAGTCAATACCTCCATTGAGAAGCACATATTTACAGAAGGATTCACGCCAAACTTCTCACATTTACGCAGAAGCACGACTACTTCATCGGAAGGAGAGCCACGGACATCGCGCCATACCGGACGCAGCCGACCGGATACGTGAAGGAAAAAAACGATAGAATTCTGCAGCCAAAATAACCAGGGTGAATAGGAGTGAAAAGCGGTGAAGGCTGTGTGGCGTGCGGCACCTCGCACCGACGACGGCGCTTTACGAGAGGAAGTGGAAAAATCACGAGCGAGCGACTCGCACCGCCAGGACGCCTTCCGGCTCCACGGCTTTATGCCCACTGTGACTCGGCACCAAAAGGTGGGTAAGGAGCGGGCGCAACTTTCTCATGGACACGAGGACGGCGGTTCCACAGCGCTCCCATCGCTACCTTTGGAAACGTAACGAAGCACTTGGTCGCGCAAGGTACCCGAGGGCCTCGGAAACCATCGAGGCGACGATGGGAAAAGCGGAGCGATGCCAAATTGGCCTGTGCCAGGAAGCGTCACCCTTCACCTTTGGACACCCTTCAGTGCTGGGGATCTAAAAGGAACTCAAATAAAAGCTCATTTTGATCAATGACATTTGGCACCATAAATATTTTGCAAGCAGCAACGTGCGTTCAGAGTCCTGTTAACGGCAGAAGAGCGACGCCATCGGGCAGGAGTTCCGGCCGAGATCAAAGTTGCTCGCAAAGCGCGGTTCGGAGGAAGTCCTGGCGTTAAAAAGCACGGCACAGTCTGAACGACAAAACCATGCAGCTTCAGCTTCTTCAGCACAGCAGCACACCTGGTACATGCAGAGCCCGGTGTGGACGTGCCAGCGGAACACGAACACGTTCAAAACACGCAAGGATGGGAGACTTTGCAAGTTCAGGGAGCCAAATACAGCGGCCAGCCAGGCCTTTCGTGACCGAGAGCCGCGAACCGCATGTGGTCTCCGGTGCCGTTACTTCAGGAACTGCTCAATAAGGCTTGTGGGTGCTCCTCCCTCCGGTCTCACAGCGCTCACAATAAAAGCTCATTAAGGGATTCAAGCGAGCAAACACCAAGGGCGGGGAAGAGTGCGGTGCACTGACATACCGCGGTGTAAACAGTGTCTGCGGAGCGGCACCCGGAACTGTGCCTCACCGGCACTCATTTGCATTTCCGGTTATTACGGGACTTCAAAGCCCTGAGCCGCGCCGACCCAGAATACATTAGACACGAGCCGCTTCGTGCAGACGGCGTTCATACAGACAACGGCGGTACGCCGCGGTAGGCATGCGCACACGCAGGAATGCTGCGGAACATCTCGACTTGAGCAGGTCAACATGGTGTTCGAAAATGACGTAACCGCGGGCGATTTCCGTAGGCCCGTGGGAAGCGAGGGAACGCGACTCGTCCCAGAAGCCGCCGGTGGTGGGACGTCGTGGCTGCAGGATGAGGGGGATGAAGGCGAGGAGGAAGGGGGCGAGGTGGCAGGGCCGCACACTCTCTGTCCTCTTGCCCTACAGCCCCGAGATGAGCTCCCGCAGGGGGACTTCTCGTTCGCCCAGCAGCACGTCTCTCTTCAGGCTGGTGCCCTTGTTCACCACCTTCATCTTCAGCGCCATCTTCTTGGCCTGCGCCGACGGCAGCGAGTCGAAGAAGAAGTCTTCGTTGAACACGGGGTTGCGGCTGTTCTTGATGATGGTGCTCCTCTGCTTCTGCACCTTGCCAGGGTTCAGGTACAGCGCCACGCAGCAGTTGATGTTTTTCGGGTCGAACGTGCGGTCGTACAGGTCCTCGGCGGCCAGTACGCGGATGCGCAGACGCGCCGCCTCGGGGTCGTAGTGCGCGCGCAGCCGCAGAGAGCCGCCCCGGTGCAGGTTCACAGTGTGCTCCCGCTGCAGACGTTCTGAGGCTCCGCCCCCTCCCGAAGCACCGCCTCCCTGGGCCCCACCCCCAGCAAAGGACAGGGGGCAGCGGAGCCGGCGTTGCAGGCTGGGACTCGTGTCGGCAGAGCTGCATTCATCCGTGGAGAGCGAGCTGTGGCGGGCAAAGCTGCGCTTGGCCTTCACCACCTTGGCCTGGGTCTCCTGGGTAAACATCTTGAGGAGGGAGGCGGAGCGCGACAGCAGCGGAGAGCCGAAGGGCGACGACTCGGCCGAGGAGCACGTGTCGCTCTCCCCGCCGCTGAAGTATCGATACGGGTTCATGTGGGAGGTGCCGCAGTCGGCTGGGTTCAGGTGGTTGCCCTCGCCGGCTCCCTTCTTGCGCTGAGAGCTGGGGGACGTGATGGGGCTGCTGTGGTCGGCGTGGAAGAGGGACTCCTTGCGGCGGGTGTGGGGGCTCTCCATGAGGGTGGCGAAGCCGTAGGACGTCTGCGCTTTGGGCACGTAGGGCAGCGACATGGCTGTCTGCGACTGAGGGTCCGCGTTGGTAGCCAAGTGCCCCGCGTCAGCCACCACCAGATCGTCGGCGCTCTCTATCTGGATGATGTGGCGGTTGGCGGATTTGAGCAGGTTCCTCGACTCCCCCGTGAGCTTGCCGATGGGACGGGGGCTATGAGGGCTACGGGGGCTGCGGGGGCTTCCTGGCGTCCTCTTGCTGCCGATGGCCTGCTCAGAGTTGGAGGCCCGCAGCACGGCTTGAGGCTGGACGTCGGGCGGCTCCCCCTCGGGGGGGCAGCACACCAGCTTGGGCGGGATGAAGAAGTCGGGGATTTTGTCCGGGGTGAGCACGTTGCTGTAGGGCGGAGCCTTCGGCTGTTTGTCCGCCGGCTCCCGGTGCCGCGAGGAGCTGCTCTCCATCGACCCGCGAATCTTCTCCAGGAGCCACATGGTCCAGCTGACCTAAGCCTGCAGTCACACGGAAGAGGAACATGGGATTGTGGGAAATCTGGGAAAAGGACTGCAGGAGCGCCACCCTCAGCCTAATGTGATGATAGAAAAGAAGATGGGCACCAGGACCACTGGGATTTCGCACAATACACTAAAGGCCACGTGTCAGTGGACGAACACAACTGGTCAGGACCGGTGCAATGAGGGGTATCCATGTGGACAAATAAGTTAGACATTCCTGGAGGCAAAAGCGCATGGAAGGCCGATGTGGATGAAGAGGGAGGAGAGACAGAGCTCCAGGTCCTGGCGCGCGCTCACCGCCACAGTCATAAATCAGGGACATGAGTAATGGTTTTAAAAAGTTCACAGGCCCGGAGTGCTCACACTTCTCCGCTAAAGACGCACAAATTAAATTACACCTGGCACGGTGACGAACGACCCAATAGTAGTTCTTTAATTGTGCGCGCGTGACGGATAGGTGTTTTCAGCGGGGGGGACTGAGCACCGCTCCTCCTGCCACTCACATGACTTTTTTTCCCCCCGCGCGCAATATAAGCTAAAGCGTGTATTTGCACCATTTGCAAACATTAGAAGCCGCCCCCGTGTTTCCGAAGCGCGCGCTCTACTCTACTGTACCCCGCGCGCGCCTCACTTACAGTACGGCCGTGTCACAGCGCAGCGCTTCAATTATTAACAAAGCGAGGGACACTTACAAATAATAAGAAAAAAACAAGACAGTGTAACAGTAAACAAGCAGTTTTCATCTTATCGCGTCATTTGGATCATATATGACCGTATTTATTATTCATATATAAATATTACATATTCTGTAAAAGCTATTCTGCGTGAGCTTTTATTATTCTTTCTCTCTCTCTCTCACACACACACACACACACACACACACACACACACAATGAGGAGACAGAAAAATTTAACCAGTTATTATTTGTGTCTCCCACTGGCAACACGGATAAATGGGATTGGATCCCATCGCCTGCTGATCCATCAGATCCCCCATCAGGCTGCGAGCTCTTTTGTTTAAGGTGTGCGTTGTGTTTCAGGGCCGAACGCTCATTTCCTGCTCGCTACACTGTTACAGTAGGAGATCGGATCTCCTTTGTGTCGCATTTCTCCGGGAAAGTTGGCGGTGTGTGAAGAATCAATGGGAGCGCGAGCGGCGCGCAGGAAACGGACTCGCTGCGTATCGCTGCTCACGAGACACACACACGTACTAGCGCATTGTCTCATCTCACACACACACACACACACACACACACACACCACCCTGATTCAGTTCATTACATCGCATCAGCTACTGCGCATTTCATTAAGCTTATTTTACATTACATAAATTCAATATAATTATTATATTGCTGCATACATGAGGTACATTTTCTATTATATTAGCGTCTCTTTACTGAGATTTAATTATTACTTTTTGCACCGTATTACACTTACTTACTGACAGTCACATAGTACTCCTCGAATTCAGATCTAAACTCGACCTGATGCTTGTTAAAGATCCGTCTTCTTAAACTCCAACCCCGGAGCGCCAACTACTCGTCGCGATCTGCGCTCAAATGGACAAAAGTGACAGTGAACGACACGAGGACGCGCTTCCGGAGACACCACGCGCACGGACGCGCCACCGCATCGCACCTGTTGATGTGACCGATGACTGCGATGACTGCGATGACTGCGTCGCGCCCGCCGCTTCTTTCACGCCAACTTTTCCGCCGCGCACCTGCTGCTCGCTTTATAGGCGCGGCGCGAGCGCGGGGACTCCTCGCAGCCAATGGGAGAGCCGCGCACCCGGAGCAGTCGCGTGCGCGCCGTGCGCCAGACCGGCAGTCCCAGAGCACCGCGCGCACCCTGCGAACTGGTGACGCGGTTCAAGTGTGTGTGTGTATTTGGGGACAGGTGAATTAATAACGGAACTAGAGTGCCGCCTTCGGGGAAGGGGGGGGGGGGGATCCCGGGGACAGAAAGTTCGGTCACGAGGGAAGTTCTTTCTACATATTTATCTCACATTCATTTAATCTCAAACTTCATTTTACAGTTCAAGTGATAACTTGTGCTCAGAACCCCCTCTCCTGGTAAACATCTCTACGGCATTTAAAGGTTTTCGTATGTTCGAAACAACCGACTGCTTCGGCGAAGACACCCCCCCCCCCCCCCACCTCGCAGATTCACCGTAAACTTCCCCGCGGGAGCCGCCGCGTGCCTCCGCGCGAGCAGGGTGCTCGGTTGCGTTCCGACCCCGTTTCCCTGGAAACCACGAGCTCTTACAACAAAGTGTGTTTGGATCACGGGGAAGGGAGTGAGAGTGTTTGTGTCTGTGACTGCGGCGTCCAGCATCAGACGATGTCCTGCACGAGGACGCGTCCCTTGGTCCAGCCCGATCCAGCCCACCCCCGCCGACTGCAGGCCATCAGAGCACCTTCGGCTCACCTGTGACGGGGGCTCCGGCTGCAGTGGTCAGATGGACAGAAGCCATGGACTCGCCCTCGGCCCTCCCTGGAAACATCGAGAAAGTGGCACTCGCCGAAAAACTAACGGTTCCACTTAAAGCGTGCGATGGACTGGCATCCCGCCCCGTGTGGACTCGGCCTCAAACACAGCCTTTCCCGGAGAGGCTTCCCCCGTGCGGCGTACAAGCAGTTAACGGTAATTGACTGCCGCCTAGCTGAACGGAACCAGTGTTTAAAGCTGCCATTGAATCACATGAGCATAGGTTTGAGTCCCCCCTCCACTTGCAGTAGCTTTGAGTAAGGTACTTACCCCAAACTGCTTCAATAAAATTACCCTGCTCTCTCCATGTGTAAATAATGTAAGTGGCTTTGGAGAAAAGTGTCGGCTAAATGAGTAAATCAATTCTTTTCCATTTATTAAGTTCCAGAAGAAAATGAGCATGTAGACAGTGTGGTTGAGGTGTGTCGCTGTGGTGCTCATGATCTTGAGCTCTTCGCCACCACCCCCGAGAACGGCGGAAGCGGAGGTGGACGTCCCCCTCGGGAGAGCGGCGCCGGAGCCCGGTCCGAGCCCACGGGTCCCACTCAGAACCAGGGGCCTGGTCCCCGCTCCAGGCTGCCACCGGCAAGGCCAAAGTATGACACACACACGCTGCACTGTACTCTTGTTACCGCTCGCCAATTTGTTTCCATGGTAACAAAGCTAGTTTTCTGACATTTGGCAAGAAGTTTTTTTTCCCCCTTCCCCTGGATCTTAGTGTGAGAACAGCAGCAGGTCTCTCTGTCCAGAACCTACTCCCTGCCACACAGAGCCAGAGCACAAATTTGAGTGCCGCTTGAATGACTCTCCTACGGTTTCCAGGGTGTGAGCTGATTTCGCCCCCCCGTAGCCATATGGGGGGTTGGACAACTTCAGAGACAACAAGGACTGAGAAAAAGACTAAAAAGGAAAAGCACAGCCACTCATTGCCTGCAAGAGCAAGCAAGGATGGACAGGATGCGTGTGTGCGCGCTTCTATTACACCTTTTCATACCTTTATCCCTGGAACCCAAACACATTTTGACCTTCACCACTAACTAGTCTAAAGGTGCACGGATGTGTCCATTATAACCACAATCCACTTTTGCCCTCAGTTCTAAGTGCGAAAGTTTGGAAGGTGCTGCGTCCGCAAGACTCTGCCGACACGACCACGTTCGGGCTCTGAAGATAAAGGGCGTCGGCGGAACGAGGCCCGTGCCGCTCCAGGCCCTCCGTTCGTCATTGTGCCGCTCGCTCCTCCAACACCCTGGACGACGTCCACATACGGCACGGAACCGCGTTTCCATCCCAACTCCTTTCCTTTTCAATCAGACCGATCTAGAGCGTGTGTCCATGGGTGAGCGTGTGTGTCCTTTGCACAGTGCTGGAGTCCCCCGCCAAAGGAATGGCACGCAGGGTACTTGTGTGGATGCGGAGCAGATGACACACCGACACAGATGAGCAATGGAGGGATCACGCTGCGTTCCACGTGTGAATGGGGTACGGTTGGGGGGGGAGGGGGGGTCCGTGTGCGAGTCCCAGTGGCCCTCCCTGCTTGACAGACACATGCACACAAAAAGAGGAAAGCAAATGAGGACCTTCAAGCAGCCACTACAGACAGTCAGAGAAAAGTGACAAAAGTTAGTGGAATATAAATATCAAATATTTCCTGCTGCACTGGTTCCAGAAGACTTTAGAGCATATACAGCTCAGTTAACTTTCTCTTAGGGTTACAGTTGGGACTTTTTTTTTTTTTTTCTTTCAAAATTCAGTCAGCCTGTGAAGGGGGGGAAAACAGCAGCTCGTTACTGCCACCTACTGGTGACAATGTGGAGAAAAAGTCCACTCTAAAAGAAGCTGAAGAGCACAGTCACACATTACACTTTCAAGGGTTAAAAATTTGAGCTCAGCTACAGCAGCAACCGTCCAGGAACTAGTGCTTCCCACCCTTGGCAGGCTGTCGAACCCGAGCGCACCAAGGAAGGCATCAGGAAATCCTTTAGGTCATCACCACCTGAGCCAGGTGCAAAGCCAGGTGACTACAGGGTACAGATCTCATCACTTGCCTTCCTCACTCTCCAAAAACACACACACAGACAGAAAAGCACCCCTTTAAGCCAAACTGACCCCCCTCTCAGGTATGCACGCTAACCGCTCTCATCCAGGGACCTGGAGTTCCACATCGTTGTTCAATTTGAGGATGCCTTGGTGCACCACAGTAGACGTGGGGTCTTACATTCTTCCCAGGAGACACTGAAATCATTTTGGGGGTAGCGAGACAAAAAGTCCTCATGAGCATCAAGACACCCGTAGCACTTCAGCAGCTTGAGAACGAGCTCTCAAGCAATGAGTTTGGGATGCTGTGTATTCATCCTCACTCGCACACACTCCTCGCACAGGCATAATTGCTCCAATCAGACACTTATCAAAATGCACCATTCATAATAATACTGTCAGCTGAAGGAATATCCATTATTTATTAGGCTTCTGGTCCAAAGAGGAGCACTTACTGCGATCGACTTAAGGACCTAATTGAGTAATTCAGTGGAATTCACTCAAGACGTCAGAGGCGTGTGGGCCCTGCAAACGAGGTTCGAGAACAGTACATCACACCAAGCGCGTTACCTTTCAGAGGAGCGGCGTCGCTCCGGGAGGTCTGTTTCGACCAGTCTGTCCTTGGGGGGTCCCTGAGAAAACATGCTGAGAACTGCAGTGGCCAAAGGGCAGAAACACAGACACATCTGAGCCCAAACCATATTGAGTGACAAAAAAAGAAAACAACACTTATGAAAAAGGTATTTATTTCCATTTTAAATAGATATATAAACCATAGGGGGGACCGTTAGGATCGCCACAAGTGCTGAGTGTGAACAGACTGGGGGGGGGGGGGGGGGGTGAGGAGGTGTTGTGGTTGCAAAAGGAAAAAAAAGAAAAACACTTCATGACATGAATCACCTAAAATCCCATTCAGTCCCCCAAAAAAGGAATATTTATACAAAAGTTCATGAAGAACCAGAACACTTAAAGCCTTCAGCACACAGAGAGAGCACCCTTGGAAAAACAGCCGGAGACGAAACCGTAAGAGAGGAAGCACGGAGATGGCTTCCAGATGCGAGTTCTCCGACAGGTACGCACACGCTCCTTTGACACAAGGGAGGCAGCGCTATGAACCGTCACCTAGGCAGGTGCTATGTTAGTGTCGCATTAGCTACATTTGTGGAGATACCTGCCTGAGGAGGATCATTTATTTTATGAACCCCGGATAATGGGACAGGAGGAGGGACGGTCAGAGGTTCAGACAGACGATACGATTTGCGTTTGGGTTCTGGAGATACGGCACCTAAAGAGGATGAGCCGAGAGCAACGTGCGGAGAGGCTTAATGGCAGGTGGCATGACAGCCCAGCGGGTGCCCCAGCAGTACTGGCCCTGCGAAGGGAGCACGAAGTGACCCTTTGAACACACAGGCTCAGGAGTGCCACCACAGTGGACCCAGGACAGCAGGGTTATTGCTGTGCAGGTACATCATATACAATGGGAAGGTGTGTGACAGCATGCAAAAAAAAAAGGGGGGGGGGTTGAATGCTTTAAGGTGAGAACACAGTACATTTCGGGGTGGGGGGGGCGGGGCAGTGCTGACAAGGAAATTGAGGAGAGCTAAAGACACACAGACAAAAAAATAATAAAATAAACCACTCTAAATGCCTTCAGTCTTTTCAAAAATATTGGTATGTCAAAAGTAGGTGTGGCAGAGCAATCCAAGGGACATCAGTCACCGGGGAAGGGTGGAGAACAGTTCAGCGTAAAGAGTAAGACAGGAGGGTGTGGGATCTGATCTAGGTTGTGGTGGGAGGGGTCAAGACTCCTCAGTCCCCGAGTCATCCTCATCATAGCAGCAGTCCTGGTCGTCCTGATCCTCCAGGTCCTCTTCGTCATAGTAGTCATCGTAGAAAAGGTCAGAACCCTCGTCGGGGGCCGGCGCCCTGGTCCGCACACAGTACTCGGCCAGCGTGGTGGGCACCTTCACACCGTCCCGCTCTGCCTCTGCTTTGGTGGCCAGCACCTGCTTCCTGTGCCAGGGAAAGCGCGGTTGCGCTGTCAGTTGCAGGGCATTCGTGGCAGACACCATGGCCGATTGCCGATAAAGTCAAACCCAATCAAAGGTGAAACCATGCCAGCCCCCCACCTCCCCCCCTTCCCCAACATGGCCCCAGAGAGACCCTCCAACCCATTTTACGTGCTACTTAACTGCTGCCCGAAATAACCCGTTTCAGAAGGATTAGACACATTGTTGGTTAAGCCAGCTTGGTTCATGGGGGAAGAAGGAAGAGAAAAAAAAAAAAAAAAAAAAAAAAAAAAAAACAATTTGGGCCAGGTATTCAGATGTCGATTACCGTGGTACTCCGAAACATCTAGTTGGATTAACTGACAGATCGATGAGAGTCTGTAATCCCCCAAAGCAAATATTTCAGGCAGCACTTGTCTCAAGGTTCTCCAGAACCACAAGTGAAGAGCAGTGCTCTAAAACACCCTCTAGAGAACAGGGGCTTAGCAACCAGATAGATGCTGCATCATCGTCATCTTGGCCGTGCCGAGGATTTCCATCTGCACCTGATGATCTCGGCGTACTCGCGGTCCTTGCCCTTGCTGTCCCTCCACTTGCGGTACATGACCGATGCGTCCACGTTGGCTGGCGAGAAGGTGTTGGGCTCATTGAGCAAAGAGATCACACTCAGCAGGATGGTCCTGGAGGCAACAGAGGGGGCACAGATGTTCACATCTCCAAAATAATGCCATAATGGACGCTGAGGGAGAACAAAAGACAAAGTGCTGAAGAAGATGAGGTGGCAAAGCTTCCCTGGGTTGTGAGGAAACTTCTGGAGGAGGAGAAGCCACAGCACCATTACCTGACATTCTGTGTGGGGTTCCACCTCTCAGAGGGCAGCTCTCCGCTCTGGGGGTCATCCACAGGGGGGTGCAGGATGGAGATGCATACGTCTCCGTTCTGGAGGAGGGATCAGGACCAGGTTAGCTGACAGCTAGGCACGTTTCCATGGTAACACACTTCTGAAAACCATGGCCAATGTATCTAGGTCTGCTGAAGCAGGCTTACCTCATAGATGTTTGGGTGCCACATTTTGGTGAGGAAGCGGAAGGTGGGCGGAGAGTAAGGGTAGTCGATGGGAAATTTTATACGGGCCTGTGGTGGGGGGTAAAAAGTGGTAAGTTAATAAGAGTAAAAGCACAAAAATAGTTAAGGTGTTACCACACTTACCTGCGTTTTTAATAAAATAGTTATGAAAACAAATGTAAAGAGACATGAACAGACACCCCTACAAGCCCCCCAAAATGTGCTTGGTTTAGAGTCCCACGCGGTGTCATCGGGCATGGGGATTAAAGATATGTGCAGCAGCCAACTTCCAGCATCCCTCTCCCCCACAAACACACACTCACTAATCCACCCCACCCATCACATGCTGCAGCTGCTGGGGTGTCCATCAAGAGCTGCCCCCACCCTCAGAAAGATGAAAGAATGTGACCCAGTCCACAGTAGGACAGCCGAAACGTCTGGGGAGGCAATAACATACCGACCCCTCAGTTATCAATGAGCGTTTACGCAGCACTTCGAATTGTGGGGAAACATTGCTGCTTATTGGGGGGGGGGGTTATGTCTTCATCATAAGAGTAAAATTAATTCAGAAGTTCAGTAACAGAGCCTGGAAATGCAGCACCACGAACAATTTGAAGTAAAGACGAAAGGTGAGCAGGTCCAGCAGAGCTCATGAAACCAGCCTAAGCAACAGTATCAGCTTTCGCACCTCCAACCCACATCACTTCTCCTTTTTCCGTTACTTTTCTGTCTGAGTTCAGAGCCTCGGTTAATGGTGTGAAGGGGGAAGAAGCAGAAACTGTCAATTCCTGTAGATGCATCACAGTAAAACCTCGGAACCTAAAGGCCAGAGCAAGTGTTTGCCCGATTCGTATTTCTCACACCTGGTGCACACCAGTAGGGGTAAAGAACAGCGGTACAGCCGGTCCATGGTCATGTTACATGAGCTCTGAAGCAAAAGAGCTTTGTTCTCGGAGGAAGAGCGTTTGCCAAGCGCAAAGCCTCAGGTGACCCTCGTACTGCTTGGTACCTCCAAACAAGGACCGCAGAACACCACTCGCACAGCATCTTGTACAGAAGCCATAGGGGCAGATGTAAACGGACACAGCGTGTAATGCTTCCACAGCCAGCAGTTGCCCCCACCCCGCACGCACGCACGCACACACAGAGCGTTCCCTGTTGTGCCGCCAGTATCACCGCGAATGGACAACTGGTCCTGCGGCTGTAAAGAGTAAGTGGAAACTTGCCACAGAACAGCCTTTGTTCAGCTCCC
The DNA here is from genome assembly GCF_900964775.1 of Scleropages formosus. Lineage (NCBI taxonomy): Eukaryota > Metazoa > Chordata > Actinopteri > Osteoglossiformes > Osteoglossidae > Scleropages > Scleropages formosus. The sequence goes on along the minus strand of NC_041830.1, from coordinate 17,025,667 downwards.
TGATGGACACACAGAGGAGCTGGTTCTGAGACCCGGCAGAACCTCATTCTCTCTTCCCACCAGAAGCGAGGACATGACACCACCAACCCCACCTTGCTGACCCTGGTTTTACACAGCAGCTGCAGACTTGCATATGGCAAGAACACATCACCCCCTCTTCCCAGGCACAACTGAAAACAAGTCACCTGGTCTGATGACCACAGTGTTCCTCACAGAAAGGAATCTCCGATGAATCTTCAAACAACCACGGTATGGTCATGGGAAACGGGTGAACCATCTTTGGGTGAAGCGCTGCCTTTCTGCCCAGAAAACATGTGCCAGGATGGCTCTGACACCTATGCTCACAAGACCTCTGCACTGCAGTAGGACCGTAGTATTAAAAGCAGGACTGCCAGAGCACCGTGTCCAAGGAGACTGGACAACCCGGGACAGGGAAAGAGGTGGGAAGCTGCGGGGCTGGGGGCCGTGCCAGCCGGAGCGTGACTCAAGTCTTCTGGGCTGCTGTCACCCTGTCCAGCAAAGCGTAAACTTCTCCATTCCTCACGGGATTTGTTGAGCAGGCAAATCAGCCACGCAGCGCCTCGGCTCTCTGCGTCTCCGAGAGCTGCGCGTAGCAACCGTTCCACAGGACGACGCGCACCGGGGATGTAAACACACAGCACCGTGTCAGGGCGGGCTGCGCAGGGCTACCGCAGGAACCAAAGAGCCTCTAACGCAGAGCGATGAGCCAGGCAGCTCCAGCCCTTTCCAACCAGAATGCGCCACGTGTCATGAACGCAGCCAAACAATTTCAGGCGCTTCTATTTAGAGCAGCAGCCCTAGTGGTGCAGCGCTCTGGGGGACCGTGTTTGGTCACAGCGACTGAGAAAAGCTGCAGCCCCAAGGATGAGTGCCACAAAGGGTTTCCACGCACACACACAAAGAAACCTTTACCTTAATTCGGTATCGGCGGCACCACCGATTTCCTGCTAAGCGAACAGCCTTCTTGCAGCAGTATGTCGAACAACCCCTTCTCAGAACAACTCCTTTTCTTCCACATGGAACTTTGAGTAAATCAAACTCGCGTTGCTATGAGAACAGAAGGCGAGCTTGGCTCACAGGTTAATTGCTGCTGCCTGCCTTTGCTGAGCCCATTAGCTCGAACGCTGTTACAGACACCATGTTTTTTTTAATTTTACTTGTAGCATAAACAATCTGTGTTGAATTACATTTCAGGCAAAAGAGTAAATTCAAACAGCAGTTTAATATGGACCAAACAACTACGCTTCACAATTTGGTAGAAGTCTGTCACTCGGACCTTTTCCTCCAGCAGGAAAATAAGGAATGTTTACATCAATCATCATTTGCGATTACCCAGTTTGCTGAGATTTACAGTGATAAAACGCTACACTCCAGATAAATACGTGAAATGGGGCCGCTTTTATTACGGTAGTCAGGGCCTCCGTCTCCAAGGCGGCAGAGAAAGGACGTGGTACCTTTGAGCTGTCTGAGGAAGAGGACACCAAGACATTGCAACATCAAGAGGCACGATGGTACTGACAGCTCTTGGTGGAGGTGGAAGTGTGAAGTGGAAGTGCTGGACAAAGGATACAGGAGGTCAGCAATGGAAACAGTGTCACAAAATGGGACACAAGGTGACAAGGCGCAGATACAAAGTAACTTATAGATAACCGACCGATAGAGTGCGACACCCTCCGGTACAGTGCGACGGGCTGGGATAGAATACGACGCCCTTCGGTACAGTGCGACGGGCTGGGATAGAGTACGACACCCTCCGATAGAATGCGACGCCCTCCGGTACAGTACAATGGGCTGGGATAGAGTACGACGCCCTCCTGTACAGTGCGACGGGCTGGGATAGAGTACGACGCCCTCCGGTACAGTGCGACGGGCTGGGATAGAATGCGACGCCCTCCGGTACAGTACGACGGGCTGGGATAGAGTACGACGGGCTGGGATAGAGTACGACGCCCTCCTGTACAGTACGACGGGCTGGGATAGAGTACGACGCCCTCCGGTACAGTGCGACGGGCTGGGATAGAATGCGACGCCCTTCGGTACAGTACGACGGGCTGGGATAGAATGCGACGCCCTCCTGTACAGTACGACGGGCTGGGATAGAATGCGACGCCCTCCGGTACAGTACGACGGGCTGGGATACAGTGCGACACAGCGCGCCACTCCTCCACCTACATCAAACACTTGTTTCTTCAACCAGGAAGTTTCTGGCACATGTCAGCTCTAGATTATTAAAGACAGCTCTTAAAATCAACGACATTTTAAAATGCTCAGCTATTTTCAGTCTGTGGGCAGCAAACGCAGCGGTGCAAACACACCGCGCGACCACAAGCACAAAACAGTGCGGAAGGCCGTCCTCAGCGCTGATCAAGGAGACACGGCATGAACCGGGAGACAGGGGTCACGTGAACATTTATTTTATGATTCACGGACTTTTTAATGAGCACAAAGAGCAGCGTGAAGAAAAAAACAGGCCCCCGCGGTGGTATCGGAGCGGAACGCGCCACCACTCGCTTCGGTCGTCTTCTCCAGCAGGACCTGCTGAAAATACCCACCTTGAAATAGCCGCCTTCGTACAGGGTGTTGGGGGGTCCGAAGATGGCCACCTCCCAGTTGTAGAGATCGGCCTCCTCCACCAGCGTGATTCGGAAACCCTCCACGGGCTCCTCCTGGAGGCTCTTCATCTCCAGCATAAGGGCCTTCTGGGAGCTCGCCACCTGAGCGTGTCCGCGCTGGGCCGCCATGGAGAGCGCCGACAGCACCGACCGACCGACCGACAACCAACCGCTCTCAGCCCACCGACGCGACCGGCCCCCAGCTGTCAACCGACAACCACAGCCAAGGGAAGAAGAGAGTCAAGAGACCCTAATAACCATAAAGCGACCTCAACTTGAGTCCTATCAGTCAGCTGAGCCGCCCACTGACCAACAACAACAACGGACCCCTGGCAGTCGACCGTTAATGACCGTTAACGACCGTTAACAGGCCACGGGTCCAGCAGCGCGCGCCACTAGTCTCGCACCGAACTTCCTCCCTTTGTTCCCAGCACCTCGCGCCTCTAGTCTCTGTATCGAGCCGCGGCTGCGGCTCCGAGTTCCTCGCGACGGAGGCGCCGCTGAGGCACCAACGGGCCGGTGAGACCGTCCCAGGTACTTTACTCTGCTTTCCGCGTTTACATCGGTTAGTTCAGCTCGTTACACACCACTCCACCCCTTTTCCCACACTGTGACTATCGACACCGTTTTCGCACGGTTTTTACACCCCGGCGTTCTTCCGCCCTTGCACGAGCCGCTCCTTTAATCCCGTCAGACGCAACCCGTCCGCTAAACGAAGAGTTGCCCAAGCAGGGACGCCGCTCTCTTCGTCTAGGAAGCGGGAACGTGTACAATTACTGCTGCTCAAATCGCGACTTAAACAACGAACAGAACCTTTGCGGGGCGACGACTCTTTCCCCACTGCGCTGATTTTTTTTTTTTTTTTTTTTTTGGCTTGATATGCTGTTTTAAGGCGGTCCCTACACTCCAAGCCAATCAGGTGAGAGCAAAGCGGTGCTTCCTGGGAATTGAAGTGCAATTAAATCTCGTCACTTCACGTACGTGTTTTAGGAATAACCACAGCTTTAGTCAAAAGTCCTAAATGTCTGAAGTACGTACACTTTCACGCCATACAACTTGACTCTATCCCATCAACAGCTTCTGTTCTGTAAGTTTAACGTCTCCTAGCAGCTGTTTTTCAGGAACAGGGCAAAAAGACTAAAATCCCAGCGTCACTAGGGGTTACGCTCCAGCACATGATTGGGCAATTGTTATGACATCACTTCAATACCGCGCCAGTTTTAGCGTCTCACGTGTCTCATTTTTTCCCCATCGTGGTTATGTTCGTGTAGGTAACGTACTTCATTCATTTGCTACAAGTTGTTCATCCAGATTGATGTTTATTCTGTTTTTCATAACCAGACAAAAATAATTTACATTTATTATTAGTACTGTATATAGCAAACCTTTTGATTAATTCCATTTGAAATAATTATCTTACACCACATCTAAAAAAATAGGAAATAATCACAGGAGGAAGTTTTTATAGACAGATTCTGAATATATCGAACAGCTGGAGCAACCTTAAAATTCACCATCACTGCTATTCAACACAATGTACTGGAGGAAACAAAACAGCAGGTACATTTTACTCAATAGCACTAGAACAGCAGTTGGAAGGTGTTGAATTGAACTGGAGCCCCTGTTCCTTAATGTCACCATGGGACATTCATTTTTTTTTTTTTTAAAAAAAAAACATGGGAAATTAAAGTTGATTTGTGTGCATTTTATGATCACAGAGATAGGAAATGAAATGTCTACATTCATCTTCATGTTATTTTGTCCTAGCTTATAAATTCAGACCTTTGATTTTTTTGTGTAAAGATAGAATATAACTAGTAAATCCATAAAAGACTAATTGATTACTGTCAGGGAACTTCTGTCACTACTTCCAAAGGGTGGTACAGCACATTTTAAAAAAAGTCAACCTATGGTATACAGCGCTGTACTTGACTTTTGAGAAAAGCTTCTTAAATACAAATGTGTATGTAAATGTGGCTGCTAGCACAGAAACAACAACAACTGGAGTCTGAAACACTGAGAAGCGCCAGTTGAGATGTGCTGTAGTGTAGGCCAGATCTGGCTTTGGGGATTTCCTTCAGTCAAAGGAGATGAAGACCATCTAAAACTAGCCTCCACAGGACTGGGATGTCAGTGCAGGGATGTCCAACTGAAGAAGGAACAAGAATAAACATTTCACACTATAGGGTGCAGTACTGCAAATGGCCTCTTACAACACTAGTGTACAGAAAGACAGAAAGGAACCACAGCGCACACGTGCAAGTAGAAGGCAAGCCCAAAGCAGACCAGACCAACAGCAGAAGGACATGCCCGTTCAAAAGAAGGCAAGACACGACCACACCAGACCAAGTGTAAACACAAAGTCCAAAGCAAGGCAAGCTAAGACCAGAAAAGACCCATGGTACAGACACATCATCTTTCTCTACCCTTCTCCTCACATAGCTTAGAGCTAAGGAAGCTTCAGCAATGTTGCTTTTCGTGTTATGGAGCTGGAAAAAGCACCAGGCGTACAACTATGGAATAACACAGGATAACAATACTGACTAAACACAGTTTGAACTACAAAGTTCAGGTTCCCTTGAATCAGTAGCTGATCTTACAAGCTCACCTGAATGCTACTGTCAAGCCCCCTTCTATTCTTACAGCTTTAATCTGCATCACACCAAAGACCTATTTTCAACCAGTAGCTAAAGCTCATGGGCAACAGGCACTACAGGACCCTTAAGAGGATAGCAGGACAGGGATCAGCTGCTATGGGGCAGCCAAGGTGGTTCAGGGCTGAACTCCTCTAAGGGTCCTGAGGGAGAGCAGGGAGCACTAACCACGAGCACTCTACTCCCATCCAGATTTCCACAGCCAGAAGCTCAGTTCAGCAGTGGCCCTTAGGGGCAGCTCTTCCAGGTCACATTTTAGGGAGGTGTGGTACAGTTTCTCCTAAATGTTCTCCTTACCCTTACTAGGAGGAACCCAGTTTAAAATTTTGTACAAAGAGCCCTTTTAAGGCTTGGCATTTCACTACAAAGACATTGTCTGTAATTATCGGAGCTGACTGTATTGGTTAGATGTGAGGGACACAGCACGGCGGGACCATGAAACAGTAGGACTCATGGGATGAAAAGCAATGAGTTAGTAAAGAGTGGTAAACTCAGCCCAGGAAGTCTCATCCACTAAGTCACAACAGGAGAACAGGAGACAACCAGACAATGACACTCAAAAGTGTGAAGGCCACAAACAAATCCAAAACACCCACACAAAAAAAAAAGGCACCCCAAACAAAACCCCTTTCATGGAAGGGTTCAGAAAGGCAAAGTGGTTGAAAACTGACAGACTCAAAACTAAGTGATGTGCAAACACTGCAGCTGTACAGATGTTAGACACACAATGACATGCAGCTGGAATGATATTACACCACAAAACTGGAGAGGTAGAGAACAGGGCAATGGCCACAATCATACAACATATGAAAGTGGGGCTACACAGGGAGGGGGTGCCCCGCTCAAGGAAGTACCCAGTAAAAACAATGTTTGTGGGTGGGTGTGTGCGTGCGCGCGCGCGCATGTATATGTTTGAGTGGCATGGTGGATGTTGACAGCCGCAATCAGGACTGAGAGAAGGTCTTCTTGATCTCCTCCAGCACATTCCCGAGCAAAGATGACTCATCGCACTTAGCATCAATCGTCACAGTCTGATGAGCCTGAGGAAGAGACAAAGGGGGAGGTCAGGAAGTTTTATCATTTACCATTTAGTTCCTTGCTACTGGCTATAAGTTTTCATGGCCTGTGCAAGAAACCCTGGCTGACAGCAGCGAGGCACGATAAGACATAGCAAGCAGCACATTGACTCACGTATTTCACCAGTAGACAGACATGGTGTCCCTGGATGGACCTGCTGTACAGCGAGGCGCATGAGTCGATTCTCTCCACAACTAATGGAGGGGTAGGGAAAGAGGCATTTATTAATTGGGGTCTCTTCCACGGCTGAACCCTTCACCTACTAAAGGACACAACTACTAGTTTCATTGATTCACACTACAGGTTGCTAGCTGGCCTTCTCAACTCTTCTTCCCACCTTACTGGGCCTTCTACATCTTTATCCACTCTCCCCAATCCCAAATACCCCCAGCATACCAGAGAAGTGGTGATGGAAGCAGATCTTGGCCAGCAGGTGGTGAAAGGGAAGGCTGACCTCCTGCAGCCTCACTGAGGTCCCCTTCAGGTCAGCTGACTCCAAGAGCTTGGCAAAAGTGTCACTGGAAAGACAAAATGCACAGCGTAGGTAATACTGTTGTGTACCGGTTCATCCATGGCCACCTAAATCTTCCACTTGCATAGATCTGTCGATGCTGCCACTAGCCAGTGTGCACATATGCGCAAGTGCCTAGAGACTATGCCATGCTAAGGAACACAGCGAGTATGTTGTGAATCACAGTGTGTCAGGTAGCTGGTTTCTATGTGGACCAGCTCTGTGAAATGTGTACACTTACCTGTAGCAGGGCGTGGTGATCAGGTATGAAGAACAGGTGAAGTGGAGCTTGAAGTCCAGCTTCTCGTGAGTTGAACTGTCATCAGCCTGGCAAAAGGATCAAAGACTCAGCAACATTTATCATCTCCACCCAATTTAATGCACCAAGTCATCAATCATTACCATCATTCACATCAGTGGAACTGCATGTTTCTCACAAAGCCACACCAGAGCCGTTCCTCATTTACATTCCATTCAGTCAATGAGATCATCTGCAACCTGGCTTCACCTTCACACTTTTTAACAAAAGGCACAGAGATAAATGACTGACTCCCAGTGCGCACCTTCACGATGAAGGTAAGGGTTCCTTTCAGCCTCTGTGGCATGACAATGCTCTGTACGGAGAAGATGAAGCGTGCCTCGTTGGAGACCCCTAAAATAAAGACATATTAACACGCATATGAGAAGATATTCTGTGAAACCTTGGTCCTTGGTGTTCCTTACCTGGGGGAAGCTGAAAAGGAACGGTGAGGCCATCGTGAGGCCCTGACCCCTCAGGCCGCTGCAGCTTGGAGTTGAGGGAGTCCAGCACATTGAACTCCATGGACTTTAGGAAACTGGTGCTCTTGTTCTCAAAGATGATAGACACCACTACCTGGCTGCCATTCTGCAGGTTTCCCTGAATGTCACACACCTGCGACAGGATGTGTGGAAGAGACCAGATTCAACCATAACGGAATGAGGGAATAAAGAGCATACTCAGCAAGATCTGCTCTAAGGGACCAGCATCTACATATATGGCAAACTCAATTCTCCCCCCAAACACAATCCACAGCAGACCAGATGAGTCCCTCAAAGTTAACAGCCACAGCAGGGACAGCTCACCCTCACACCTACCTGATCCACATCTTCCTTCATCTTTAAAGGGAAGGGAGACAGACAATGGCAGATGAGGGAAACAAACACAGAGCCAGAGCTCACTACCACATGGATATCAGTTTGATCCCTACAAGGATACACACGCACGCACGCCACTCTTCAGCCACCTCCAGTGCAAAGGGGAGTCGGTTTTTCCTGCTCAGGTTTTCAGCACACTCACCATCTTGACGTAGGAATTCTCAGCCAGCAGCGAGTAGTTGGACATGGGCTGCAATAAGACAATGTCTTTATTTACAATTGGTGAAGGTTGCAAATTGACTATAACATTGACCATCATCACTATGAGTACAGGAGTGCCACAGGGTTGTGTTTCGAGTCCTCTGCTTTACTCTCTCTATATACACGACTGTGTGTCCTTCCATAGCACCACTTCTATCATCAAGTTTGCTGATGATACAGTGGTGTTGGGGCTCATCAACAAGGCAGCATACCCTGAGGAAGTGGAGAAATTGACATCATGGTGCCAACTGAACTGTCTCTCCCTGAGTATCAGCAAAACTAAGGAGCAGATTGTTGACTTCAGGAGGAGGCAGCAGCGGACCTACATCCCACTCAAGATCAGCGGGACACCAGTAGCAAGAATAAGCAGTTTCAAATACCTCGGAGTGCCCATATCTGAGGCTCTAACCTGGACTCATCACACTCAAGCACAGGTGAAAGAAAAAAAAAAAAAGCCAAGTAATGGCTGTACCACCTGAGACAGCTGAGGAAATTCAGGGTCTCCCCAGCGATCCTGAAAGCTTTCTATATCAGGGCTATAGAGAGTATATTGACTCGGTGCGGTACGGGAACTGCTCGTCCCAAGACCACAAAGCCTTGCGGAGAGTGGTGCGCTTAGCTGAGCGCATCCCTGGGACTGCTCTTCCCCCGCTGCATGACACCTACACCAGGAGATGCAGAGCAAGGGCTGATAAGATTCTTAATGACCCCAACCATCCTGCTAATTCACTTTTCTGCCTGCTGAAATCTGGCAGACGCTATCATAGTCTGATGGCCAGAACTGAGAGGCTCTGGAGGAGCTTCTTCCCCCAGGCCATCAGACTCCTCAACGTGGACACATCCCGTACTTTAAGGACTCCGGTGGCATAATGTTATTCATTCATCAGTGCATATTGCATATTCAATACTTGCACATTTTTTTGCTCCCTAAATCTCAATTTTAGTTTTTTACATTTTAGCTTTAATTCAGTTCCCTGTATATTTTCTTAATTTAACTTTAATTATATTCTCTTGTCTTTAAAATATTTTTTCTCTTTTAATATATTGTCTTGTTTGCACAGTCTACAGAGCTGACTAGATTAACATTTCACTACAGGCTTTATGTGTGTATAAGTGTGCACATGACAAAATCTTGAATCTTGACATTTAGCAAAACATTTCTTCAAAAGGAACAGCACAGTGGCACAGCTGGAAGCGCTGGTGCCTCAGTTCCTGAGCTGTGGATTCAAATCTAACTCAGTCGGTGTGAAGTTTGAATGTTGTTCCCAAGTTTGCCTGGGTGTCCTCCAGACACTCTGGTTTCCTCCCACAGCCCAAAAACATGCATTTCATATAGACTGTTGATGAAATTGTGTGTGCATATGTGAGTATGACTGCCTCACAACGGGCTGGCATCTCATCTGCAGTCTATCCTGCCTCATACCCTATGCGTTCAGGATAGACTCTACACCACTGTGACCCTGCCCTAAATAAACATTTATTGACAGTGGAGAGTGATGGATTTTTAGGTACAATCTAATGAACTGCTCTTCAAAAGTAGCACCATGGCAGCTGCTGACAGAGCTGAAACAGATACAGAACCATGATGTCATGGGAAAAGGAGGGGGGGGAGGAAAAAAAAGACCTTGTTGCTTTCAAGATCTGTTTCAGACTGTTATGGCCATTTTATTTAAAAAAAAAAAAAAAAAAAAAAAAAAGGGGGGGGGGGGGGGAAGGTTTAGCCCAGTTACATTTAGACAATGGGGTGCAACTGTGTTTACAAATGTAAATGGAATGGAAGAAGGTGTGTGGAAGGGCAGCATTTTTCCACACCAGCTGTATCTACCTGTATTCCTACCGCTCTGTCCACCAGGATGCACAGGTCAGAAATGGGCCATGTTCTCTCCATGGCAACAAAACAAAAGTTCACTGTTTAGCTCTGGCACTGTTTTCAATATTGTTTCACAGCCCTACACACCCAGTATGTGTCACCAAGGTGTGTCAAATAGAACCGCGGGGCCCAGGCTCAAGGCAGAAAAGCGAGTCACAATGTGGCCTATTCTGCCCACTGACCGGCAACGGCTCTTCCTCCAGGGTGCCATTCTGAACAGACTCCTCCCCCTCCCTGTCACCAGAGTGACCGTGTTGCTTCTTCCTCTTTTTCTCCTCCTTTTCCTTGTCCTTTTTCTGCTTTTTCTTCTTATGTTTGGAAGATTTCTAGGGGGAATATACCAGACAAGAATAATTCAAAGAGTGTGTGTTATAGCAGAACACTAGGCACGTTTATTCACATTTACTTGGCTGATACTTTTCTCCAAAGCAACTTACAATGTTAAGCTACTTACAGCTATTCACTTATTTATACAGCTGGGTAATTTTACTGCAGCACTGTAGGGCAAGTACCTTTTGAGGGGTACTACAGCTGGAGGTGAGATTTGGATCTGTGACCTTTGGGTCCCAAGGCAGCAGCTCTAACTGCTACACTGCCAGCTGCCCCTACCCCTTAATCTGTGTGTAATGTCCCTGTGATGAACTGGCAGCCCATTTAGTGCATACGTTGCTTCAGACCGCGTTTCCTGAAAAGGTTCCAGACCACCGTGATCCTACATTCGACCAAATGGCAACTAAATTGTCTCACTCACTCTATATAGGTTTGGAACATAAGCCTGTAGGAAGGTACACGTGTGCGTCGTCTGACTCACAGTATTCTCTGGCTCGGATCCTGGGCCAACGTCAGCTGCTTTCTCAGGGATAGGACCTGGGGTGGCTTCAGTTGTCTCCTATGGGGCACAGCTTCTCTCAGGATTATGACACAAACGCACGCATAAACACACACGGGGGTCAGAGCTAATGCTCCCTCACATCTGCACCTAAACCAATCATACTACTGTAATCATGACCAGTTTTACTCTCTTTCCAGTGCGTCATTTACCATGGAACTAGATGATTAATCTGACTGAAGACCAGTTCTACCAGACCCAGCAGACACATCTCATCAGTTATCTTTAGGAATTTCTAGTGTACACTTCCAGGGAAAATGTGTTCCTGGAAAGTCTGAAGTGCTCTCCTCAACCATTTGCCTCTTACCATTCATTCCCCATCGCAACCAACACATTGTACTCAATGCCTGGATGAAAACCCAAAAGAAATCAGTCAATCACAAGCTGCTTTCAGAGATTCTGAAACAAAAACACTGAGGCAAGAATGTGAGCAGATGGAGGAAGGGAGGGAAGGAGAGAGAGAAAGACACAGAGAGAATGCCTGGAATGTACAGTAAACAGGAAGAACAGCTCTACCTGACTCTTGGAGGACAGGAGTGTGCTGGACAACCAGAAATCCGGATCTGAAGCCTGGAACAGAGGTACAGCACAGGAAACCATCCAATAAGTGACAAACGTTGCACTTTTGCTGCTCATCTTTAAAATAATTTCCATACAGTACTATGCAATGCACACAGGGCCAGAGAGGCTCATATCCTGACATCTCAGCTGAACTCATCATATTCCATTGTTTAGCCTTTGCAATATCATACTTCAACTGGTGCAGCTGTAGGCAGGGCTGGTTCCAGCTCAGCATTGTAAGATGACTGGATGGGCTCCCCTGTAGGTGGTCCCCCCTCAGGCCCTTTCCTGGCCTCATGGTGGTGCTTTCTCCTTTGCTTTTCTTCCTTGCTTTTCTGTGAAGAGGACATTCATCACAGCATCAACGCAAGACTGTACAAGTGCACTGTATTTCACCATTAGGGCACCTCAGCCACAGCAGCCTCACCTTTCTCTCCTCCTCTTTGTCTCGCTTCTCTTTCTTGCTCTTTTTCTTGGGTTCCTTGGGAACCTCCTGCACCTCACCATCATCTGCAGGGCTTTTGAGGATGTTTGTGGGCCGGTGAGCTCTGACAGGCAGTTTCTCACTGTCAGCCAGGGGCCTGGGTTCAGACAACAGAAAGAGAGCATATGGCGATCACTTGGAAACTTCCTGCTTACTTACCGAAAAGAATAAGGCAAGATTTGCTTGTTCCAGCTGTGAAATTTCCAAAAATCCATTCCCGTACTGTCACTAATTACAGGAAATTTAAAATAAAAGCCTAATCAAGTAAGGGCTTCAATCGCAAACAGCAGCCCAGTGCTGTGTAAGCACCGACTTCCCATCTCTCCTTCCTCCAGGCGCATCCCTTCCCATTGCTGACTGCCCCTCCAGTACAAATATCCAAGGAAGTCTTGAAGACACAAGCATTCTCTCCCGCTAAGATGAGTGTGCCCCAGTTTGAATTTATGACCCAGATAGAAGAGCTTTGGAACTCTGCTTTTAGGAGCATTAAAACCTTGGGGGCTGAACCACATCACACAGGAAGGGTTACATAACATGAGTGAAAGGGAACAGAGTTTTGTGCTACTTGTAGCACCTTGTAGGTGGTCACAACCTGCCCAAATCCAGCCAAGCAGAATACACAAATGGAGAACGGCAGAAAGAAATGAAGCGTGAAAAAGGCCAAGAGCCAGAAGCCGAGGGGAAGGCACACAGCTCAGCCTTGGGCCTCAGCGCAAGAGGCAGGGGGTTAGCGGAGCACTCACCTTTGAGGATTTCCTGTGCCCAGCCTGCCAAGGGGGAGGGCAGAGTGTGTGCATGTGCGCATGCGAGAGACACAGAGGGAGAACAACATGGCACAGTGACTGGCACAGGGCAGCGTGTAAGACCATACATTTCACACACAGCTTGGCCATGGGAGTTTATCAACATACTAGCTGCTTTCAGGCCACAGTGACCTCTTGGCACAAGCAGGAAGCAGCAGAAGGCCCTGTTCCAGCCTCAAGGGCACTCCAAACATCACAGAGGCCTGGGGAGATACCAGCTGCAAGCAGCGCTTGTGCAGGACTTACTTGTCTAGGTCAACGTCAAGCGCTCGGTATGGATCGTTGGGGTCCTTCTCGTCGTCATCACTTGATAAGGCGTTCTGAAAGGCGAAGGAAAGGGAGAGATGGGAAAAGCATGGAAGGCTTATCACAGTGGCTGTTCTGTGCTGGACTCCTGTCCACCCTGCCCTCTACGGTGCGCAAGCGTATGCAGCAGAGCCTTAACCACTTCTCACAAAAAAAGGACAGAAGTAAACGCTAATACCTAAATTTCATTTTTTTAATCTCCACTTGCCATCCTCCTCCATTTTACCTCTGGCATCTCCTCAGTGACAATGTCCACCATGTGAGCGGGAGCAATGTCCTCCTCGCTCTCGGGGCCGGAATCATGCCGCCGGCCCATCCCACTTCGCTTTTCCCGCTTCTTTTTCTTCTTCTTCTCTTTCTTGCCCCGCTCTTTTCGCTCTCGCTGCCGCCGCTCTTCCTCCAGCTTTAAATACTTGTCAGAAGTGGACATCCCTGAGCAAAGAGTGCAGACACACAGACGCTCAAAAGAAAGCATGTTAACCAAGTGACTGATTTACTGACTGACCGACACCCACCTGGGACTTTCAGAGGCACGCTGAGGTCAATCTGGACTACGGGAATATGTTCTACCCCTGTGCTGTCCTGGTATCCCTGAACACAAAAACAGGCTCATGTCACTAACTTTTAGTTTTAAACCATGTTATAAACCCTGTGTGTGTTAGTCATGCTGTATAAACGTATAAATAAATGCAGAGCTGGTGACTTTGTTAAACTGACAGACAGGCGAATGTGGACTGCATTTCCATGCACTAAGTACACGGTATGACACTCTCACAAAGTCCCTGTCCTACCTTCTGGGAGGTCGGAGAGGCCTTGATGTAGAAGGGATTGTTGGCCTGTTCCTGCTTCCTTGCCTCCCTCCGCTGTGCGAAGGAACAAGACACACACAGGTCAGAGTGTGCTACAGCTGAGAGTGAGCACATGGCTTACAGTCCATGTTCAATGGTATAACAAATGAAACTTCAGTTGAGTTGGTGTAGCATGTTAGTGGCAGCTGTTCCAGCACAAGCATTGCTGATTTGAAGTACTTCACACTCCTTTCTGGGCATGAGCAGAAGCCCCGTACCCTGGCTAGCTCTTTCTCGTCCACCTCAGTGTGGTGTGGGCGGGCGTGGCGCAGCTCTTCCTCAGCAAACACAGCTACAGGCTTCTCATCCTCAGACTCGCTCTCCGATGGTGGCTCGTTAATCCAGGCATCCAGATCCAGCCTGAAGACATGGTATAGGGTCAGAGGTCAGCACATAGCAAACGGGAGAAATCATTTGCGCAAGAACAAGATCATTTGCGCTATTTCTTCAGGTATGTGGTTCTGAATTTCCTTGAGTTTCCTTCCAGTCCAAAGGCATGCTTGGACTACTTTACTCTCAATGTGTGGGTTTGTGTGTGTGTGTATATGACTGCCCTGTGAGGGACTGGAGTCCCCTGCCTCACACACTATGCTCCCAGGAAGGGTGTAATGGACATGTGGTGCATAGCAGTCACTACAGACCCATCTGGAACAGGCACTTTCTTCTGAGCTTTGGGGGCCACAGGGTTGAGCTCCCCAGCAAACAGGGCCGTCACCTCCTCTCCCACCTCCACCTCCTTATGTTGCAGTTTCTGGATGAACTTCACCAGTTGCAGGATGCAGGATGCCTAAGGAGGCAGGCGATGGATGGGCAGTGGGTGATGAGGGGAGGGGTGGGTGTTGTGCTTGCTGCATTCATCTGACCACCTGTCTTTCCATCCTGCACCACAGCTCCACCACACTCACCCTTTCCTGCACCTCCAGGTCTGCACTCTGCACAAAGAGCGGCAGTCTGTCAATGAGCAGCTGGCTGCTCTCCTGCATAGTCTGGCAGTCTGGCGTCCCCTGCTGGCCATTTAGAACTGCTGCAAACAGCTTGGCAGCATTCTGAATGTAGATGGCCTGGATGTGTCCGGGGAGAGTGGCCACTTTAGGCCGTAGCATGGCCTCCAGGGTGTGCACAGGGTCTTCAAGGTGTCTGAGGGAAGAGGATCAGAGAAGAATAAAAAAAAAAAAAAAACCCCCAAACAAAAAGTCCAAGTTGTGCAGGTCACCAAACAAAGCTCTTCACCGACTGGCTTTGCACTTTGTGTGACTTGCCACACTTGTCTTTTAGTTAACAGACACATCTACACAGGTTCTCTAACCATATTATAATGCCCAGGAGGAGTGTGCTGCCATTGCCTCTTTGACCCTCAGGGGCACCCTTTCCTCATTTTCCTCTCCTCAGCTGCAACATGGCTAACTTCTCTCCATTATTGCCTTTTTTGTATCCATCATTCAGCTGAGGAGAGCACCCTACATAAGTTGTTTTCTTACGCAGCATCTGTTGTCACATTTGGGTTTTAAATGTTTTTCACTCAGGCATAAAACACTAGAAATAGTGACAGCAAAGTAAGAGGACTGGATCGTACTCAGAGAACTCCCCACATATCCAGGCAGCAGCGTAGAGAACCTCGCAGATGCTCTTGTGCTGGCCGCTGCCCGCCAGCAGGGTGGTGTTGTCCAGCAGCGTGGCCATTTGCACCACAGCGAAGCCCCTGATGGCCTTCACACGCACAGCCACATCCAGCATCTGAGAAGCAATCAGATGGCCGTGCCGGGTGCCCTCCAGCCGGGTCAGCTCCACAAGGATGCTGATATACCTGTGGCGGAGACAGGAAGGGGGGAGGATTAAAACAGCAGGAAGGTACAGTCTTTGGCCAGTGGCAGGTACTGAAGAACCAGTGTTCAGTGAAGAACTCACCACTCAAAGTTGGTGATGTACTGGTAGTTGCTTTGGCTGCATATATCAATGATCTTGGTGAGGAGCTCATCACGATACGTGGTCCCCTCAGCCTTGTCCACGTGCACCATCAGCTTCTTCACAATCTCCATCAGGTTCTTCTTGGAAACCTTCATACACACAGACAGGGGTCACACATGCGATGGACCACAAGGAACGCTTGCCTATGTTTCTGCTAATCCCGCACCATGCCGTAGAGCAGGTCCAGCGCCCGCAGACGGATAGACTCATCCTTGTCGTCCAAACACTGGAGAACAAGGTCTTTGTGGGACTGAACAGACTTGGGGTGAGTCTTCAGGATTTTTGACATGGCCAGCAGACCTAGGTACTTCACTGAGACACAGAGGAAGACAGCATGTCACTCATGTGTTTGGTGCACAGTTACTACCAAAACACTCCTTCCATAGTTTCATTCTAGCAGGCGTGCAGAAATTGTCTCAACACGACACCGTTCGTTCAAATCACAGTTGAAGTGTAATAAGCCAAGTCCATTCACTGGGCTAATGGGCTTCATTAAGAGGGGTACTGTCATCATATGAAGCACGAATGACTAAAATGTCAGCGTTGAACATTTTTCATGTAACAGGCAATTTTTCAACAGGAACTAAAATCTATTTGACATTTATCAAGCAAATTCAGGGGAAGGAACGGTGTGGTTGTGCTGCTCACAGTTCTGATCCGAGTCCTCGATTAGGATCCGAAGCTTCTGTACACACAGCTGTGGGGGGCGGGGGCAAGTGTCAGTTTTCACACATACACAACAGTCTCACATCTGATACAACTACAACCTCTGACACTGAAACATCAGGGAAACTGAGCACCTTATACCAGATGTTTGAGCCTGGAGGTTATCAAGGTGATGAAAAACATTTCTGTGAAAGACTCTGGACAGGCAATGAAATTTTACACCATAAATTATCAGCCGCAAAGAGAAACCATATTAAACAGATAGGACAGAATACAAACAAACAACCAAGTCAAAGTAGCAGAACAGCCGGTGTGTGTGTGTATACAGTACCTGGATGCTGGCGCTGTGGTTGGGCATCCCAGAGGACAGGGAGATCAGCACTGCAACACGGAGAGGCAGATGTCAGTAGTGCTCATATTACCCACACCAAACACACTCAGCAGCGCTCACCTCAGCATCATCCCATCAATCACACTTATTGTGTGACCAACCAATGAGCAAAGGGAAGAAGTCAAAACTCGCCTGCAATCACAGTGTTGACGCACTCGTACAGCAAGGACATGGCCGAGGTGCTGCGGACGAGAGCGTGGAGCCCGAGTCAGTGCAGACAAATGGAAGCTGCTGGAAACCACTAGCTCTGGTCACAGAAAAAGACAAATCGCACCTTCTGTTCTCACCTGTGGATCAGGTTGGTCAGCGGCTCAATCAGCTTCTTCCCCAGCCGGGGCTCCAAGGGCGTGAGGGCACCAAACTGAGACACAAACACACCTCTTACACATGATGACCAACAGGTGGAGGAGCAGTTAGGAAACAGAACTTGTAAGAGTCATCATTGCTTCTTTGACAGTAACTTGCTCTAGAAATGATTAGCTTACACACACCACACACACAAGGGGGGAAGGAAAAGAAAAAAAAAAAAGTTTGTCCACTTACAAGCTTTATGATCTTGATGAGGACCCAGTTGTTGGTGGAGGAGGTCATGAGTTTGAAGAAGAGGGGTGCGAGAGACAGGTAGTTTCTGGGGTTTCTCCTGGCCAGCTCACAGATCACATTCACCGCCGCAGACTGCACCCCTACGAATGGTTACACAACCCAACACGTGAACAAAGGGATCTCTGACCAGGTGCCTCCTCCATCCCTCCACCCCTACGTCTCACCGGGGTCAGGGTCATCAAGCTTCTCCTTTAGTCGTGGGAAAGCTGGCCGCAGCGACTCAGGGTACTTCAGGAATACCTTGTACATGATGAGCACCGCCTTCTTGCGGATGTATGGCTTTGTGTGCGACATCTGGCCGGAGGAAAGGCAGCGTGAGGAATACACACGGTGGGGAACCATCATAGGAGCAAGTCACCAAGTAGGGAAGGAAAGGCAGGGCCTCACCAGGGTCATGATGTCATTGGCCAGGTCACGAGCAAGATCAGGGGTCACAAAGCAGGAGAGTCCAGTGAGGGCTACCCCAGTGTCGTACTGGTTTGGGCTGCTCAGGTCCTGTGGGTTAGGAACACAGGCAGAGGAGGCCTCGCATCTGGCTCCACACACAGACACGAAAAGCATGTAGCTGTCAATCACCGACCTTGCGGATCTGATTGGTGGTCAACATGATGACATCTGTGCCATCATGGAAACACTGGGAGGCGGCCAGGTAACCGATTCTCTGCCAAGAAGAGAGAAAAAAAAAAAAAGCAACAATTGACTGAATGCAGACAGCAGTTGCACAGGAGTCCAAGGAAGAAGAGCAGTAAGGTACAGTCTCCTCACTGGGGCTGAGGTGGAGCCCAGCACTGACACGGTTTGGGTCCAAACCAACATTGGCCCAAGAGAGAAAGCAGCGCTCACCTTGTATGTGAACTTGGAGGAACTCATGACCTCCACAATGTTGAATGCAGCCCAGCTGATGTCATAACCAAGCATCTGCAACTGGAATCAGGACAGCAGAGGCACAATGTGAGAGAGTGTACGTGTGTGCGCGCGCACACTCCCTTATTTGCAAAATTACCAAAAAGTGTTCTCAGCTCCCAGGGTTCCACGAGGCCTTGGATCACTTTTTTAAAATCTGGTTTAGATCAGGACAGACAAGTGACATGTGACACTCTACAAGAGCAGACTACCCCAAACCCTCCACAAGGCCACAGTGTTGTAAATGTGTGTGCGCACGCAGTGCAATGTCATCTTACATAGGTGAGTTTGCAGACGGCGTTGGCTTTGACCGCAATGTTGTCCTGCTTGAGTTCCTGCTTGATTTCATCGATACAGCTGGAGATGTACTTGGCCTGGAGGGGGTCAAGAACAGACTTTGCATATTTGAACCCCAAAAAGCCCCCCGTCCATTTACTTCATTCCGAAGTTCTGCATTATTGCACTGAGTCGCTTTGGAGTTGTAGGGTCCTCAAACACACACACACAGAATTCTGTATGACCACTGTGCCAGTCACGAGGTCCCGGTCATGAGACGGAGTGACAGAGGAAAATTTAATTTGCAGCTGAGATATTGGGCTGCGGCTGTGGCTCTGGGGCAGAGGAGGGTAAACACAGGAAGGATCATGGGAAAAATAGCTTCCTGCTTTTCCACGCTCAGAGACTGACACACATTGTGCCACAAGGCCCCGCTGTCAGACACAGGGGCATGCCGGTGTCACGGGGTCTGACAGAAGCTCCACGATCCATGACCGGGTTAGGACAGACAGACCCCTCACACAGAGCCACTACCCTGAGATGGGGGCGGAGCCTGCCTGTCCGCCTGCCCCTCCACATGGGGATTGTCCAACGGGTCCAGTGACCAACCCCCAAGCAAAATAAGGTTATCAAAATGACTTGAGTGCTAACAGATTGGTCAGCGTTGTGACCGTTAGCTTCTCCACACCTTGCGCACACTTCACGCTACACGTGCGTCGTTGCCTGACGGAAAGTGCCGGAAACCCCAAGAGCAATGGGCCGAGCGCTCCGTGCTCCCAGAGCCGGCGGCCATGAATATTTCAGCGTGCCGCTCCACGTTGCCAGGGAAACGGACATCCGAACTGGACGAGCGGCATCACGGGGCCTCGTTGCACCTGCCACCTGAAACAAGCGCAGCGCCGTGGGAAGGAGTGTTGAACCGGCTGGAACCGGCACCCTGTACACCTGTCCGACTGTACGTGGGGGGCTTTGGGGAAGTGAAGCTGTGGCAGCACCCCCTTAAGGCAGGAGGAAAGCTGAACAGAACATCCAGGACAGGCGTCATCTTCCGAATTACAACTAACTTCAACCGATTTCCATATTTTAATGTGTCCATCAGTCAATCGGTAGCTGCTTGTCCGCTGCAGGGTCATGGCGGTCCAACGCCTAGCCTGGAAGTGTAGGGTGAGGCATGGTACGGTCAGGAGACCGAGACAAACTCGAAGTCACGACGCTGGAGCAGCGAGGCACCAGTGCTGCCATACAGCTTCTAAAACATAGTAATTAAGAGTGAAAATACCGGCTCCCCCTCCTCCGCACGGTCCTCATGCTGCTCCCCATCGACTGCCGTCGATCTGACAGCATCGATACTCAATCGGTAATCGATAAGTAGCTCCGCGGGCCACATTTTCGACAGCGTTGAAAGCCTTGTGAAGGCGGGGGGGGTAGAAAGGGGTAGAAAGGTGCACAAAGGGCTGCGAGCAGGCAGCCAGGCGGTTAAGGAATCGCTCGGGTCACCGTGG
Organism: Scleropages formosus; assembly: GCF_900964775.1. Lineage (NCBI taxonomy): Eukaryota > Metazoa > Chordata > Actinopteri > Osteoglossiformes > Osteoglossidae > Scleropages > Scleropages formosus. Next base: position 17,005,348 of record NC_041830.1, on the reverse strand, counting down.
CGGTCAAACTCCCGGACTTTTGAAAGATCACGCGAGCCCAGCGGGGAAGGAGCTTTATTGACCGTTTCAGCACACGAACGACAGACGGGGCATCTCACCGGGAGAGGAAAGGGCGCAAACCTCTTCGTCGTCACCGATCGCCGCTCCGCTGACACTCTTCCCCTGGGGTTACGCTGCTTTACCCTTTCCTACCAGCAAGGTACTTTTCACTGGACGGCGCCGGCATAAGCACCCTGTCCTGGTACCAACAGGAGAGGGACTCGAAGAGGAGGCAAAAAGGCCCTTAACCACTGCGCCACCTGGCGTCGCGCCCCGGGAACCGCAGGTCAGCGCCGCGCACCACAGGCGGTCGGTTCGCGAGCACCTTTTCCGTCAGCTTCAGCTTCTGTGTCACTGCGGGTTCCGTTCGGTTCCGTTCCGGTCCCGCCCCGCCTTGCTTACCTCGTCCTCCCTGTGGCTCCTGACGCCGCGAACGAGGTCCTGCAGGTTCTTGTCGAAGATGCGGTCGATGCTTCCCTTTACCATCTTCAGAGCCATGGCTGCGGCACAGCGCGCCGCCGAGCGGGACGGCGAGGCGAGGCGAGGCGAGGCGGGACGGAGCGCAGTCCCCACTCACACCTTTCGCAGACGGGCGCTCCTCCCGCTGCCTCCGCACGGAGACGCGCTGTGCGGGACGCGGCTCAGAAGCGGCTCACAAAATGGCTCCCGGATCAGCTGACCGCGTCAGGGGAACCTGTGGTCGCGTGCGGTGCGGGGCGGGGCTGCGGCGGGCTTCGCTGCGCGCGCCTCGTGTTAAAACTGTAGCAAACCGAGGCAAAAGTGGGCAGCGCGTCAGGCACTTCCACAACACACACTCAGTTCTCTGTTATTCGGATGGTGACACGCTGACAGCCACACGGGCCTCCTTAGGTGCAGAGCGCTAACGATAGATTCTCGCACCCGATTGGCCGAGAAGGTGTTAAGTTATATGATTGGTTGATCGGGGGGGGGGGTACTAGTTAATTAAGGGGTTCTTATTGGTTCGTGAAGCATAATCTCATTGGTTTAGGAGTTCAGCAGCACGTGATCTAAGCGTTTCATTACCTCAGATTACCAATTAGTATAATTGATAAGCTGTTTTAACTTCTTAAGTACTGTATGAAGAAGGTCCAAATAGCAAGGCTCACACCCCCTTCCAACTGTTGAAAACCGATCTAAGTCCCTTGTACTGAAGCCCTGCCAGACGCGTATGTGAGTAAACGTTAAGTGGTTGTAAACAAGGACTACTTGTTGTGTCCTGAGGAGCAGTTCCCTCTCCCTCTAACACCACACATAAACAAGCACTCAAGCACGCCCCACCAGTGTTGACATTTTTATTCAACTAGCATCTGTTACTTTAAAAATCTCCATTGTGCTTTACATTGCACTTAAAACACTCAGTTTCATAGTGTGGTGTTGCGCCCATTTCAAACAGGCTCCAACTGAATGTCACAACGGCCTAAGAGATACTCAGACACTAACTGAACGATCATTTTCATAATCCCCGTTATGCTCATCTGTACACAAAATAAGTACCTTTCCCTACTAAATGAGTACATGGGTAAGAGCAGAGGGTGAAGACCAGACCACACAGTGAGTACATTACTTGTGTATCATCCTGCACAATCTCAAAAGTAAGATGCGGTTATTATGCAAAAGCCTTAAAGAGATGGCGGGTGCATGTTGTTCCAGGACAAATTTATATAAAAAAAGAACTCCCACTAACACACATGCTTTAGAATGAGACTGGATTTTTAAAAAGATTTTAAAATGGCAGATTTGAAAACCAAAAGGTTAACGAATCACTCCTCTCTTCTGACCGTCCAGTCACACCGTCCTCCGCCGGCTCCTGGCGCTGGGGGTCGACCGCTCCACCGACGTGCGGAGCAGCACCGGCCAGTTCTTACATCACAGCTGGACGTTACGATGAGACCAGGGGCTGTGCAGCTCCATGTGGGCAGCACACAACGCCTCCTCCTCTACACACACCCTTACTCAGCTCGCGCACCACCGTAGGACAAGGACACACTGACAAGTGGTGGGTGTTCGTTGTATAAAAGTCAATGACAGATAAGCACAATAGGTAAAAGGATTACGACAGAAGAAACCCCCCACCGGGTTCCTTCGGTCCTGCACTTGTTCTCGCCCTCCGTGTTGAACACGTCCACCCCCATCCACCCCCCCCCGCTCCGCTCCCACCCCCCGAAGCCTCCTCAGCTCTCCACAGCTGCCGTTTCTGTCTCCGTGGCATCAGTGCAGTCAGATTCAGCAGCAGGCCGCTGTGGTTCCAATGGGCTCTTTGGACTGGATTTTGGAGAAAAGAAATCAAACACCTTAAACTCAACCCTTGTCAAACATCTTACGATGAAAGTGGAGAAAAACAAAACCTAAGAGGTTTAAACAGATGTTTTACAATAATAAGCATAATCAATATATTCAAAGTCTGTGGGTTCTCTGTTTTGGTCCCCTATGTGGATAAACAAACTGCCTATCTCTCAGAACTGCTGAATCCCTCCCAGTGTTCAAAAATGATTTTGACAGATATGGTTATCTCCTGAAGTCGTGACAGCTATGTAAATGTGTATCAAATCATCTGCTGTAAGCTCCTTTTACATTTCCTGCCTAACTAGATTCTACTAAAGTAATGAGTACCACACAAACTGTGTTGAAAAGCTTTAGGCACGCACGCACGCACGCCATCTGTTGTTGATGTACTATTGTTTACTCTGGAATGGTCTATGTCACTTTGAAGTGTCTGTGACGTGAATAAAAGTAAATTCTAACAATCAAAATTAAGGTACTCTTGTTAATCACCGTCACACTTGTACTTTGCACTCCAGAAAACAGCCAGAGATACAAAAGCAGAAAGACAAAATGAGACCCTCCCTTACCTGGCAGGAGGCAGGGGTGTGTGGGTGTGGTCATTTTCATGGTCCGCTGACTTGGGGCTCTGTGTCTGCTCGCTGTCTGCTTCCTTCTGGGGGTTCGACTCCCCATTCACAGGTGTTGTTTCTGAGTCAAGTTCGGTCAAAGAGGAACAGAACTTAATCTCCCTCACATATGAGAAATAAGCAAGGCTGTATTTTTCACGTTTATGTTTCCCGGGGCAGAAAAAACCTCTCTCTTCAACATCATTAGTATTGGAGATCATTAAAGGAAGCCAGAGGTAATAGTGCAAGAAGGAGTCAGACATGCTGACAAACATGAGAGGGAAGGAGCCACATACGATGACAGGCAAGAAAAGGGAGAAGCTAGATGAACAGAGAGATGGGAAAGGAGCAGAGCCCCAAGGGCAGCAGATAATCATGTCAACCTGTGTTTTGATTCTCCTTTCCGCTGTTGTCCTGGCTCTTGCCGTCTGCTGGTGACTTCTGCACTGCCTCCACTTTGCCCAGGATCTGCATCTTGAGCTTGTTGTATACTTGGCTCGCTTTTTCCATGACCGCTGTGCTGGCTTTATACCGACGGATCTGAGACAGGCAAGGGAAAAGGTCAAGAACAGGAGCCACACAGGAAGAGAGGCAAGTGCCCCACATTTTCATTCATAAGGAAATCCTGACTGAGAAATTTGCTCCTAGCTATTTACAAGACTTGATCAACCGCTACACCCCAACTAGACCACTTTGCTTGTCTACTTCTGCCCGCTTGGTGGTCCCACACATGAGAAGTAAAGCGCGGAGGTTCTCGGTTCTGGCCCTGTTGTGATGGAATGACCTCCCCGTCTCACCCAGAACTGCACAAACTAGATTCAAGAAGGGTCTGAAAACTCCTTTTCTGGACTCTTTTCACCCAAGATCTCTCGAGCTCATGCATGGTGTAAATGTTCATGCACTATGACTTTAAGATCATACCCAGATAAACCTTTACACAGCCGCTACTCCTGTATTGCATGTGAATGTTTGTGTACCTTTTTAAAAAAAAAAGGTAAACTTCTAGGAAGGTGATCAGGATTAGTCCATCTTGAGTTTTGTGCACCTACTCGTGCGATGAACATTGTTTCTTTCTACTTTATGCACCAAACTAGGTTTACTTAATCACATGTCTGCAGATATGTCCCTCTCTCTCCTAATGTAATGCAGAAATTGTATTTTCTCTGAAATGTTGCTTTGGAGAAAAGCATCTGCTAAATGAATAAATGTAAATCCAGTCAGAGACTGCAAACGCAGAACTCCAAGGGGGACTGAAGTAGTACGCAGGGAATCTTTATAACATAAGCGTCAATGGGCACAATCATATGCCACAAGGTTGTGAACACGTATGCACTACCACACACTCAGAGAGAAGCAGACTGACCTTCTTGAGCGTTGTGATGAGGTCGGTGTTCTTCTGCAAGATGTGGCTGGTGACCGGTATGGTACCCAGGTCCTCCAGGGCCTGTAAGCAGCGCTCAATGTCCTGGGGGGGAGAGGAACATCATCATGGGACTGCAGGAAATATGATTTGCTTGTGTTTAGGGCAGTGCAGTTGGTCTCAACTGCCCAGGAAACCTTTGAGAAAGTGTGAACTCGAGAACACGACCACTACTCACCGGACTGTCAACCTTCAGTGCAAACTTGATGTCCATATGGAGCTTCTGTAACTTCTCCTCTGGGCTTGGTTCTGTGGAGACACACTGGGGAGGTGAGATTCTTACTGCTATATGCGAGTGTGTGTGTGAAAAAGAGGGAGAGAGAGGAATTTTGTCTGTGTGCATGCGTCAGGAGCTTGAGGGACTCTTTACCCTTTTTCTTCTCTACTTTCTTCTCCAGGGGGCGCTCTGGCTTGCGTTTGGGCTTTTCAGGCTTGGAGAGCCTGGTCAGAGTTGACAGAATCAGCCTGCATTCCCTTAACCAGAACCATGTTGGTCTTTACGGCACCGAGACACGAATTACACTGTGAACGTGGATTGTACAGGAGCCCAAGAACACCCCTCTGCTGCTGCTCACCTGCTGAGGGACTTCTCTTCTGGACGGTGGACCTTCTTCTCCTTCTTCTCTCTTCCATCCTTCTCTTTCTTTGACTTTGTCTTCTTTTGGCTGTCTGCACGCTTGGGGGGTTTTTTCACCTGGTGAGGGCAGTATTAAGATTTGTTAAGTTAAAATATTAATCCACTAGTTCCTCTTACAAACATTCAAATTATGCAAAACACTTAAATTTTTAATTACATTTTCTTTACTCATCAATTTTAATAAACTGTGGTATGGCACCACCTTTATTGAACTCTTTTCTACTGTGTTTAGATCTCATGTGTAGCATTTTTCAAATGCTGGTGACCAGTCTGAAGGTGATAAACGTTGCACAAGTTTGGGGGATGAATTGGTCAATCAGTACCGAATAGGAATTTGGACAGACAACTATCATTATTCAGTCATTTTAAATTAGTTTTAATAGCATTAATAAACATTTTATGTTGTGGTTACATTTGAGACAGAAATACCCCCAGTGAATAAATCGAGGAAAGTCTACATTATTAAAATTTCATAGATTGTAGATAAGTTAAAAGTGCTCAGATGCTGATAAATGCTGGAAGTTCATGAAATAAAGCGATCAGCAGTGGGCACTGAAACAGCAATCATGGCTATAATAAAAAAGGCTATTATAATATGTGCAAAGCTCTGTCCCGCGTCCACTATGCTTCAGCCACTACATTTATTTCCCCACTTATAATCATAAGCTCAGGAGACTGACAACGTTACACCGATTGTTCTAGCCGCCTTGGTGCTCACCTCAGCTGGGGATGGAGAGTCTGAGTCTGAAGGGGCAGGGATGGGTGCGGGAGGCGGCCTCTTGGTCTTCTTTAGGGGGTGGTCGTCAGGACCCTCATCCGAGCTGCTGCTACTACTGCTGCTGCTGCTCCTGCTCCTCCTGTGACCTCCCTTCTCCTTCTCTTTCCTGCGCTTTTCCTCTTCCTCACGCTCCCTCTCGCGCAGCCGCCGTAGCTCCTCCGCCTCCTCTCGTTTCCGGCGTTCCTCCAGCTCCCGTCGGCGCTCATCGTCACGGCGCTTCCACTCGCTGATGCGGTCCGGCTCGCTGTCACTGCTGGGCAGATGGGACAGAGCGAGGTCGAGGCATCATGTTTCAGGATGGGGACACGGAGGGAGTGGTGGGGGACACACACACCCACCTGTCACTATCGGAGGAGGTGCTGGGGGCTCGGACAGGAGCAGGTTTGGGCTTGCGCCCACGAGGCTTAGCTGGGGGCTTCTCTACTGGGGGAGCGAGAAAGAGACAAAATGTCCCCGTTACCACCATGGAGAGCAGCTTTATTTACAGTTTGCTCTGCTGCTCACACTGAAAGACAATCCTTCCCCAAATGTAAACTACATTCTTCACCCCCCCCACCTCACCCTTCTTTCGTGCTTGGGGGGCCTTCCGTGGTGGTGGGTCTGATTCTGAATCGGATTTGGATTTGAAGCCGGAGCCCGACTCGGACCCAGACAGCGCCGGCCGAGGCTTCTCGTCCGGCTCACCGCGACCCCCACCCTCCTCAAACCCGGACGCAGAGTCAGAGTCAGATGCCGGCTTCTGGAAAAAGGTCAAAGAGGAAATGTAACGGACAGAAACCTTCCTCTCAGTTTGAGCTTTGGGAGGGAAGTGACGGGACACCAATTACAGGTGTCAGAGACGCTGAGGATGAGCTGGAGACGAACAGAGCTGCCCTCTCTCACCTTCCTCCTTCCTCTCCTTGCTCCTCCTCTCCTGCCACCTTTGGCCCCACTCTTCTTCTCTGGAGTGAAATCCTGGAACAAGACACATCAGTGAGGTAGCTGTGTCTACATGTGTCTACAGGTGATTTAGTACGCAGCTTTGGAAGTGTAACAGTGTCAGCGGCATGTAGCGGCTGCAGGTTCGAGTGACACAGGCAGACCGCCCCTATGGCGATTGGGGCAAAGGGGAGAATACCTGGTCGCTGTCCTTGCCGAAGTCCGAGTCTGAAGTGGGGGATGGTTCTGGTTCCGATAGAGAGCCACTCTCCTCCTCTTCCTCCTCCTTACCTCCCTCGACCTCACTGGACGAGCCTCGCGCTCGCTTGAAGGGGGGGCGCTAGAGCAGGGGGAACAGACGGGCAGACCACTGAGCATGACAACTGCTGAGGGGGCACTACTGTAATCAGTGCCGTTTTTACGACGTGAAAAACTAAGACCACACACACCCTTTAGACACATTCCATCCACGTCTGCACGCTTGAGATAACAGTAACCACAGTCACCTTTGGAGCCGGGGCTTTCCTCTTCACCCCGCCTCCTCCACCCCCTGCCCCTCTGCCTCGGTCCTCGCTGCCCGAGTCAAACTCATCCTCGCTCCCGGTTTCTGCTTTCCTGGGCACCACCGCTTCCTCATCTGCATCACTTCCTGCCTCGTTGGCCTCTGCCTCGCTGTCAGAGGAGCTGGCCGGCTGAGGAGACACACAACAAACGGAAGGGAAATTACAGGCTGTCGCCACCCGGCATCGAGTAAAGACCTTGTGGAAGGAGTTGGGGCAGAACAGGGAGCTGCAAAATCACACCAACTCCGTGATCCAGAATTACCACAAGCATGTGTGCCTGCACAGGGATCTCATGCCATGTTAGCACACTCAATGAAAACAATGTCTTACAGCTGGGATGCTGTAGGATGCGTGCGGATTGTTCTCGATCTCCCACAGCCCCTCGTTGAAGCCCTTCCTCTTATTGGGCTTCCCGTAGCGGTCCCGGTATTTCTCATAGGCGAACAGGTCCTTTGGTGCGAGGAAGGCGCTGCGGGAAAGAAAAAACCAGAACAGTAAGAACATTGCAACTAATATTCAGGCTGCCCCTGATTGGCTGGTCAACAACCAGCACTAGACAAACCGACATTAAGGAGCATCCAAACTCTTGACCTTTATTAAGTGAAAAAAGGACAGCGTCTAATTTTAAACAACAAACAGCCAAATAGCCATTTGTATCAAATACAGGGGGTCCTTAGCTTATGACAATAAATGTCAATACTAAATACTAAGAACAATAACAAACAGTGCAGTATTGCTTCATGGTGCACTATTTTCACTTCCACTGTTAAATGCATCGTGTTCTGCCTTTCCTTCTCAACACCACCACAACACTCACCATGTCTCTTGCGATCCACTTTTAATAAAGAGCAACATGCAGAACATACAATAATACACAGGGAAAGATGTTCAACCCCTCGTGCCAAAATCAAGGGGGCTAGACACAGACCAACCATGCCGCAATATTCCATCCCTCCCAAAACCCCACCAAACAAATCCCTTCACAAAAAAAAAAAAAAAAAAAAAAAAAATCCCACATCATGGGATTACAGAAAATAAAGTTTTGAAAACAAAGCTGACAGACACCCAAACGGAAGCAGACAGTGTCGTCACACAGCAGATGGAACGGCCGTCACTAGATATTACAACTGGAGGTAAAGAAATAAGGTTACAGAAATTAAACCTCAAGGGAAATCCAGGATGTCAGCTGTTCTCCTCAGCAACATTCCATTCTATCCTCTAGTGCCACCTACTGGTGGGTAAAGGGGCAGCACATCTGCCATTTTATGACCAAAGCAGAACATGACAACACTGTACCACAACCAGAGGTCTTCGCAGCCAATAGGGGTTAGTGTCCTACAGCCCATTCTTCAAAGAGTCAAGCCCTGGTGCCATCCACCAGCACCACTAAACCAATAAAGAAAAATGTTATTACAGATGGTCAACATTGTCTCTTGCGATCCACAATTCTCCAGAACTGATAGCTACATGACTCTCCTCGCCAGGGCTACAAATTCCACAAAGAAACTCCACTCCGTTCTGAACTCAGCAGCTAGAATCCTGGTCAAGGTCTGTGCGAGAGACCATACCACAGAGGTGTTCGAATCCACTTCTACATCCTCATAGGACAGCCAGGCAGAAGAAAAGTTTCTTTCCCCAAGCCATCTACCTCATGAACAGCTAAATCCCCCCTAGAGAGTAAACCAGTGCAATACACAACGCTATTTATAATTCTATCCATTTATCACATCATATGTCTTACTCACATTCCATTGCATTTGTATAGAACATACCTGTACATACATATAATGTCTAGTGACTATTTATGTATATTGGGTACTTTATATTTTTTATATATTTTTTATCCTTTATTCACATATTCTATCTTCTCATCTGCATCCTGTCACTGTCATTCTGTCTGCGCTGTGGAAGTTTCTTTCTGTCACCAAGACAAATTCCTTGTATGTGTGAACATACTTGGCAATAAAGCTCGTTCTGATTCTGATATTCCCGTGTACAGCTGTACACGCCTGGCACCTGTGTGCCTTTCCAGTGCTCCATAAGTGAACCCCCCCCCCCTCCCAAAACACTCTCCCTTCTCCTCACTCCACTCTTACAGGTTCCTCCAACTGCTCTATACTTCTTGTGAAATCCTGTAGTGTTTTCTCCTTCTGGTCACCAAACTGTGGAATTCTCTTACTGTGAAGACCTTTAAATCCAGCCTTAAAATCAACATGTTCTCAATTATTCTGTTCAAACATTTGTGCATTTCTTTTCCGCCCCTCATTTCTTAGTTTTATAAGCTCTATATTAGTTTGCTGGTTAGTTTTGTTGAGGCTTTGTTATTTTTATGCCAGCCCTTATTGTAAATGTGTTATTTTATCATTGTACCATATTTATTATTCTTCCTGTAAAGTACCTTGAGAAGCTGCTCTTAAACGCACTGTATAAAAGCACAAATTACTTCCTGTTCAAAAGGAGCATTACAAGACATAAATATTAAAATAGTTCAGATATATTCATGATACAATTATTGGACCATAAATATTTCTGAACTACCATTCATCAGATTCTTATGATCCAATGATTGGAAATGCCCACTAAGTTACTGCTTGGAGACATGAATAAACACAATTCACAATAAAGAAAAACAGAATTACACATCTTTCAATAATTCCACAATGCACTGGAAAAGACACCTTCAGAAACTCAATTCAATATAAAAGCAGGAAAACAATACTGCAACAATTTATAAGTAAAGGACATTTATTCTGTCACACAGAAAAGAATAGTTGAAAAATGTGCCTTTTCCTTAAACTCAGGGCTCTCAATCTGGGGGTCTGCAGAAGGGCTTCAGGGGGCCAGAGAAGCACAGGCTTGTTTTGGAAATAACATTTAAAAAAAAATGTGCCAGCAGGAAGTGGCTACAGCTGGTGCCTCTGGACATCATAGGTTCAAATCCTCCCTCAAGCAAGTTACTCACTCTGAATTTCTCCAGTAAAAGTTACCCAGCTGCACAAATCAGTAAATAAGTAGCTTCACATTACAAATCACTTGAGAAAACCACTAGACAAAAAAGGGAAGTAAAATAAAAATTATTATGCTGTGCCATAGTTCTATATAACCAGAACCAAATTTCAGAGCCATAAATTGAGTGCAGTATTTTCTCAATATTTCTTTATGGACATTAGGGTCATTCCCCTAGGAGGGTCCTTACCATTCGTCAGATTCTTAAAGGGGTCCGTGGCCTAGACAAGGTAAGAACCTCTGGAGTACCAGTAGTCAGGGCCGCTCTGACTATCCTCGGACACACACGACCCATCCAGTACTCACGTCTCGTGGGTCCCGAAGAAGAAGATGGGGATTTTACTGGGAGGAGGTTTCACAGCCCCTTCAGCGACGTCCTCAATCTGAGACACAGAGACAGACAGACAGACAGACAGACGGGGGTGAAATATGACAGCAAAAAGAGAACCACTTAAGCAGCCATCAGATCCCTTTCTTTCATCGCTCCGTCTGACAGCAGCACACCTGGACACACGTGCTGATCCTAAACAGACAGTACAGAGCACACACACACACACACACCTCAGCGCTGCATCATCATGTGTTCTTTACTGTGTCTTCTGGCTAAGAAACTTTGTTGCATCTGAAACCAGTCTTAAAACCACACAGGTTTACTAAGAGAATCCCGTTCAGAAAATTCTGGAAGCACACAACACAACCCATCATGATCATGCCATGATGATGCCGGGACTGCAGCAGGTGTATTCATTACCGCCCGCAAGAACACACACGCTTGCAGCCTTGCTTCCACAACTAGTAAAATATTATCACAAAATTACATTAATAGCGAACATTATGAACTAAGCGGTTGGTTTTAAAAAGACTGGGGGCGTTTCGATGGTGCACCGCCGCGGCCCTGCTGCGAGTGCAGGACGGACGGACACACACACACACACACACACACACACACACACACACACACACACACACACAGAGCGAATGCAAATAGGCAGACCGTGCAGCGCAACACCGTTACGGTATGGCGCGCGCGCACTGCCTCTTTCCCCCCCACTTCCCGCCCGCCCCCCTCGGCGATGGCGCGCGCGCGGCGGGCTCACCCGGGCCGGCCAGTGCGGGTACCCCTTCATCTTGGCGAACACCAGGTCGCCGGGCTGGAAGTTGTGCGGCATCTTCTCTTGTCTCCGCCTGCCTGTGAGCCCCAGTGAGCCCGCTCGTCACACCTCGGCCTCCTCCGGGAGTTTATCCTTATGACTACTCGTGCTACCACCTCAATTATAACTATTATTCGTGCTGCAGACCCCCCCCCGCTTTCAGGCCGACCCGCGACACGCAGCTCGAGACGGCGGCCGAGTCGGACTGCGGCTTCCTGCAACTCTCGGTGTTACGGAGCGGATGTCCCGCCCACACATACTGTTTTTTCCATTGGTCTTCGGTACAGTCACTCAGACCTCTCGGCGAATGGCATCGCGCGGTGTGGAAACTGCAAAGTGAGTCCGACCTATAATGGTAATTAACCATATTTAAGGTTATTCCGCCTTCGTGAGCATTAATGCAAGTGTTTGAAGTTAAAGTATTGTCAGTGCAAGGTAGCGACACTCAGGAAACTATAAACCCCATTTTAAAGTGGTACTTCCCATAATTTAGGTTGTAATACTGCAATGCTGTTCAGGTTTAAAGTGATTTAAGTCGCCTGATCTAATATTTATTACATTTACTGTTAATATTAAAGTTTTCTGAACTCTGTGTAGCGTCATCAGCCCACACACCTCACGCTCACCTTGGGTGGTTTACACTGCTAGATACACTACTTACACTGGCTCACTCATCCATACATCAGTGGAACACACTCTCTGTCACACACACACTCACGCTTACAATGGGTGATTAATTTTTTTTAGAGTCACCACTCCACGAACAGCATGTCTTTGAAGGTGGGAGGAAACCGGAGCACCAGGTGGAAATGCAGACACTGGAAAGCATGTAAGCGGGTATCGATTGGAACAATTCTACTGTTCCACTGCTGTAACGAGATCTTAAGCAAATATTTCGAACAAACTAACATAATTACATTTATATATGTGTGGGCACCACACTAAAGTGATGTTTATGGATGTAGCTCTGTCTGATCTGAGTTTATTTGCATACTGAATGTTCTTTATCTTTTATTCATTTCGCGCTGTGATGTGAATTGATTTAATCATGTTTCATCTGCGGTGCAATTTCGAGTAAAAAGGTCGACAGCGCTTTAAATGATGCCTTGTGTCACATTGTTATTAATTTAACGTGTGCTCAGTTCGAGTAATGCTATTTCACACAAAAATACACACACACAAAGCGTGCAGTAGTAGTTACAGTAAGCACATACACAAGATTAAGATCAAAACATTGATTAATTTACAAACATTTTCTCCAAAAAAGTTTCCTGTCATTTGCCGGATTGGGGTTTTTATGCTGTATTTTACCATTTTCTGCTTTCCTCTGTTTACTTGACTGAATTTCTTTTTGTATATTTCAAATTTTAGAAATTTATCGTAAAAAACTGAGTGAGTTCGTGTGAACTGCAAGTCAGTCACTGACTCAGTGCTACTAAACTACTAAATAAATTTTGAATCTTATTGTCATTTTCTCTCAGAAAAGCTTACCTCATGTTTAACTGTTTAATATTATGTTCTGCTAATACTAAATTAAAATAAGCAGAAAGAAAAATGGCATAAGTTTAGAATTAAATATATGTACACAGTATTGATTTCGCTGACCGTTTTGATGATCACGTGATCGAGTGTGGAAGACGCTGAGTGAATCCTTGCGCTTATCAGATGAACGTTTTCCTCCACACGCCTTCCTTTGGTGTACACCGGGAAATGTCGTTTACTGATTCGCGTTGCGCTCACACCTTGAACGAGCAGACGCGCCAAAAGAACTACATGTCCCGAAATGCACCTTGGCACCTTTCCACTACTCAAGAACGTAGCGGGCGTATCCCGAGCAGGATCGAGTCTCAGGTATCAACATTGTTATTTGAACACAAACCGATTCTTAGCACAATGATAAGGAAGAAACATACAACGAACAGACGCCTTGGAAACAGTTACTGTAACCTTGTGATGTTTTCCCACTGCATCAGAAATGTTCTCCTGAGTCCTGGACAGTGAAAGCATCCTGTGCTGTGTATATTATTCTCGTCTCCGACGGATGGAGGAGTGATGCTGCTGTGGTTAGCAAGTTACAGGTGTCTGAAAAAGTGAAAATATCATTCCTGAGACTGATTGGGGCATTTTGCGTTACTGATTATAAGAGAGCAGGTAAAGGCAAACAGAAAGGATGTGCTTCTTGTTTCAGGCCACCAGCACTGAGCTCCAAACTCTGGAACTTGTTGTGTGGAGCAGCTGAGTGTTGTTGTGCACATCCTCATCCTCATCCTCCTCATCATCATCATCTCTCCATCCTCCTGGGCTCCTCCTCTGCTCCAGACGAATCGACCGGCAGGGCGAAAGTGCAGCACCGAGCTCTTCGGGCAGATCAAAAAGACCCCGTGACGCCGTTGCAGCGGTGGCTGGTAGCGTAGTGATTACAAGTGCTGCCTTTGGACCGAAAGGTCGCGGGTTTGAATCCTACTTCCTGCTGTGGTACCCTTGAGCAAGGTACTTACCCAAAGTGCTCTGCTAAAATTACCCAGCTGTAGCAGGGGGTGCAGTCGTAAGTATCTTAGCGTTGCAAATCGCTTTGGAGAAAAGCGTCGACTAGATGAATTAGTCCAGTGCTCTGCACTGCTCTGTCTTTCTTTCTTTCTTTTTTTCTCCCACTAAAGGGCTAAATCTCACTCGCAGCTTGTTTCTGTTTTGTAAACAGGGTACAAAAGCTGGAGAGACAGAGGTTCACACGATGCCAGGTGAGTCTTTATGGGTACAGGCTGTAAACTGTCTGTGTCGCACACCTCACCCTACCTCTTTGTCCCTCACCGTTGGTGTGCGTTTGTCGCACCTCAGAGCGGCTCAACAACTTCCCCCCCCTGCCTGCCATCCTACCCGTCAAGCCCTGCTTCTACCAGAATGTGGAGGAGGAGATTCCCGCCCAGCACCAGCAGCTCGTTCGCCGGGTGTATAACCTCTGGATCTGTGAGTGCAGTGGCCACTGCCATGAGTCTGAATCGGCTTTGTCCTTCGCTCGTAGTGACACTCCCCCCTCTCCCCCCCTCCCCGCAGTGTACTCAGTCACACTGTGCGTGAACGTGGTGTCATGCGTTGCCTGGTGGGCCGGTGGTGGCAGCGGGGTTAATTTTGGCCTTGCGCTACTCTGGCTGCTCCTCTTCAGCCCCTGCAGTTACATCTGCTGGTTCAGGCCGCTGTACAAGGCTTTTCGGTGAGTTCTGGTCCGGTGCGCGTGAGGGAAGGCCTGGGGACCGGCGGAGTCTGCTACAGAGCCGGAAACGAACAGGAGAAAGGGACAGTAAGACCACTTTCTCTTTTCCCACAGGGCAGACAGTTCCTTCAACTTCATGGTCTTCTTCTACGTCTTCTTCCTCCAGTGCGTCCTCGTAGTCATCCAGGCCGTGGGCATCTCGGGGTGGGGTGCCAGGTGAGCGTCCGCGTGCTTTAGAACTGTCATAGGCCACCGAGGTGATGGGTTCTATGGACTTGCGTGACATTCTTGTGGTGTATGAGGTGCTGGCCTGGAAATTCTTGCGTCAGTGCTGTTTTCTGTGGCCCTGAGAGTATAACTCACCTCTACCCCTCTGCCTTTATACCCTCCCTCCCTCCTGCTGGTGCCCCCAGCGGCTGGGTCGCGACCATCCTCTTTTTCAGTGACAATGTTGGCTCTGCCGTGGTGATGCTCCTGTCTGCACTTCTCTTCACCGCAGTGGCCGTGTTGATGGGCCTGGTCTTCATCAAGGTGAGTCATGAACCTCAGGGCACAGAGAGAAAGAAAAGACAGTGCAGACCCTTAAAGCTCAACCTGCTCAAACCAGCCTTTTCAGCTCTGCTGCTGCATATAAGCATACCTGTTTTTTTTTTTTTTTTTATAGGAGTACTTCTCTAGATAGTAGGTCACCTGACCTGGTGCTTCAGGGGGCAACCAGACACCAATTACCGAATTACATTAAACCTCCAGGGACTATATCTGTTCATAGCTCCCCTAATTCAAAAACTTTACTTATAATACATCTTTGTGTGGCACAAATCTCAGCATGTTTTCCACTACATGATGACGATTGCAGATGTGTTTACGTCAAAAACACACGCAGCCATGCACAAACATACCGCAGAGTGTCCGGTGGTCACGACCCCGCTGTCTGACCTTGTCGTTTCCCGGCAGGTGCACCGCTTGTACCGAGGTGGAGGGGGCAGCCTTCAGCGCGCCCAGGAAGAATGGAACAGTGGTGCCTGGAAGAGCACTCCTGCCAGGGAAGCCGATTTCAACACCATCTCGAGTGGACCCAGCCTGCCCCAGTACCCCACCGCCGTACCCAGCTACCCTGACAACGGACCGTGGTGATACTCTGATTGCCCGGTAGAGGGACACACAGAGCAGACCAGTGTTCGTCTGGCCGGGAAGCCTGGAAAAGCAGCTACAGCTCTGGATAACATACTCGCATGTAAACAGTTAGTGCTCTGCTGGAGGGAAATGCCATGTGGCAAACAGACCGCTGCCTTATTAACACTACACCCTGTTGTTAGCATTACCGTGTTTTGATACGACTGATTAAAAAGGATCCTTCGCCTTTCTTTGTGGAAGAAATAGAATGATCACAAATGAGCAGCACATTTCTGTCGATATTCTGCCATACAGAGTGTGAGTTTGTCAAAACTGGGAGCGCGTCACCTGCTCACAACACACAGCATACCTAGGGCCGTCTCCTCAGATCTGTGCTTTTATGTAAATCAAAAGTTGCGTAGCGAGTTGTAACATTTTGATTCTCAATATCAAAACACTGATTTATTGATTCAGCAGTCTGGTAGTAAAATAGCCACATTAATAGCATGAAGAAAATAATCAATATACACGTCTAATTAGCTTTGCCTTTCCAGGCCTCTCACAACACACACACACGTAAACAATGGCCTTTCAGTTAATTACAGAAGCTCACTTGGTGTACAGATCAGTTAGGATGGGGGCATCAGCTTTACTTTTGTTCTGCTAAGATTGCTGAAAATCATTATAAGTAACTTATGACCAGCAAGTGGGAAGTTCTGGGTGGGTAGCTTCTCTTTCACCTTGCAAGCATCCTTCTCAAAACGACATAGCATGCAAAATGATGCCATTTATAAGCCCAATTCTGGTTTGGAGGAGTAGCAGGACTGTGACGTGCGACACAGTGTCTTGTGATCCTAGATGGTGTTTCAAGTGATGTTTCTACAATAACTGTAAATGCAATGTCCACATATCTTGGCAGCTCGACCTCCCTCTGCCCGAAAAGGCTGTAAAGCGTCCGGTCTTTGGGCTCCGACACCGACCAGGTGATGGAGTGCAGAGCTGCAGAAATTGCTCGAGACCCTGTCCGCTCTCTGCTCTGTGTTTATCGGTTGTTCCCTCACCTTGGAAAAGTAGGAAACACGAGTCAGTTTTCAGTGGGAAGCTTTGCATGAAAAGTGTGCTGCACGCATCCGTCACGCTCCCACTTTACCTTCTCATTTCCAGCGGTGGTCGGTGTTGGTGCAGGGCTGCTCATGCGCCGCAACTGCATCCACTTAATTCTCACCGGGAAGGCACGTAGTGGTCATGTGCAGACTTACTATGGCTACAGCCCTAGAGCTCACTGACAGGGTCTCCCCCCGGTCAGTGCTCTGGGGATTGGTCATCTCGACGTCTCCAAGTTGCATCTGTTTACGATACTAACAGGTCCCTCTGATGCTTTCCCAGTGCGTCATCTCATTCTTATAGTTCTACTTCTCATGTAACTTTTTGTCAGCGAGATATGTTTGAGGTATTTACATTCATATACACTCGTCCCCCGTTGTCTCCTGATACCTGGTTTGTTCACGTGTCAATAATTAACACCAGTCATCGTTAACCGGTCCAGATTTGATTTTCATATATCTGGCCCATGATATCGGACCGGGGCGAATTGGAAGTTCTCCCCATAACAATGGAACAATTAATTTCCTTACCTGGTTTGTTGATATTCGTTCCGTTTTCAGGGATGAATTAGGACTGCTTAACGGGGATGAGTGTAATTCACTTTTTTGTATATATTTACATGTAACTTGATATTTTTCTGTTTTTTTTTTTTTTTGTATAAGATAAAATACATTAGTAGCATGAAAGGCAGAATCATTATGCCTGCATCTCACTGAATCATATTATGTCAGAGACGCCGTCTTCTTTCCAGCAACACCGACAGTTGTGTATGTATTGCTCTAGAGAAACAATGCAAAAACGCAGAGTGTATTGCTCTAAAGGAATTCCTTCATACCCAAGTCCTGCTAGCTTTATTTATATGGACAGTACACTGGATTTTAATGTTTTGTTTCACGTATCTGAAATAGAGCACGTTGTCAGCTATATAGTCGCTTCTTTTTACAAGTACACACTTTTGATGTAGCTGGTGTATGTGATCAGAGACTGCTTGAGGCCCATTAAACGGCTCCATTTAAAACTTTGTCAGCAGTGAAACGCTGTGATTTTTTTTTTCTGACTGCTGCGAGCAGTCGTCACACATAGACACTTTATTTTCTAACACTACCAGCTTTCTCATAATTATTGCTAGCACTATATTATCTGTGTTATGACTCTCATCACTACACTGTGGTTTTAATTCCAAGGTTGGGTTGGTGTGGACATAAGAAAGGTTATCGTTCCTGTATCGTGCCTGTGTCCGAGGGTAGCAACTCCCCCAGGGCTGACAGACACTCAAGGCACCCATCACACCTCATCATCAGTTTACTGTACCTCCTTTTACCGTAAAGGACTTTGGGAAAGTGCCTATAAGGAAGCACTATGACTCAAGACTTAATACTATTACTGACAGGCCACAGGTGCAGTAGCTGTGCTTGGTATTGCCGTTTGACTGCAGTGTGATTTTCGAGCAGCTTGTAGGTTTACAGGATGGCTGATTGTCGGACAACGGGCTGCAGGAGGGGGTTCCATGTACATCAGCAACAAGGCATACGGAGGTAGCCGTGGTACAGGTTCCAGCCCAACAGGATGGCTAGAGCTGCCGCAAGAGCCACCACCAGCACCTGCAGAGCCACGGCAAGGAAATCCTTGACTACCGACAGCTGGTAGATGGCCAGCGTGGTGGTGTACCTCCGCCCCTTTGTTGACTCCACAGACCGACACTCGTACCGGCCAGCTGTGGCCGCTGATGTCCTCAGGATCAGGAGACTGTTCTCAGAGATGTAGTCTCCACTGGACAGCTTCAGCGGCTGGTTGTCCCTCAGCCAGTGCACCACTGCATTGTTGGAGCGCCTCTGGCAAGGCAGCTTTACGCTGTTCCCCACACCGAATGGCATGTTCTCTGGCTCCACAGGCTCTGGAACACACACACACACACACACACAGATACACACCCAGAGAGCACTGGTAGCTTGTTGCTTTGGAATCTACAATCTGGGATGTAGATCTTCCACGGCATGGAAATGAGATAAAATGACAAAAAAATCTGATCAAACAATGTCAAGCAGCTGCTAAAAACCTAGACTGACAGCACCATGTCAGCTCTTCTGATCACATTTTTTTATTTCCTTTGTAATGAATTGATGTGGTATTTTTGTTCAAAGTGAAACCTGTCATGTTTCCAATGGAACGGCATTGTGATGTCTGTATTCCTTGTTACTCAGGAGGTATTCGCACCTGGGATGGGACAGGTAGAGGCATCCGCGTCCTTAACACTCTGAATCAGGTTCCTAAAGGATGAAACATCAGCACGACAAATGATGTGGTCAAACGGTCATACAGCTGCTGGCCAAAGACACATTAAAGATTTCCTTGTACAGGTTGGTACCAGGGTATCGTACCGGGTTTGAAGTGACTGCAAATGTGGCAGCGCAGTGCAACGACCCTCAGCGAGGCTCCACGCGCAGTAGGGGTCCCTGGCCAAGACACAGTCAAGACACGATCGATAGCGACCGCACACACTCAGGGATACCTGGGCAGCACCGTGCGATGAACCTGCATACAGCTGTCCCTGAGCGGGTAGAGAGAGAGAGAGAGAGACACACACACACACGTAAAACAAACAGGTGTTAAGGCTCTGCAAAGTTTAGCACTAGTGTGATAAAACGGTGATCCGACAGTAAAGGACTCGGATTATGTTACCGTGGCAACAGAGAGACGCAGGATCTCAATGGGCACAGGCTGGTGGAACAGCTGCATCTCCTCGATGATGACCATTTCTCCATCATAGTTGACAGCTTTCTGGACAAACCCATTATCTGTAGGAGAAGATTGTGAGCTGTCTCTACGGCTGCCTGTGTGTGTGTGTGTGTGTGTGTGTGTGTGTGTGTGTGTGTGTGCGCGCGCGCGCGAGATGCACATGGGAGGCAGACCTGTGCCGACAAACATGACAGTGTAGTTTTGGCCATCGAGCGCCGTCACTCTGTCCACCACAATGCGAGTGAACGCAGCTCCCCGTTTCACAAGCAGGGGGCGTCCCGACAAGGGCTCAACCGCTGGATCCATGAGCGGTTGGGTCTGAACAAACTGCAGCACTTTGTCCGGCAGGTCCAGCGTGGTCATGATGCCCATCTGTTTCGCGGTGTTGTCAATGCACTGCACAGACATCAGACGCTGTTGTCACACACTCCTCAGGACACGGTTGACCAAGCCAGGAGAGCACACCACCACCAATCCCGTGTCAAAAGGAAGGGACTCACTGCTCCAGGCCGAGGAACAGGCAGCTCTCCGCTGTACATGACCCACTTGGTGTGGGACGTCTCCACGGTGACGGGTGTCTTGAACTTCCCCTTGGAGAAAACGTCACCCACAGCTGTCACGCTGTAGGCGCACACTGCTGAGAGGTCTACAGAGGCTCTGCCACGTGAAGAGCAAGGGGGCAGTGAGGGAGTTTAGGGGGACACATGGAAGACACCTTTCAGTGGGACGTCACTGGAGATCCCAACACTGGCAAGTTGACAGTCACCATGTTCCTACAGAGTTGGGTGTGTTTCACTCACGACTGGGGTGTGAACACTGCGTAGAAAACACTGTTCCTCCAGTCGCTGTCGCGCCACAGGAAGACGTCCTGGACAAGGAAGGGGAGGCTGGGCTCCAGGACAGGGCAGTCAAGGCGGGCCTTCAGGAACGAAGTCCACTTGTTATGTAGGATCCGCTGTCCCCCCATGTCCCCCTGAGGCACAAGTCAAACAAATGTGCGGTAATCCATATGGAAACGGAACCCTCTGGAAAACAGCGCAAGGACACAGCGGTCAACCCCAGAATGGCACGCGGATTAGAGGTGGACCACACCTTACAGACGCGGGCAACGCGTGACACTGCCAGCTTGCTGGAGAAGTCGTATTCCACGGCGATCTCGCTGAAGAAGAGATACACCTTGTCATCGTCCCCCTCCACGCTGCCCACACTCTCTGGGACCTCCACCATGGAGACAAACTGGGGCTCTGTAATCACGGTGCAGAGAGCCCTGTTTCTAATCCACTCAAGACACGGACTGATGGGTGGACATATCCAAGTACCAAGAGAGTGTGACTGACAGGACACTCCACTGGCTTTCTAAATCACCCACAGCTACTTCGGTTGAACAGGAGGGGTCAGTAGACCAGCAAGGAGAGAAGAAGCGCAGGAGGGACGTGCGAGACGGACCGTAAAACAACAACAGAATGTTGTGAGTCTTGAGAATTTTGTTGAACTTGCGCTGCAATGCCATCTCACTGCCCAGGAAGTTCATGGCGGTGGCTGAGTAGATAGCTCCATCTGGGGAGGGGATACAGTGACCGTTATAAACAGAGCTGCTTTATAACAGCCCCGGTCTTCCATCAACAGCAAAAGCATGAGACACTTGTCCCGTCTGGGACTGTCCAGACCAAAGGTGAAGACCACTCAAAGTGTGGGTTGCTCACACTGAGCTCATGCTAGCCCTACAAATCTACCTCCTGAAACACACAAAGACACACAGTATGATCTGTGTTACCACATTCCAGCCAACTGATGGTGCCTGAAAAGGACTTTACCCATCATGAGGAAAAGAGCAGGCCAACGTACCAACTATGAGAGAAGAGTATCTTTGGTAGGGGTCATAGGGACATATTCCTTTGCCGTCCTCCGTCGTGTTCAGCAGCAAGAGCTGTCCGCCTTCATAAGTCTGTAAATATCCATAAATGTCCACACGAGATGCACGAAACAGGGGAATTTTACCATAAATGGAAGCATATATGACATCTCACAGAGGTTCAATGGCTCAGAGGTTCCCATGTTTTTTGGAAAACGGAAGATAGCTGGCAAGGTTAAGGACAAACGCTCCAGCAAGTGCAGAGCAGCCAATAGCAGGTGGCATCCTTGTGGCGAAGATGGGAAGATGGGTCTCCACCATCCCCGGCCCCCCGCACGCTCACCATATAGCCGCAGGTCGGACTGAAGGCGTTGGTCCCACACACGTACATTCGGCCATCCTTCAGCACGTGCAGGATGAGGATGTAGTTCCAGCAGTCCATCTGCAAACAGAAAGGGAAGCAACCAGGTGAAGCCCCTGTGGCCCAAGAGGGACCACCCCAGACTGGGCTTTGACATAAAGCATAGTGGAGCTCAGCAGCACAACAGACACTTACCAGGGTTTTTCCTTTATCGGTACACTCCGCTTGTTTGTCCTGTGTGACAGCCCACTGCACCTGTGGCACAAAGACAGCTGAGGACAGCAGACCCACACACAGACACCTAGAAGGATGTCCAAACGGACACTGTGGTGTTGTACGCCTCTGGGTGGCAAGTCCTACCTCAGCTGTCTTGCGTGAGATGTTCCTCAGGTCCAGGCCATAAACAGCCTCTCTGGCTCCCAGCAGCAGGAGCCCCAGGTCCTCTCTGAGCAGCATGGATGAGTAGTTCCAGACCCCGTCCACCCTGAATAGGGTGATACTGCCATCTGGAGGGAAATCACAGTGAGAAACATCCATCACCAACTGTCAAGAGTCCACAGTGTTCACAGGAAACTGTCCCTGATGCTAGTGAAATGTTGCTGAGCAGAGCTACTCCCACTTGGACAGGGCAGGATCATGTTCTTTGTCTTCGCCAATGTGCTCCACACCATGCAGCCTGGGCTGCTGGGAGAGAAGCTTTGGTCGCTGCTCGTGGACACATTATTAATGTGCTGGATTTTGGACTGCCCGACTGTGTATGACATGTTGTCATCTGTTCCATTCCTCTTCAACCTGTACACACTGATCTTCAGGCTCAGCCCTTGGTTGTGTCATCTGCGGGTCAACATCAGGCAGACCATGGAGATGGTCATGGACTTACAGAAGAAGCAAGGGTCTACTGTGTTGTGTCCACTGATGCAGGAGTGGTGCAGCAGCAAAGAGTCTCTCCCCAAAAGTGCCAGAGTCACCTCTGCTTTCTCAGGAAGCTCTGGTCTCTTGAACCATGTAGGTCCCTGCTGTAGATGTTTTACCAGCCTGCTCGAGTGGGTTTGTTCTGTATGGCGGACCAGCGGCATTTATGAACTCAAGAAATGAAATCAAGAAGTCGCCCAGGACTTTTAAAGAGACAGACTGGCATCTTGAAGCTTCTGGGACGTCAACCAGTGCAGCCATAGAACCTGTCTGACCGAGTCCGGTCTCCTCGAGGTGTACTCCATATTCCCCGTGCGTTCCTCCAAACTGCCGTCCAAAGCATTCCTCGCTCCCCCCGTTACCCTCTTCTCCAGGTTCTGAAGTCTCAGTGTCTCCAGAGTTTCCGTGTCTTCCAGTTTCCCAAAGTAAGCCGATCTCTGCTCCCTCAAGTCCCAGCGTTTCTCTGTCTCTTAGTGACCATCACATTACCAGCAAACAAGAGCTGCACCAACCACCTGCTGCACTTTGCACTTGTAAACCTTACGTGCGCTTGAGGCCACCACTGTCCACATCTCCGCATGATCGTGACACATTCTGTTCGCAGGAACACGATATTTTGCAAACATTCACGCACATTCAGAAGGTGGAGAACAGCAACAGAGCAGAGAGCCCAAGTGGACGGAGTCCTCACCGTTATAGGACACGGTCTTGCGTGGGACGACGCTACCGGGTGGACCATCCCCACAGACCGTATGGAAGTCCAGCAGGCCAGAGAGAAGGAGCAAACCCAGGGGGGGCAATGGAAGCATGGCTCAGGGGCGCCACTGGCTGATGTAAAAGCGTGTCGTCCTTGAACCTTTCAGTCTGCAGCATGTCCCTCTATACCTGTGAATATCACACTTTGCACATCACCACTGTCCACCTTGTCAACCAGGTGACTCTACTGCACACCCACAGATGACTAGTTTTATTACCATAAAGCTAACCGCAGTATGTGAGACTTTTTCAGCGTTTCCACGGCACTTGTGTGGACTGCATGTTTTCTCTCGAGGGAAAATACTTTTCTTGGTGACTCTGCGTAGTTCTGAGACTCACAGCTTCCGGAGGTACCAGCGCAGCTTAGTTTCACTCACTTTTTGACGGGCTCAGCGTCACATTAACGGCTAATGTAGGATTCTCAATAACCTCGGTAACTGTTATCACTTCAGCAGGGTAGGGGGTTTTTTTTGGTTGCCATGGAAACGAGACGCGTGTTTGTGTCGGACAGAACAGCGCACGCAAAACGTGCCTTCGCAGTGCGGTGCGGTACCGCCGTGGACCGCTGTGGGGCGCTCTCGCTTTCCGCGCAACATTCATTATGATTAATTATTATATAGACGATTTTTTTTTTTTTTTTTAGCAGAACCGGGTCGCAACTGCAGAAAGACGGAAAACGGGAGCTACACGAGAAAAGACTAACAATATTCAAATGTCATGAATGACAAATCATATATAAGAAGGAAAGTATGAAAAAGAGTAGCAGAGAGACGGATGAATGCAGCACAGTGACAAAATGATACAAAATCTCGCAGAATCGCTTACGTAGCTCAGTCTTAACAAGTACCAGAAAGTGACCAAATCTTGCAAAATTCACCAGAGTGATGGAGCTCAGATATGTGGGGGGGGGGGGAATGTCTGCTTTGGGAAAGAGCTGAGATGGGGGATGGGGGGGGGGGGGGGTCTTGGAGTGACACTGGGACACTTTTGGCACTTTTGGTGGTTCTACGTTCATTTTATGTTTATTTCGCGCGCAGCTTTACCATCCCATTTGAAACGGGTTCCAAACTGATTTTTTTTTACCATTAAATAAGTTCAGTTTATTGCATTTATTTATTCACATTGTTTATTACCTAAATTCCTAGTGCAGCTCTACTCGATCGTGATGAAAAGACCTCTCAGCTGGGAGCTGCCCTTTCCGTTCCTCCCTGTGATCCAGGTTCACTTTTCCAGCACTTTTACACGCAGGAGTCGCTTTACCTGGTTCAGACGCAACAGGCCAGTTCTCACTTCCCCTCCTTTTTTTTTTTTTCCTTTTCACTCACTTATTTTATCACAAAGTAACCTATGAGCAACCTCACCGCACGCCAGGATGGTCACCAGCTGTCCACACGGCAACGGGAGCAGAGCGTGCACCATCCGCTCTGAATCACGTTCTGCGTTTTATTATTGGGCAGCAGGTAGCGTGGTGGTTAGGGACGCTGCCTCGGAAGTCCCAGGTTTGAATCTCGGCTTCTGCTCTAGTACCCTCGATCAAGGTTCTTACACTTTTTTCTAAAGTAAAAAACATGAGTGACCTCATGTGGACAAAAGGTTGGAGAGAAACCAGCCTGGGACCCAAAATAAGGATTTCCAAAGGATTTCCCTTAAGGATAATAATGAGGATATAAGGATAATAAGGATTTCAAGGGGATTTCAAACGGATTTCCCTTACCTCCTGCGTGGCGCTCGGTGTCCGAGACGGTCCCCAGGCCGGCTCCTAAGATCACGGTCAGACGTTGAGATTCGAGTCACGGCACCAAGACTCGCGGAAGAAACTCATCTGAAGAATGTTTCGGAGGCTATCGCCAAGGGGGAATAACTTGTATCGTACTCACAGGGCTTCTCACTCAACACTTTTCCCAAGGTAGAACTTTGACAAGAAGATCTTGTCACACAAGGCCAGCTTAAAGCTTCCATGACATTTCATTTTGCAAAATTCTACATTGTAATTTTTGGACATTCCGAAGTGGTGAGAAAAGGTCATCATCAACCTCTCTTCTTTGGAAGAACTCAGTCAACAAAGTGAGAAAAAGCTTGGAATAAATAAAGCAAATGTTTAAATGTTAATTCAATCATTTGGACATTATCAGCAAATGTTTCAGTAACGCTGATCACACTGGTTCGGAGCCTGTCCTACTAAAGGTTCATTCATTTTTTCCACTAATCGTGCATAATTCCTGCCCAAAACGTTAACACAGAGAAAACTAAGTGCAGAATGTCAGTTCTGCTCTGCACACCTTTAAATACAGGTTTAAGACCCACATGTTCAAAATCACTTATCATATGTAACACATTTGCCAGCTTAATTTTCAGCCCATTTCTGCTCATTTACCTTAATATTATTTTCTATAGCTGTTCCACTGTTTTACTGTGTTGTTCGTGAACGACTCGGTGGCACAACAAATGTTTTGCAGCTCCTGAGCCGTGGGTTCTAATCCCACTCAGTCTGTGAAGTATGCATGTTCTCCCTGTGTTTAGGTTTCCTCTGACAGTCCAAAGATGTGTGTTCCAGGTGAATAGGAGACTCTGACCTGCTTTCTGTGTGTGTGGTCAACCGGCCCCTTGTGTACCAGGGTGTATGAATACAAACTTCACCCCATGTATGGATGGGGACATCAGAGAGCAGCAGCTCCACCTCAACAATAATCTCCAACCCACTCTTTACAGTGCCCACCGTAGTAAACGTAGTATCCGAGAGTGAATGTTCGTCAAGGAGCTGCTCGTGCAGTGCTGGAGCTCCACACGATACCGTGTTTCAGTGTAGAGGCCAAAAGACAGCAAAGGCGAGAGGAGTGTCAGGGGAACGAGAAGCAATGAAAAACACGTCAGTTAATACGCTTGCACACGTATGTCACAAATCCACACACCCTGCAAAAACAAAACACGAGGCCGTGACGGGGCAGTTCTCGCACCAAGATTCGCCCCACGCTGCTCTTTGCTCCAGGGGTCATCTGAGGTCAGATAAAGTCGAGCTATATTAACCGTAAGACATCCCAGTGTCATTAATGGAACTGCACCGTGTATACAGTCATCGCTGACGCACCGCAACATAGCCGTCAAAAAACGTCCTTCAGCTAGGGGAGGTACTCCTCCTGCTGCGGTTCACGACCTGAAAGCAGCAATTATGTGTTCTGTACACATGTACTCCATAATTTATTACGGGACCATTTTTGCTTTAAGCCCATTGGAAATTGAGCTGAAAAGGAAATTAGATATTAAGCAAAAGTAAATTAAAAGGTTTGTAGTTGTGGTTGAAATGGCACAGATGTAGCACAGACCAAAAAGCCAGGTTGGAGTCCTGCGTCTTTATGGGGGGGCTGAGTGATATCAGTCTGCAAATAATGAACATTAAAATTGATACACTGAAAGAAATGAAGTGTTACTGTAACAGGGTAACGGTGCAGAACGACCACAGTCCTTTCAGCGGGATGTGGACAAGTCCAGCAGTGATGCTCGGGAGTCCAAGGACAAAAGTCCTAGCGAAATGAACTCCCTCGGGAAAGCCGCCACGTGGACTCTCCAGAATGTTCTCTCCTCCGCTCGTGTCCTTCGAGAGCCTCCTCCCAGGTCTCTTTTGGCAAGTCAAACATCTTTCTTGACTCAGAAGTTCATGCTGTACATGTCGCAGGTGTTTCACCCCGATTCTCACCTGTGTCGGACATCCCCATCATTTCTACAGACTCACCAGGGCCTCCGTGTCTTTTCACCCACACCGTGCGACACACGGGACATGACCGCCTGGACCACACGGGATATGAGTCAAAACATATAAAAGTGAGCAAATAACGAAACACAGCAGCCATCACAGGAAGCTTTACGTCTCCAGGCTCCCCGCCCAGCCATAATGGCTCAGAGACAGGTGTCGTCACGCAGGTGTGCCGGCTTCGCACACTTACCTGAGTCAGAAGTCCCACATGACTCAGCAGGTGGAGACAGATGGGTACGGCTCACTGTCGCTTTCCTGCTCCCTCGCCTCACATCTTTTACTTGTCTACCACTCGCCATTACGCCTTCAGCTATGCATGTCAGCCAAAATGCAAACCATACCGCTTCAGAAAGACGTGCATCACACACACACACACACACACACACACACACACACACACACACACACACTGTCTGAAACCGCTTGCCCCAAGTAGGGTTGCGGCGAGTGGGAGCCTAACCCGGCAACACAGGGCGCAAGGCTGGAGGGAGAGGGGACACACCCAGTACGGGACGCCACTCCATTGCAAGGCACCCCAACCGGGACTCGAACCCCAGACCCACCGGAGAGCAGGACCCGGTCAAACCCGCTGCACCCCGCAAGATGTGTATTAATTTATATATATACTTTGCTTTCATTGAATCCCTGAGCAAGGTACTTACCCTAAATCGCTCCAGTAAAATTACCCAGCTGTATAAATGGGTAAATAATAGCAGGCAGGTTAATACTGTAAGTCGCTTTGGAGAAAAGCAGGAGATAAATGAATAAATTTGTATAAATACCGTAGTCCTTCCCTGGGGTCCGACCGCGCTAGAAACAAAGACCACGGTAACCACGCCAGGGTGGTGAAAAAGCCCCAGCTGTTTCGCACCGAAATGCCGTGTGTTGAACACAAACTGGACAAAACTCACACACAACGAGCATTTAATGAGTCGCAGACAAGGGAGCTCTGTGTATTTTGTGTATTTTCACAGCAGCTGCACACACCGCAGAATACAAACACCATTGCAAGTACAAAAAGTAAAAAATATTTGGTTTTTTTCAGTGCATTTGTTCACCACATGCGACAATCTGTCGCGGCTTTTATAACGGCACATTTTTACCAGTGTGAACCGGCACCGTCGCTGACCACGCTACCGCTGTGCCGCTGCGCAGCCCTCGCGGTAAGGCCACGCGGAGACACCGGAGAGGACGGAGGACGTGGAGAGTGAGAAGCTCTCCCAGGAGATCGGAGAGGAGGGGGGAGAGAAAAAAAAAAAAAAACGTTCCTCCCCATCAGTTCCACACACAGCTACCTGTGCAGCAAAAACTGCGGTAATTCACCGTACCTCCAGTATCCCGTGTCTGTACCTGTATGTGTGTCCCTGTCAGTGAAACACACTTCCGTTTGCTCCGAGTTGTACGCCTCTTTGGAGAAAAGCATGTGCTGAATGAATAAATGTATATGTAAGTGGATGGAGGCGCACACACGCACACACACGGAGTCTGCTATGAATTAGAGGTACCGGCTGAACACATTACATCCCCGGCTGAGTGTCGCGAGACGACCGAAAAGAGCCTCGACTCAACATTCGTGTGTGTTCACATTCAGTTTACGGAGAGACAAAGAACCGGCAGCGTTCGGGCGGCTCCGAGCGACACGGGAGGCACCGCGGGCCCCGGTATTGCGTCTGCTCTCATGCGAGACACGTCATGTATTTCACCACGTTAATGTGGTCGGCGCTCAGACACCTGCACCTGGAAGCAAGAAGCAGCTGTTGGAGGAGGAGGAGGAGGAGGAGGAGCGGAGCGGAGCTCAAATAACGAGAAGAAGGAGGAGATACGTGCACCGACACGTGCGCTCCTCAGCCTCGGACATCGTGCCGTGCACCGTCTGTAATCCGAGCGTCACTCTGCGAAACCTGTATCGCTAGCCATGTGAGCCGTAAAACAATATCGCGGCCTGTTACCAAATGCCCAGCCTGTGCCGTCTTGCCCCGGTGACGAGATAGCGCTCAAGTCAGCAGGAATTTTCCAACGTTCTCCTTGTGGGACGTCTGAAGAAACACTGGATCCCGTTTCAGGGAATCGGGAACCTTCCCATCGGACGCTTTCTCCAATTCTGCATGGACAGTTAATGAAGCGACTGGTTCAGGAAGGATCCGCGGAAAGTTCCAGAAACCAGCGTTTGAGAAGACCACCCCCAAGCGAGCGGCTCTTTCCCGTTTTTCTTGAGCCAACATCACAGCTCTGCGGTTCCGCCTGGCAGAGTCCTCGGTCCACATCGACACGCAACCCCCAAGGAAGTCAGAGCTCACTTCTGACCCCTTTCAGTCGTTCCCCGCAAACACAACCCTAACCCCAACCCCAGGACCGTACAATGGGATGGATAAACATCATCTGCCACGCGGGGCAACTTTCTTCAATAGCTCTGTCTCAGACGACACCCGATAGATACATTCAAGTCGTTTTTTGAAAAGTTCATGAAATATATTAAAAAAAAGCTGCTTTTAATGCCAAGGCTGCAGAGGCGGTTTCTGTGAAGGTAAATCAAAGATGAGGGCACCATGGCCTCGGGGCACTTTGCTGTCCCTCTCGCACCCTGGACACGCGGCGCACGGTCGTAATCAGCAGCCTTTGTGTCCGAGGGCAGCGTCTCTCGCAGGGGTGATGGACGTCAGATCTCGGACTCATCGTCGATGTACTGAAGGGGCACCGAGCAGCGTTTGTCTCTTGGGGAGGCCGTGGTGTCCATGCCGCCGGCGAAGGTCACGCTGAAGTGGTTGTTGTTGATGTTGCGGTTCGGTAGCAGTGTGATTTCCGAGACTTCCGCGGCTTCGGGGTTCGTCTGACCGGGCGAGGAAGGGCTGCCGGCGGACTCCTGCGTGCGTCTGCACCCAGGTAGGCAAAGGTGTCCACGGTACAGGTTCCACGCCAACAGGACGGCCAGAGTCACAGCGAGAGCCACCAAAGGCACCTGCAGAGGCAGGAGGTCGTGTCCAGTGGTGCGCGGTTTTGGCTGGGGAGGGAGCGGCTTCACGTCCTTGCCCTCGTTGACCGTCTCGTTCAGCAGCAGCTTGTAGACGGCCACCGTGGCGGTGTATTTCCGCCCCTTTGCCGACTCCACGGACCGGCACTCGTACCGGCCGGCCGTGGCCGCCGAGGTCCTCAGGATCAGGAGGCTGTCCTCATGGACGTAGTCTTCATCAGATGGGTTCAGCGGCTGGTCGTCCTTCAGCCAGTGCACCGCTGCTCGTTTGGAGCCCTGCTGGCAGGGCAGTTTTATGCTCATTCCCGTGGTAAATGTCATATTCTCAGGCTCCATGGTTTCTGGAAAACACACACGCACACACACACAAGGGTAAAGAGCACCGGTAAACTGGTACTGTGGTCCTCCAGCATAATGATATGAGTAAAATATCGTCTCTCCACTGGCTTCCTGCCCGAACCCAAACCCTACAGGACAGTGAGAGGTTCAGCACCCCGATACCTGAAGGGCTCTGATCAATCCCTAGATACCAGGAAGAGCGCCGAGCTCCTCCATCTCCTGCTGCTTGGTTTGATGCCTCAATCTTCAGGGTCCAAAACTGAAAGTCTGTTGGTTCTCAGCTTTGGCTCTAAGCCATCAACTCCCTCTGTTCCTCTGAACTGCTGAATCCTCCCAGCCTTGCAGACTGCTGTTACAAGCCATCTCTATCTGATCTTCTACTGGCTACATAAACTCGTTCCACACTATCATCTACAATCATCTGTGTGTTTACTATCTGACTGTCATTTCCGTAGACAGCTGGGTGAGTAATGCTTTCAGTGCAGCGACAATATGGCATTTTTAAGCAATCATTTGCGCAATCCATGTTACTCAGGAGGTATTCGCACCTGGGATGGGACAGGTAGAGGCATCCGCGTCCTTAACGCTCTGAATCAGGTTCCTAAAGGATGAAACATCAGCACGACAAATGATGTGGTCAAACGGTCATACAGCTGCTGGCCAAAGACACATTAAAGATTTCCTTGTACAGGTTGGTACCAGGGTATCGTACCGGGTTTGAAGTGACTGCAAATGTGGCAGCGCAGTGCAACGACCCTCAGCGAGGTTCCACGCGCAGTAGGGGTCCCTGGCCAAGACACAGTCAAGACACGATCGATAGCGACCGCACACACTCAGGGATACCTGGGCAGCACCGTGCGATGAACCTGCATACAGCTGTCCCTGAGCGGGTAGAGAGCGAGAGAGAGACACACATACACACACACACACACACACACACACACACACACACGCGTAAAACAAACAGGTGTTAAGGCTCTGCAAAGTTTAGCACTAGTGTGATAAAACGGTGATCCGACAGTAAAGGACTCGGATTATGTTACCGTGGCAACAGAGAGACGCAGGATCTCAATGGGCACAGGCTGGTGGAACAGCTGCATCTCCTCGATGATGACCATTTCTCCATCATAGTTGACAGCTTTCTGGACAAACCCATTATCTGTAGGAGAAGATTGTGAGCTGTCTCTACGGCTGCCTCTGTGTGTGTGTGTGTGTGTGTGTGTGTGTGTGTGTGTGTGTGTGAGATGCACATGGGAGGCAGACCTGTGCCGACAAACATGACAGTGTAGTTTTGGCCATCTAGTGCCGTCACTCTGTCCACCACAATGCGAGTGAACGCAGCTCCCCGTTTCACAAGCAGGGGGCGTCCCGACAAGGGCTCAACCGCTGGATCCATGAGCGGTTGGGTCTGAACAAACTGCAGCACTTTGTCCGGCAGATCCAGCGTGGTCATGATGCCCATCTGTTTCGCGGTGTTGTCAATGCACTGCACAGACATCAGACGCTGTTGTCACACACTCCTCAGGACACGGTTGACCAAGCCGGGAGAGCACACCACCACCAATCCCGTGTCAAAAGAAAGGGACTCACTGCTCCAGGCCGAGGAACAGGCAGCTCTCCGCTGTACATGACCCACTTGGTGTGGGACGTCTCCACGGTGACGGGTGTCTTGAACTTCCCCTTGGAGAAGACGTCACCCACAGCTGTCACGCTGTAGGCGCACACTGCTGAGAGGTCTACAGAGGCTCTGCCACGTGAAGAGCAAGGGGGCAGTGAGGGAGTTTAGGGGGACACATGGAAGACACCTTTCAGTGGGACATCACTGGAGATCCCAACACTGGCAAGTTGACAGTCACCATGTTCCTACAGAGTTGGGTGTGTTTCACTCACGACTGGGGTGTGAACACTGCGTAGAAAACACTGTTCCTCCAGTCACTGGCGCGCCACAGGAAGACGTCCTGGACAAGGAAGGGGAGGCTGGACTCCAGGACAGGGCAGTCAAGGCGGGCCTTCAGGAACGAAGTCCACTTCTTCTGTAGGATCCGCTGTCCCCCCTTGTCCTTCTGGCTCACAAATCAAACAAATGTGCGGTAATCCATATGGAAACGGAACCCTTTGGAAAACAGCGCAAGGACACAGCGGTCAACCCCAGAATGGCATGCGGATTAGAGGTGAACCACACCTTACAGACACGGGCAACGCGTGACACTGCCAGCTTGCTGGAGAAGTCGTATTCCACGGCGATCTCGCTGAAGAAGAGATACACCTTGTCATCGTCCCCCTCCACGTTGCCCACACTCTCTGGGACCTCCACCATGGAGACAAACTGAGGCTCTGTAATCACAGTGCAGAGAACCCTGTTTCTAAAGCTGGTTGATCCATTGAAGATACACACACACACAGCTAGAAGTCTATTAGACTATGTGGTGATAAGAAGTGCAGTGTGCTGTTAATGGTTAAACAGCTCAGATGTCGTCACCAAACATTCAGCCACAGGATGATGGTGGAGAACTCCGGGGAGCTTCCGATGTGTGGACATATTAATGTCCCGAAAGCAGGTCACTCGCAGGACACAACACTGCCTCTTGAAATCATCCAAGGCTCCGAGAGACGTGCGAGACTAACCGTTGAGCCACATGGCCTGGAATTCGGTGCGGAGTGCGGTGGTCAAGCTACGCAGCAGCAATGGCTCAGATCCCAGGAAGTTCAAGGTGGTGGCTGAGTAAAGGGCCCCATCTGAAGAGGAGGAACAATGACTGACCTTCTTAAACACAAGCTGTCTCACCACCCTGGTCATGACCACCTTGTCTCATACTAAAAGAACAAGGAAATACTTGTCCAGTCACAAACTGATTGGAGCCATCTCATAAAGAACTGGACGAGTTAAGCCATGGATAGCGTAGGCTGAGCTCATGCTAGCCCTACAAATCTACCTCCTGAAACACACAAAGACACACAGTATGATCTGTGTTACCACATTCCAGCCAACTGATGGTGCCAGAAAAGGACTTTACCCATCATGAGGAAAAGAGCAGGCCAACGTACCAACCATGAGAGAAGAGTATCTTTGGTAGGGGTCATAGGGACATATTCCTTTGCCGTCCTCCATCGTGCTCAGCAGTGAAAGTCGTCCACCTTCATAAGTCTGTAAATGTCCATAAATGTCCACACGAGATGCACTAAATGGGATTTTACCATAAATGGAAGCAGATATGACATCTCACAGAGGTTCAATGGCTCAGAGGTTCCCATGTTTTTTGGAAAACGGAAGATAGCTGGCAAGGTTAAAGACAAACGCTCCAGCAAGTGCGGAGCGGCCAACAGCAGGTGGCGTCCTTGTGGCGAAGACGGGTCTCCACCATCCCCGGCCCCCCGCACACTCACCATATAGCCGCAGGTCGGACTGAAGGCGTTGGTCCCACACACGTACATTCGGCCATCCTTCAGCACGTGCAGGATGCGGATGTAGTTCCAGCAGTCCATCTGCAAACAGAAAGGAAAGCAACCAGGTGAAGCCCCTGTGGCCCGACAGGGACCACCCCACACAGGTTTCACCATGCACCATAAGGTCTGTGAACACTTTGGAATATCTTGATTTCTGAATGAATGGTTTCTAAACAACAAGTCTATAAACTTTTATTTCTAAACAATAAAAACTACTTGAATTTGAACTGAAAGGTGATCCCATGTTCATTATATGGAGAAAGACAGTTTGAGATGCCATGCTCTATAAAGGAATTCCAAAACTGTGGTCGCCTGCAACAGTGACTTGAATCGCAATATGACCAGATCACAAGAATTCAAAGGATATCAGCAAATAAGTTTTTGAATTTCATGAAGCCTGAAAGGGCTACGGAAGAACTGCTGAGGGACTGGGCCTCCACCAGTGCGGTCAGGTAGGCTGTACCCACATAAAAGAAGTTCTAACGCCATTGCTATTCTCTGCGAAACTGGACGTCTTACAAAGATCACTGCGAGACGGTGCTACATAATGCTTAGGGAAGTAACAAAGAAGTCAGAATATCTTACAGCTGTCAACATCTGCATCCATCAGCCTATGTTAAGAAAAAACCCTGAAAAAAATGGTGTCAGTGTAAGCGTTCCACCTATGATAACGATGCTCTCCAAAAATACACCGTTGTCCAACTGAAGCTGTTGACGTATCACGACACTAGTGTTCTGCGGACGGATGAAACGGGAGCTTAACGCCCTCGTAAAACTTGAAAGCTTTTTGTGGGAGGGAAGCAAAATACTGCCATCAAAGTCTTCCCAGCTATAAACCACAGTGGAGGGAGCATCATGGTGTGGGGCTGCTTTGCTGCCTTGGGTCCTGAACAGCTTGCAATCACTGAGATCTTTGTTAGCCAGTAAAATCACACCTGACTGCATCTCATAATAAACCACAAGAAACCCTCTTAGTCGAGGAGAGAAACAGACATTACAGAAGCGCACATCTGCACCTTGCGGCTCTTTATTGTGACTTAAATCAGAATGAAACCCATGAGCAGCACAACAGACACTTACCAGGGTTTTTCCTTTATCGGTACACTCCGCTTGTTTGTCCTGTGTGACAGCCCACTGCACCTGTGGCACAAAGACAGCTGAGGACAGCAGACCCACACACAGACACCTAGAAGGATGTCCAAACGGACACTGTGGTGTTGTACGCCTCTGGGTGGCAAGTCCTACCTCAGCTGTCTTGCGTGAGATGTTCCTCAGGTCCAGGCCATAAACAGCCTCTCTGGCTCCCAGCAGCAGGAGCCCCAGGTCCTCTCTGAGCAGCATGGATGAGTAGTTCCAGACCCCGTCCACCCTGAATAGGGTGATACTGTCATCTGGAGGGAAACGACAGTGAGAAGCCAACATGACCGACTGGTAAAAAGTGTAATCGGGGGAAAATTTTTCTTTGCAAATATTTATACACATGCACGCACACACACGGAGTACATCATCACCACAACAGGAAGACCAATGCAAGCCAAGCGGGTGGGGTCCTCACCGTTGCAGGGTACTGTGTTGCGCGGAAGAGCGCCGGCAAGGCCGGCGGCACCGATCATCCGGACGGCTGCTGGGCCACAGAGCAGGAGGAAACACGCAAGAGCCCAAGGAGACATGGCTGAGGTGTGCTGGAACAGCACCGTTAATCAACTGCGCACCAAAAGCAGAAAGCCTCAAAGTCCTCCAACTCCTGGCTCCGCCTCCGGCTCCACATCATTGACGACGCGAGACGTCCATCTCCCGGGCACGCGCTCCGATTGTTTCTTCTCCTGTGTCTTCCAGAGGTGTGGGCACCAATCGCAGAGGATGCGTCCGCCTGTCGAAGGTGACGGGGCGCAAGTACTTTTAAATGCGAACCGAAACCTGAAAAAGGAAGCCTGGTGACTCATTATTGGTGTCATTATCGAAAGCTTGTTTTATTTCCGTGTACCGAGGTAACCACCGTCTGCCTCGGACCACTCACACCGCAGCGCGTGTCCCGCATCTGGCCGCGTTAGTCCACAAAACGCTCCCGCTCACACACCTTCCCAGGGTACGCTGACATTTCCCACCGAGTCTCCCCACCATGGGTCAGGCGTCGATGTTACGCAACGGCACGTGGCTCGGCTCCACGAAACAAAACAATCGTGCGAAAATACCGTCGGGCTACTGCACTTACGCACCGTCTCTGCAGGAGATCCTCGGTCTCCTGTGCCGCGCGCTCTCTGGACTTCCAGGTGTTCCTCTGTCGCTTTCCTGTGTGCTCACACACCTTGTCTGCAGGAAAGGTCCCGCAATGAGCTCCGCCTCCTGCTGGTCTCCTTCAACTGATAACGAGACTAGTGTGTTTGTTCGGAGAGGCAGGAATGCGGCAGGGAACGCGTTCAGGTTGGAACACGCCGAGGTGTTCCGGGACGGAAGGAGCGTGTGTCGTTTGGGCCGAGTCACACGCCAACGGCACAGTTCACCAGGTGATGGAGCTGGGAAAAGCTCCTTCCCAAAGGGTCCAAGAACCGCGCCCTGGCCGGGGTCTAGAACCTGCAAACTTCTGCCACAAGTCCTTTTCAAATCTTTTGGTTACACCCTACTAAGTCACCATTAAATTGTGTGTGAGACCAGCGGTTTCAGATTCTGTGTGTGTGTGTGTGTGTGTGTGACTTCCTGTCAAAAATGATGCTGATAAAGCCCCCAAAGGACTTCTGCTGCGGTCGGGGTTTTGCGGTCGACTTCCGCTGAGAGACCTGTGTCCGTGTTCACGGGTGCGATCGAGTGCAGCGCTGACAGCGTCTCTTGCCCCCCCAACCCCTCCCAGCACTAACTCGATGAAGCAAATTTATATTGCTGTGAATTTTAAAAGAGGAAGGAAGAAGCAGCTGAACACATACGGTGCACAGACTAAATGTCACAGCTGAAAATAAGAAATGAATTGTCCAATATATTTTTAGATTCTTCGGAAAATTTAATTCCACTCGGCTCTACAAAAAGGTACCGAACTCACAGTACTATGGTATTTTTACACCTTACTCTTGTGCACTGCTGACTGAGTCTATCTGCTTTCTTCATTCACTACCAAGTTACTCTGCTGTCCTTCTGTCACCACCTGCATATTTCAGCAATAACTATTTTATTATGTCGTCCGCCCCCCCGAGACATTTTTCTACAAGTGACAACCAGCTGATTGGCATTTTCTATGTCCCTGCAGAAGAACTGGTCACATTAATTGATCACTTCTGGTTTTAGTGTTAAGTTTTTTCTCCCGCAATTATCACAATTAAATCAGTCTAAAAAAAAAATTTTGATGGGTTTTTACTCCAGTGAAATGCTTTTAATGTATTTGGATATCCTGAAATCCTACCAAACTCATGTGGAACAATCTGATCAATCAATATATTAAGTCAATCAGTTAAAAAAAAAAATGGGAAAAAAGATTAAATGACAATAATTACCACTGCACTGGTACTGTCGCATTCAAAACACAAAAAGTTAATGAGTGACAATACGTTTCCACTGTGGAAGGAATGATGAATAAATGTGATGTAACAGTGATTCCTCGATTTTTACCTAACACCGTACAAATTAACGGCCCAGTGAATCACAGTCGTCACGGTTCGGCCGAGTGGGGGATGACTGGAAACCCCACATTTACACAACACCCTGAGTAACTATTAACAAAAGAAGAACAAACACAAGAACTCTGGTTAGTTATTAAGTTATGAACGCCACATTCATGGACCCTGTCATTTACACTGGATTTACACTGACTTAATGTTTTTGCGTGTTTCAGTCTTAAAAAACACAGTACCATTTATTATTAGAGTATATTATTTTTGACAGGACTAATTTTCCTCACTAAATTCTGTGTAATTTGGATGCTGTCATCAAATAGAAGAAAAACAGCGCAGTCTCTTCTCCCACGGTCGCAGACACACAGACGGTACGATTTCATGTGTGTAAACCAGTCACACCCTCCAGACTACAGCAAAGAGAGCATACAGAGAGCATGCAGAAGGAGAGTGGTTTTCGAGTGTGGTTTGGCACGGGAAGCTGAGTGAGACACCATATAAAAGATTAAATAAAAACCAGCGGGAAGTGTCTAAAAAAGACTTCACCCATCAGTCCCTGGAGTGGTGCCTTTGTTTCTGAGAATACAGCATGGTGACAAAGTAGACGGTGCTGGGGTCTCACTTCTCTACCTGGTGACTCCAAATAGCCTCTTGTGTGTGTGCGTGTTCCTCATACGGCTCTGGTGAATGGCCATAGGAGCATACCGCAGTGTATCCAGCACTGTGTTGTGTGTCCTGCATTGTAAGTGACCTTTGATAAGGCATCAGGTAAACACCACAGTAATCGCGGTACAGTCCGTCGCTTCGAAGGCCTTGTCTCGTGTGATGGGCAGGAATCACCCCGCTGGTCTGAATACCATACAGCACTTTGTTAAACAACACTCACCATGGTTTTTGTCACCATCTCTAGATGAGTGCTGCAAGCAATGTGTGCACATTAACTGTTAACTGTGATGTTGCTGGAAAGTTCATAATTCATGCCCCAAAAATAAGAGGGGACACACATGTAGGGTTTTAATGTTAACTATGGAAGAAATTTTATGAAATGTAAAGACAACTAGATTCTGACAGATTTAAAACCGCACGCCCGTTAACATATTGTGATATATAATGGTGATTCATTCTTTTTATGTTTGAGGTTCTGTGATTTTATTGTTCTGCCAAAGAAAAACTGAAACTTAAGCCAAGTTTTTTATCCGTGAATCAAGTTTTGTTGTTTGAGTTTTAGGTATTTGCTTTATCGCCGGTGTGTTTTTAATGCTAAGAATTAATAAGTCTAAATCTGTATTTACTTAAAAAAGCAGGAGCGTGAGAGCAAAAATCAGTGTAAACATGGTAAATGATCAATCAACAAGTTGTCAAAAAGCGACGACACACTTTATGAAAGAAAAAAAAAAAAAAAAAACTTAGTCTTATTTTCAAACTGTCCTCTCATTCTTCCCAGGAAGAAAGAAAAAAATTCCAGTACACTACTGAACTACTAGTAGTGTAGAAAACACAAAGTGCGAAGTGTACGGGACACACACGTAAACGCACAGTCATTAACCCTTTCCTCTCCTCTCCACTCCCGACCACACAGGAGGTAGTTCAAGCGGAGCCGCTTTGGCTACATTGTATCCAGTTCTTTTCTATGAGAAATGCAGAAACAGCTTTGACTCGAGGACACCCTGGCTGGTACGAAGAGTAAAACACGACAGTAAACTTCCAGAATAGACCAGGCGCTCCGGCGACGAAGATTGAGAAGCGAAAAGAAAAGGGAAGATTTTGCGAAGTGAAGGAGAATTGAAACTTTGAAAGTCGCTAAATTAAAGGAACAAGTAGAAAACAGTGAACGAACTCCAGTCCTACCTGCAGCGCTCCGCTAACACGCCCCCCCCCCGGATCCCGGAACACGTGACAGGCCCCCCCTACACCGCTCCAGCCACGACGGGCCGCGTGCCTTCAGCCAGGTGCGCCCCTGCGCGAGGGCGAAGTCAGCGCGCGCACAGCGGTGTGACGCAACACAGACTGTGTTCGAGCGACTGGGTCGTCTTTAACCTGCTCCCCGGGAGCGCGCGACCAGGTGAGACCTCCAGTTGCCCCCCCTCCTGTTCGCGTTTGTTTTTCAGATCAGTGTGGACGCTCGTGAAGCGCTAAACAAGGAAGCACGCGCAGCGTAAAAATACAGTAGGTGAAGTGTAGAGTAACGGGCTCTTTATTTGTGCACACAGTGGAGGCCCTGAGCTGAACAGGTGTCAGAAATAAAACGTCCTGTTGCAGGAGAGGACGCACACACGCACACGCACACACACAGAAACTAAAGACAGAGCGGGGCCACACTTCACACACACCTGTCCCTGTACCCAGCGCTGAGGGCTGCCTTCATCGCATGGCGCTGAAGCTGAGCCTGGTGCTGAGCCCCCCCTCCGATGACTCGGAACACTCACTTAGGCCCGGAAGCACCCGCTGAGGTCCAAAGTGAGGAGCCGCTGAGGGTCAAGGAGGGGTTAGGGACACACGGTTAAAGTTCAGGGTTCGAACCACACTCGGGGGGTTTCCTTTCATTTGGGCACCCGGCCCTGTGTCTTCAGGCTGTTGGTGTTGGAGGGACTCTTGGGGACACTCAGCGCCTCCAGGGACTTGGGTTCTGCTGCTCTGCGATGTGATCGCGGCTGTGCTCTGGGGCGGGGGGTCACTGTGCCGGGCGAATGGCCGGGTCTCGGACCCACGTTCACGTAGATGGGGTTCGCTGGAGGAGATAAACAGGAGGGAAAGAAAACGCGCTCTCAGTCATTTCTATCGCTGCCCCACTCTGAAATCTGACTGGGGGGCCTCATGTCAGCAAGTAGGGGTTCCTGGGGGTCCCGTTCTGCATGAGGATGTTCGTTCTGCCCTGAGACACACTGAGAGGGACACCAAACCACCAAGGTCAGGGGCCTCTTGCCTGCAGACGGTTGACGTGTCCTGGGTGTGAGGGGGTGTCCTTCTTACAGCTCTAGAGTCAAAGTGTTCCTCCTTTGTGTGACAGTCAGTTGCACCGTACCTTCCTCCCTCCTCTTCCTCCTGAAGACGAAGAAGCCCAGTATGAACATCGCCACCGTGAGGGCTACCAATCCCACCGCCAGCCAGATCCACCAGTCCTCGTGGACACCTGCGGGGAGGAGACTTCATGTGACCCGGGGCCACCGCAGCAACGACGGATGAGATCAGCTACCCACCTGCTCAGGGATGAGTGAGCATCGACGGGCAGATCGAGGGTGTTTCCAGCGTTTAATGAAGGAAATAACCTGCACAACAGGGGGAGCAGAGGTCGCACAGCTCGGGGGGGTGACAGCACACGGCACATGGACACGAGCACATCCTGGTTGTGCGAACGGGGACAGACAGCACGTGGAGAGCAGGGTCGAGGAACTGGACACAGGTCAGGAGGGACAATGCGGTGAATAAAGTACGAGTAACAAAGTAAGGTGCGAAGGTGCTGCATGTTCAGAGCGCAGTGGAAACAGGATGTGATGACTGTCGGCGCTGCTGCCCCACTGGCTCCCTCTCACCCTTGCACGGTTACATGCGTCAGTAAGACGAGAGAAGCAGTTTCTTTACCTTTTTCTTGTGCCGGGCGTGTTTCTGTACAGAAAAAAAAATCAATCAGGTTTACACCTTCATCGACATTTCATATTTTTAGCATTTAATTTATGTATTAGTGAATCGATCAATCAATGTCCACAACCGCTTGTCCCAGGCGGGGTCGCGGCGAGCCGGAGCCGACTCGGCAACACGGGGTGCGGGGCCAAGGGGGGAGGGGACACACCCTGGACGGGACACCAGTCTGCTGTAGGGCACCGCAAGCGGGACTCGAACCCCAGACAAAGCGGGCACAGGACAAACCTGCCATGCCCCCCCCCTTTATATATTAGTATTTAGTGTGTTCGAAAGGTGTCTTTTGCCCACATGCTCTCCTTTCCTCAGACTCACACTTGTTGCCATGACAACGCTGGTCACCGCACCGGGAGACTCACCGATGTCCACCCAGGTTCCGTTGCCGCAGCATTGTTGCAGTTCGGGAATCTCCACCGTGACCTTGCAGAAGTACATCCCTCGGTAATGCCGCTCCATACTGGTCAGCGTCAGTTTGCACAAGCTGTTTCCCATGACCATTCGAACCCGCCCTTCCGGGTCCTCCTCCGTTTTGTTCTCGTCCCCGGGATAGACGATGCCGGATTGAAACACTTCGAGGTCACTGCCGCATTTGGCGTGGGAATCGGAGCTGTAGAGCCATTTGATTCGGAACTGAGTCATATTGGCAGGAAGCTGGAACCTGCAGCCGAGTGTCACCGATGACCCGACGGAGGTGACATGGGCCTGGGGAGGCTGAACCACCCTGCAGTGGTTCTGCACGGCGTCCACACAGAGCAGCACTGCTGGGGCACGAGAGGGACACGGAGTGAGAGCCCTTCATGTTTTCCTCATCGCAGAAGTATTTTTTTGAATTTATCTCTTGAGCAAAACTGAAAATATTGCATGTTTCAGTTTTATGGGGGGGAACAGGGATGCAAATTCAGACAAGTCTGGCAGCCGGTAGAGTAGCGGTTAGTGCCGCTACATTGGGACCCCAAGGTTGCAGGTTCAAATCCCCCCTCTAGCTGTAGTGCCCCTCAGAAGCGTACGTATCCTAAAGTCCTCCAGTAAAGTTACCCAGCTGTGTA
Source organism: Scleropages formosus (assembly GCF_900964775.1). Taxonomy (NCBI): domain Eukaryota; kingdom Metazoa; phylum Chordata; class Actinopteri; order Osteoglossiformes; family Osteoglossidae; genus Scleropages; species Scleropages formosus. The sequence goes on along the minus strand of NC_041830.1, from coordinate 16,963,108 downwards.
AATAGTTGTAAGCAGCTTAACGGTGTTAAGTTGTTTTGCTGAAAAGCGTCAGATAAATAAATGTCCGAGGTGGAAAAGACACGCGAGGTGGTAGTAACAAGATACGGAGGAACTAACAGGATGAAAAAGTTTTTTTTTCAGTTTAGTTTTTTTCCGGACTTTGTTACTTAAGACACACATTGATGAAGAGCTTTGAAAACAACAGATAAATGATCGACACACTGAACGGGGAGCGTTCGGCAGAAGTGTGACTCTTTAACAATGTGATGGAAACCACCGAATACCTACTAAACTACATTTAAGAAAACTTTGCTCCTTAAGGCAAAATCTCAGGACAGGCGGCAAAAAAAGGCTTTTGTCACATTTGTCGCGTCGGAGGTGAGCTGACGTACCTGTCAACAGGGTGATGGTGCTTTTATACCACATGTTCATTATCACTGTCATGGAAATGATTTCACTCGCAGAAGCTCCTCATCTTGTGTCTTCCTGCGCTTGCGGACACTGAGACGCGATGCGCTGAAGTCGGACGGAGCTTGACGGGCAGAGCGATGACGCGCCACATCCGACGCTAGTTTCAGCAGGGTCTTGAGCTCATGTGTGGTTTATATGGGTGCGCTTTACAAGGCCGTTGTGTTGCGCGAACCACGGTTCGAGGGGCGGAGCAGTCGGCGGTTTTTCTTCTGCATTTCACGGAACGCCGTGCGTGCCCTGTGCCATCGGGCCTCCCAATGGCCTACATAGAGCGCGACGCGTAGGGCTGTCTCCGGCCAACGCTGGTCATACGCAGCACGCGAGTGACAAAACACATCGTTTCACGTCTTTCATCTTCGTCTTTGTCGCTCCGAGGAGATGGGCCGTGGGCCGGCGGTGGACTCGTAACCCAGCCACAGCTTCCTTTAGATGGTTTTCAAAGGGCCACTCATGCACATATCCTGTGCCTTGCTCAACCCGAATGAATGCTACTTAAAGTAGGACTAAATTGTTATGGATAGCAATTTAATAACAACAACAATAATCCAAAAGTTGCGTAACACCTTGTCGTGCTGTTGGGGGACTAAAAATATTTGCAACAGTACTCAAAGGAGCTTTCTACAAATATTAATATCTGACATTTTAGGCTTGCTTGAGCACTGGTTCACTTGTAATGCCTATAGTTCTTATTTATTATTATTATTAGTCTGCCACCTCTATCCATTGCAAGAGGTAGTTTTATACCCTAAGACTTGCTCATAAATATACACACAAAATACATATACAATAAAAAATGTGTACTTTAGCAATATTTTGTAAGTCTGACTGAATCAAAATGGGTTTTTCAAACGTTTTTCCAGCTCAGCCCACTGCCTGAGAAGCCGCCCGATGTGACTTTTTAGTCTCCATATAATTAACGCACAAACAAAGTGGGAAAACTTCATTTCCCAGCATGCCTCGCTCTGCTGCCAAAGGCACACTGCGCGTGCGCGCTGAGTACGCTGGCCTCCGGCGCGGCAGGGGGAGCGTCAGCATCAGGAGCGGAGGGTACGGGGTTCCAGCGAGGGCGGCGGAGGCGCGAGCAGTGGAACCCGGTACAGTGACGGACACCGCGGTCCCGGGAAGAGCGGCCGGAGACATGGCGGCGCATGATCAAAAGGTGAGGCGAAACATCCGCCACAGCGAGTGGCCGTGAAGTTAAACTAAAGCTCTCTCTCTCTGCCGCGCGAGATGGCTGCACGGTGCACCGCACGCGGAGACCGGACGGAGCGGAGGAGGGTGTTTGTTTGTTTGTTTGTTTGTTTGTCTGTCTGTCCTCCTTACTTCGCTGCCAGTGAATGTTTACGGTTAGCAGTGCGGGTTGGGCACTTGTTCGCTCTGTGTGTGTGGGTTCGTTCTGTGTGTCGACGGAATTGGTGGCCCAGAGTGTGTGTGTGTGTCACTGTGTGTGTCCGGCTGCAGCCTGGGGTCGCTGACGTGACGTGGGACCCCCCCAAATGCCCCAAGTCGCGGGGTCCCGGCTGCACCTCCACGGCTTCTGTGGTGGAGGGCGTTGCGTGCACGCGCTGCTCCACACGCTGGAACGTGCAGGCGCGAGACAGACGGGCGTCGGCTCCGGAAGCGCGAGAAACAGGAGCGCGCTCTAGTGACTCTCTCTCACACGCATACACACAGCTGAGCTCTGACTGAGTCTCCGAAGGGGTACAGCCCCCCCGTCACGCACGAGCTCGCGCACGGGACCCTCTTATGTAATGTGTGCCCCTAAGTATGAGGTCGTGTTCCGTTTCCTACCCTGCACCTCTTACCGAGACAGGCTCATATCCCAGCATGCAGCGGGCCGTGTGCTGTCGCTGGTCATCGGGCTCCCGTTGACCCGTTTACCGTGGTATGTTGGCCTCTGTGGGTCGGGACCGGGTCGGGAACCACCCCGCTGAACCGCTGCTCGTGTCCCGCTGGCAGGAGACGCTGCGGAAGATCTCCACCACGCTGGCTCTGAAGAACGAGGAGATCCAGAACTTCATCTGCTGCCTGAAACAGAGCCTGCAGAACCTGGAGGTACCGACGGAGGCGCCGAGCAGTCCCCGGGTTCCTTACCGCAGTTTTACCACAGTGGGCACAGAGGCTTGGATCCTGATGGCATCTGTCCTGTACATATGAGTTGTTCCTGTGTCTTTTGCCCATGTTCTTAGTCATCGTTACCCTTGGCTGCTTTTACAGCTCACCCCCTTGCCCCCCTGGATGAGAGAGCGTGTGTGTGTGTGCGTGTGTGCGCGCACACGCATTCCTCTCCTGCTCGCTGCAGTCACCCATCAGCCGTGTGGCCCTCAGGGTCGTCACGGTGCTCTGCACACGGCACACTGAGAAAGAGCCTCTCGTTACTGGGTGAACGGCTCGAGGGCCCATGTGCACACATACTTCCTCTCTCACACACACACACACACAAAAACAAACACACGTACCGAAGCTGTCCTCCCTCTCCCCCACAGTCCAACTCCAACCGGGTTCAGGAGGACCTGGAGGCTGAGTTCAGCTCGCTGTATTCGGCGCTGGACGAGCGCAAGGAAGACATGGTGACCAGCATCAAGCGGGAGCGAGCGAGTCGTACGTACGAGCTGCAGGTGTGTACCGTGCCGTGTCCCCTGGCTCCGCCCACCGCGGCGCTCCGGGGAAGGTGTTGCGGGTGGCAGGTTGTGTGAGACAGACGTGTCACATGCCACAGTTCAGTGACCGCGGCTCGAGGGTCCGAGGCCCCCTTGACGTACCTTTGAGGAAGTTATCGCCCCGTGAGAAGATGATCATTGACCTTTATTTAGTGGACCGCCCCTTTTCTCCAACATACCCTTAAGCGTCAGACCGTGGTACTCGACTCGCGATTTGGGTTCGATTCCGACTACATTGTCGTAAGTTGGCTACACGGTGGCACAGCGAGTAGCGTTGGGTGGTGCGACAGGATGTGGGTTCGATCCCCGCTCGGTCTGTGTGGAGTTTGCACGTTCTCCCTGCGTCTGTGTGGGTTTCCTCCCACACTCCAAAGACACACTGTTCAGGTTTCCCCAGAGTGTGTGAGTGACAGAGAGAGTGTGTTTGTTCCACTGATGTATGGATGAGTGACCCATTGTAAGTAGTGTATCTAGCAGTGTAAGTCACCGCGGTGAATAAGATGTGTGGGCTGATAACACTACATGGAGTTCATTGGAAGTCGCTTTGGAGAAAAGTGTCTGATAAATATAATGTAAGTTGTAAATCACTTTATACTGTATTAGATGAATCATAAGGAAGTATAAATTAAAATTCATGGATGAGAGATTTCATATTTTTTCCACTAGTTTCATATTCAAAAAGTAATATAGAATAATAGAGTACAGTGTATTTGTACGCCGCACTTTTCACTTTGATTTTAAAATCTTTTTTTGCCTTTTATTCTTCGTACCACCAGAACACACACATTTTCTCTTGCTAGATATTTCAAGTATAAAGTAACCTGTAGCGAATCAACGAAAAGTCGAAGCCGCTGCAGGTCAGCAAGAAGAAATATGGGCCCCTGGGGCAGCGGCGCAGGCGAAGCGTTCGGCGTTCGACCTTACGACCAAATGTCGGAACTCGCGATGAGTACAATAGGGCTGAGGGGGCGGCTCTCGATTCCGGTGGTTTTCAGTCGCACGCCGTAAGTTGAGTACGGTGTAAGTACTCAACTTTACGCTGATTTACTTGTTTATACAGAACAATATGCTGACTTTACAACGAAAGCCAAGTACCGTTCCCAAATGTACTGGAGCAGAGCTGGAGATTCGACGCCCGAGATGGCTCCCTGCAGCGCCCGCTGCACCACTTTGCACGGCTTCAAAGGGAAATTATTGAAACGGCTGAGAATAAAATCGTCTGCATGAGCAAGAACAGAAACGGTTCACTCAGAGGCGTGTCCCCGTACCTTTCAGAGTCAGCTGACCTCGTGCACCAAAGCGCTGGAGAGCTCCGAGGAGCTGCTGGAACTGGCCAATAAGGCGCTGTGCTCGTCCGAGACGGACGGCTTCAACCAGGTAGGCCACGCCCGCCACGCCCGCCTCTCCCGACGCACCGCGGGACCTTCATTTACATACTGGCTAGAAACTGATGAGCAGCCTTGTTGTTAAAAAGAAAAGTGGCTTGTTGTGTAAAGGTGAGAGTCTAAAACGATCAGTAATGACACACCTAAGAACTGCTTTGGCGTCGAGTGAAGGAAATGCGGCCAGACGGTTTGTTACCATGTTTGCCCGCTGTGCGATAACCTCCTGAGTCCCAGCCACTGATTTCTGTCCACTGTAGAGGACGCGTTTTTAAGGGCGTCTCTCACATGTACCTTGTAGAGGACGTGTGGCGGTTGGACAGTTTCTCACAAATCCCAGAAATATATCCAGGAATTTGGACAATAATTAGAAGCTCATTTGTCTTGTTTTCTTTGCTGGCTCTCAGAAGGTTATAGGAGTCCATGAAGACGAGTTAATGTCACTGTTTCTCAGCTCAACTCACCTCTCTCTCGCCTCCCGCCTCCCTCTCCCCCCCCCTCTGTGCTTCCAGGCGGCCAAAGAGATTAAGGATAGGTACAGTAGTGCCTTGCGCTTCCTCTAGAACCGTAGCATGAGCTCGAAGCCCAGTGTTCTCACTCACATTCATAGCGTCAGATGACTGGAGGAGGATAAAGAGCTCACGGCGCGGCTCCGCCACTGTGCTCCAGCCACCGGGAAAAGTGAGCAGGAAGGGCAGAATGTAGTTATTCTGCTGGTGCAGAAGGCCTGGGGGTTGATGACTGTGGCTGCAGGCAGCGAGAGATGAACCACTTGTCACTTGAACCCCCACCGGGGGTTTGGGGTTCGGGGTTCGAGGTGCTGTGGCCACCTGGGTGTGACACATAATTGGGAACCGCTGGATTGCTGGCCCTCCTCGCTGTTGCGGGGCAGCGCAGAGCTGTATTTCGCCTCCGGTCCATCTGACTAACAAAAGGGACACTCATCTCCCGCTCATCGCACATCCTGAGTTTAGCGACTCATCATTAGCGACTCATCGACTGGCATCGTCTGCTCCTTTGAGTTGGTTTGAGTTTTTAGTGCCGCCGCCTTTAGCCCGTTCGCTCCATCCGTGTGGAAGGGTCTGGGGCTCGTGCTGCGTGCGTGCGTGTGTGTATGTGTGTGTCGCCGAGCATCATCTCTAGAGCTGCGTGTGATGGTGTGTTTTTAGTGCGTCTTGTTTACATAGTGTTAGCGCATGTAGTGTGTTCTGCCAGTGTCATTATTGTAACATTATCGTGCGTGTGTGTGTGTGTGTGTGTGTGTGTGTGTGTGGACCCACGCAGTGTGACCATGGCCCCTGCCTTCCGCCTGTCCTTGAAGGCAAAGGTCAGCGACAACATGAGTCACATGATGGTCGACTTCGCTCAGGAGCGGAAGATACTGCAGGGACTCAAGTTTTTACCAGGTGCGACCCGGTACCGTCTGTCCCGCTCTGCTCTCTCGCTCGTTATCCGGGTTCTGGTTCCCCACGGTGTTGAAGTTCTTTCTTCCAACCCCCTCCAAGTGCCGGCCACACCGGAGATCCTGCTGTCGGAGTGTAAAGTGTGCGACAACAGCGTGACGGTCGTGTGGGAGCTGCCCGAACCCGATGACAAGGTGGAGCATTATGTGCTGGAGTACCGGCGCACTAACCACGAGGGCCCCCCCCGCGCACGCGAGGACCACCCCTGGATGGTGGTGGAGGACATCCGACACACTGAGCATACCCTCACAGGTAAGGCGCCGGACAGTGGAAACGTCCCACGTGCAGTCACGTGACTACATGGTCGAGGGTGGGGGTGCAGGAAGCGTCTCGTGACACATGCACTTCTGCGCATGGGTTCCAGGGCTGCGTTTCGACACGCGCTACATCACGTTCCGTGTGAAGGCCTGCAACAAGGCGGTGGCCGGGGAGTTCGCGGAGCCGGTGAACCTGGAAACGCACGGTGAGTGGGGCTGCGTTCCCGGTCCGCTCCTCTAGGGGGCGCTCCAGCACCGCCGGCTCAACGGGCCGAGGCGGCGGCTGTGCCCAGATTAGCGACGGTCGGTCCGATGCAGGTGCGCGTGGACTTTTGGGAAGTGTTCCAGCCCCACCCCTCTCAACCTCGCTCTCCCCTCCTCTGCCCAGCCTTCACGTTCAAGCTGGACGCCGCTTCGGCCCACGTCAACCTGCGTGTGGACGATCACAGCGTGGAGTGGGACAGCAGTGGGGGGAAGGTCCAGGACATGCGCAAGGACAAGGGCCGCACCGGCTCGCCCATGCACTCGCCGGCAAGGTGCGAAAGGGCGCGACCCCACCCGAGTTCCGTTCGGGCCGGCCGAGCGTCACGCTTTACAGCCTTGTTCTCGCACCCAGGGCCGCCATGGTGTCGCCGAAGAAAACTCCGGCGCCGCGGGCAGGTCGGGACAGGTTCACGGCCGAGTCCTACACCGTGCTGGGTGGGTATAGAAGTAGCACCCTCTGTTAGTGTGCTGGTTTACAGTGTGGAGAGACACGCCTAACGGTGTTGCTGACAGTACGGCAGCAGGGGGCTTCCTGAGTGTCACTCGCTTCTCGCTGGCTGCGCTGCCTGCAGGAGACACAGCGATCGATGCCGGTCAGCACTACTGGGAGGTGTGGTTCGATAAGGAGAGCAAGGCACTGGCTGTGGGCGTGGCCCTTCGCACCCTGGGCCGCTTTGACCAGCTGGGCAAGACCGGCGCCTCCTGGTGTCTCCACCTTAACAACTGGCTGCAGCAGAGCTTCAGCGCCAAACATAACAACAAGGCTCGCACCCTGGACTGCCCCGTTCCAGACCGCATTGGCATCTACTGCGGCTACGATGACGGTAGGACCGCCTCCTGGATTCCTCCGTGCGCGTGTGACCAATGGCGTTATGCCAAAGTTGTCACTAAGCTGGCAGTTGCATCACTTGGTTTTGTTCCCACAGTGGTAAAGTCCCCGTCTCCCTCAGAGCTGCTGAACCACGCATCGAAGAAGGGTCTCGAACCTATTGCTTTGAGAGCTAGTTGTCTATCTCCGGATGGCTCCTCAGCGATTCCAGCAGCATCTGCTATGATGATCTATGTATTTGCTATCTGAATATGACTTCTAAAGGAGCTACTGCAGGGATGTGAACCAGCAACACGCTGGTGTCTCACACACAAGCTGTGTCCATGGTCCTGCATGTGTGCTTAGAGCCCATCGTCTGTTGCTCTTGCACTTCTGTGTACTTCGCTATGGAGAAGCGCGTGACAAATATGAAAGTCAGAACTGATGTTAAAGACGTGATGCTCATGCAGACACCGCACATGCGAGCTACACGACTGTAGGATTCATAGTTGATATGAACGGTATGTGAACTGACGGATTCCCTCATTTCTCTGTGGCGAACCTGCTGTGTCCCGCAGGAGTCCTGTCCTTCTACAACGCCAGAACCAAGCAGCTGATCCACACCTTCAGAACCAAGTTCCAGCAGCCGCTCGTTCCCGCTTTCATGGTGAGCAGAACCCTCCGCGGCGACTCCCTGCCTCCGGCCACCTTGTTCAGTGTTCCGTCGCCCCCTGCAGGTGTGGAACGGCAGTTTCTCGGTGCAGACGGGCCTGCAGGTGCCCAGCATGGTGCAGAGCGGCCAGAAGAGGAACAGCGCCACCAGCAGCTCGAGCGCCAGTCTCTCTTAGGCCCCGGGCCCCGCCCGCACTTCCTGCAGCGCTCCGTCCTGCTGGGGGGGGGGGAGAAGAACGGTTGGGGGTAGGGCAGCACCCCCCTGGAGAGACCGAGCCGTGTCCACCCGTTGTGCAACTTCACCCAAAGAGCCAGAGCAGACCGTTGGCGCCCCTTCTCCCTCCCCCCCGTCCGCACGCACACTTCCTGTGCCTTTCGGTGTTCTGGTCCTCGGCGGGGATTCCTGTCCCAAAGGCATTAACTACCTTTTAGCAACCCGCACTCACACGGTTTTGCAAGACCCCCGACCCCCCCGCTGTCGGTCTGGGTTCTGCGTTGCCCCAACGGTTAAGCTTTGCGTTTGAACCTAACACATCTGTGTCTGTAGTGGGACTGTCCAGTGTCGCTGTACCCCCACTGATATCTAACAGACAAGCAGTGTGGTTCCGGTCAGGTGGAACCCGGGGCTGCTTCTTCCGGAACATTCTCACGGGCTTCCGAGTCACTGCGGCGCAGCAGATAAGGCGGCGGCCGCCTCTGGGATTTTTGTGTGTGTGTGTGTGTGTAGGTGGGGTTAGGGACGCAGCACTCTACTATGTATGTGTGCCAGTTAGTGTTGACACTGTACTTCATTGCAGTTTTAAGTATCTCTCGAGGAGTGTGGGAGGGAACGTTCTAGAATGTAATTATTTACAACAGCAGTTATTTAAATATGGGATTTATGGTGAACTTATAAGTTGGCATGGGAGTGATGTGAGCTGCAGGGTTGGGCTGGGGCACTGAGCACATTGGTCTTTTTATTTTAAACAGTCCTCAACACGCTGAAGCTTGAATTTCAACCTCGAGTATTTTAGAGCAACTTTGTACGGAGAGACGCGTCACCGTGGCGATGTCCCCACTAAGTCCCCCGTGTGCACTCTGTCTGTCCAGCCGTGTCAATAAAGAAAATGTGACCTTGGTTTTACCTTGGCAACTGTCGCCGGGTCGTAGCGTCTGCTTTTTCGCACTTTCTCTAATGGAACAGAAGCTGCTGCGGGGGACAGTCCGGGGGGGGGGGGGGGGGTAAAGACTAGTGGTCGCCTGACAAAACACAGTTTACAGGATCATCAGAATAATGTGTCAACCTCTGTTAACATTAGCTCTGTACCCTGATTACATGCTGAACTCACCCCCACCCCCAGTGAGAACCCTGATCCCCGCTGCGACCATCTCACCACCAGGGGGCGCAAGTCCGCCTGACAGATGGACTCCAAACAGTTCGGACCAGCCTCCGGCGCAGAGCCTTTAATCCTGAAGAAGCACTAGCACATTCAGCACAAACACGTTAACGGCACCCTCCGGCACACGCGTGTCCAGGAGAGCCTGTCTCGACACAAAGCACCAAAGCACAGAGAGCGAACGTGACACATGAGAGTCCTCTAAACAAATCCTTAACCGTTCCGTGCGCAAAGTAAACAAACGCAGGCAGCTCGCGCAGTTTTAAAGTCTTTTAAACGGTGATCTCCCTGCCTGCGGTGCCCCTCCTCAGGGGACGATCCCGCAGGGAAGTGACAATGCTCCAGGGGGCAGCTGTGCTTCTGCTGGCGACGCGGTGAAGTGGGGAGGGATCAGTGCTGACTGCCTCGTCTGGTCTCCAGCTTCAGCTTGAGCTCCTCTGATATTGCTGAATGCAGGCACACGCACACACACGCAGAGCGTTAGCCATGAGGTGTTACAGCCCTTCATCTGTCCATCCAGGAGGGCCACAAGGGGGCCTCACAGCTGACGCCTCTCACCCTGGGCCAGCATGTCGGCCGCCTGGCTCAGCTGTCTCGTCTGACTGCTATTCTCCTGGGGGGCTGGGGGTGGGGGGAGGGGCTTCTGAGTCCGTATGTCATCTGTTGGGAGGAGAGGAAGAGAGACAGGATTTGAGGGGGTCAGAGGTCAAGTCACAGAGCACTACGGGAAGGATGGGGGCGGGGCTCACCTGACAAGCTGCCGTGACGGGCAGGGCTCGGGGAGGAGTTGTTCCGCCTCTGGAAGCCCCTTCGCCCTGGAACAGCCAACGGCACAGTGCAAGAGTGTGAGAGACCTGCAACCTGGCATCAGGAGGTGAGTCTGCACACTCCTACCAATCAGAAAGGCTGTCCTGCTCGTGGACATACACACCCCTGCCAGTAGGGGGCCTTACCTGGCTTGGGCGGAAGAGCAGGGGGCTCTTCTGTGGCGGGGGGAGGGATGGAGCGAGTGCGCCGCAGACCGCAGGGTTCGTTCAGGTAGACGTTCTCCTCCGCCTGCTCCCATGGGGGGCCTGGACACGTGAGCCAATGCAGGTATATGAAACTGACCCGAGGACACCACCACCCGCAAACCGTTGAAGAAGCTGTGGAGCTCAGCTGTCAGTGGTGATGCTACGAGGGGGGGCGGGGCCAGCAGGCATCGCCATGGTTACCAATGATGGGAGTGTGCAGAACCACAACAAGCAGTGTGTGTGTGTGTGTGTGTGTGTGGGGGGGGGGGGAGAACTCACCTGGCTTGGGGGGCAGTGGAGGCATCATGGGGAGGGGCCCACTAAAGGTCCTCTGGAGACTCCTCTCGCCGCTCTCATCATCAGACTGCACAAACGCTGCAGGGGGAGGGGTGTTTATTCCCAGAATGCTCTGTGTGCGCAGGTGTGCGTGAGATTTATGGACGGAACGCTGTGGCTGTTGCCTTCTACAGGCACATGTGCACATTGGCTCCTGAGCGTGTGTGCGATGCGTGTGTGTCACGCAGTGTGTGTCGCTTCTCACTGATGTTGCGCTCGTACGGCTGCTCCAGCAGGAAGGGCTGAAGCGTCCCGGCCGTCTTCTCCACGAGACGCTCGATCACATCATGGAGGGTGGCACAAGGAATCTACCGGCAGGCCGGGGGGGGGGGACGTTGTTTAGTAGACCAGCTACACGCTGCTTGCAGCAAAGCTGGTTTTGTAAAGCATGTTGACCACACACGCACGCGATGCACTTACTGGATTCTCCACCTCAATCAAATATCCTCCATCCTGTTTCTGTGTGACACGATAGTGTCTGAAAACAGATCTAGAAATGAAGACAACTTCACCATCAATGTGGTAAAACGCAGTAATAACATCCCTCGCTTGCTGTCTTCATACGTCCGTTCAGCAGCTCGACGGAAATCGGGATCCGAACCAACAACCTCCCGTCAGCCAATCCGTGCCCGCGACCACTACGCCACCCCACTCCCCCGGTGGAGGCGGGGCTCCGTGCTCTGAAGCGGACCGTTACCCGTGGAGGTCCTGGCGGGTGGTGACCGCCAGGGAGGAGCCGTCCCTGCCGGGCCGAAGGAGCAGGTTGCCGCAGTCGGGGTGTCGCTCCAGCAGAACCTCGGCCTCCGTCCGGGACACGGGCTGGAAGCACCTGCGACAGCATGGCGGCGCCACGTCAGAGCCAACAGCCACACACACACACACACACACACACACACACCGCGTACGCACTCACACTCACGCGGGTATTTCCCCCACAAGGGGCAGGTAGAGGGGGACAGCGGGCGCTGGCTGGGTGGGCGGCGGTTTGCGCCTCTGCCGCTCCCTCTCTCGCTCGACCACCTCCTTCAGCATGTAGATCTGCCCCGGGAGGAGGTTCAGGGAGCTGGGCACACACAGCTGGGGGGGGTGTCCCGAAAGGGAGAAGATGTCAAATATTTTAATGAACGGCTGCACAAAGCGAGCTCATTTGCATAATGAGAGACATGAGGAGCAGCAGCAGTGACAAAGAAGGAAGAGAGGAAAATGTAGGAAAGACGAGTGAAGCAGGTCTGTCGCTGACTGTAGATCAACCACCTTTCATTTGAAGGACCTGGGTTCGAATCCCACTCCCTGATCAAGGTACTAACCCTGCAGTAATATAGTAAAAATGTCCCTGCTGTGTAACTGGGTAGGTGAGTGTGAGGCACTCTGGAGTAGTGTCATATAAATGGAGCTCTCTCTGTGTGTGTGTGTGTGTGTGTGTGTGTGTGTGTGTGTGTGTGTGTGAGAGAGAGAGAGAGAGAGAGTGAGACAGAGAACCATAAGAGTGTGGGGGCTGCGACTGCAGACAGGTGGTGCCGCAGGACTGCGGAGCTGCTTACCTCCACCACAGAGCGGATGAAGCCCTTCCAGAGCTCTCGTGCCTCCAGACTGGGAGCCTGGAACAAGGGGGGGCGGGTGGCATTACAGAAGAGCAGTATATGTGTGTGTGTGTGTGTGTGTGTCTGACCCAGGATCACCTCACCGTGAGCTTCACCTCCCCATCCTTCAGCCGCAGTGTGAGACGCGCCGCCTCCAGGTTTTTGTCCCGCGTGTCATCGTCCGTCAGGGACACAAAGCCGCTCAGCTCCAGTTTCTCTGCATACTGAATGCAGACACACACACGTGTGTGTGTATCTGTAAGGAAGAACCGACACTCTCGACCAGAGACGGCAGAGATCCGTCCCCCTGTCCCCCCCATACTCACAGCAGCGTCCTTAGTGCTGTTGAAGAAGAACAGGGCATTTCCACAAAGGCAGGTCCACAGGCGCTGGGACACCTTCACCGGGGGACGGACAGACAGACAGACAGACAGACACACACACACACACACACACACACCAGTTACAAAAAAAAACCCACCAGAACAAATGCCGACACACTCACGTCCACAAGCAGAAGATGAGAACCGCAGGCAACCAGAAGCACTCGGCGACCCTCATCCCCGTGGCACAGCATCAGCAAAGGGGGGGTGCCAGCGTGCACGTGGGGGTGTGGGGGGGTGGCAGAGCTGAAGCAGACAGACTCCTCACACTCTGGCTCACAGATGTACCTCATCCCCCCCTATCTGAGACACAGGAACCTCCCCAGTTAGCCCGGACACCTGCCCCACCCCCACCAGCTAAACCCCCTTTGTTCCCCCTGTCCAACCGCCCCCCCCCCGGGGCAGATGGTCCATTGTACCCAGACACACTTGGACCCCCCCCCCCCCAATCTCCACTTGTCTCGCACCTCCACCTACAGCACTACAGTCACCGTCTGAGGTGTTCAAATGCCTCCGCATCTCCTTATTCATATTTACCAGAGTAAACACAGTGAGGGCGAGAGCACAACCGGCACGTGCAGTGGTGCAAGATGGAAACGCGCTGGATGAAGATAGATCGTGCTGATGGAGCAGCTGGGCGACCTGCAGAGAGCATCAGTGTGAGGGAGAGAGGAGCTCCGCTCATCACCACATTGTTCGAGGCTACGGGGCGGAACCGGGATTCGGATCCTCCGCCGTGTGAGCGCAGGTGAGGCTGTGAGGCTCACAGTCACGGTCACACACAGCGCGTGTGAAGCGCGTGAGCAGGAGAGCCCAGCGGGAGCCCGACGTCGTCGTCATCATCGTCATCATCATCATCCACGCTCAAACCCTCATCCTTCACTCCATGATTCATCCAGTCACCACAGGATGACTCGTCCCTCCGTTCATCAGTCCACATGGGGACATCAAGCCGACGCTGTTTACTATGGTACAACAAATGGCCGCACGCACCGTGTCTCGGCTCGTCCTCTTCTCCAGGTATCCCTCGTAGTAACAGGGCGGCAGCTGCGCTCGCGTGCGCCCGGCTCGCGCCTTCGTTGACCGCGGGGATGCCATGCGCGCGCGCTCGCTCGCGGCGGCGGCGGGACAAAGAAACAAAGTAGGAGCGCGAGCTGGAACAGCACGAGGGGGCAGAGATCAGCATCTGAACCAATTAAAACCATTAAACACGACAATTATTAAAGAGCACTGAAAACCGCCGGAGATGAATGGAGCGCGATTGTCTCCCTTCCTCAGTGATTCTCCGTGCGCGCGCACACACAGACACGGGTACGTGATGGGACTGACTAACAATATTGATATTCGAGAACACAGTAACAGCTGAGTGTATGCACGGTAAAGCCCCCACAACCGCATCTTCTTACCTTCACCTCGCGCGAGCCACTGAAGGATGGATAGATGGATGAGTGAGTGAGTGAGAAAGAGAGAGAGAGCGCGCGCGACCGAGCGAGACGGTGAACGGCCAGCTGTCTGATCGACAGGCCGGTGCCGGTACCGCCGGTGTCCCTCAGTCCCACACCGGCGGGGTCGCTGCGAGAAACTCGCTCGACAACGAGCGCCACGCCCCGAAGCCACGCCCACCGTGCGTAGCCCCGCCCACGGCCAGTGGACGCTGCGGATTGGCTGGAGTGCGCATGCGACTGCGGGGAGCGCTGGACCTCGAGCGCCCGACGCGAGGAGACTCCTATTAATAGGTGCAGAGCCCCGCACGTGTTTCTATATATATTTATATATAGTGAATAAAAATAGAGGAGAACGAGCGCAGGACACGTAACGGCTCCTGTTGAAACTATGCTACGTGTCTGTTCATGAAGGTAAAGGTAAAGGTGACTAAATGACACCCGCGAACCTGCTTCCAGGGACTCCCTCCTTTCACCACAGTAACTGAGGAACTTTTTTACTGCAGCTCACTCACTCACTGTCCTCTAACTGTTCTCTCCGAGAAGAGGCGCAGAAGTTTCCCCCGCGTGGATCGCCACGAGGGACACACACTTTTTCCTTCACACACTTCCCCTCCCACCTGCGGAACCTTCAAAATATTTGCACGCAATTACATTTTCTTCAAACTCAGACAGGTTAATACTTTCATTTACCAGAGTGAATTCTGACAGGTGTCTGACAGTGAGCCCTTTCAGCTTTACACACACGGCTCAACGCACTCTCCCACACCTCGATTACCCTTGACCCACTGCAGCACGTCCACGATAACACACGTTCACAGTTCTTGTTCAACTAGCAGCAGCTGGAAAGAAAACTGCAGCCATGGAGGAGCTGGCAGATACCACGGTAAAGGCAGAGTGGTGAAGGTAATCATAAAGGAGAGGTAGCAGTTACCTGGGGCACATAATGCACCTGTGACACGTGTGTTACCGTTTCAATGGCGACCTTCCTCGTCTTCGCCGCTCAAAGTGGTGCGACGAGTGGATTTCTGCCCTTACATTTACTGCGTCAATTAATGGTAAACACACATAGAGAGGGACTGAAGGTGCGCTGGCCAGCGGTGTGTGTTCTTCAGACGGTGGAGCAGAGTCTCCAGCCCAGTGCTCTTGCTTATGGTTTCGCACCAAAAAAGGGAACAATTTGAACTTTCTGCTCCAACAGAGCAGTGCGGCAGTGTGTTTTGTGGGTCTCGACCGCTGTGAACGGAAACACGCTGCGGTCACAGCAGGATCGCGTCGCACCTCGGACCACAGCAGGGTCTCACCTTAAATTAGGCCTCGCATTCGACACCTGGTCCTCCCGCTTCCCTGTACGTGACCAAGAGAAGCGAGCGGATCTTGCGGAGCGGATGACGGAACGACCGCAGCAGCACGTGCGCGAGAGCAGTTTGGACAAACCCGTCTCCTCCGTGCGTCTCTCTACGCTGTGTCCAAACCACTTTTTCCCCTCACTAATTACATATTCAAACTGCGTTTAATACATATTCTCTCATCTCCCATCGGTCCCCCGAGTGCCGGAAAGTGGGGACTGACCGTGGACATGGGACTAGGACACGTCCTGCGTCCAAGGAGAACTTTGACCGTAAGTCACCCTAAGCAAGTAGAGGTGATCCAGCGGTGAGACCCAGGAGGAAACAGCCTGGGGGGGAGTCTTTAAATTTTTACTTCAACATCGCACACATATGAACTGTGTGACAGTGACATAGAAACAAGGACCGCATGCGCACACGCACACACCCCCCCACAGATAGTGCCACTCTGTCCATATTAGTGAAACGCACAGGTGGTTACAGAACACGTTTATGACAAGTTCTTAAACATTTGGAATATAAGTATAAAAGGACACGCAAGGAGAGCAGACGATGAGTTACAATATGAGTTTCGTGTTATAAATAATATTAGCGAAACAATAATACTTTGCTGTGACGCCCGAACACTCAGGTATTCCTCGGGATTACGCGTCGCAAACCGTTGTGTTGCGAGTGCGCTCTGACCAAGGTTCACGCACTGACGGTTGTCCACGGTCCAGCTTGGACATCCCACCTGGCTTCAGTGACTGTCGCCCCCCCCAGCAGAGAGTGGCTGCGCCGCGATCCTCTGTGACCTCTGCTCCACTGGGGATCTTCGGCACGCTGACCGTCCTCGTCTCTTCACAGCCATCTTCCCTGCAGCCGCGGTGGTCCTCGCTCAGGCGTGAAGACGACCACAAACGCGACGGCCAAAACAAAGGGCTCAGGGTAAATAGCCGGGAGGACCGCGATCTTTAACGGTTCAGAAGGGGGCGCCGGTGCGGAGGTGCAGATGGACAGGTCCTGCTGGGGTGGCACCTTCACGAAGACAAGGCCCCTCCATCCTTCTGACTGCTGGCCCCATCTGTGTGGCATCACAGAGGAGACCCCCCCCCCCCCCCCAACACCCTCCACACAGTGACCGGAGCACCACATGGCGGTGTTTAACCACACAGACAGGAAAGGAACACGGTCCTCATCGAGAGCTCATACAGGCGAGGGAGACGAAGCGGTAGGGGATTTGGGTTCGGGGTTTGGAGGAGCTGGGGGGACGGGGGGGGGGGGGAGTACAGGGATGTCTCGGGACGAAGACTTAGAAACAGCGGAACTGGTCTGACTGTCCTGTCGTCATTGCGCAGTGTGACCACAAGGGGGCACAAAGTGACCACACAGCAGAACCTGCCAGATCCAGAGAGCTCAAGAGTGTGTTTGTGTCCTTTCGTGGGAGTGTGTGTGTATAGGGGGGGGGTTAATTAATTTCTTATCCAAAGGTGAGGAGCAAACCGCCCCAACTGGAAGGTCCAGGTGCTGGTCAGTGAGGTGATGCTGATGATGCAGGTGAGCACATGCTGTCACACCCCCTCCCCTCCACCCCTTCAGCGCGGCAGAGGAACCATCACTTCCACGTAGCTGAGGGGGAAGAAGCCCGACTGGCCGCGCAGCGATCCCTCGTACCAGTTCTCGTCGATCTGACCGCTCAGGGTGATGATGTCGCCCTCGCGGAAGCCCAGCTCACCCTCGTTCTCGGGGTGGAAGTCGTACAGGGCCCTGCAGCACGGCTGCTCTGTGGCTGTGGGACACACACACACACACACACACACACCAACTGAGCACTTACAGGAAACGGTCAGGAGGGGCAGTGAGTGTAGGTGTGTCCAGCAGGAGCCCCTCCCCCCAGGAAATCCCTCAGCCCTGACACCGGCGAGTGGAAACGCATTCTATTCTGCCCCAAAGACAGCCTGGGATTGGAGGAGCTGGAGTGAGGGGGCGGAGCCTGGCCAGAGCTCACATGCCGCTGGAACCAGAGGAACGCAACATGCGACAGCTGTGGAAATGCCCGGAGGGGGGGGTTGGGGTTCTCCTGAGGTTCCCCTTTTCGGGAAAACATGTTTACGGTCACAAAGAATTACTCAAATTTAAATGATTCTGCTGGTGGCATCCTGTGCAAAGTGGCCACATGAAGACTGTGTGTGTGTGCGCGTGCATGCTCATGAATCTGGACACACACACGCACACACACCAGCATTCCACATCAGCACCGTTCACCTGAGAAAAAGTCGTGTGACATGATGGCAGTGCCTAAGCGCCAATACCTCACCTGCAGGGCGGGGGGGCAGAGCGACGGCACTCGGCAAACCGCCGTCGGACTGGTCACCGTCGCCGTGGTCGCAGACGGGCTTCCGCTTGGGTGTGTACTCCCGGCACGGGCGGGACTGGGCCTCATTTATCCTGTCACACAGACCCAACAATGAAAAGCAGAGGCCAGCAGGGGGCGTAGCGCCGAGTCGCAACCTTGCAGCTGAAGGCTATGGGTTCGGATCCCCCCTTCCTTTTGTAGCGCCCTTGACCAAGGTACTTGCCCTGAACTGATACAATAAAAATTACCCTGCTGGATTATCAAGTAATTCAGCGTACAGACCTCACACTGTAAGTCACCGTGGAGAGACTAATGCAATAAATAATAAACACAACAACAACAGTAATCAATCTCCAAGAATAGGCCCCGCCCACACTCTGGCTCCTCCCACACAGGAGCATCGCTGTCCACTTGGGCTATACTGACGGCGACCAGCAGGGGGCGCTCACCTCGTCCTCAGCTTCTCCGACAGCTCGTCCAGGATGCGCACGGCCTCCCTGTGGAACTGCAGCTGCGACTCTACCAGCGAGGACAGCTGACCCACCTGCTCCATCTGCAGGTCAAAGGGTCAAGGGGTCAAAGGGCGCATGCACGTAGCCCCCCCACCCAGGCAGTGAGACGTTCTCACATCTGTCTCCAGCAGCTGCTGCATGCTGCTCTCCGCCACCTCCTTGGACTCGTGGAACTTGTCCAATGCCTGTCGCACCTCCTCCTCCGCCATCCTGCCCTGGCGCTTCTTCCTGTAGTCGTAGTCGAGGCGCCGGCTCTCCAGCTTCCTCAGGTGGTGCTGGTGGGGCAGCGAGCAGAGGTCAGGCGTTCCATCTGCGGGACTCTACCGCGTTCTACCGTGGTGAACTTGACCACCTGTATCTCGCGCAGGTCCTTGTCGCAGAGGCTCTGGAGGGGGTCGATGAAGTTCTGCTTGACGTCGATGTCCAGAGAGTCCTTCGCCTCGGCCAGCCGCTTCATCGACTCGCCCACATCGACGAGAGCGCCACCTAGAGTTCGCGGCAGAGAGGGAACGGGGTCGCTCAATGGACCGTGACGTCCCGGGTCAGCAAGGTCTCCCACAATCCCCCGGGTGTCCTCGCTCACCGAAGTCGGAGTCCTCGCCCAGGTCTCGGCCGTACTTGGCCATGCACTCTCCCAGCAGCCCCTCTGCCTGCAGGTAGCCAGGACTCTTCACCTGTCCACGCATCTTGGACACGGTGTTCAGCATGGAGAGCTTCGCACGGGACGCTGAAACGGGGGGCGGAGAGAAGTCATTACGTTTATTTACATACATACATGTTTAGTGTTAGTTGTATGAAGGCATTAAATGTGTCTCACTGTCGCGCAGAACGTCCCTCGTCACTCACTGAACATTGCTCTCACTTGCCTGGACCGTGTGAAGCCCCGCCCCTCTCTCCCTGAAGGTGTGAAGCCACACCCCTCCATCTCACTGTCAGCATGAAGCCCAGCCCCTCCCTCTCAGCAACGCTATGAAGGCCCAACCCGTTACTTCATTATCTTAGATTAAGCATTTGAAAGCCCACCCTTTCTTTTCACTGAGTTTCTGAAGCCCCGCCCCTTCCTCTAACTACATTAAGCTCCACCCCCTCCTCTTGCCTACCTGGATTAGGCTGCAGGTACTCGGACGTCCTGGAGATGATGTCGGCGACAGCTTTGCTCGTCACATCTACTTTCTACAGAAGCCAAGAGGGTGGGAACAGGACACACACACACACACACACACACGGAGTTTGCTATGTTTCTGGTGCCATAAAAATGCGGGTGGGTCACAAATTGGTTTCCGCACAAACGCGTCACATGACAGCACCGGCGATGGCCGTCCACCAGGGCGTCTCCAGATGTTCACACCGGTGGACACACAGCTGTCTGCCACCTACTCTCTCCAGGTCTCTGAAGTCCTCGTCCAGCTTGGTTCCCTCTGCTCCTCCCACCTTCTCGCTCACCATCTGTGGACACAGGAACAGAGCAGCCACGTTGATGCCTTGACCGCACGACCAGTCCTGCTGGGAGGATGGGGGAGGGGATCAGTGACCTTGACAGCATGTCTCCAGAGACAACCACATGCACATAAGTTCAATACTGAGGTCCAATACACAACCGTTTCTGCAACGGACGTCAGAAGGAGGACCTTCAGAGATGGATGCGGCATCACTCGCCTCCCCATCCCCCAGACTAGTGTACAGCCCCCCTCCCACACCCTCCTAAAAGACACATCATTCTGTCAACATCAGGAATCATGGGAGTATTGGGGGGGTCAGACAGGACAGGAAGTGGGGGGGGCTGACATGAGGAACACAGCGCAACAAAGACCCCTTTCAGTGTGGAGGGGTACGGAGAGGGGAAAGGAACCGAGTGGCGGTAAAGGGGGGGGGTGGGGGGCGTTGACCTCGGGGGGGGGACGAGGTGACAGGAAGTGGGAGACTAGGGTCAGTGTACTAGCAAACAGTGACAGGAAGAGCACAACAGGGAGTCACAGTCCTGACTGCACTCGCCACCCTAACGCACGCACGCATGCACGCACGGAACCCAAAGATAACCTGGTCCTGTCGGAACGGCACTGCAATCAATGAAAATCACTATCGCACATTGCATCAAAGGTCCTGGGTTCGAATGCTGCTCTAGTCCCTCGAAGTGATACTGTAGAAATGACCCTGCTGCATAAATGGGTAAATTGTGTATATAATTTAATTTCAGAACCTCACATTGTAAGTCATCTTGCAGAAAAATGTTGAGTAATAATAATATCTTGGCCAACATCAAGAAAGTGCGTGTGTGGTCAATAACTGGGGGCCAAAACAGGAAGTGTTTATGTCCTGATAATGACTAATTTCCTGCTGCGCTCTCTACCACCCTGCTCAAGAGGGACATGGGTTGGGGGGGTCTCCTCTTCACCATCATTATTATTATTATTATTATTATTATTATTAATAATTATTAAGAATCCATAACTTTAATCTACCGAAGCAATGAAACAGCACCGGTCGAACCCGTCCGGGGACTCAAACCGACAACCTACCGGGCGTGAGCCCAGCTCCTCGATCGCACTCCCCCTGCTGCTCTCTGCCCACCATCCGTCCATCAGTGTCCTCCACCCTCAAATGGGGGGGTCTAGTTCCCAACAGGAAGCTGTGCTGGAGGGGGGTTCGAGTTTCCACGCTGAGCTCAGCAGAATCAGAGACTTGAGAAAGCAGAGTAGTGTCCCCCAACACACACACACTTCATCAGCAACCCTAACCCCCCCCCGCGCCACAGACACACTTCTATCGCTGTATTCTTCTCTCTGCTGACAGGTCATCGCTAAGGGGCCCGAGTCTCTGTGCAACACGGAGTTCTACCCCCCCCATGAAGAAAGAGCCGGAAGCGAGAGAATCAGAAAGATTACAATCGGATCACTGGGCGGCTCAGCGTGTGTGTGTGTGTGTGTGTGTGTGTGTGAATGTAGCAATCAGCACAAGATAAGGCGAGTGTGTTACCCTGTAGTGTACAGTACAGGTCAGCGTTTCCCATGAGGGAGGAGGAGAACATGGCAGGGCAACCGGAGACATCAGTCATCACCATGGCCGTCATCATTATCATCATCATCATCATAACCACCCTCATCGTCATCATCATCATCATCACCATAGTCATCATCACTGTCACAGTCATCACTGTCCACACCACCCTCCACTGCAAACACTTTTTAAACAGGAGCCCTCGGGGCGCGGACGTGGTACAGATGAGTGAGTGTGTGTGTGTGTGTGTGTGTGTGTGTGTGTGTCAGGACCGCCGTCTCGCGCACGTGACCCGCCACGCCACTTGCGCTCTTCCCTGGGAGAATAATTACAGTAAAAGTGAGGTGTGGTGAGGTGTGGTGTCCGAAGAAGTACAGCAGCAGCGACTTCAAACGGCTCCAAACTCGTCGTTCTTAGTTTGACCAGACAAAGAAAGAGCCCCTGAACGTGAAGTAAATTATAAGACACTTTTCTGCTCCCTCCCCGACTTCGGCAGCAGCCAACGGGGTAAAAACGAGGTACACGGCGCGACGCTGCTCTCAGACTCAGACTCAGACTGAGCAGGTAACTCAGTCAGTCTGACCGCAGTTGCTCCTCCTCGCTCACCTGGCTGGCCTTATAAAACTGCTTCTTCAAGCCCGCCACGGACATGTTGGAGCCGCCGATCCTGCCCTGCCCGTCCGCGTCACGCTCCGCTCCGCTCCTCTCCTCTCCTCTCCGCTCCGCTCAGGACAGCCGGCGTCCCTTCTGTCGCGTCGCTTCACAGACACACGCAGGTCCTCCTCGTCCTCCTCCACCGCGGGGGGCGCTGTTCCGGGTTCCGCGGCAACAACCAAACTACCGGAAGTAGTGCATGACAAACAGGATATCCGGATATCCAGCGCGATCTCGGGATGTGCAACACGGATTTCTGTCTCCGGTTAGAAACTCGATTTAATCGCGATTTCGAACTAAATCACACAGTAAATTACTGCTGTTAATAAAAAGCAATCAAAACGTTCACGCTGTAAATGGTTCAACATTTTCATCTAAACTGTAATTTATATTCCTGTTCCCCTGGCTCCATTATTTTTTTGAAATAATACCTTTATTCTGTTCACCACTTTGTTGTTGTTATCTGTGTTGTCCTCTTGTACGTATTGTGTTAATAAAACAGTAAACAGAAACAATGGGTTTTCCCGATTAAGTGGCGAAATTTGCACCGCAGCGCACCCTGCTGCCAGGGATGGAAAATGACACGCTTCAAAGAGCATTTTTACACGTTGATGTGTATTATTTTTCCAGTATTTAACGTATACTCATTTTTAGTCCATTCCAAGTGCAAACTTTATAAGAAACCCACTCAAAGTGGCAGTTTTGTTTGGGATTTTCAATCCAGGCAGTAGCCGAAACAGGCCATGTTGCTGTAAAGGGTGGAGTTACTGTCATAAACAGGTGAAATGATACACACTGTATCTAGGACATGTATCTGCACTCCTTTACGTCGCTAATGAATTTAACTGCACCCAAATTCTTATGTCACAAAAGGGTCACTTGTTTGTGAAAAGTGTTCTTAAGAACAGACAGCTCCCAATGTGAGACAAAAACTGCTTGTGTCGTTTTCTCGTTTATTAAATATTTCGCTCATGAATATTTCAACATGTTGGCTTTGTTAGCAACTGTGAAATTGAGAAAAATGAACTTAGACAAAGATGTGTGTTTCAGTACCTGTAATTTGATACGGTAGATGGATGGGAAAGTGACATATTTGGATTTTGTTTTAAACTGTATTAAAGATCTCATAGTGTTAGTATGGATTCTAGATTTCACTTAGGTAATGATCCTAAGCTTGGAAAGTCAACCCAAGGCTGTGGGTGGTACTTGCATTCAAAGAGATTGTGCTGGATGTGTGCGTTTGATCTCTCCACCATAAGGGCGGCGGCAGGAAGTGTGTCAGCGCTCCGGGGACCGCCTCCAAAAGAATTTTATAGAGATGTTAGGCCAGGCATCTGGAGATCCAACGGATAGACCGGTACCGGACCTGAAGGAAGTCTGAGTCAAAGGGTCATCATCTTCCTTAACCATTTGAGAAAAGGCGCAGATGGTGAAAATTAATAGCCAAAGACACTAAGGGGAGATCAAGTGAGTCAGCATGCCTGAACTCGTTAAATGAAAGGCTTCGTAAGGAGTGCACTTTGAGCACACGTTCTTCCCCAAAAATGGAACTGTCAACAGTTTTAGGATGAACTTCTGAAAATCTGCCATTACGATTAAGAACACAATGAAGCTCTGCGCTGGGAGTCAAACTGGACTCATGAAATAGAAACCGATACACAATTTTCTATACAAAAATCTTTATTACATTCTTAAACCACAACCTGTTATTGTCTTAATAATATATGCATGTTTATATCCTGTCAACTTTGTACTCTATCGTTCACCTTTGCATTAATAATATATATATATCCCATTCTCTTTGACAATTCTTACACTGGTAAATATGAGGACATGAAAAACAATATTGACAAATATATCAACATTCTTTTATATAGTTACTCTTTTTAAAAAAATAGAATTACAATTTTACAAGACTAAAGATGGAAACTAAATGGTAAAGATTTGAAAGGTGTCGGCAGGGTACAGAAAACAATCAAAACTGCAACAAGACGAATGTTAAATTCAAAGAGCAAAATTAACGCTGACTTTGTCACATCCTATATATCGTTTACAGTTCAGGCCCGAAGGCCCCGTGAGAACATCGACGTCAGACAGGGTGGGGGGAGGGGGTTCACATCAATGGGACACGCATCTACTGGACACAGTGATTGGGGATCAAGGTCTCGTATTCGGTGCAAGGTGTGTGAGGCTGAAAGGTACGACACTGAGGAACAGACAGCCCAGCTATCTCCCTGAGTAACTGAGTGAGACCGCACCAAACCCCGTCACGTGCTTTCCGCAGAGGGACACTAGAGCTACAAGTGGAGTACTACACGTGTATGTATATTTGTAAGGCGCCGCTGTAGTAACACTTAACAAATGGTGAACACGCATTTTCTTATGGCTACGCACCATTGTGAGTCACCGTGAACACTAAGCTGATTATGAGTAAAAAGTTATGAGGTAAAATGGATTTCTATCAAAGTGGGAGACATTGGCCAAAGCCCTCAAGTCTTGAACCCACAGCACTGAGGATATCTCGTTTATTGCACAGTCCCGTTACAACCCTACAGTCCGAGCACCAGAGAAGCCGACCTCCTACAACTGTGGGGCCTACGAGCTCCAACAATGGAAAACACACACGCGCACACACACCACAGAGCAGCGCCTTTACCATAGTAAATGTGACTAGGCATTCAAGGCATGGGAGCAAGGAGTGATTGTCAACGCTTATCGTCACGGTAAGAGAAACACGTAGATAGAGTGGCTAACACACAGCCCTGGAGCACTGTCATTACTCCTACTGCTAGGTGTTTCTGAGAGAAATCCTCATCTCAGCAGGACTTCCTCGCTCACAAAAGTGGTGAGAAAATTCACAAAAGGCATCTTTTTGTACAATTCCCTCCCTTCGCTCTTTCCTGCATGTTATTTTTGTAAGTGTAAAACAACATCTTTTAATAATCGATCAGCTGTTACCTGACTCAGGGGGGTAGCTGTTGTCAACACTTGCTGTGAAAGGTTCTAGAAAGGAGAAGTGGAAGGTTGAAGGAGGGTAACTACACAGGAAGGGGGTTGTGGGATGGAGGGGGTTGGTTGGGGGCATTTCCTGCAAACAAAACAGCCACCCTGGGTGAGGTCATCTCATGTGGAGGGCACAAAAGGCCCAGAGAGCATTTGGATCCACTCTTTGATGGTGCATCATTTTCTCATGGTTACCCCCTTGCCCCCACCTACACTTAAAACCCCCCACCCTACCTTTTCTTTCCTATGCCCTCATACTGAAGTCCAGCAAAGGTGGCTGCCTTCTAATGCACCCCTGCAGCTGCCAGGATGCCATAGGAGTATGTTTCCTTTACTGAGATAGTTGCTAGGAAACTAGAAGTCATTCATACTTCTTCTCCACCCCATTCCACTACACCCACACATATATACGCACTTATACACACACATATTTAATACATGTATTGACAGACATAACATTAAGAGACTGGATACATTTCCACCCTCCTCTGAGCACATGGTGTTCCCAGAAGGAAAAGGGATGCAGGACAGAGGGCTGGCTATGAACAACTTCCTGGGCAGCGTGTCTGTCTGTCTGTCTGTCTGTCTGTGTGTTTTAAGAGTGTTATAGTTGGGGGGGGCTGAAGAAAACCAATTTTTAAAAAAAAAAAAAAAAAATTAAGCACTTTTAAAAGTGTGCTGATTACTCTTGCCTACTTTACTTCCAAATACACCATTCTTGCTTAACTTAGTGTAGTGTTATACTTTTACCTGTTCATGTATATCAATATTTTCCTGAAGTTAAGTGCTCTTTGCAATTTTCTAAGATTAAGTGCTTTATTAAAGGGTATAGCAGCAGTTCTCCTCCAAGAATTTAAACCTGCAATCTACTACCCCCAAAGGCCCCACCAACGACACTAACTACTGCCACAGAAAGTCAAGAGCAGGGCATACATTCATCCAGAGTGCATCTCTACAGGATAAGAAGGGGGGGTCGTTTACATTCTGCCTGGCCAGAAGGCCTGGGAAATGTATGAGGGGCTGCTGGGGAATTCTGGAGGTAAAGGTGCTTCCATGGCAAGGGGGGGGAGGGTAGTAGGATGCAGCATCCAGGACTGGACCATATAAACCTATCCCACAGATAACACCCAGAGGCTTAGCAGGGAGAGACAGCATGAGGCTGGAGGCTATGTGTGGGGAAACAACCTTTTGCAGGATGGTCACTGGACTTGCTGTTCCTGGTATTGTCCATGTTTCTTCCCCCCCTCTCTCTCTCACACCAAGTTTAGCTCTCGGTGATGTCAGGGAAGGAAATGTCACTGCCAAACACTTCCCTATAAAGCGGTGGGAAGCTGTGTACCGTTTCTGGATGGACCAGACGAAAGAATTCCAGCTTGTCAATATGGAGGTTGCAGATGGACTTCATTGTGGGCAACTTGGACACCATCTGTAATCACAGAATTGAAAAGATCATAACATAAAAAATTAATCTCTACAATGGATAACACAATCCAGTATTGCTCACTATTACTCCTGCTGAAATGGTCTCAGTCTGGTGATTTCATGCCACATGGCCCACTGCCCTACCTTGGTGAGTTTCTCCTCTGTAGCACCACTCTGGTGGAAAGAGTGCTGTAGTGCAAGGTAAACCTTCTCCTGCAGCCTCTGCACCTGCATGGCATCAGTTAACCAGGGCCGGTCTGCAGGTGAGGAGGCATAAGTATCATGGCTGGGTGACAACAGCAGTAAACTCTAAGTAGAGGTCTTGTGCAAGCATCCCCATGCCTTTTAAGAAATTGCCAGTTTTTGTTGTCATGCCTGCAGAGAGGCCCCTTTGCGTACCTGGGGACAGGAGAACTGATGCTGTGAACAGCGCCATTTCCTCATCAGACAGCTGCAGACGGCACAGGCCCCTGGCCAGATCAAACACAGCAGTCACCAGGTCATCGCAACCTGGGGGTGAGAGGAGGAACACCACACTAGGATACAGTACACCACTATGCAGGCCTCAGTACATGAGACCAAAGCTGACAAACGGATATATTTTTGCAAATGAAGAAGAGGCATTTATGTTTTTAAACAAAGAAGTTATTATAGACTAGCCATCTAATTTACAGGCCACTGTGCGAAGCACAAAGAAGGCATATGGTAAGCACAGTAAAGGAGCCCTTAGTCTTCAATTCTTCATGGAAATCCATTTCACGCATGCAGTCAGCTGAGAGGTGCCTGTCTCAGTCTGTACGTAAGAAAACAGCACTGAGGGTATTGACTCACCCAGGGCTTTGAAGAGCTGTGTTCCAGCAAACTTCCCATCAAAAAGCACCGTGTTGTTGGCAGAGTTGTAAGCCCGACACATTCGGATCAGCAGAACCTCCAGGCAGCCTGGTGAGCGTGACCATAGAGAGAGCAGAAAGATGGAGGCAGAGAGGGAGGGAAGCACAGAAACAAGAGGACAGAAGATGCTCCACCACACACACAAAACACATACACAAATCAATTTAAATTCCAAATTGAATGGAGATGACACACAAATGTCAACATTTTCAAAATCATCAAGGATAATTGTATAAAAGGTGGAGTTGGAAGAGCACAGCACAGTTTATCATTTATCCCGAAGATTTCAAGAAAAGTTGAATGTGACCACATGTTTATAAACGTGCAAGAACGTTTTTCGGTTTGGTTTTGTTTCAGTGATTTGTGTTGTAAAGACCAAAACATCATGTTCCAGTAAGAACATTGATCACCAAGGTAATAAACGGCAGACAGAAAACACAGAGAACACACATAAAAGGAGTGAAGTTGGAGACACAAAAAACAAAAAAAGCAAGGAAAGACTTCATCAGCAACCAGACATTTTAAAGATCATATATGTGGCATGTTGGGCCACACAGATTTACACAGCATGCTGACTAGTGTAGAACACATCCCATTTCATCTTTCACCTGTATATATGCACATATATCTGTTTTGTAATAACAGTCATAGTGTTGTTTGTGTGTATATGTGTATACACATCTGACCCTGGTCACATGCCACTGCCCATGATAATCACTGACCAGCTTTGAGCAGGATGATCTGATCGTTCTGACACAAGTCCATGAAGCCTGTGATGCGCTTGGCAAACTCCACCACGTACTGGATGGCGTTGGTCAAGTGATTGGCACACATCTGCCACATGGCTTCTGCTGACTGGAGACATGCAGGA
The DNA here is from genome assembly GCF_900964775.1 of Scleropages formosus. Lineage (NCBI taxonomy): Eukaryota > Metazoa > Chordata > Actinopteri > Osteoglossiformes > Osteoglossidae > Scleropages > Scleropages formosus. The sequence continues at coordinate 16,934,970 of NC_041830.1, read as the reverse complement.
GGGACAGACAGGAACATGGAGAAAGTCACACTCCCTGTCATTGTCTCCCCACAGAAATTATACACCCTCCAGCACGGCTCCATGCATTGTCTTTATAGCGTAATGTCCCCACATAGTCACCTTGCTCTGGAAGCTGCGGATTTCCTCAGGTGCGTACAGGGTCCATGAGAGCCTCTTCAGCTCCTCTGTGCTGTACTGACATGTTTCCAGGTGTGACTGCAATATGTTTTGAGTGATGCGCTCTGAAAAGGGGGGGGGTTATATAAGCTTGGTGGGTGTGGTACCCTTGAAACACTATACACACAGGCATAAGCACATGCACACACACACGGAAAAAACCTGGCATCCTCAGGCACGTTAGACCGCAGGCATGTTTCCATGGTGACTGACCTATCTCAAGCAGGGAGCAGCCCTCGGGCAGCGGGCCGAGCAGCAAGTCGCTGAAAAGGCCTGACTCTTGCAGCAGCTCATATTCGTGCTGGGCATGGCCGCCATCTGGAGCATCTAGCTCGCCTTGCTCTGGTGAGCTCTGTGCAGACGACCCACTGGCCCCACCATCCCCCAGCAACTCCGGGCCACAGCAGCCTCCCTCGGGTGTAAGCGGCAAGTCGAAAAGAAGCCCATCAGGCAGTGTGGTGATGTCATCTAGATCACTGAGGGTGGTGCTAGAGCCACTGCTGCTGCAGGCACGTCTATGGCTCCCATCTTCAATGACCTCCTCTGCAGTCAGGGCACCTGTAGCCCCAGCCTCCTGAGACCGTTGGTGCTTTTGGACCTCAGCATACAGGCTGTCCCGCTGTTTCTTGGACATGCGGCCAAACTTCACAGCTGTAGCAGGACAAAGGTGGGGCAGTTAAAGTGTTTGCACACACAAAAAAAGAGGAAACACACACACACACACACACACACACACACACACACACACACACTGCCTGAAACCGTTTGTCCCAACTGGGGTCATGGCAAGCCGGAACCAAACTCGGCGACACAGGGCATAAGCCTGGAGGGGAAAGGGACACACCCAGGACGGGACACCAGTCTGTCGCAAGGCACCCCAAGCAAGACTCGAACCCCAGACCCACCAAAGAACAAGACCCGGTCAAGCCTGCTTCGCCCCCGTACCCCCATAGAGGAAACACACAAACATCACTGCCAAAGGCTTCCATCAACACTTCTGGCTGGCAATCCATGCCCCAACTCACCGTCACGGCTCATACCAAGTGCCAGGCACTTCTGCAAACGGCAGTGCTGGCAGCGGTTGCGATTGGTCCGGTCGATCAAGCAGTTCCTCTGCCGGGAGCAAGAGTACATGGCATTGTTCTGCTGGCTGCGTCTGAAGAAGCCCTAGGAAAACAGAGAGTACTTTCAGCACCAGTGCATGGGACCTGGACGAGAAGGTCCGGGGGAGGGCAGGAATGAAACGGGATGGAATGAACCCCTGGTTTCACAGACTTACCTTGCAGCCCTCACAAGTGATCACTCCATAATGGATTCCAGATGACTTGTCTCCACAGATCTTACATGGAATTACCTCAATTTGAGCTATGGAATCAGAGAAGGTTGGGAGAAGAAATGTTTCAGAAACATTTCTGCCTTATAACCAATAGCATCAAGTGACAGAAACAATACAAAAATGACAGGCTGCTGTAAGAAATTGCAAAAATTAACCTGTTTCCCATGAGGAATACTGTACTTGGATATAAAGATTAAACAGATTCTTTCTACAGAAAGAATTCAAAGTCAATAGCTTTCTAGCAGCACTCATTGCATAAAGGAAGATATTGCACATACATATTTTAAACTTTATGAACTGTATAGTAAAATACTTTAAATCGAAAAATCTACCAGGTAGCCTTTGGAATGCTTTTTGGACTGCTCTGCACACCAAATACAGAAGTGCATATGTTTACGTGCATTCACACATTTAGTAGTCATTATGCCACATTAGATTATGTATTTACATGCAACACCACTGAAGTTTAATGCACAGCGATGGTTCAGTGGTTAGCTAAGTAGTTCTCTCCCCAGCTGAGGCTGAGTTGAAGAATTTATAACAGCTGTGAAATGTGACCTAATGCTACAGATACCACCTACTTAAATCTACCGAATGAGCAGCGCTTTATAAATTGAAACGCAGCTGTTCTACTGAAATAGTTAATGGCTGTGGTAATTATACTGCTTTCTTTTCCAATAACCCATTTGATCTGAAACAATAAGCAAGCATACTGATGCCTTTCACTGTAGCTTTCTTGCAGAAGCGGCACATCATAAATCAAAATAGTACATAAATGTTATATCTAACAAGTCTTACACTTGTTGTAATGCGTTACACTCTAGGCAAACATACTAAAATACTGAACAGATAATATTTTTTCAGTATCTGTTAGACCACTGACAAAGTGTTTCACTACACTGAATTCAATAATGAACAGAGAAGTGCCATTTGAGCAATGGAAAATCTCTCTCGTCATCCCATCCACTCCCCGCCAGGCCCCCCCTTTCAGTATGATGTTATATAACTGCTGTCTGATTGCATTCCACAAACACGCTCATTCAAATATGGTCACCCTAGCAACGAACTGGCTCCTCCCCTCACCTCCCCTACTAAACTTTCACTGGCTGCTATATGCACAGCTCTGCATTCGACTGGCTGTGCTGACTGCCACTCAGCTGCACGGTGCAGTCAGGCTATGCGGACGAGCTGCCCTACTGACATACTTTCCCATTGGCACGGCCAAGGGGCGTGGGTGGCTGCCCAGCAAATGCAGTCTTTGAATCTGTTTGCTGTCCCCCCTCCCCCTTTTCCTGCATATTTAAGGTGGAACTAAACAAGAACTGGAATAGAGGACTGATGTTAAAATGCAGAGAGACTATCAAAACATTTTGTTAAATACATTAACAGAGGAGTGCTTTCAAGCTTTCAACAGGGAATGAGAATTAAGTTCTGATGTTGCACAGAAACCATGGCCATACTACTGGATTGCTCAAAAGACCAGGTTTATTACTGAAGAAACTGTTCTATATTACAGATCCCATACAACAGGTACCTTACAAGGAAAAATGTATCTTGGGATAAAAGCACAAATAGGGATTTTGGCTAGATTATTAAATTTGAATTGTTCACTGTCAGCTATTTGCCATCATCTACAGAGATACTTGGCACAGGTGTGTCCATAAGCATACAAACCTATTTGTAACCCATACTTCTTGGGAAGAAACAGCAATAAGGAAGAAAAGCAAATATGCTTCCTCTTGTCTTTACTTTTAATTACACTTAATTAAAAAGCAGTTATTTTAAAAACAATACTGTGTTATATCATACCTATGACTTACATTCAAGGTATGCAGCCTGACTGGCATGCACATTTGAGGAAATATATTAAATTAGTTTGTCTTCACAAGGAGGTGCATCTGACTTTCTGCCAGCTAAAACATTGAGCATTCTGCCAGACGGCTGTTCATATCACACCATCTTAGCACCACTGCATCCTGATTTTACTTTTGCACCTGGCACCGTTCAAGGGTCATATGCACATTGGTCTTTACATAACCAGCTGTTAAAGCTGTACATTAGACCTATCTCTACATTAAACAGACTTTACTTGATTGCTTTGTTTGATATTTAATTGTGTTTGGTTCTTGGTGTGGAAATAAACAACAAAGTGAATCTACATAATCTGGACAAAATACATACATTACTGATAAAATCAAACATCATGGAAGATTTAATTGCTTTGAATTAAATCATGGGAGTTAATGGGAAAGATAGAAATTCACTAGGACACCAAAACTCAAACCACTTTCAACGCAGTCTCCAGAAATACAAACTACCATGGCGAAAGTGAGTTAATTTAGCAAGCAGGTGGCCTGTGCAAAATCATCCTCTTTCAGGTGAATTGATCTTAACACAAAGACTTCTTTACATTATTCTTTTTAAGAATGTCACACCCATAAGCCTTTGTGTGTCAGTGCCACAGGGATGCAGTCATCAAGATGCCTCCAGACTTAAGATTCTCTGTGCGAACAACTCCATTTATTTTCAGGACGGTTTGCCAACAGTGGTGTGAAATACAAGAAAAGCACAGCTGGGGAGTATTAAAGTATCTGTCACCCTGCACACCAGGCAGGCACTCTCCTTTCCCCCTGCCTCCATCCCAAGAATGACACTTCGGCAAACAGGGAAACTGAGCTTCCCTGTGTCGCTAGAACAAGGAGGACTTCAGATCACTTGCTAAATCTTTCGTAACTAAAAATAATTTTAAAAGCCATCTGAAAAAACAGCTTTTTTTTCCTCAAGTTTTTTTTTTTTAAGGAATCTGTACAAATTTACTTTAAGAATCTCCAAGTGCTGTTGTGCACATGATAATATTTGTATCAAGTACCGATTAATGTTTAAAAGCTTTGGAGCCAAGTGAAGTTCAAGTTCACGTTCGAGCTGTTGCCGACTGACAAACACGCATGGCTTTGCACGCGAACAGCAGGCCCCTCCTTTTCCTGGCCTTCGACTCCGCCCTCGCCCCGCCCAAGCCCCGCCCTCCTCTCCAAACGCCATGTAATCCGCACTGACACAAATGGGTCACTGGAACAGCAGAGCTCGCCGCACGTCGCCGGCCACGCTGGAAGCCAGGAATTATCCACACGCGCGCGCTCGCTCGCGCTCCCTGCAAACTCGCGGCAGTCACCCTGAAACAGGCTGCAGCATTTTAACGTCAAATGCTCTAATAGTTACATATATCAAACATTAAATTAGATACTCAAAAATAAAATACACAGACAAAAAGTATTTTTCATATAAATTTTTTAACAAGTGTTTAAGAACAATAATCGGTGTGGTCGTGAGAATTTTATCACGGGTGTTTATAATATTACTGACCACCGCCCGCCCTTTACTGTACGTTACTGCAACTGTCACCAAAGTCAGCTAAAACATGCCCGCATTCATAATCAAAGGGAGAGATGATATGTGAAGCTGACGAGTCACGAGAAGAAGCGCAGGTGAAGAGTCGGAAGAAGAGCCGCTTTCGCGGATTATCTCCTCAACGAAGAGGAGCTAAGCCTTTAGAGACTAAACGTCAACGGAAGCGGCAACAACAACGAGCGGCTCAAACTCAAAGCGACGCTTCGGTCCAAGACACGTCCGTCGGCGACATGTTTAAGACACCTGGCTGACGTGGACAGCGACAGGTGCATTCTCGTACTTACCTCTCATGGTGATTATTTATTATTATTGCCTTCGAATCGCTCCAAACATGAACGAACCCCTTCAGATGCGGCAGCCTGTACCGCTCTCCAGAGACGAATCGATTGTGACTCGTTTTTGCCAAACCAAACGAGCTGTTTTTTGTTTAAAAGAAACGTTGCAGCGATAAATAAATCCTCATAGGAGAGAGTGGCGCGAAACGAGCGCTGCTACTCGCGGGTGCCCAGTCGCGCGCCTCCTTCTCGCGCTCTCTCTCCCTCTCTCCGGAGACTGACTGTAACCTACTTTCTCCGCGCGTGGACTCTCACATGATCTGAGCTCGGGCGGGCGGGAGCGCGCACGGGCGGCACGCGCGCCTTAAGGGGGAGCGGCGACGCAGAGACGTTGTTGCGTTGAGGCAGAAGGAGAAGGAGAAGGAGACGGAGGCGATGCTGTGGAGAATCAATGTGTTGTTGCTCCAGATTTTCTCTAATGAAATAATAAAATGGACATTTATTTATCGTTTGTATTTTTCAGTGCGACTGTTCAACCACTGGACTGTGTTCATCATCATGCATGGCTTAAATTCGACTATGTGTGATGTCACTCCTTTCGTCTTTGAGTTTCCTCAACTTTCTGCATAAAATTCCTGACACAAGTCACACTTGAATAAAATATTATATTTATTACATATAAAATATATAGCGCGTATAAGAGCAGAAATTGGAGAGCAGCTGAGTTGTAAACAACTCACAACAGCACCCATGATCTTGAAGTCTTGCCGTTGAAATGTTCTGCTGACTATTCATGTTCTCCCAATAATAATATTGTTAATTTCCACACGTAGCTCACATACATACACAAACAATACACAAACACAGGCGATACGGGTAAAACACACTCAGAGTGTGGCAACTTCAAAGGGTTCTCGCACTGTTTCCACACAGTCAGCAGTTTTACTCTGGTACTTCACCCAGAATGCACACATTCATTGTTGTTCATGAGGAAGAGCCCAGAGCTCTCGACACACTTACATTTATATTTATTCATTCAGCTCACGCTTTTCTCCAAAGCGGCTGACAGTTGTTTACCCATGTGTACAGCAGGGTAACTTAAGGTAAATGTCTTGTGCAAGGGCGCTATAGCTAGCGGTGGGACTAAAACCTGCAACCTTTGGGTCCAAGGGCAGCAGCAGTAACTGGCACACTGTCCACTGAAACACAGGCAGCGTACAGCCCGTCTTGTCACACACCGCCGGGGACTCAGTGTGTCCGGAGTGTGTGAGAGGCCCAGCCAGGGCCAGAGAGCTGTGTGTGTGTGTGTGTGTGTGTGTGTGTGTATGTGTGTGTGTGTGTGTGTGCGTGCGCGCATGCGTGTTTGCGTGCACTTTCCTGCCAATTCACATTGATTTCTGTTGCCTCCCTCTGATTTCTGCTTATTCCCTAGGACTTCCTCTGCTTCCCATTGGTTTCAGCAAATTCCCATAGATTCTCTCCGATTCCTACATTTCCAGTGTTTTTCCTCACAAATTTTTATCCCACAGATTTTCACAGATTCCTGTTCATTCCCAGATTCATAACAACTTCCGCTAATTCACACTGTTTTTTATAATCTGCTGGATCCTGCCGATTCCCACTCGCTCCCACTGATTTCCACAAACTGCCTCTGCATCCCACTGATTTCTGCTGACCCTGGTGATTTCGACTGATTCCCACTGAAATTTCCCACCTGTCGATTCCCACGGATGCTTACTGAATCCTGCTGATTCCCACACGTTGACACTGACCCCCGCTGGAGCGGCAGTGAGGGTTTACGGCGGCGCGAGGCCCTGAGTGCACACAAGGGCTCGGTGATGCAATGCCTCTAGCTGGCTTAGTTATGAAACAAGGAGAGGGGAGATTACCGTAAGTAGGTTAGTGGAACAGCAACAGGGGCACAGAGTGTGCCGTGCCACCCCACCCCACCCCTGTCGCATTCAGACTCGGCAGGCGCTATCTCTCCGCAAGCCCTTTGTACGGCAGCAGTGGCCACTCTTGTCCTATCCTTTCGCTGACCCTTCTTTCCTCCGTTCTCGTGCGCATCCTTCTTCATCAGTTCCTTTCTTCGCCTTCCTCTCCCCTTTTTTCCAGCACTTCTCTCCTCTCCTTTGCAGCGCTCCTGCTTTGCGTTCCCTAACCTGCAAGCCGTGTCCCAGATCAAGGGCAAGATGCTTCCCAGAAGGACGTAAACACGAAGGCCCGCTGCCTCACCGAGGTGCGCCCCGTCCGTTGTCATGGCAACGGTAACAAAACTAATGAAAGCGTCATGTCCTTTCGCGAATCACAGTTACTTAACCAGCAATGACAACAATGTTAATAACAACAGCAACAATAATCTCAAACTGCGACATTGTCTCTAGTTAAAGCAGTCGCGTCAAAAATATGCACATTAACCAAAGTAATTAATTTTGCTTTATTTCGGTGTGTCACGTCCACATGAATGAAGGCGAGATGCGACAGATTAAGAGAGGTAAACCTAAAGGGATGAGCGTGAAGACGGAGAGGCTCGAAAGTAAAGTAAAACTGAACGGAGAGCAGATGGCTGCTGCGCCGGGGCAGAAGATCACACATGCGGGAGGCACACGGAGATGGGAGCCCCCCCACGGTAAAGTAATTGCGGTATTACAAGGGGATTACTTCAGGATGCTGCTCTCGGCAGCCTCTCCTCCCTTCCCACGGGTCCCGCTGCCGCTGCTAATCCCTCGACGTTCTCCTCTTTCAAAGAGCACTAATCCCGAGGCTCCCGTCCCGCATGGGCCTGCAGAGCGGCGTGACCCCCCCCACCCCATCCCCAGCGCCTCTGCCAATGGGTCACTATGCCACCGAGACCCGGCGGCTCGCACCCCTGCACGGCCCACGCTGATGCGCTTTGAGCAGATCTACTAAATTTACCCATTCATGAGCTCTGGGATTGTTGGATGGAGGCTCTCAGATGTCTCAGGTGCCTTCACACTCATCATGATAATCGCCTCTCCTTCTCCACCCTGGGTGGGGATACCTGGTGTCTGTTGGCAGCTCCAGGGTGTGTGCAGCTGCCCGTCCGACTGCAAGCGCCGATTGTGCCACGCACTGTATCACATTGACAGCTTTACCCTGGTGAAAAAGGGAGGGGGCGGCCGGGTTCGGGGGCCAGGCGCCTCAATGAGAGGTTCTCGGTAGAAAGTACAGTACGTCGATCCGCGGCCCTCCGACGTGTGGGCGTGAACACGGAGTTACGGAGTTATGTAAGCAAGGAGCAGATGATCAGGGAGGAATGTGTTTCAGTTTGTTTTTGTGGATTCCCTCCTGGATTTGGCAGAGTTTGCACTTGCCTCAAAAGCATTCCTGGGCCGACACCCAATACAGATCATTGTTTTGTGTGTGTGTGTGTGTGTGTGTGTGTGTGTGCGCGGCTGTTCGTGCGTGCGTGCGCGAGGATCATGGCTTCCCATGTTGAGATGCGAATGCATGGGAAGCCATGGGAAGCCATGATCCTCGCGCACGCACACACACACACACACAGATGTTTCAGCTGCTGAAGATCTTTGTGAAACGTGATAATTGGCAAACAAATGAGTAGAACTGATTTTTCTGTTACAGAAACACTTTCATAAGAGTACGAAGAAGGTTCTGGTCGCAGCTCGCAAAATCGCCACCGAATCAGGCCCGACGCGATGCCACACTCAGAGAGGATGGGCAGTTCGGCAGACGTTGCCGTGGCAACCCTTGTTTGCCTCATGCGGGTGATTCAGCGCGATCCTCCCTGTGAAACTGACCTATATTCCAGCAGCCATCGACCGGCTGAACGGTGGCTCGGGGCCACCTGACCGTACATTGACCGCACCTGTTCCTCGCTGCCGCTCTCAGACGTCACCATACACACACGGTACATTTTCGAAACCTTTCGATGTGTGTCTGTGTGTGTCGTTCAGATGTGTGTATCCCACCAAACAGTTTTGAGAGTGAAGTGAGGCAAAGCGAAAAGGTGAAGCAGATATATATAAAAGTAGCTCATATTATTCACGCACGCACACACGCACGCACAGATCACATTTAATTTTATCTGCTGAGGTGACAAAGTACGTTTAAAATGAGACCAGACTGGATAGAAAATATGAGATGAAATATGAAAAAAAACCTGCTTTGAAGTTTATGAGCACGGTAAATCTGGGTGACAGCGCTGTGCTGTGATTGGCCCATTCGCCTGCCAACTGGCAAAGTCATTGTCACCTCAGGCTCTGTGTGTGTGTGTGTGTGTGTTTGTGTTTGTGTGTGGCTGGGGCTCGTACTTGAAGGAGAGAAAACCGCGGAATGGGCACAAACAAGCGGAGGAGCCCGGAAGCGGTATCGAGAAACAGAACGAGGTAACAGGTGGGGTACGCCCACGGTGACCCACCGGCCCATGAGTCCCATCACCCCCTCCGGCCTGCGAACGTAGATCTATCCCTTCCCACCCGACACACTGGGCTCACACACCCTGGCCTGTTCCCTCCTCCCATCATGCCTTTCTCTCCTTTTGTACTTTCGGATATTTCTGTGCCCACCCCCCGTCCTCCATCCAACCACATGCGCCATCCCTAGACCCACACCTGGGTTCACGCTGCTGGATTTTACCTCGTTACCCGTGTTCGTCCCGTCTGTCATCGACATAATTTACACCATCACTAATGTGTTTGTTCCAGTCCCCAAACTGCTCGCAGGGGCTCTGCGGCTCAGAGAAAGGACTTGCGGCGCCCTCTAGCGGTCAGGAGGACCTACGGCCTCGCGTTACGTAACAGGTGCAGCGTGGGATGGTGGTGTTCACCTTGTTTCCCCACAGTGTGGTCAGTGCCGCTGCGCTGGAAATGGGTTTTTAAAAAGGGTCACGTGGGCGGGGGCTGCTTTTCATGACTTCCCCTTTCAATGCCTTTTTGAAGCCTGACTTACCCATCACTGCGCCATCACTTTCGAGCGGATCGGCTGTCATCGGCGGACGAGCTCCAGACGCTCCGTCGGACAGCAGCTCCGAGGCTCTTTGGTGCTTTAAGAAGAAACCGAGAATAACTGGGAAGTTGGGAGAGTAAAAACACGGTCGTTCGTTTGCTGGTAAGTAAGGGCTGCTGGGTTCCTCATGGAGACTCCATTGGGAGGGACGTGTGAAAAGCACTGTCCTCTGGAGTGGACAAAAATGAAAGGGTGGCTCCCGGGAGGACATGTGGCTGTGTGGGATCTCACGATGCTCACCTTTGCTTCTCCGCAGGACACCCAGACATTCACTTTTGTCCGCTCCAGAGGACATATGCTTTCGCGTGCGCGTCCCACAGTAGCACAAGCCTGGGAACGAGGCTCACGCCTCCTACGCGTTCGCGCCGCTTGGTGTGAGTACGGTCCGCACGGTTCTCCTTCGTTTTGGACGAGCGCGGCGAGGACACTTTGACTCGAGGCCACACGCTGGGAGCGAAAGCGCTGGGTGCCGCCCGGACCGGGGCGCGCTTTGGACGACTGCGGGGCTGCGGCTGAGGTTCGACAGCGGAGAGACAGCAGGCGGAGAGCAGAGAGCAGAGACACCCGTCCTCACATGCTCTGGTTTCCTGTTCGAAACAGGAGCGCGTTCGTCGCGGCTGGGAAACGTGCTCTGTTTTCCTCTTCGAAAGGACGCCGCCCCCCTCGCGGAACGTGTCCGTGCGCACGGCTGCCCTGGTACCTCCACCCCCCCGGCCTACTTACCGTGCCGACATGCATCCAGGAAAAGTACAAATATCGTAAGACACCCACAAAGAGGCCCAGGGTCCCCGTGCAAGTCCAGCATCCATTTCTGCACGGTGCGCCGATGATTGAACACACACACTTTGGCGAGGCGACACACACCGCAGCTCGGCGAGCCCTGAGCACATCGTCACCCGGGGCTCATGGGAACAGAGAAGGCTGTGCTTGGGGGACGCTTACCTGTAAATGACATCCAAATATCTGCGTGCGCGCGCGTGTGTGTGTGTGCGGGCTGCAAATGTCAAGCCGTAATGCAACGTGCAGCCGAGTGCGCGCAGCCGGCGTGCGGTCGAGCTACGTGACAGACGCATTCCTCCGCCTTCGCCGCACAGAAGAAGCAGGGCGACCTACGTGCGGAACCACACCGGGTCGCAACGCCACAACCTTCCGAGTGGCTGAGATGCTCTAAACGCAAGAATTTCTTCTTTACTCTCTCTCCTCAGACCTCCGGGCCGCGCCGCAGGCGTCAACCCCCACCGAAGTGCATTCGGCTCTTTCTCGTGACTTCAGGCGCGGGATTTCACGGTAAGAATCGACACTGTCACACAGCACAACGGGGTAAATTCAGAAGTGCCACCGCAGCTCTCCTGTCACGCCGTGGCGACAGCATGTGACCGTCTGTACCGTCTTCGTGACCTTGCAGGATGTGTCGCCGTGCCGCTTCGCGCTCTTGGTGCCGCGTCTTGTTTTACCACGTTTCGATTTTTCGAAAGGCCCAGAGTCTTCCTGTTTGGTACATTCAGCACGATAAGAACAGAGAGACTGCGGAGGCGACGGCTTAGATAAGAAAGAAATAGAAGAACATTGTTGTTATTATTGTTATCCGTCCATCCATCGTCAAGAATCGCTTGTCCCGAGGGGTGTGGTGGCGAACCGGAGCCTAACCTGGCAAACACAGGGTGCAAGACTGAAGGGGGAGGGGGACAGACCCCGGGCGGGACCCCAAGTAGGACTCGAACCCCAGACCCGCCACACAGCGGGTACTGGCTGAACCTGGCGTGCCCCCCCAGTTATTATTATTATTATTATTATTATTATTATTATTAGTGTTTCTCCACCCACATGTGCAGCTAAAAATTTGAATGAATCACTGGAGTCGGGTATTGATTTTGGACAGTATGGCTTCATATTGGTTCTCATTCTTTACCGCTGCGACGGGTAAAACGTGGGAAATATCAGTGCACACAAAGACCGAGCAGGGGCCTGGGGTCTCAGAGCGGAGCATCACACTCGCTGTGCGCGCGCATGCACACACACACACACACACACACACACACACACAGAGTCAGTGGACCTGTTGATGAGCACTCTTACGCAGCACACTGTGCTGCAGCTCATTCACCGCGGTACCACAAACAGATCAGAGCCAGATAAGTACCCTTCATACCCCGTTCCACAGGTCAGAGGTCGCTGCCGCCTCTTAATCGCCAGGAAACGCTCCAACGTTTCTCCTCTGCCGTTCATGTGGACAAAAGCTCTAAAGGACATTTTTGGGACCTTCGGGACGCTTTCGGTTATTTCAGGCGTCCTTGTCATCGATCGTCCTCGAGCGACCCCCGCTCTGCCTCATGACCGATCCACCCCGGCGTCCACGCTGGTGAAAACATGGTAAACGGCGACTGCCAGCGGAGCTCCATTGCTGCCACGGTCCTCTGGCAGGTGGGGACGCAATCAAACCGCCCGTGTCGTCCTCTAGGTTGCCGCGGCTTCCCGAGGTTCGCAGCCCGCACATGGCAGAGATCTGCAACTGCAGCAACACGATGGAGGGCAGCGTCTTCCAGAAGGTCGCCTACATCCCCGTCTTCACCGCGGGGCTGCTGCTCAACGGCTTTGCCGTCTACATCTTCCTCCGCGGGAGGTCCGGCTGGACGGAGACGCACGTGTACACGTTCAGCCTGGCGGTGGCCAACTGCGCCCTGCTGCTCTTCCTGCCCGTCAGGACGTACGACGCCTTCCGCCGCCTCGCGCCCGACACCTTCTGCACGTTCCTCGTGTCCACGCACTACCTCAACATGTACGTCAGCATCTTCACGAGGACGGCCATCAGCGTCCACCGCTGCGTCGCCGTCAACTTCCCCATGCGCCGGCGGGCCTGGGGCTTGCAGAAGCCGGTCGCCGGGGCCGTGTGCGCCCTCATCTGGGCGGTGGCCGTCGCCCTCAGCGCCGCGTTCAACTGGAACAGCGCCGGCAGCCTGAACTGCTGCTACGAAAGGAAGTGGGAGCCCTTGAGGAACGGGCTCTTTGAGCTCTTGGTCGTCGTCGGCTTCTTCATCCCGCTGGGGGTCATCACCGCCTGCACGGTCCGGACCGTCTTCTGCGTGCTGAGGTGCAGCAGAGCAACGGGCGTCGTCAGCATCATGACCGTGAACCTGGTCGTGTTCGCCACGTGCTACAGCCCCATCCACTGGGCGTTCTTCCTCAAGTTCCGGGCCACGAGCTGCTCGTCCCTCGTCTACAGCTTCTACCACGTCTCCGAGTGGATGGCCACCACCAACTGCTGCTGGGACGCGCTCGCCTACTACTTTCTGTTCAAGAAGTTTTTCGTGTCGCACAACCAGAAGAGGGGCGCCGTCACGGTCGCCGGGGGCGATGCGAGTACGCGCTTCTGACACCGTGCTCGTTTACAGCAAAAGCACCAGTCGTGTTTATTGTACACAGTGCCTTATGTTGCGTTGCATATCGTAAGTATATATGACTCATCTATGTATTTATGTATTTATATCTAGCTATAAGTAGGGGGCGCGGTGGCACGGTGGCGCAGTGGGTGGGACCGGGTCCTGCTCTCGGGTGGGTCTGGGGTTCGAGTCCCGCTTGGGGCGCCTTGCGACGGACTGGCGTCCCGTCCTGGGTGTGTCCCCTCCCTCTCCGGCCTTACGCCCTGAGTTGCCGGGTAGGCTCCGGTTCCCCGTGACCCCGTATGGGACGAGCGGTTCAGAAACTGTGTGTGTGTTTGAAACATCAGCTCGGTCCTGATTGGTCAGAGCAGCTAGGAAGCTTTGAACAAAGCAAAAGTGGATTAATTTGCCTTTTTAATGAATTTTATATCTTGGGGATTTTTGTTGAAAGTTTGAGTTTGTTTTAATAACTGCAGCACCTGTGAGGTTCTGCCATAAATACACACACACACACTGTCCGAAACCGCTTGCCCCATACGGGGGTCATGGCGAGCCGGAGCCTAACCCGGCAACACAGGGCGCAAGGCCGGAGGGGGAGGGGACACACCCCGGACGGGATGCCAGTCCATCACAAGGCACCCCAAGCGAGAGTCGAACCCCAGACCCACCCGAGAGCAGGGACAGGCCAAACCTGCTGCACGAACCCTTGGCGAAGTGGTGTCCAAGGTGCGTTCTCCTGTACCTCTGAGGTTTTGGGCCTGGGGGCACCCTGCTGTAACGCAGCCCCCCGTAGGGTCCATGTGCCAGATTTGGTGGAATTATAACTCATTATTAACTATGCAGTGTTGCTTTTACAGTGTAAAACTGATTCATACCGTGTTTTCACCACAGCCTGACTTGTTCCTCTTGGCCTCACGCAAGGGTCACTGATGCCCTCACCCATTCTAGAATTTACCATGAAAATGTGAGAGAAAAGGAGAGAAAGAGAAGGAAACTTTCGCCCGCTGCCCTCCCTGCAGTGGTGGTCCTGTAGCGCCTCCTGCTGCTCACTTCACGCATCAGCGCAACATGAACCTGGAGTTTCCTTCTTCTCAATGAGTGACAGCGTCCAGGTCCTTGTTCAATAATAATAACAATAACAAAAATAATAATTCAGTACAGAGGACAGTAAAACGCTGTTGTACCATGTTTGTGGGTTTTATTCGAGTGAGAAGAGTTAGGTCACCATGCTGCTGCAGTGTGTTTGTGTGTGTAAAAACACTGTAAATAATGTACACGTCACTATGTTCTCACTTCATGCATTCAGACGTGTTCAGGTAGACACAGCTGAGCAGAGTACGCGCACACACACACACACCCTCCATTACACCTGAGCACTACAGGTGTGTATTGAACCCGTGTCACCCAGGTGTCGAGGGATGTGACACAGAATCAATGGGACAGTAGAGATGGGTGGGGGTGGGGGGGGCCTTGTTCTCCCACATCACAGGACGAGTCTTTGTGCTTCTCAGTAAACTGTATCTGCTGTGAACTTTCCTCAATGTTCAGTACAGGACAGCGCGCGTGTGTGTGTGTGGAACTTTTAGGCCAAGTGACGCTCACTTCATAATAAACCACTTCAGTCCACCTTCCCACACTTTACCACAGTTTACCGTAGTTTATCGTACTTCGGTGCAGTGTGTGGTGAGCTGCCTGTCACTTCCTCCTGACTTTGGTCAGTATCCTGCACCTGAGTGAGGGAAAGTGTGCCTCCTAGTGTCAGTGGTGCAGAGAGGGGTGCCTCTGGGAGCGACACACACACACACACACACACACACACACACACACACACACACACACACACACACACACAGACACAAGGACAACGCATTTGCCCAGTATTTTTATTGTGTTCTCAGCTCCTGGGCTCCACACGCTGCACCCCCACAGGCCCCGTCCAGCCCAGGTCCAATTCGCTAGCGCAGCGAAGGTCTTCACCCTCACAGCCGATGTCCCCAGAGTCGATCGAACCCGGGACCCTGAGCCATCCTCTTAACTGAGCTTATGAGCAACGAGCGTCCGCTCCGGCACGTTTCTTGAGCCGCGAAGGGCTGTGTGCGCGCGCAAGTGCGTGTGTGTGTGTCCTGTGGAGTGCGAGGGTGGCGCTGGGAACCTCATCAATCACCCCGAACCAAAGCGGTGAACTTCAGACGGAAACCACGGGGCGCCAACGAACCGACGAGAACCGGTGAGGAGGACGGTCAGCAGGTGGCGCTGCGGCCCGGATCCTGAGGACCCCCGCCGTGGGCGGCCCTGGAGATGGAACCAAGAGCAGTGCCTCACGGCTGAGTACCGCAGCCCCGACCCCGTTCCTCAGTCCGCTCCACGCCGCCTGGCAAACAGCACATGTAGTCCTGCGAGAAAACAAACCGACCGCCTTCCCTTCCCTCGCTTCCGGAACCTTCCGTCCTGCTGCCCGGTCACTGATCTCAACTTGTTCCTTCCACAGCCCTGCAGCAGCAAGGTGGGTTCGAGGCCGTCGCCCCAGATGTGCTTCCCATGTCCACCAGGGGGCGCCAAACAAACGCCGCGCTCACGTTCTTCCGATCTCTCCTGGGAATAAAACGCCTCTGTATCCCATGAGGACGGAGCAGTGCCCCCCATACCAACCCCAAAGGTGCTGACCAGTGGGGACACTCACAGGGGTACGAGGGCAGGGGACACAACTGCTCGCCTGGGAACAGGAGCGAGATGCCAGACTGTCAGTGATGTGTCCATAGAGCCGAAAGTGTCCTGTGGCCCCGCCCCCTCCTGCCCCCCCACCCCCCCCAAATGCAGTCTCTCTGTGGATGTCGGGTTGGGGCGACTGGGCTCCGGGCTGCGACCTGCCCACCTTCGACAGCAGTTCACGTGCGGGAGGGGGGGGGGGGGGGGGGCGCGCTGCACACGACGGTCGCGTGGCCCCTCCCTCACTGGCCGCCCTCAGTCCGCTCACTCACCACGCTCCCCAGTAGGCGGCCGAGGTCGGCCACGTCGCCGTATCCTCTCGGCCCGCGAGCCAGGTTCGGGTGGGGGTGCGACCCAGGGCGCGGCTGGCCGGAAGGGGTCCCGCCGGCGCCGTCGAACCCGAAGCCCCCGTGCGTCCAGCGCAGGCCGTCCCCAAAGTCCAGCTGAGCGCTGGGCGCCGACACCACCCTGCGGCGGTCGGGGGAGCCTTGCGGCGTGACCGGGTAGCGGTACTCGACGGCCGAGTTTCGCAGCACCGCGACGCCCCCTCTCTGGGCCAGGAAGTGCTGCCGCTCGGCGGAGAGGGCGGGGCCCCCCAGGTCGTCGTGCCGCCGCCCTCCCCCCTGCAGGAGCTTGGAACTCAGGTAGATGGAGGAGGAGGTCAGGGGGCACGGGGTCCCGGCGGAGCCCAGGAACGTCTGGCTCTGGTCCCACCCGGAGTCGGCGCGCCGCAGCCCGGGGGGGGCACGTTTCTGCTGCTGGGGGGTCTGTTCCGGAGTGGGCAGCAGCCCCGCATCCAGGTCGCCCGCGTCCACCCAGCCGTTGGGCATCACGAAGAAGGTGTCGGCCTGGAGGCGGGGCCGGTCGCCGCTCACGGGGCGGGACACGCTCATCACGGAGGCGCCGCCGCACTGCTCCTTGTCCCCCCGCCGTCGGCCCCCGGAGAGGCCCCTGGGGCCACGGGAGCGGCGCCGCTGCTTGCGGCCCATGATCCAGCACACGACGAGGCCCGATAGAGCCGCCCCGGCGGCGAATGCCGAGACTGCCGACGCCACCAACAGGTTGACGGACACCAGCCTATCGGTCTCCTCCACGAAGCTCTTCTGCAGGACTCCTGGGGAGACCGGAGAGAGAGAGAGAGAGAGAGCAGTCCGAGCTGCGTGGGGGGTGCGCGTGCACACACACACACAGAGCACGTGGGTTGTTCGAGGCCCTCACCGAACATCGCGGATTCACTCGAAAACGGTGGACAGATTGTCTCCTCGGGGGGTCTGCGGTGGAGGGGGGGGTATCAGCTAATTGTGTTCATTATTTTAAAGTGGAAGTGGAAGTTTCCCCTTAAGTTGTGATTAAAATAATAAGAGGCTTCCTGGACGTTCTAGCAACAAGAGGAAAACAGTCCTTTCAGGGAAATTACTGGAGCCGCAGCATCAAATCATCTATAAACTGGAAGTTTAAAAGAATCGCTCAGTAAATACGGTAAATAAGGTAAATAAGGGAACTGAGGAACGTGTTCAGAAATGCTGCTCGCTACAGACCACATGTTCTCCTCAAAACACAAAAATGGGAACCTACAGCCACCAAATACCGGTGATGCGCAGGCAGGAGCGCGCAAACACACACACAAACACACACACACGCACGCACGCAGAGCACACACACAAGGTCTACACACACGAACCACCAGTAGACTGCGTGCGGTCCAAAGGACCGGAGTTCCCACCGAGTGGTTTGCACACTTAAGGGCTGGATTTCTCACTCGAACCCATGCTTTTCTCCAAAGCCGCACTGTGAGGTTCGTGCACTGAGCTACTTACACTGATTTGCCCACTTATACAGCAGGGTAATTTTTACCATACCATTTCAGGGTAAGTACCTTGATTGAGGGATTTGAACCCAGGACCACTGACCTCTAACCACCGCGCCACCCGCTGGCAAGACTCACTGCCCTCATGGTCTGCCCTATGAGCTCCACACTTCCTGTTTCCTGTGGCTATTCCGTTTATTTGCATGTTTATGGGACAGTGAATTGTGACCCCGCCCACCAGACTCCGCCCACCAGACTCCGCCTCCTTTGTCTTTCCTCTTGCTTCTTTTCCATCCATTTTTTGGCCCGTTGGTAGACGTGCTGTTTGTTATTCCTGCTGAGTGGGGCACCATCACCACTGAGCTCACCCGCCCTCTTTGCGGGTAAACGAGGAGGAGACGCAATTAACAGTTTCGGCTCCACACTGTGGTCAGCTAACGGTTGGGTTAGGGTTCGACGCCCCCACCTGTAGCTCAGTGTTCTCCTCTCTTCCCTGCGATGAATGTTCTGTGTGGTCGACGGCGACACCCTGTCTCACAGCTGCCCCCACCCTCCACTGATGGGCCCGGTGAGTCGGTGACCCCCCCCCCGCCCAGGTAACGCACTTTCCGTTTAATGTCCCACTCATAGGCTGCGAGTCATCTGCCCACGGCGCCCCCCCCCCCCCGGGGGCCACTCACCCTCTCTTTATATGTTTTTATTCTGCCGAAATAATGCAAACACTTGTCTTATCCTGCTATTCATGTTCACATCAGTCATCCAGTTCAAAGGCTGCTACTGCCCCCCCACAGCCGTGCTCACTGGTCCCAGTGCGGTCCGGAAGGTTCCGCTCTCTCTGGTCCCAGTGCGGTCAGGATGTCGACCAGCAGTTTGTGACAGAATTAAGTTCAGTGGCACCAAGTGAGGTGCTGCATCACTTCCCCGGGGGGAGGGGGGTGTGTCTGTGGAAGGGGGCGGGGCTTAGTGGGGATGAGCTGGCGGCAGACAACATGTCATAAAGTGGCGTCTCCTGGATGATGGAGAGCGTGGTGGGGGTGGGGTTTGGGGGTCAGGGAGATTTAGAGGGGGAGGGAAAAGAGACGTTTGGTGCTGAGGGGACTGGGGTTGGTGAGCGGGGGGGTTAGTGAAATAAAAAAAAGCCTCGCCCAACAACCCTGCTGCTCTCCTGCCCCCCCAGGCCGCTCCGAGGGCCCGCTCACCTCTCGTCCTTCGTCCCCCAGGGCACCCTCAGCAGGCTGCTAATGAAAAGCCCTCTTCCAGTGTTCCTTACTTAAGTTTCCCCTCATTAAAGCACCGCACCCCCCCTCCACCCCCACCCCCACCCCCCAGCCAACGGGTGTGTGTGTGCCACCCCCCCCACAGGCAGATGGGCCCATCAGCACTTAATGATCGATCTCTGTCCAGCTGAGTGTCGGGAGGAGTGTGTGGTGGAACTGGAAACGCCACGGAGCCGATGTGGGCGGTGGTGGTGGTGGTGGTGGGGGGGGTACTTCTTTTAATGCAGCGCCTTAATCTAATTCTGAGAGCACCGCACACACACACACACACACACACACACACACACACAGATACAAAGTGGAAATGGGAAACACAGGCCTTGAACTGACTCAACTTATTGCCTTCCTGCCTCCCCCCCCCCCGTGGGCCTTCAGAACCTCCTCCTGTGGCGACCCCCCCCCCGCCCCCGAGCAGCGCTCTGAAAGCACGCCCCTGAGGATGGCGGTCGGACCGTGACAGTGAGTGCCGGTCCTGTGGTCCAAACTGTGGCGCTGCTTCTCCAAACATTTGCCCCGGTCGGTAATCACTCCCATGTGCGGCACCCTGACCGCACGGTCGCCCACCCCAGCGCACGTCACACCCCTAGAGCGCCGGGGGGGCGTGTCTCAGAGAGAGCAGCCAATCGCAGCATCGTCGGCACACAGTGCCTTCCCAGCACCCCTCCTGCACAGAGCCGTCGTCACCGACGGCGCTGCCAGGGTCTCACCGAACCCACTGAGCCCGGGAAGAATGGGTGCCCTAAATTGCACGAACACACACACAGCTGAGCATGGTGAAAAACCGCGGTAATCATCCAGTAATTGACAGCGGAACGATGCAGCGCTTGATTAAGCATTTTCCGGTGGAAAGGCTGTCGCTCCGACTACGGCAATCAGTCGGCGGCTTATTTTCCCACCGAAAGGCTGACAAAGTGCCGCTTAAAACGATGGATTACGGTAGAGGAACGCCACACAGATGAGCATCAATTTTAATGGCAGAAACTGAGGTTCGACAAGGCCCCCCCACCCCCACCCCCACCCCCTGGGACTCTTACCTTCGCAGTCGCCGAGGTGGGAGGTGTTCCCGCGCTCCACGTCCTGCTCAAAGGGCAGCCTGCCACGGCACAGAGGCACAACATTTACCCAACGTCCGCGGAAGCACTCGAGCTCATCTCCACGTGCCGTCAGTGTGAGCGGAGCCCTGACAACACGCTGTGCACACAGGCGAGACCAGGGTGGCATTTGGGCGCCGCGCCGGACCCCTCCTCTCCGATCACTAGCGCACAACTCCTACAAGATCCTGTCAAGTGGCCTGACCTTTCAGCAGCAATTAACATTTGATTTCTGAAAGCAAAAGACCCTTCCAGTGTAAGCAGAGCGGAGGAAACTAATGACATGTTAGTTCTACCCAGAGATGGTGACCTGGAGATAATTAAAGGACAGTTTGGAAGCGCAACCGTGGTTTATATAAATTCAGTACAATCTAAACAGTCGCCCGGGATGCAAAGGTTAGAGCTTCACAGGATGTGAAGGATGAGATATTACCTAGAATCACTGGCCCAAACTTCGGGACTCTGTGGAGAAGCTGATGTGAAGGACTGGAGGTGGATGGGACTACGTAACTACCCAGGTTGTGAAGGTCCAGTCTACAGAAGGTTCAGCAGGGGAACTGTCAATTCCTGAGATGATTCAGTGTAACCCTGTTTTGGGCTAGAAGTTCCTCCTCCAGCACCGACCCTGTCTTGTGGCATCTCTTTACACGGCCTCAGTGTGTTGAGCCTGTGGTTGGGTTGCATTCACCCATAAACTGAGTGTACCTGTGTGGTTCTGATCTGGTCAAGATGGACCATGTTGATCAATTGAGAAGCATCGTTAGACCGCTGACTAGGTGACAGTCATGAGAGGAGGAGGTCATAAATGAGCTGAAGAAGCAGCACACAAAGAAGGCCATGAAAGATGTCAATGGGAAGATCTCGAAGGAGTTCAGGAAGGAGATCATGGAGAACATGAGGAAGGATGTTAGTAGAATGACAGCAGAAAAGTAACAAAGGAGATCAAGAAGGGTGTCAATAGGAAGGTCAAGAAGAGGTTATGAAGGAGGTCATCAAAGAATTCATGAAGGAGTTTGTTCAGGATGCCAAAAGGACAGTCAAGAAAGGGGTTTAGAATGTTGTTCTGAAGGTGCTCAGTCCAGAAGGTCATATTGAGCGTGTCTCACCTGGTCCCAGGTCTGAGGAACGAGCAGGTGTTTCCTCGAGTCCAGCCGCAGTACGGATCCCTCGCGGCAATGCACTTCCTGGGAGGAGAAGCAGGGGAGGGGGACTCACTTCCTGCAGCTTCGGAAATGGGTTTCTCTGTGTGTGTGTGTGTGTGTGTATTTGTGGGATCCGACTCACTTCATACAGCTGGAATGGAGTTGGCAGCGCGCCAGTGGAACCCGTACCACGCAGGATGGGAAGGCCACGAGCAGTGAGGCTCCGGGCCGGTCCAGAACCAGGGAGAGTGGCACACGTGACTGTGGGGAGTCCTCCCCACACCTGCAGGGGCACCCAGGTCCAAGGTCAGGACAGTTAATGTAGCGTGAGGGTTGTGGATGCCCAACGTTGGACGTTCACCACACCTTTCGTGGTCATAGGCCTCCAGCTCCTCGAGGAACACATTACTGGTGGTGATGGGGTTGCTCTTGTTGGGCATGATGAGGAACTTGAGGATGGTCCCTCGGGTGGACCCCAGGAAGAGGACGGTTCGATCCCGGTTGGGTCCCGCCTCTGTGTCCACCTCCATCGTGTTCAGCTGGTACCTGTTGGGGAAGCGGTGGAACCCGTGTCTCAGTGGGGTAAGTCTAGGTGAGGCAGAGTTGGGCACCGTGTCCAAAGAGCTCAGAGAGCAGGACACCTCACCTGACCATGGTCTTGACGATCCAGGGCGTCTGTCCCAGGGAAGGAACGGTCTCGTCCATCAGGGGGTGTGTCTTCACGAAGTTCAGAACCTCATCTGGGAAGGCGGTGGAAGTGTTGAACCTGGATCCCTGGACGGCGCAGCCTCCTGGCCTGAGGGACGTTAGCGCCTCAGCGTCACTGCCGTCACCCTTGGGCTCAACTGCACGGTCCTACGGGACACACTGCGGTACCTACCTCGGTTTGGGTACCAGCTCGTCCGGAACCGGGGTCCAGATGGATTCTGCAGACTTCTGCTCCTTGAAGCGGCCCTCAAAAGCCAGGGTGAGCTGCTGCATGTCGAAGGCGCACACGGCAGAGCCGGGGATGCTGCAGAACATAGACCGCGAAGGTGAGATCCCGGAGTGTGGAACATGATCTCATAGCCACGTTCACGATGGTCGCTACAACCGCTTGGCCTCTTGACCGGTCTACGTTCCCAACCTCCACCAAGCACTTTAGCTCGTCGACTTGACGAGCACCTAGCTAAAGATTAGAGGCGCCATAATGTCCACCATATGCCCCATCACCACACGGACCATAACCCCCGGCTCTACAGCTCTGGTCGGAGAGCGGTCAGCGTTCATTGGGGCTGGACTCATGGACACGATCCTCAGTCTCTGCCAGTCTCTTTAAACGCAAACGTGGCTCTCGTTATCTTTAAGAGGCGGTCGGAATTCGCCAGAGCAAATTACATCGTGGGTTTTCAGAACCGGGGGCCCCCGGAGAGGACACCTGTTTCCGGGACGACAGCAGAGCGCGTTTCCCGGGACAGGAAGTGGATGAGCGCTCGCCCGTTCCCCTCGTCCCCCTACTGGAGCGGGCGGCCGGATCTCACGGCCCGAGGCCTCAAATCAAGGGCTGGGCCCGGGACGGGTTAGGGGGCTTTGCCGGATCATTCGCTTAACCTTGATCCATCAGGGTCTTTACCGTCTCGTTCCACGACCGGGCGGTTGAACTCGCTGGGCGGATTAACTGAACATCCGCTTCCTGGGGGGGTTCAGAGGGGCTCGTTATTAAGAGAGCGGTCCAGCGAGACTCTCGCCTGGGGCCGGACCAGGAAGCAGCTGCTCAGGGATGGAAGATGGGGGCCAGGTGGAGGGTAAGATCTCAAAGTGGAGCTCCTGTCGCCCCCCTCCAGCCCCCAGAGATCAGACCCCATAACCTTCTGTCCTCTCGGGCCGGAGCCCAAACCGTCACGCTCGGCAGCGCTCATCACACGGGCAGACTGTCCCCCACCGGGCCGCGGCGGACAGATGACGAGTGGAGTGAGAGGTGGGGGTGGCGGGGTACTCGGCATCTTCCTGTCTGCCATCTGACCCAGCACCGCCCCCCCTCCCCCGCAGAGCCATCTTGGATCAGAGCTCCTTCTCAGACCTCAAGCGTAGCACCGACACACGTCCCCCGGTACTCGACTCGTCTTGTCCAGCCTTTGGTTTTTATCAGAGAGAAATTTCAGGAAAAACTGCAACGCATCACCAGCTGCGTTTACCGCCATTCTCTGAGGAGAGCAACACGCAGCTTGGGGTAAACAAGGTACATCAAAGTAGCAAAGTACATCAAGGGCAGAGTCACGGCTGCAGACACGAGTGTCCAAGCAGCACGTGAGACAGGTAGCTCAGCAGACAGGAAACACAGAGGTGATGGTGACAGGTGGTGTTGGACTCATATACGGAGCTGTCAGAGAATCGGTCGAGAAGCGGCTCTGAAAGAGATGGGTTCGAGACCCGTCTAGAACCTTGAGAAGGACTCAGCAGCTCTGAGGGGCACGGGGAGTTGGTTCCACCACATCGGAGGCAAAACTGAGAACCTTCGGACCCTTGCGAGCGGGACCGCCATGCCGCCCCGGTCGCACTGTACGGGACTGTGTTCGGGTCCTACGGGGTGGCTTTGACACCAGCGTGAGACCGCGATGAAGCCGTCGTCCCGCAGCGTGAGCCTGCAGCGATGTGTGAGATTTTCCCCGGCGTTGAGCCCACCCCAGCCCGAGGAGGTACCTGTTAGGAGGGGTGGAGAACACCCCCAGGACGACGTCCCGGCCGTGCAGGCGGAGCACGGGGCTCGTGGAGTGCAGTAGGTTGAAGTAGAAGTGGGCGTCGCCCGGGATGGAGCAGTTGAGACGCGCCTTGAGGAAGGAGGTCCACTGCTTCTCGAGGACCCGCTGGGAGCCGCCCAGATCGCCCTTACACACCCGAGCCACCCGGGAAACTATCACCTGACCACACACACACACACAGAGGGAACGCACTGAAGTCCAGGAACACAATGGCAGCACCCAGAAATGATGACTCTGTGACCTACACACACACTACCTCACACACACAGTTCCAGAGATTCACTCCCTCACACTCACGTGCTCCGGCGAGCTGAAAAACAGCACCTTTGGGTGCTTGAGAAAAGCTCTTCAAGGAGTGTGTACCCCGCGGAGGACACATCTACAGAAAGTACCGCTTCATTACTTCACTGTCACCCTTCATTAAGGTCAGCTGCCGTCCGCGGTTCACGGAGATGCCAAAAAAAAGGATGAAAAATGCGATCCGGGCCATAAAAGCGGTGATTATTGACGTTTCCATGCGCAATCAAACACGGTGCTCACGCAAACATCTGTTCTGTGTTTAGGTGCTTTCGCAAAAACACGCCTGGAAACGAGGGCTTTTCCCACTCAACCGCAGACTCGTCCGTTAAGCGATGTCACGTGAGGAACGCCACATCTGGAAGGAGCGGCTCGGACCAGGCTCCGAGGGGCCGGTTGAGTATGCCGGGAGTGAGCTCGCACCCCTCGCATCCCTTGCACCCCTCGCGACCTCTGGGCCTCCTACCTTCTCCAGGTAGTTGAACTCCATGGCCATCTCTCTGAAGAAGAAGTAGATGTGCGGGCCCCACTCCACGGCGCTCACAAAGTAAGGCTCTGAAAGGTGAGAGACACGCGTCACTGACGACGGCCCACAGACCGGGGGGGCACGGACGGCGGCCCCACGGGAAGCGGTCGCCATGGCAACGGCTCCCTCGCTAGTGCGAAAGCTGCCCAGGATCTGGACCGATGTGCACCTAGGAGTACTGACTTGAGATGCAGGCACAGATGTCCGCCCACAACAGCACAAACGGCAACACAGAGGGCACTAGCGCACTGTGTGTGTGAGTGTGCGTGTGTGTGTGTGTACCTCGGAACCACTTGGAGTCGTGTTTGACGGTGCGCAGGGCTGGACTCTCCCCCAGGCTGCGGTAGATCACAGCGTCGATGGCCAAGAAGTCCGTCACGGTGGCGGTGAAGAGGCTCCCCTCTGTAACGATGGCACACAAGACTG
Organism: Scleropages formosus; assembly: GCF_900964775.1. Classification (NCBI taxonomy): domain Eukaryota; kingdom Metazoa; phylum Chordata; class Actinopteri; order Osteoglossiformes; family Osteoglossidae; genus Scleropages; species Scleropages formosus. The sequence goes on along the minus strand of NC_041830.1, from coordinate 16,909,404 downwards.
AGCTGAGTGGAGGGGTGGGCAAAAGGGGGTGGAGCCAATGATGGAGACTGTCAGAGAGGACAAGTGGGTGGGGCCGGGGTTGAAAAGGATGAAGGGGGTGGAGCCAATGGTAAACATTACGAAGCAGAAGTGGATCGAGGCCAATGTTGGATAAAGGGGGAGGAGCCGATGATGGAAAACTTCAGACGGGTGAAGAGGGTGTGGCTAATGCTGAAAAAAGGAGAAGTGGGTGGGGCCAGTTCTGGAAAGAGGAGAAGAGAGTGGGATCCAAACTTACCGGCAAACAAAGCCACATTGGCGTGTTTGGGGTCATAGGGGCACCGCGCCATTCCGCTCACCACCTCTCCCACCATGTCCAGAGTGTCCCTCTGCAAAGACACACTGACAGTGCTGGGAAACACACTCAAGACTGGAGGCAAACACCCCCCCCCCCCGACTCCAAACATAACATTTTAATACCATCAGTCCCCAGATAAATCCTTCTGCTGAGAGACGCAACACCACGTCCATTCAGAGAGCACTTAGGGAAAGGGATGGAGAGGCCGCGCGTAGTGGTGTTACTGCGGAGGTCACGGCTTTGGAGCCTCGCGGATGGAGGAAAACACGACGAGATGGGGATGTAGAGAAAAGGAGACGACGCAAAGAACGACAGGGAACTCGAGGCTCCGACACAACACCCCCTCGTGGGCTCGCGCCGCATATCCAACACGTACGGGTGTTAATGTGAGAAGCGTGTCAGACAGACAGGTGTCGGGGCGTCACGCCGCACGGTCGACCGCTCCCGCCTCTCAGCCAAATTCCCATCCGGGTCGCCTCGCCGTCGACGCGATGCATTTCCACCCTGGCAACGGCCTTAAAAGCAGGCCGAGTCAACGAAGAGCGACTTAGGGACACGCGCTCGCTGACTTATTGCGTGCCGATGGCTTTGCAGAACCGTGTCCCCTTTAGAGTTACGGGGCCCTTGACGCAGCATTAAACTTTATGCAACAAAAGCAAAATGATATGTGGCAAGCGAACTGGGGGGGGTGGGTGGCTGACAGGAAGGTTACGGCTGTTTGAAACTTTAAAAAATAGCGGGCGTGCCCTCACGTGCGTGGTCGGCACTCGCACCGTTTTCCCGTGTGTGCGTACCGACAGGGAGAAGAGGGCAGAACTGTCCTCGCTTTCCAAAATCCGCAAATATTCCTGCTGCGGTTAGCAATGCGTATGTCGGAATGTACAAATTATACAGTCAGCGATGTGTCAGTCAGCAAGTACTCGCACCATAGTCATCTACTTGTACATATTCATGAGTTCACAGTGTAGATCTGTGTGTGCACAGACTGTAGATCTGCAGGTATAGTGTAGATGTGCAGGTACTCACAGTCAAGATCTGTATGGACTCCCATACTAGATCTGCACATTCTCACACGTAGATCTGTATGTGTACACAGTGTAGATCTGCAGGTACTTACAGTGTAGTTGGCACACAGCGGGTTGAACGCGTTAGTGCCGCAGACAAACAGGCCTCCTGGTCGACTCAGTAAGACCTTTATGAAGTTGCGACACTCGTCCTGGAAGGTGGAGTCGGTGGAGTGGAGGGATTAAGAGAGGGGATGGAGGGGAAGGAGAGGAGAGGAGAGACAGACAGAAACACGGTCACTGTTTTCGCTCTTCTTCCTCGCTCCGGACTGTCGAACGGGGCAGAGTGACCTGCTGAAAAACAGACTTCTTGCTCAATACTTCTGATGAAGGGGGTGCGGTGGCGCAGTGGGTTGGACCGTAGTCCTGCTCTCCGGTGGGTCTGGGGTTCAAGTCCCGCTTAGGGTGCCTTGCGGCGGACTGGCGTCCCGTCCCGGGTGTGCCCCCTTCCCCCTCCGGCCTTACGCCCTGTGTTGCCGGGTAGGCTCCGGTTCCCCGTGACCCCATAAGGGACAAGCGGTTCTGAAAATGTGTGTGTACTTCTGATGTCTTTCGGTCAGGCCCTACCCTTCACACAGCGAGGGCTCCTTCAACAGGCCCAGCCGGTGGGATGCGACACTTGGGAGGTGGAATCGACGCACCCCCTGCCCTCCTCACCACACACTAAAGTCCCTGGGTGGGGGGGTCTCATTTTCAGGACAGGCCTTGCGGGGGAAGTCCCAATGATTTTCAGGGCCAGATGAAGCGAGAGCTTCTCATCTGCACGCCTCACGTGTGTGTGTGTGTGTGTATGTGAGTGTGTTTAAACTACAGACTCGTTGGGTACTTCACCCTCAAAATGCCAAATAACGCTGAGTGACTCACAGCTCCAGAACCCTGACAAGATTGTCAGTAACCTCAGCATCAGTAACAATGCTGCTGGTAACCATGGGAACCAGCACATTTACACCTGTTTCCGTTTATTCTCCTGTAAGTTTCCCAAAGAGCCTCACGATGTGAGGTTTGTGCGCTATGCTGCATACCCCAATTTACTCCTTCACATAGCAGGGTCATTTTTACTGTATCTACTCAGGGTAAGGGGGGGCGCAGTGGCACAGTGGCGCAGTGGGTTGGACCAGGTCCTGCTCTCCGGTGGGTCTGGGGTTCGAGTCCCGCTTGGGGTGCCTTGCGATGGACTGGTGTCCCATCCTGGGTGTGTCTCTTCCCCCTCCAGCCTTTCGCCCTGTGTTGCCGGGTTAGGCTCCGGCTCCCTGCGACCCCATATGGGACAAGCGGTTTCAGACCATCTGTGTGCGTGTGTGTGTGATGTACTCAGGGTAAATACCTTCACCAGGGTCCTACAGCAGGAGCAGGGACTCTAACCACTACACCTCCTGCTGCCCTGTGGCACATGTAACCGTGGCCCTCGCTGGAGTATTTACCCCTTGGAGGTGTACGCTGCGCTTGCGGTGCTGCTGCCTGATTTATAGGCTGCGGTTCTACGAGGTTTTTAAGAGCCGCGCTGCTCAGCTGCGAACGTGTCTCCTAAATCCCCACGGCAACCAGCCGTGCGCCTGCGTCTGCACCTTGAATTAAAAAGATGAGCGTAACTCGATTGGGTCGGACATGCGCACCGGTACCGGCCTCTCACCGCCTGTGCTCTGGCCGTCATGTTTGATGGCGCGTGCGCGCGAGCGTGTGTGTGTGTGTGTGTGTGTGTGTGTGTTAGTTTCCTTCCCGTCCCGTTTTCCACCCCGCCCGTGTCCTCGCTCCCTGGGCATCAGCCTGACAAAGCGCCACCTGCCCGGCTTGGCAGTGCTCCTGGCGAGCGCCCGGGTCACCCCTCCCCCGCTCGGTGACAGCGCGTCCGCGCCGCTCTCGCTCCCACACACCGAGCACGTATCAGCGAATACACTGCGAACGTTAAAACACACAGCGCTGTCCTTGTAAACGGGTCTTGCCTGGACGCCGAGAGGAGCTTAGAAGGACATGGACACCCAGCGAGAACAGCAGCAGCAGGAGGGAGACAGGCAGACAGAAGGGGGGGGTGACCAGGATGGTCCCACTCTCCTCTCTGTACATCACACAAGTAGCTGCACACAGAAGTGGTAGGAAACACAGGGGTCGCGGTGACAGACGATGGGAAGTATGTTTATGCAGCTGCCAGGAGATCAGGGGAGAAATGGGTTTGAAGAGGTGGGTTTGTGACCCTACTTGGATGCTGGGAGGGATTCAGCAGCTCTGAGGGATACAGGAAGCTCTTTCCAATACACTGGGGCTAGCAGATGTTTGGAGAACACAGGCGGTGTAGGTTCAGCTTCTCCGGTTCATTACGAATGTGGACAGACGGTTGAGGGTTAACAGGAAGAGCAGCAGGGGGTCTCTATAACTGGGACTAAAACAAACGGTCACGGTCTGATCGATGTGAACCAGCCCTCTCCCGACGCCCTCAGCTGAGACGACGTCTCGTCGCCGCGCCCCGTCAGCATTCGCACAGCAAGGTCGAGTTCGGTCGGCTGCTGAACTTCTGAGCACTTTCCGCCACAGCTCGCTTGGGCTGCCTGCCACGGCTGCGGTCACCATGGCAACCGTGAGGACCGTGACAGCCGGGAAGCTCTTCTCCTCCATGAGCGGACTCAGTGCCCTGCTTTCTCCGCTTGCCCACCGAGCAGCCAGGCGACCAGGTCGAGGCCGGCAGGCCTCCGGGGTGAAACTGGCTAATTAATTTTGCTTCTCGATGGGACGCGCAGCGGTGGCCAATCGGAGCAGGCGGGGCCGACCTGTGCGGCTCTTCACACGCTCTCCTGTCTGTAGCTATGAACCGGCGAACGATGATCCCAAATCAAAGTTAACTTGTGAGTGAGTGTGACCACCTTGAGACTGACCGGTGTCCTGCTGAGGGTGTACACTGCCTCACACCCTGTGCTTTCAGGATAGGCTCCGGACCACCGTGACCCTCAGCGGACAAGCGACTATTGAGCACGGATGGAAGGGCATGTGTACCAGCTGTGCGTTCTGCGTGTGGACAGGTTCGCGGGTCCGAGGGGTCCGCGAGAGCTCTGCGTCGTCACCAGCTTCGGACCGTAGCGGAACCGCTTCTCAGGGAGCCGGGTTAGCAGCGCATTTGCATTCAGCGGAGAGCTGTTGAGTCCGCGGGGGACGGTGGGAACAGGACGGGATATTGAGTTTCCCAACCCATTAGGCCAATATGTCCATTCTGATCAACCGACCAGAAACATTTAATTACAAAACCAATTACCCTGACAGCTAATAACTCACACCTGACAAAAATCATTCCTGGGGCAGAAATGGGCTTTTGAGGGATGGCTGGATCGGGGGAGTCCGTGTAGGTGACCGCTGACGGAGGCAGAAGGATGGACCTCGGTGCGGGAGTATCGCACCCTGCACCCCCTGCACCCCCTGCCCCCACTCCACCCCACTGGAGTGGCGGAAAAGACCTTTGACTGTCCTCCCCGCCCGACCCATCCAGGCGGTTTTCCAGAACCTGCCACATGTGATTGAAGGGCCTCGTCTCCACTGGATTCCCGTGTCCTTTGTCTCGCTCCCCCTCCTGGCCCCGATGCCCTTGTTTCCTCCACATCTCGGGCGTCATTATTGGCTTTAGCAAATAAAGCCCTTCATGCCTGGAGGGGAGATCAGAGTCCCCGTGTTCCTGGAACCCCCACCTCCCCAGTGGCTCCTCACAGATACCCTTCAGTAACACACCTCTCAATGACACTCTTGACCTCCGGGCAGAAAAACTGTATTTGAAGTCACACAATAGAGCCTCTCTAGGGTGTAAATGAGATCTGGTCCACGGGGAGGGTGTGTCTATGCGTGCAAATGTGTGTATGTGCATGTGTGTGTGTAGTTAATCAGCTTTACCAGCTTTTCACACCACCTCTGTTTTGCAGCTCCATCCTCCATCAGTCCAAGCAAAGCGCTCACCTCGTGTTTCCCCTTCATCCTGCAGATGCGGATGTCATTCTTGTTGGACTCCCATGTTCGCTTCTGAGTGAAGAAATGTACCCACAGACACACACAGACACACACACACACACACACAACCAGCACCTGTTAGTAACCGCACCCATAAGACAGACAGCTTCCACTGGTCAGAGAGCCTACCTTGCTGTAGAACATCTCATCTCCCGCAACGTTGTCCAGTTCCACTCGGAAAAGGTCGTCTCTGGCAGGGAGAAAACAGGGAAAACAGGGCATCAGGCGAAAGGAGTGGCACGATGCAGGCTCTCGAACCATCGTACATGCCCTGCGCTTACTCTGTCTGAGTGGTCACGCTAATGATAATAACGCCCCTGTGCAGCCCGAACGCTCATGTGGATCTTTTGTAAGAGTCTGATTGGGATAGACCTTAACTAGCAACACCATGGGAGAACAAAGAGTGGAATAATGTGACACATGCTGCCAGTCAAAAGTTTGACTACAGTCTGAGTGTTTGTAACTAGACTTTTCTGGGCTGGACACCAGTCTTAAGGACAGATGAGTCAAAATGTGAAACATATGGGTCCAAGTGGTTAATGTTTGTAAGATGTGGAGAGGGTGAATGCATGAGCTGTGGTTCCCACTACCCAGCACGGAGGCGACAGCGTCATGGTCCGGGGATGCTATGCAGGTCACACAGCTGGTGAGCTTTAAGTCCATGACAGTATCACCCAGCATGGCTATCATGGTGTATTTCAGCAACTCTCCATTCCCTCACTATTATAACTAGCTGGGCAGCCCCCCCCAGCAGAGACAGCGACTCAAAATACACCTTAAAGCTGTGCACAAAGTGTGTGGTGAAGATCAAAAGTGAACGACAACTCAAACTATTGACCTGGATGTAAAATTCTGCAAATTGTGGAAGGACTGGCTGGGATCAAGCGTGTTCAAAGTTTTGACCGGTACTCTAAAAGCCACCTGCCTTACTAGGTCACACATTAGCAGGGGTATCACCCGTTCGTCTGCTCTAAGAGTCCAATCAACCCAAAACAGGCTCGATAAGAGCTCCTTTCGCACGGGTCACAACTTCAGCACCAGACCCTTAAGTGCTGTTTCACTCCAAGCTCCTCCTCCTTACTGAACAGACCCCCCTCCAACCCCCCCAGCTCATGATTTTAGGAACATGTGACAAATGCAATCCAGCAGAGAACGAGCTTTTGGCAGCTCTGCCCCACGCACTCCAGCACTCTTCCCAATTAACATACGAAGGTGATTTACCCTTAACCGACCTGCCGGGAGCCGGCCACCGTGGATCCCGGCCAGCGCTGTTGTAATTTAAGGGGGCTGTAAATGCAACGAGACGCCCGAGGCCCGTGGGCCTACTCTTCATTAACGTGGCGCACGCTTAGGAGTTGCATTAAAAATAAATGTTGCGCTGCCATTAGAAGACTCTTCTTTCGCAGGATGACGATAATGGTCCTCCGCCGCTGCTCCTTCGAGTCCCATGAGCTCTAGGGCCGTTTCTACGGACCTGTCTGCGGTCAGGACCCGGGTGTTATAGTTGGCACGCTCGGCGCGCGTTTCCGAGCCGCTCCAACGTCAGTGCGTCTTTCATCGGCCCAGAATGTGCGTCCATGTGCTCTTGGGAAGAGCTTCGTTCGGACTCTCCTCTGCAAACCCGTTCCCAGACGCCGAGCGACTCTCGCAGTCCTCATCCACTGAGCTTCTCCAGCAATTTCGGGCAGGCCTCACAGCTACGCTTCCACTCGGTGGATTGGCTCAGAAATGACTGTTATCATTATTATTATTATTTAGCTACTTGGCAGGTAATTTCATCCACCGCACCTTAAACGGTTCGCGGCTTTTCGCTGTCGTCCGCGTGCTTCGGCGCATTTTTTTCCCTCTCGTACGGGAATCCAGGTTGAGCGCTTTGCCCGAGGCTCCACAGCAGGGCGCCGCTGTTTACGAGTGAGCTTCCTTAATGGTTGTGCCCCCTGCTGCCTGGAGTTTGTTCCAGCGGAATTTGCCCGGGCCCCCCTTTCATCAGTCTGAGCCCCCGTTGTCTTCCCCGCCGCCGGATCGTACGGTGGCAGCGGGGGCGCCCGAATGGAATCATGCACGATTGTAAACAACGCTAGGGTTTCATACCACACTCTTAGCAGCCTGTCTGGAGACCTACTGGTTTAGGCATTTCATTATTGCGCTTCTCTGCTGGAGAGATTGGTACCATCCCTGACACTGACATGTTTAATACGAGGTCCCTGCATCTCAGCAGCCGGAGGACCTGGTCATTTCCTGACATAAAGCGCCGCGATTCCCGTTCAAGTACGCAGCTAATGAGAACCATATGAGAGTTATGAACCAGCTAAACTCCTCACTTTGAGCAGCTACTCATGTGATAGAAAACATTCCTGCTTGTAACTTAAAGCCCGGTGTTGTCAAGTAATTGAATGGCAACTTAGTGCTGTCGGGTACGGTCCATCCGCCGGACCTCGAGCGACCCGACGCTGGAGTGACCGGACGGTCCAATGCATCACAATGCTCTCCGAAAATATATTTCCCCGCAATTTTCAAAAAAACCAGCAAGCATACAGCTGTCACTATGTAACATGAAAGTATTTTCGTTGGAAATGGAGAATCTGTAAGAATCATCATACATTCCGCAGCAGCCTCCTCCCGCTCATTAAGATCACCGGTACTTTCTCCGCCTTAGGGCAGGACATGGAAACACGTTCGCTCTGCAAGCATAAAACTGCCTGTACGCAATGCAAACACATTTTACTACAATTTAAAATATTTAAATATACACTTCATTTACGTGTAACAAGATTAATATTAAGTCAAAGTGATTTTAAACAGTCGCGTACACAACACGTGACTGGAAGGACCGGTCGATCGCTTGACACGACCCCTTGCGCCCCTAAGTCCGGTCGCACCAGGATGACCGGTAACCGTGCGTCTGACGTCGAGACAACGCACACCCGGAAGGGAGTGCAAGTGACGTGATGCTGATGTCACAGTCACGTGGCGCTCCGGTGGAGGTACCTGGCTCCGATGTACAGGGTGCGGTTCACCTTGAGGATCCTCTGGACGTGCAGGGACTCCTGCCTCGTGGATGATCGATGCGCCCGTCCGAGGAACACCGGGTATCGCCGGACCACTGTGGGGGGAGGGGGTGGGAGGAGAGGAGGGTGGCATTGTGGTTAGCAGCATGGCGCGGAAAGGACACGCAGAGCACAGCCATACATCAGCGGCACGCTCGTCCTTGGCGGTGGGACACGTGTCTCCGGTCAGGTCCTCGCTCCCCGAGGCAGCACACGTCACGAGGCTTCGCCCTCCCGGATCCGCCCCGGACACCCAACAACAGGAAGGAACCGTGTTTTCCCAGCTGTGCCGCGCCCCACCCCTTGCTTCGGCTGGATTCCCCCCAGTGCGCAGGCATGCGGGTTGGGGGTTCGATGGACTCAACAGAAAAACAAAAGGCCAAACATCTTGGAGACATCAATCACTTTCCTCGACTTTCACGGTTCATTTGTCACCTCGCGCCGCCCACACTGGCCTGTACTACTACTGACCCACAGCCAGGAGTTCTTGACCCCAAACCTGACCTCTGACCCCGGCCTCGAACCCCGGGCTCCGAAGTGTTAACGGATAGACGCTTACCCTCAGGCGACGGGGAGCTCAGGGGTCCCGTCTCCTCTGGGAAAGTGGCGGTGGAGAGCTGGAGCAGGGCGAGCAGCAGGGCGACGAGAGGGGCTGACGTTGTCATGGCGGCGGGACGGGGGCGCTGCGGGCGACAAAGTGGACAGGTTAGTGTGGGAGTGGGCCTGAGGTGTGAGGTGAATAAACACAAGAGCACCTCCATGATCCTCTGCTCAGAGAACAGGAATCCTGCAGCACCCGGCGCTGGAGACATGGGACAGGGAGCCCTCCGCTACTGGTGGGGGGTGGCTGCAAATAAAGGAGAGGGGGGCTGTGCGTGAGATACTCGCAGCCTGAGTGCGTCTCATCACGGGAAGTTCACTAAAAAGCGAACCCGACCGACGCCTTGCTCTGGAGACACCTCGCTCTCCTGCCCACGTGGACTCGAGCGAAGCGCCGCAGCCCATACGTCAGCCGAACGCCGTTCCGCGAGCGCCGCGTCACCGCGACCGAAACGTTCGTATCACCCGGGGCTGCTCTCTCTCGCGCCACGCGCTAATTGTCATTCAATTTGCTCGGGCTGTTTTGCTGCGGTCGGCCGTCATGGTCGCTGCCGGAGCGAACCCGCGCCAGGACGGGGAGAGCCCCTCCTTACTTGAACAGGAGCCACGTAGCAAATGCATACAAATGGCCCCTGGCTGCCCTGCGGGACACATTTCATTACCGCAGTTCTCTCCATGCGCCGCATTTCACTCTGATTTGCTGGTTGCCGCTGTGCCGGGTACTAAGACGTCTATAATTATATGAACTTTTTTCCAAAGGCTTTCTCATTGCGACCCCCCCCACCACCGAGGCTGAACTGCCAAACTGCTGGTGGGACCAGATCAAGGCCTGAAGACCGTATAGCTGGACTGGTGTGACCGCACCACGGAGGAAAGAGAGCTCGGACAAGTGAAGAGAACTCGAGCTATAGCCGACCCCCACAGTCGGGAGGTCCAGACCCTCCGCGAGATCTCCGAGCCACAGAGGACGGAGAAGGAGCAGAAAGGTGGAAAAAACGAGGTAATAGCCTCTCGGCAGCTTTTTAAAACTAGAAATTGAGATGAACGATGAGCCTGTTGAAAAAGCAAGAGAGCAGAAACATGGAGCTCTTTGGACTGCGGTCCTGGATGGGACTTTTAAGGACACCGCAGAGAGGGAGGAAATCAAACAGATGGATGCTGGATCAAGTCAAACCTGAACTCTGACCGCAGATGCCAACAGTGGGACTGAGGTCGTCATGCCTTGGACACGTTGTGAGAAGATCCGACTCTCTAGAAAAGACGGTGACTGTGGGCAAAGTTGGAGGAAAGACAAGAGAAGGACGAGCAGCGACCAGGACTGACTCAATCACAGCGACAACAGACACTCTGAGGACGCAAGTGGACGACAGAACCTTCTAGAAGCAGAGAGGACATCGACTCCACGGCACCAAGCAACAACAACAAGGGGACGTTCCTGCACCTACAGAACCGGAACAGCGGGAGACCGGTGTGCTGGACACGGTCACCCCCCGGCACAACCACTGAAGACCACGAAGACTGATGAGTGAAGACTGACCCTCCCAGTCCTCTGGCACCAGTTACTCCAGCCCCTGGTGCACAGGGTTCGATCGAAACCCTTCCCACATGTGAAGATTTGTGCTCCGGAGCCAAGTGTGCATTTGTGTGGACCTGGAACGCACCGATTACAGCCCGTTACGAGGGAAACGTGATAAATCCGGTAATTAAGAAATCGTTTAGGAAGACAAATAAAACTGCTGCCGTGAACCAGCACAGAGGCAGCTTCTGGAGACACCAGCGATACATCGCTGACCTTTCAGTTATTTATCCACTAAATGATCACTTTTCTAAAGCTGGAGCTTTGGGTTCATAAACTGGGAATGCAGGTTCAGCACATTATCAATAACCGCTTGTGCAGCGCAGGGTCAAACTGGTCCAGCGCCTATCCTGGAAGCATAGGCTGTGAGGGAGTACAGCCTGGACAGGACGCCAGACTGTCACTGAGCAATCACACACTCACTCACTCACACAGACACACACACACACACACACACACACACACAGGTCTGCTGGTTAGAGCCGTGAGTCTGGTCTGACAGGCCTGTGATGCTGATGCTGTTAATCAAGGTGAGCTCTAACTGGTTTTCCTCCTGCTGGTCTCCTGCCAACCCCTCCCTCCTCCCCCTGCTTCCCCCTCCGCCCTCGTCTCTCCCGCCTCCTGCTGAACCATCTCCCTTGAGCTCTGGAATGTGCGGAGCAGGAGCGGCCCTTGTAGCGGGATCGACCCGCCGTCCTCCCGTGATCCCCAGTCAAATCCCCTGCAGAAGCCGAGCTGAAGCCTCGAGTTTAACCCTGGCGTCTCCTCCAAAGGTTGGGGATGGGGGGACACGCCAGGCGGAGACGCACAGCAACGATGCTCGGAATCAGGCCCGGTGCTCACAGAAGCGGTTGCTACGGTGACACCGTCCCTGGGAGCAGACACAAGGTGATGGAGCGCAGCAATCACTGGCACACTGATAATCGTGTACATGTACTGATAGCAGTGGGGGATGCTGGGGGTGGGGGGTTGGCTTGCCTGAGGGGTGGGGGGGCGGCAGGCTGGGCACATCAAAACGAACTGGAACAGAGAAAACCACAGAGCAGCGGTCGCGTGCCTTCGGATCCCGACGGGCATCAGCCGGTCTGTGACCTAAAGGTCATCGGCACAGAACAGTCTGTTTTACCCTTGAGAAGTTTAACATCAAAGTTCTAAAGAGGTAAACTGGAGGCATTCACCGCACCGACCAAGAAAAACACACCATAACATGTAGTGTGACGTATCGTTTCGTGACGTACGCAACATCACATGATCAGGTGTGTATAGTGTGCCAGTGTACCAGAAGTTCGCCACCGAAAACACGGTAAACACACTCGACGTCACGCTGAACAGCGGTCAGATCCTGCCGTCGATGTTTTGCACTCGCTGCAGTGACACAGCCCTACTCCTGTCCAATCAGAGCCCACAGCTGCACTTGGTCGTCAGAGGCGGCGGTAAAACGCTGCGCATCTCGACCGACGGCACGAAGCAAAGCCACATCAGAGGAGATGAAGGAAGGGAGATCACGGGGATGTGGGTGTGGGGCGGGCCGTGACCCAACGGGAGTGCCGGTGCGCAAACACAGCTGTGCTTACTCCTTTCGCCTCCTGCCTCGAAGCTTCCTTTCATCCCAGCGAACACCCCCTCGCTCGGCGCCACCGCATCTGCGACCGAGGGCTGGAGCGACCCGGGCAGCACCGACTCCGCGCCGCCGCACCCCGCGGCCGCTCCTTCAACACGGACATGGACCGCGTGTTTACCAGCTGAGGTCGGCACGCAAAACAAAGGGAGAATGTCGTTCGTTAGTTCGTTGTTCGGTCGGTCCTTCGGTCAGTCGGTCATTCGTTCGTTGAGCCCCAGTGAACACCATCGATTACACGTCCTCATCAGGGTGTCCATCGACCCATCTGCTGAAGCCGCGGTCCCGCCGTGGGCTCATGGCCCGTTGGCCTCCTCCACGGAAACCCTGCTGCGCTTCCTCACACTGACCTTGTTTCCTGGCCGTCAATTACACGCGGTCACGGTCGACGTGCACCGAATGGCGCGTTAAGATAGTGTGGGTGGAGCCCTTGGAAAGGGACACCCTCGGTAGGACGAGGGCCCGGAGCCCCGAAGTAACAAGGATTCCCGTGGTCGAGGAACACGAGGCACCTCCCTCCCCGTTTCCCCGCATTCTCGCTCCCAGCATGCCTCTCTGCCGGGCGCCATGGCAACAAGACCTCCGCGGTCCCTACGCTGCGCGTACAAAACCGTCTCAGCGCCCGGGTGTGTGCGTGTGCGGCCGTCACGCAGCGTGACACGTGAGCCCTGGGAAAACCGCGGTAAAGCGGCGCTCAGGCAAGGCTGCGGTCCACCTGCGGGCTACAGGCGCACGGTTCTGCTCGCGTCACACACTCCCCGGTGCGGTTTTACTGCAGTGTTTGTCTCCAGCTGCGTTTCTGAGACACGCACTGCATGCAGGAGGGTCTTTATGAAGTCCATGTGTTTTGCCGCTGCTCAGGAGCTCCAGGCTCTCGGGATGCAACGGGGTGTGGGGGGGAGCAGGGGTGTCGGGAAGGGGGGGTGAGAGCGGTGCGCTATCCTCAGCACCGCCCATCCAGGACACGCTTCTCTCATGATCCCCCTCGTCCCCCTCCAGCTCCCGTCAAAAGGCCCACAAACTGTGATGTTTGATCGATGAACCGCCCAGTGACGCTCGCTCTCTGGCTGCGAGACACCCCCCTCCCCCAATTAATTATTAAAGAGCTGCTGCTAATTAGCGCAGCATCTTGCCTGGTAGGCGGCGGGGGGTCCCGGTCGGTCTCACAGGTACAAACGTGTATTTACCGTGTTCAAGCTGGGCCGTTTTCACAGCCCTCTTCAAACTGTTCTCCTTCTCCATCTGGCGTCCAAGCGCTGCCGTGGGAACGGGCCGAGAGGACGGACGGAGAGGGCAACGGTAGCAGCAAGCAGGAGGGCAGTTCTGGGGGGGGGATAGCGCCTGGGTGTCTGCTCTGCTAATCCCTTTGAAGCCCATCTCAGTGCGTTTTTAACCCCCCTCCCCCACCCTCACCCCCACCAACCTGCCACCCCGCATGGATCAAGGCTGTTGGCCGCGATGCAGCCGTATGAGCTGCTCTGCCCTCTACGGAGTCCAGCCGTGCTACCAGCCCTGGGGTGCCTGTTGATTTTGGCAGAATAGCGGTCCAAACCTCGTGGTCCCACTGACAGGGGGTCCAAAATCAAAAGGCCAAAGCTTGTCGGTTTTGGCCCTGATGTGACGGAATGAGTTCCCACCGTCCCTCGGACCTGCTGAATCCCTCCCAGAAGGGTGTCAAACCATCTCTTTCTGAGTCACTTCTCTTCTGATCTCCTGACTCCTACATAAACTTGCATCCCACCATCTGTCACCATCATGTCTGTATCAATTCTACGTGCACCTACTTGCATAACGTGTGCCGGCAAAAACCGCGGTACTGGACCCCTTGCCTGTACTTGGACGATTACATGTTCGTATCTATAACTCTTTGTGTGCTGTGAAATACAGTTTGTTTACTCTAAGCTGAAAAGAAGCATCTGCAAAATTAATAAATGCAAACATAATGTAAATATGAAATTTGTCTCCAGGATTTTCCGGAATATTCTACGGGTGCAGCCCAGCAATGCATTATACAAGTTCCCCAGTGAAATTTTCCACCCGTTTTGCGCCGTTGTTTGAGAACTCAGTGGAAATCTGCGATCAGCGACGCCAACCCAACCCCCCCGCCCCACCCCAAGCGGCCTCATCGAGAGCAGGGCCCTGGCTTCCTGCTGACGACGGGACCCGGGTTCAACGGCGGCTCTGCTCCCGCGCCGGGCCCCCGACAGCGGGACAGGAGCCAGCGCTGTCCGGAAGGCGAAGAGCCGTCGCTTTCGGAGTTTATGATTGAAGGGGAGGTCGGCAACAGGTTAATTCAATTCCCAGCACGAGTGGCGCACGCTAACCGCGGCAAACGGGACGTGACGTGTAACTTGAACCGCAATCACGGTGCCCCGAGTCAGATCATTAACGAACACGACTCGGCGTCCAAAACAAACCCCAGACTGAACGCGGCGCTCCGCTGGAGATGCAGGGTGCGAAACGAAGACGCCGTCGCCAGGCGGAAAATTAAATTATTAAAAGGTGACAGAAAGAACAATTATGCAAACGTGAAAGGGAATCGGCGGAAGAGTCCGAAATGTGGCTCCCGTTCGCTACATTTAGCGCCGCTGTCCCTCCGCCGCTCAAGGGCAATAAAAGGAAGACACTGCAGCTGGTCCTCAGGATGGACCAATAAGCCAGGCCTTTGTGTGGTTAGCGTGTGGTTGTCCTGAATTTTAATGAGCTGGCGTTGCAGGTTGCCACCAAACATGTGTGGAGAAACACTCTCACAAACACACACACACACACACACACACACACACACACACACACACACACGGTTGCCTCCATTTACACACCATCCAAGTTCTGATGGTCCGCTGGATCCTGTCCTTGCATGGTTGGCTCACACCTGTCCCCTGTCCCCTGTCCCCCACACCCCCTCACTGCCCTCCAGGGCTGCCTATATTTATCCCAGAAGCCCGAGCGCCCCAATCCCAGCCAGGATGCGAGCTGCGGTTTGTCTCCTCTCACCTTTCAGGGACGCGCCGAGCCATTATCCTCTCCATGACAGATGCGGTGATGGTGGCGCGGGCATCCAAGGCCCTCCTTCCTCATTCCTCTCTAATAGCACTGGAGACTTCTATCAGGAGACCCTCGAAAAGGCCTTCATTAGTTGTGTGACGCGGGTGCTCTGTGGAAAGCCGGCCGGCTACCGCACCTTCGAGAGGAGACCCGTGGTGGATCCAAGAACTCGGACCCGGGAGGCAGGATCACGACCGGCGTCTCCTTCTGGGCACGGCGTGCCGTTACCGGTGAAAGCATCGCTCTGTGGTGCGCGAGACCCGGTGAAGCGCAGCCGCAAGGTTGTGTGTTCAGGTCCTAGGGGAACACGGTGTTGTACGTTTGGATGAGGCGCTCGCCGAATTTTACTTTCAAATCATATCCGGCCAAATTAGTCGCGCTCTCAGCTGTCTGAGTCACTCAGCGTTTAGCCGAATTCGACCGCTCGTGACAAGATGTGGAGACAATGCGCTCCTGGAAGGTGTCCTTAGAGCATCTTCAGCGCGTCCCCCAGTGTGGAGCCGCCGGTGCTCCTTTGTTCGTAAACCCCGGCGTGACGTTGCGCGCCGTTGTCAGACCAGGCCTGAAACATTGGGGCTGCAATGGCATCGACACGCGATCCCGCGCCGCACTCGCAGCGCACTGGCCGTCTTCTTCTGTTACCGTGGAAACGGGAAGCAGCCACTGGAAGGAGCCGCTCTGCTCCAGCTGCGAACGGACGAGCTGCGACGGAGACAGTGTGAGACGTGTCAGTCCATGCCGGCAGTTCGGGGGCGGTGTGACTGGTCAGTGTACGGGCGGAGATGGAGGAGCGCGCATCATCAGCAGGAAGAATGAGAAGGAAAAGGTGAGAGAGCGAGAAAAAGAGAGGGGAAATGCAGCCATTTCACTCAGACATTTCGAGTCAAATCTCAAACACATCTTTTGGTTTGTCTGTGAGTGTGAGTGCGTGTGCGTGTGTGTGCGCGTGCGCCCATGTGTGTGTGGCCTCTGTTCCTGCACCATCACTGTACAGGCTGGCAGGGTCACAAATCCTCCAGCTCCACCCTTGGGACCTTCGACCGAATCCACAGCACCAAAATCCAGAGACAAACAGGGACTCCGAGCTCCCACGGGACCCAAGGACACACCGTCACATACCGCTGCTGGCACGTTGGCACAGCCGTTTTCTCCTTGACCACGATCTTCACCGCAAAAACGAGCTCCAGGTGACCGACTTCTGACTCCAGGTGGACTGACTCCCTCAGCACTGACTCATTGTTCCGGGACACGGGGGTGCGGCGCTGGCCCCCTCAGACACCCGTCAAGCCACCCGCTGTGCCGCCTCGTCCCCCGAAGCACACGGCAGCTGCGAGGAACCGCCACGGTTTGCTCACTTCTCCACACATCCCCCTCAGCAGCACTCTGCCGTCCTGCTTGCTCTCCCACTTCACGCTGAGTTTACCTCCCTGCTGCCAAATCCTTCCCGTCTTCATGGCCCTTCTTCACGCTCTACGCTCCTCCTCGAACCTTTTCCGGCTACCGCCGCCATGCTGGCTGGCATGCAGCCCCTGCCTCGAACCCGCGTCTTTACCTACTCCCGTTCTCGCTAGCTGATCTGCTATCAGCAAGGAAAGCCGAGTTCATCTGAACATTTCCACTTTCCTGTTTTGACTCCTCGCTGTGATGCATTCCAGAGCTCCCGGCGACCACATTCCTGTAGGTCTTACCGAAATGTGCCAGTGAAGGAGAAACTGTCACCTGCTCCACTTCCTGTTGCTGCTGAGACGATTGAGCCGCATCCACCCAGTCGTACTCCTGGTGACAGTCCCGCCCTCCTGAGGTAACTCCTACGTTCTCTTGGAGCACGTTGACCTGGGAGGTCCGGGACGAGGGGAGGGAGACGCCGAAGGCCGACCGGTTGGCACCCGTGGGCCGAAGGAGGTGTGGGAAAGGAGGAGGCGGCACTGGGGTCAGTCGGGATGTAAGGAGATACAGGTATGCAAGAGCGGGGAACCGCTGGAATCCATCGCAGTGGATGTGGAAGGCCAGATGTCTCACCGCCTGCAGCTGTCTTTTTCATCACGCTCACACACACTCACACACACACGGCTCAGAAGGAGACCTTCTCCAAGAGAATCCCGCACTCCCCCGGGCAAACGGATCAGTCATGTGACCTTCGCTTCGGAATCGCTCCGTCAGCTCCTCCCGTTCCATCGACAGCCTCGCTCCCGGAGGAGCGCTCCCCGAAACTATTTGGCAACGAGAGGCGCACAGCGCGGAGATTATGTTCCCATCTGGATCCAACTAACCTCTGGCCCGTGTCTCGGGAACACACACACCTCCTACACTCAGTTCCCACACACTCAGGAGGCGTCCTTCCCGAAATCAGTGCATACACCTGTCGAGAGAAACCTGCCCTTGACCTCTAATCCCCCCACCCAAAAACACCGCGAGCCCTTCCAGCGGCTTCGTGGCACCCAGAGTTATTCTCACATCTCCAAGCCTTATGGAAAAAACGGAGAAGGGAGATTCGTTGAAAGCGGAACATTCTAAGGAATTCCAGCACATAAATCCAAGGCAATGCTTTGTTGACATGTTTCTCGTTCTTGATATCGCAAAGTGCGAAAACAAGATCGTTACCATGTTTGGTCTCGGCTCGTGAAACTCATCCCATATCAGAGGGCTTTGGGGCGAACGAGGAGTCAATTTTCGAGATCCCTTCTGCAGGGGCCAGTGGGGCGCAACAACGGTTCATCCAAAGGGGTGTGTGACCTTCTCCCGATGAACAGTGTGTGACTCTGGCAGCTCGTCTAACACACGTAAAAATGTGTTCTGACCAGAGCTGTTCTGAAGAACCTGAAGAACCTGTCACGCGGAACATAGGGGCCTGGGACGGCTGGACACAAGTGCAGCGTCGTTCGTCCGGAGACGAGGGATGAGTCGAGTTCTCGGTGTCGGGGACAGACGAAGGGTCGGTCGATCGGCGGTCAGGGTCAGAGCGAAGATCCATGGACGAGGTCAGGGGACTTAGCGAAGGGTTGGTCGAACGGCGGTCAGGGTCAGAGCGAAGATCCATGGACGAGGTCAGGGGACTTAGCGAAGGGTTGGTCGAACGGCGAACAGGACAGGAACGAGGATCCGTGGACGTGGTCGGGAAACGAAGAGCTAGCGATGTTTGTGAATGAAGTGTCACGGGAAAGGGCGGTTGTCCCTGACGAGATTCCGCAAAGGTCTGGGAGTTGTCGAGTGTCTTTTAAAGGGTAGGTGCTGAACTGGAGTCAGGTGCTGTTGATTGAGTTGTGGGCGTGGACGTGACAGAACCTCGCTGGAAGGTCTCGCCAAGGTTGACACGTAGCCCACATGCATCAGAAGCCTTTAAACATGGCATCGCGGTCCAAAAAAGCAGACTTTATGGGGAGGGAAGGAGGGAGACGCATCCAAGTGGTGCTGCGAAGACACCACACACACACTGAAGCCCAGGGAGAGGAGTGAGGGAAGGTCTTTATCTTATCAGCAGCGAGCCTTTATTGGGTAACGCGCCCTTTCCTCAAGAGCCCGTCTCTCAAGACAAGGTCCCAGAAAGGAACTGGGGGAATATCGCTCCTTTTTGTCGAATACCGTAATGCACTTTTCAATTTTCAAGCAATTTATATGCTAATGCGCGAGTTACATCTCCATTAAATTTCCATTCTGACTCTTGGGTTATCAAGTGACAAATTAAGGAAATTTGTCTCTGTATTTAATTTGAGTCTCTGCATCTTGGGCAACTGGGAGAGGATTGTATCGATACTGACAGTCAACACGTTCATCCGTTCCGCTCGCAATCTCCGCTCTCTCTTCTGTCCGCGTCTCCTCCGGAGGCAAAACACCGGGAGCGGAAACCTCACTGTGTCCTACGTCCCCACCAGGACTTCCGTGAAAATGGACATCAGGAACATCTAAGTGCCTTCTCAGTCCTTCGGGTTCATCTCTCCTTCTGGTACTTTTTACCTCGGCGGTTCTTACATTTGAATCGATTCATTCAGATGACATTTTTCTCCAAAGCAACTTGCAACCTTAAATTTGCCCGTTACGCTTCTTACAACGATTTACCCGCATACATTTAACTGTGGGATTTTTACTGTATCGGTGCAAGGAAAGCACATTGTTCACGGATGCTCCGGGTCCTTCAGCTTCAAGTTGGCTGCTTGTACCACTAAGCTTCTCACTGTCAATCTGACTTGTCGATCAGGGTTTTGGTGTCTTCTCGGTCATTTGAGGTGACTACTCCACGATGGCTCCGGTATCTCCTCAGTTCTGCAAGGTGAGCATTCCATCGTGGTTTTGGGATCTCCACAGTCCTTCAGGATGTCCTCTCCATCGTTATTCTGACATCTCCTCGGACCTGCAGGGTGATTGCTGTATCACCGCTCCAGCGTCTCCCACCACCATCCAGTGATCTTTCCATCATGGCTCTGCAGCCTGGTGCTGCACAAGTGACCTCTCCGTGACGACTTGTTGAGCCTCTACTAGGGCCGCTGCCGGTGTCCCGTCAGCTCAAGTGGGTCCTCCTCCATCGCGGTGCCTGATGAGCACAGATGGAGATAAGTGAGCACTCAGGCTTTGTGACTCAGGGCTTTTAAGGAGCCGCTGGTTGCACAGCTGCTCCTCCATCAGATCCCACTGGTTGAGGAGTCTCTCACTCTCAGCGGCTGCGCAGCTCCTCCATCCCCGGGTTCAGCTCTTCTCTGCGGCGACGGCTCCGGCGCGACCCAAACAGCAGAAACTAAGAAAAAGAAGCCTCTCTCTCCCCCTCTCTCCCTATTGCAACATTTTTCTTCATTTACCCACAATCCATCAGATGTTATGGGATGTTAATGTTCTGTTTAGCCGCGGTAATTGTGTATAATTGCATAATGGGTCTGTCAACCTGCTAATCCGATTTACTCGTTCAGCTCTATAAAGCTGTATCGCTTTTTCATCTGTTTGTTTGACAATGTCCCACAAAGGGGCTGCCCCGCCGAGGATCGGGGCCACGGAGGGCGGCTGCCGTGCAGACAGACACCGCGGAGCTCGGGCCGTACGGATGCGGCACTCCAGCTCGCGTTCAGCTCCTTTCTGTTCAGCCGTCACCTTCCACGACTCCCCTTCCTCGAGCGAATCCTCCGCTCGGAGCGTACCCTTGGCACGACTTTGAGCCCTGCGCGCGACTCCCTGGGGGGCACACGCAGAGAACCGTCAAGGGCGCGGGCCGCGGGCTTCTTACGCTGCCGCAGCGTTGCGGTGCTGCAGCTCCAGCTCGCAAGTCCAGCCGTTCTCGTCGGCGCCACTCTCCTGATTCCCAGCTCCCAGCGTGACCTGTCGACACGCGAGGGCAGATCTCCGCACCCGGCGTGATCGGGAGCACAGAGCGCAGGCCCACACGCTCTGGCTGTCCCCTCAAGGCTCCGAGTTTGGCGTCATCGTCATCGTCGCACGGCAGAACCTTGTTTCAGCCCTTTTTGATGGATGGCTCCAGGTGTCGGCGCACAAAGTTTTGTTGTAAAAGTCACATTAACCCAACAACGGGACACATAATCGATGCCGTAGAGCAGGTCCAGCGAACAGTTCTTCGCGTGGTGCAGGGAGTCCCGCGTGTGTGTCGTGATCTGGTTTGGGGAGAGCGGCCGCGCTCCTCCTTTATTGGGCGACGTGCTACCACCAGATACCGGAAGCGCTGACCCGATGACAGCATCGCAGCTCCATCGGTCTTCTGTCAAGATGAAACACGACTGCAGCCGCTCTGGCGAAGATATTTTCTAACAAAGTTCTGATACCAGATACAGCCACACAGGTGCCCTGTCACTGCAGCAGAACACCCAGGGAGTGGGGGTTGGGCAGCATCTAGTAGTTGGAGTCCCAGAGGTTTACTCCCTCCCTTTCATTCAGATTTGGAGTTTTTTTGTTTTCCTCTCCTCCACAGACAGCTGCTTTCCTGTACATTAACTACATCTGCTACAACTGTAACTTTGGATCATTTACAGCGACCCTGTTCGGCGTCACTCAGGTGACAAGGTCACCCAGTGAAAATGAACGCAATGGAATTTAAATGCATATGAAGCAGGTGGCAGAGTCACTGAGGTCATGCATGCTAAACCTGGACGTTCCAATGAAAGTGGCGAAGAGCTGATGTGCCCTTCAGTTTTTTATCTGAACTACATACATCACTTTGCACTCATTTTACTGCGCTGTCGATGCAGCTTTTTTCAGAAACTCCCTACTGTGGACTGGGACAAAGAAGATGAATGTTTGGCTCCGGCGAAGCGGAGCACCGGTGCGATAAGGGGAGAGGTGCACCGAGACGTGGACGCTCCCGGTTACAGGGCCGCGGGACGGGCGGGGGGTTGACGCCGGTTCAGCGCCGGCTGACGGCAGGGTGTTGGAGCACTCGGGGGACCAGGACGCAGGCCTGCCACACCGCGAGCTCAAATCCTCGCCTGGCGGGACGGAAGAGGCCCTCTATATAATACACGTGGTGACGGGAGAATGCAAAGCCCCTTCACCGCGGACACGTCATCTCCGTTTTCGGCGCTCCGGGAACATCGAGCACCTGCCGCTCATCTATGAAACGCGTGCGTACCACTGGGCCGCGAAGCCCGAGCCTGTGTCTCGAGACCCAACGGGCCGCCTCTACGGAACGAGAACAATGCGCAGACCGAACAGGGTGTGTGTTACGCATCGTCTAATTAAAAAGCGCTGGGCGCTAAATCGGCGCGTTAAAAAAAAAGACATTACTTCACTGCACCGCGAACCCTCGCACGCGCTGCTAAAGAAAGGCCGTTTGTGGAGCCGGCTCCGGCTCGCGGTAAGGAGCTGGCGTCCAAACGGCTGGAGGTTGGAACTTGGCGACAATGGGAAGCCAAACCATTCCGGCCTCGCTGGGCCCGACACACACACACACGCACGCATCCCGAATGCACGCGGAGGCACGGCAGCGCTGGAGCGCCGCAGATGGCCTGCATACCGAGCAGCGCCGTTTGGCCTAAAATCAATTATTATAAATATACAGGCTCCGGAGCGTCACGTCTGCAGCACAATAATATCAGCGCAATCGATTTCTCGCGGCGACCCGTGCGTCCGTTTCCTCCCGCATGCTCCTGGGTCACGTCTCAGAGGAGCGCGTTAACGGCTTCGCGCCGATTACCGGCTTCCCTATGGACGTGTGAGGACTTACACGGACAGCGACACAGCATGCTGAGCGCAGCATCAGCAGAGATTCATTAGCGGTGGAACACGGTGTCGCCCGGCTAACGGCGGCGCGGCACTAACACCGAGGGCACGGAGCCGTTGGCCGTGACCTTCGAACCAGGGCTGCAGCGGTTCGCGGCTCCACGTCGACGAGCCCAAAGCGATTCGACGGGAGTTTAGCGTGACTGTTCCACGCTAGGGGAGCGGGAAGGGGGCAGGACAGGCTGCTATAGCTAGGAGAAAGGAGATCATACCTGCAGGGCAGCAACAGCTGTCGGACTCGCGCCAGGTGCCAGGTATCGGCGCCAGGAGAGACCCGGCGCATGCCAACAACTCGCTAATACCCCTCCTACCGAGTGGCCCATCAGTACACCTCTATTGGCAGGGCTCTCCTCTTCGCCCTCCCCGTGTTTAGCGCTCTCGCACCAACCGCCGCTCAGGAGGCGTGAACCGTTAAGCTCATGCGCGGTCGGCTCTCTGCGTAACAAAGAAATGCGGATTCGAGGCCCCGGGCTGCCCCTGCGCCGACACCCGAGGCCCCGCGCTTCCAGGGGAAACTCAGCGGAAGGCCTCCGCTCGGGGAAAACAAAAGCAAACGGGAAAATAACTTGCATGTCGACGTTTCTGGCAGCAGCGGAATTCCCCGGCGCGGCCGAGACGGAGCGCTCAGGCCTGGAGCGAAGCCCAATTAAATCCACACACAATGGAAACACATCCATTCCGAGAAAAAAAAAAAAAAACCGTAACGTTTCATTTGTTCTTTCATTTTGTTTGTGGAAAAAGCTTCCCTGAAGAGTAATGTTTACCCGCGTGTGCTGCCTTGGCCCGGCGCCAATGGTGATACCGTGCCGCGAATGGGGAACAGAGCGCCGCGGCGTCAGACCGCCCTGCCGCACCTGCGGGATGGATCACGCACAGGGCTCTTGGTCCACGGGGAAAGTTCTAGAATCCCTGTGGTACCTCTGTATGGAAGTCCAGTCCAGGCTGAAAAATAGCTCAATGCAAGGAATAAGGCCCACCACCACCAACCACACTCCTCAATAGACACACACACACACACTTTCAGAACCGCTTGTCCCATACGAGGTCACGGAGCCTACCCGGTAACACAGAGCGTAAGGCCGGAGGGGGAAGTGGACATACCCAGGACGGGACGCCAGTCCGCCGCAAGGCACCCCAAGTGGGACTCGAACCCCAGACCCCCCAGAGAGCAGGACTGCGGTCCAACCCACTGTGCCACCGCACCCCCTTCTCCTCCATAGACATTTACGTTTATTTATTTATCTGACGTTTTTCCTCCACAGTGCCCAGCAGTGATTTATACAGCTGGGTTTTTTGTTTTTCTGCTGGTGCAATTCAGGCTAAGTACTTTGCTCCTGTGTACTGCAGCAGGACTGGGGATTCGAACCCAGGTCCTTCAAGAGTGAGGAAGCAGCACTAACTGCTCAAGTACCTGCTGCAGCGTGTATCAACACGTAGACATGAATCAGCTCCTTTTCTTCTGTACGCCACCCCACCCCTCCGCCCATTCTCATACTGGGCTGTTTTCCCTCCCACTGTCCTCCCCGTTTTCCCCAACACCCCCCTGCCCTCCTGGGGCCCACAGGCCGTGGGCTAACTGGTGAGCCCTGATTTAATGGTGCCGAGAGCTCCATTCGTCACTGTGAACGGCCCCTGGGGCAAAGGAGGGTCACGGATTTTTCACGGCCGGCTGCTCCCCCATCCAGTACCTTTGGTAGGTGGGGGGTAAGTGGCATTAGCGCCCCCTAGGGGTGTCTGCAATTCGTCCCTCGCCTGCACTGGGAGACGATGGAGTTAGGGAGCCGCGCAGAAGTCGGAGTGACAGCGGCGTTCTGCACAAGACGGTGTTCATCAGGGAAACGGTCAAAAGAGCGCACCGACACAGGGTGAGAAACTCCATCTGTACTTGGTTTCATTGTGAAGAAATGAACGTCGTTTCCCCGTCATTTGCGATGCGAAACACGTCAAAGTGTTGGCACTCTAACCTGAAAAGTGTAAACACTCTTAGGAACCAGCGAGCAGCTGACATGGACGGGACCCTCCCTGAGCCACAGCAACAAGGGGAAGGATATGAATAAGTGGCCAGCAGGAGGAAAAGGGGGGGGGTCACTCATGCTCCTATTGCAGATTTGGGGTGTTTTTTCCATTTCTTAAAGCTCCCATTTAGTCCCTGTAATTTATTTCTGCAGGCACAGCTGACGGGGTCCAGAAGGCGGTGAAGGCGCGAGGGGGGTCACCAAGAGAGCAAAACATGGGAAAATGTGAGGGGCTCCCTGGGGGGGCACTTATTGCGTTTTGATGTGAAGGATGGTGGACCCCCAGCCTCTGTTCCCATAGGACTCATTGGCCACTTAATCACAGGTGAGCAGTGACTTTCACTCTAGCGGGGTTTCTCACTGCCCCAAAAGCCTGGGGATGGGGGTGGGAAGGGTCCCAAGGGCAGGGCTGTGCGAAACACCTCCTGCGACTCCTCCCCCTCCTCCTTGAACCTCCAAGTTGCAGCTCCGCCCCCTCTTCTCTCGGGACCCCTCCCACACCGCTGGTTGAGCGGCGGTGTCGACCTGCGCTGAATTAATGCGGAGCCCATCTGCCGAGGGGTCTGGCTCCATCAGGAGGATGCTCGGGACGTCCCTCAGGCAGATTGTCCAAAGCAAGCGAGAAGGGGACAGACCACACCCATCCCCCGAGCCCCGCACCACCCGGGGGCACCTGCTGTTTTTGTGCAGAAGGGACACCACCTGCTCCTTGGGTTCCGCACTGGGCGAACAGGGGCCCCATTCAGTGCCCAGGAAACGCAGGATCTGGCTATTCCTCCCTGCCTCTCTCGCTGTCTCTCTCTCACACACACACACACACACACACACACGGGCGCTAGCTCAGCCGCAGAGCTGTCTCGTACCACGGTTTTGGGACATGCCCAGCAGGGATTTACGGGGCCCGGTGAGAGGGGGTTGGGGGGCAGGCCTCCTCCAATGAAGGCGTTTCATAACAAATCACCGCGGCTCGCTGCGCCGCGAAGGGCAGCGCCGCACCGGAGCCGGACAACCCTCCCGGGATCTCCCCGGGGATCGGACGCAACGGGCTGGGAAACCCGCCTCTTTTTCCCACATCTCCCCGCATTACTGCCATTCCTTCACCACGACATTTCCTGGCTAATCAGAGTTTACTGGAAGGGGCGCTAAGTACGCAAACAGTGTGGCGGCCGTGGGACGGGAACTCCGGCCAAGAGGTTCGACCCATGAGTCACCGCCTGGACGCGTCACTCCACGCTATTGGGCAACTGTCAAAAGGGGGGAAGGAGAGGAGAGGAGCGAGAGTTGGGCTGGTTGCAGAGAGTTGGGTTCGGGGACGGGGGTCCTCTACGTCTGACGGGCGGTGGCATGGAGAGGGGCGAAGGGGGGGGCCTCTCACCAGGGGCAGCTCTTTATGGAGGCCCCAACCGCTCTGCCTCCACTTACCCTCCTACCCGCCTTCCCGGTCCACAAACCTCAGAGGGGAGCCGAAGGCAGCTATTTGACAGCTGCTTTTCCATTGTGCAACTGGGCCGCAGCAGCGGTGGCGGTGTCCCCCGCCCCAGGTTTAGGGGGGCAGCTGGAACCAAGTGCTGGAACCCTACTGGCTGACTGGTGTGCTGCACGAGAGGGTGTGGAGAGGGCTGTAGGGCTGGGGTGGGCGCCCTCGGAGGGCTGTCGTTCACCCCCGGCTACTGCCCTCCTTGCGCCAGAGTCCAAACCGGAATCGGCCAACAACGGGCCGCGGTCGTCGTCGTCGTCCTCCTCCTCCAGGCTCACTTGAGCTACACGTAATAAACTGCAGGATCCATTACAACACATCAGTAGCCAAAGCAAAGAAACAGCACATCTCCTTGTAGGAGAGCAGAGGGGATTCAGTGGAGTTCAGGTTTCTGTTGCACACGGAGCTCTTCGCCAGGCTCCACGTGGGACCGCTGCACGTGGGCAAGCGTGGTAAAGGGCTCACGGTGGCGTTCCGAAGAAGGGAGCGGCGATGAGCTTCTCCTCGCGGCCAAACACAAGGAGCTGCGGCATCCAGAAGGAGCCCCAGCAGCCCAGAGCCACGGCGGAGCACAACATCATGGGAAGAGTAGGAGCAGAACCAGTTTTACCCTGAAAAATCTGTCCAGAACGCAAGACGAGAAGAACTACAGCATTCGGTCCTTCTGGCATTTCCAGGAAAACTGAACAGTCACAGTGATTACAGATACTTAGCAATAATAATAAGAATAATAATAATTAATAGGAATAAGAATAACAAGGAATGAGGGTCTCCGCGGTGCCGTTCTGACGCGTTATTAAGCCGATGTGAGACTCATTGATTACATTAAATATGAATAAACATCAAAGACCAGGGTGTCCGCGCGGGAGAGCGCAGTGAGACGCGTCTGTCCCCGGTGTCCCGAACGGACCAACTGGCCGGGAAACGGCACGAGCGTCGCGAGTTATTATTGAAACGAAAGAACGCGCAGCTCCTCCTCGGCCGCGTGAGCGAGCGAGGCGCGCGCTGGGTGCGGTGGATCTGCCCCAGGCTACCCGCGATCGCGCGATCGCAGTCCACCTCCCTCACACACACACACACACACACACACACACACAGATGCACGCAGGGCGCGGCGGACCCGCAGCACCGGCCCCGCATGCACCCCCATCCCCAGCCCCACCCCACCCGCCACTCGCCGCTCGCGCAGCCCTCCACCCCGCACCTCTGAACGAGGACCGATGTGAGAGGGGTGGGGTGGGGGGGCGGCCCATGGCATGGTACGGTCAGTACCTGTCCATCTGCCCCCGGTGAACTACACCACCCTGAGGCTGAGCAAACCCCTCCTCTGCACAGGTGACCACCCCCCCACCCCCTGGCAGCAGTCCGGTCAGAGGTACCCGGGTGTCTAGTTCCCCCCCCCCCACGACGGTCCCCCCACACACCTGCAGAGAGGAACAGACGGTGTCCGTCGCCGTGGATCCGATCAGACCAGCAGCATCACGAGCATCGGCAGCATCACGAGCATCGGCGGTGTCCCGCGCGCCGCTCGCTCTCCGCTCCTGCGCAAAAGGGCTCCTGTCGCCGACAATCCGCTGTGGCGCTCGAGGCTGTCGCGCGCCTGCCGGGGCAGTGGTGACTGCAGCATTTACCCCCCGCTCAGGAACTCGGTTCGCTCCCGTGAGATCCCTCGAGCACGAGAGGCGCGTTCATGTCTCCAGCGAGCACATGTATGTTGGCGTGGCGAGGGAACGGCGCGCCGCGCGCATCTGCGCGAGCTGTGGAACGCGCTGCATCTCGATTGCGCCTCGCGCTGCCAGGGTCACACCGCTCGCGGGCGGTGGGGGGGGGGGCAGTGGAAAAAACACGAAGCAGAGTCACACTCGGAGTGGACTGGACTGTGGCTGAGTGTGTGTGTGTGTGTGTGTGTGTGTGTGTGTGTGTGTGTGCGCGCGCGCGCGCGCGCGCGTGTTCACCATATGAGGGCAATGAAGATACACCGTGAAGGTCACATACGCAAGAATAACTGCTCCTTCTCTGCCAGGTTTACCATGTTCACCTGCCTCCAGTACCAGGCTCAAGTGGTTAACTATGGATTGACAGCGCCACACTCGCGGCTCCTTCTTTAAACCCTTTTCATCGCAGTAACCGTGGCAACTGAAGGCAACACAGTACTCAGTGGCTGATGGGGCTTTCGCACCGCCGCTCCAGCGGATCTCGGCCTCCAGCGGGGACGTCTCCGTTCGGCAGCCCTGTCAGGGAGGTGTGGCTGAAGGTGCGACCCCCGCCGGCGACAAACCCCCTACGTGTTACACACGCGTGGCCCCCCCGGTCGAACCCGAGGCTGGCCTTCGAGAGGCCCCTCCAGCGGCACCTGCACAGGGACAGCTGCGGTAATAGTCGAGGCGCTGAGACAGGCTGTGAGACATGATGTTCTGGAAGGTTACGGATTCTCCTGGAAGGGGCTCCACACACAGACAATCTGGCCCTGTAAGGACGCCTCGTTCACAGTCACCCTTCTGTTATCTATCACCTCCCGCCATCCAGGTGTCTTTCACCCTCCTTCATTAACATGTATGCAAATCCTTAAAGTGACAGGAGGCTCATGGAGTCTCACAGCTGACAGCTGACAAGGTGACGATGGCCAGGTGTGCAGGACCAGGAGGGGCTACGGGCCCTGAAGGAAGCCCCGCAATCACCCGGATCCCTTCGGTACTAGGTGGGCTCGTGGTGGCCCCCACAGGGGACTCCAGAGGAGCAGGGCTGGACACGAGCATCATGGGAAAACAGGAACAAAAAAGCTGTTGCCAAACGGAGCGAGGAAAGTAACCAGTGGCTGTAAGCTCCACTGCCACTGGCCTCCACAACCTGCAAATTTCAGCGCTCATCATTGCGCTTGTTAGCGACGAGCTCGACACCCAAACGACAGGCTCGGAAGCATCCGGATTTTAATAGGAGCGGTCAGACTCCAGCGTGAGCGGCCGCTGCATGTAATGCGCCAGCTTCTCTCGATGGCCCCGCTGACAAAACAGGGCTCCCAAAGTCAGAGGGTGACACCCGCAGAGATCCTGCACACTGTGAGGGACACACACACCATGAGGGATACACACACGTCCTCCTGCTCATCTGCGTGCAGACGCAGGCTGTGGAACATGCCATTTGAATAATCTTGCAAGGTAACATGCGGAATATTAAAAACAGCCGATGTACGAGTGGCAGTGTGACTCAGGGTGCCGAACCGAACCCGGAAGGTTGTGGGCTCGAGTCCCGTTGGAGCCCAGCTGTGGTGCCCTGTAGAAAGGCACCGATCCCATGTTGCACAAATACAGCATTGCTGGGTTGTAGAAATCACACTGGAGAAACATGGTGGCTTAGCAACAGAATATGAAATACTAAATATAAAATAATTAAATATAAAAATGAAATACGAGTCTGGAACATGAAGGCGACTCACTAACTGCATCTGCGCTGTTTTTAATTGTAAACATCTCCACCGCGGTGATTCTGACAGTTTCTGCGCTGCCGAACATGGCAAAGACGGCGCTCCGAAGACACCCCTGAGTACGTGAGCTTCTGTCCTCATTTCTGCCACTTCAGTTCTTCCAGAAGTCATGGAGAGAAGAGAAAGAAGAAGAAAAGGAGAAGTGACAACAAATAAATAAATAATCAAAGAAACAAAACGTTTTTTTTTGTTGTTGTTTTTGTTTGTTCCTTTCTGTTCTTTGACGGCGTTCAGTTTCCCAGAGCTGGCGGATCGGGAGAGAACGGGCACTCGCAGTGGAAAGTGCAACGGTTTGGTGAGAGAGCGTGACCCCGTCGCGAACCCTAACCCTAACGGTGCAAGAGTCGGGACCCTGCTGGCCTCGGCCTCGGGGAGGCGCTGTCCCGCAGGTTCATGGGACGAGTGTGTGTTCAGCACATCAACCACTTCTGTCCAACTGTGGTACAGGTCAGGGAGACCAATTCCAGGGGATGCGTGTGTGTGTGTGTGTGTGTGTGAGAGATACAAAGAAATTGCACAAAACTTTTAGCGACAAACAGACACAGGTGAGTCTTCCTCTTCTGGCGGACAGTAACGGTGATCAGCCACGATATGATTATGGCGACTCGGCACACGCCACGCACACACGCCACCTGCGCGCGAGTGCAGCTACTTCACAGCCAACACGGCCGATGATTAACCTTGGTGTCGCCGTGGCGATGTAATTACTGCTTCCTTCTCGCTCGGGAGACATCCAGAGATGACTAGATGGATCCTGCGGAAGACGAGAGGTGTGGACGGTGGGGGATGAGTGGGGTGGAAAATGAGGGCAGCAGACGATGGGTCGGGATCCGTGATGCTCCGGAGCTGCGACCCATCTCTGTCACGACGGAAATCCTCCCGTTGAAACGGGCCCATCAATATTTCAGGAGCAGTCTTTGTTTCGGAGGCGCGGCCCTCCTCCGCCCCCCAGCGCCCCCCCAGGTGACTGCGTCACAGCGGGACAAATGTCCTTTTACTCAGGTGATGACAGCACCCGCGTCTCGGTGAAACACAGAGGCGTCTTTAGTCGCGTCCCTCACTCGTGACGGTTCGCCCGCCCGTCCATATGGCCGCAACGCAGACACGTGACCCCGCTCCTTTGTCCCGCGTTACAGACCTTCGCAGGAACGCACTTCTCCGGAACACCGTCGATCAGACAGCGTTTGACAGAGAAAACGCAGTGAAGCCAACATCCCGAGTGCTTCTGCTGCCAAAGCGCGTGAGAACAGCTGGTGGTTATAGCTGCTGGCTTCACACCGGAAGGTTGCAGGCTCCAATCCCGCCCCCAGCTGTAGTACCTGTGAGAAAGGAGCTATTAGTAAATTACCCAGCTGTATGAATGGGTGAATAATTATAAGTCACTTTGGAGAAATGCGTCAGATAACTGAAAGCAAGACCCAGTGACCTCCACCCACCCCCTCCCATCCGGCCAACTGCAGGTACCGGGGCCCTGAAACGGCCGCTGACACATGCTGGAGCAACAGGGTCCTGGGTGAAAAGGGTCACAAGCACATAACGGCACGTGTTGGTGTCTCATGTACACGTGTTTAAGCCAATGCAGGACGTCTTCGACCCCCGACTGCCCGCTGCAGCTGGGAGTCTGATAAGGAGTGGACAAAGACTGTCCCTCAGTGGACAGAAGTGGAACTGCAGGGGGTGAATTCCCTTCCAGTTGGGGTCCAAACCTGGGGACCGTGGACTTCCTCCTGGGGGTCGGAGTAGAACATGCTGGTTTTGAAAATAACACCGACAGAATAATAGCTAAAAATTAAATACTGCGATGCTATTATTAGTTATGGCATACTTGGTTGTGAAGACAATCTACCTACAGAAGTTTCTGTGCAACAAATTGAGTCCAATATTTTCTCCAGATTTATTTGTGGACATTTTTCCACGTGGGCTGTTTTCGTCGCATTCTTAAATCTGTGATCTGTCACATGGGAAAGGTTCAGAGCCTCTGCCTTAGAACCACTAACAACCGTGGATACTGTACCTTGTCCTTTATTTTAACTGGAACCTTGTATGGTAAAGCAGGGACTAACGATTTAACAACAAAACCATGGTGTCACAGGACTGCTGCCTGTACACTGGACGCAGGACCAGCCCCACTCCCTCTGTCACTTGTCAAAGGGATCGACCACACTGACCGGCCACTTGGGCGCATCACCTGTCGGCCGTGACCACTAACACCGAAAGCTCGCCCTGTGTTTCCGATAGCAGCAGGTGTGTGAGCATTGACCCCACCGTAGCCTCATTCTTAATATACCATTCTGAACACGATCATATGCAGAGGAAATATTTTCATCTAAATTAACTGCTTTGAACACAAGCGTGGGAGCCTTTATCGTGACAGTATCATGGATCTGGTGACGATCACATCAGGCTGAGGACTGAGCACCTGCTGCACCGCCAAAGATGTGTCACGTGTCACTGGCCAGAGGCATGACGGACCCTTAACGGAGGGGGGGGATGCTGTCAGTGCCTTTCGCAGCCAGCTGACAAGGTCAGGTCTGAGTGCCGGAGCATTCATCTGAGAAACTCGGTGTCGGCAGGTATCCGTATGTGTCTGCGGAGCCGTCACCAGGCTTTCATCAAAGCCGTAATGTGGCGCTTCCTCACAGCCGAGTGTAATGGATCTACGCGGTTCTGCTGACTTGACAGCTTGATTCCCTTGGCCTAGTGATTGTATAATCTCTTCCAGCTCATCCCTCTCCCTCTTGCTCTCCCCGCAGCTGCTGTCAGACACTTTGGGGCCGTGGAAGGCACAGCGATGGGTGTCGTGTCACTGGCCTGCGGCTCAGACCCCTCCAAGCCAGACACGGAGCTCGGAAACTAACCGGATTCCCCATCCGGAATGTCACTGACAGGTTCAGGTCCAATCCCACACCCTTCAGTGTTGCGTCATCAAAGCTTTGGAGGATTACAGTATAGTCATTCCCTATCACTCATATATTCGCGCTTTTAGTATTTTATTTCTGACAAATCAAAGAACAGCCAATCACAGTCGCGCCTATTTTTAATACTAATGGAGAAAGCACTTAATCTGTAATCAATACGGTCTTCAGTGGGCTATGCATGGTGTTCCTGAAATAACTAAGAATAGCAAGCATAAGAAAGTGCAGCGGTGCCCGTGTGGGTCAGAATAATGACAGAGTATTTAATTCTATCCTAGGCCTGATGATGGGAGTGCATTTTCAGACAGAATTCTTCTTATGAAATACTGATGACCGTGCAGTCCGACATCAAGATTCGAACGACACCGTGTGCCATAATTTCAAGGGAACCCTGTAAGCTTTCTTGGTTTGCTCTTTCTAGAAAATGACAAATTCTTTTCGAGAGACTAGACTAGACGGGTGCCCGGATGGGTGTTCTTAATCATCCTTGGGGGCTGCAGGAGGGATTGCACCAGCCCTTTTGGGTGAAGCAGGGATGGGGAGAAACGGCTGATAGAGTAAAACAGAGGAGATCATGACTTTTAAAGGGGTTTGGACTTTGTGTGGTTTCTGTCATTAAGATTTACTGATTACTCCCATTCACGTCTACAGTTATAACTTTAACCATCACAGCCACCTTCTCCCCACAGCTCCAGGAGGAGTGCAAAATGTACCTGTCACAGGTGAATCCACTCAGGTATGGGGTGTAGTGCGCTGTGGGGTGTCCTACCATCAGTGCATGTAATGGGACATCTTATCCTTTTTCACTTTACCTCCAGAACTGGAGGTCCTGATGTAGCGGTTAAGAATCAGGTATAATGAAAATGAGGAATATTATGAGAAACTGAGAACCTTGTGAGTGACAGTCCTTTACTTGGGCTGGTGGGCCCCAAATTCCATAAACTGTGAGCAAGATGGACCTGAAAGACTTGCTGAATGTGGACTATTGAGCTGAACAAAGAGACGGCAGCAGGACTGGTGTTTTGGGCGCTTCCACATGTATGTAAATGGGATCCCTCTTCCTGAATGTTCAGTCAGTATGACACATTGTTCACCAACCCTCACCTTGATCTCATTATTGCCCTGAACCCTACATTATGTTCAACAAAGTAATCAAGTTGTTTACTTGTTTCTTCCACCGATAACAGGGTCTGTCCACCAATTCATGATTATAATTGCTCCATTTATTAAATGACTTAACGAGAACTATTTGTTTAAGCTGCGGAGAAAAGTTTTTGTTTGTTATTATTATAATCAGGCTGTAATGAGGCAGGGGGGTGCGGTGGCACAGCGGGTTTGGCCGGGTCCTGCTCTCTGGTGGGTCTGGGGTTCGAGTCCCGCTTGGGGTGCCTTCCGACGGACTGGTGTCCCATCCTGGGTGTGTCCCCTCCACCCTTCTGCCCTGTGTTGCTGGGTTAGGCTCTGGCTCCACGTGACCCCGTATGGGACAAGCAGTTTCAGCAAGTGTGTGTGTAATGAGGCAACAGCAACTGATGCGAGAATGATTGAGTGTCGTTAGACACACAGTGATAGTGTACAGTACACAGATAAATAGCTATGTTATTTCCTGAGGACAGACGGTTGTCTCCTTTTGGGCTCCGAACACATGACCTCCCACGACACCTCGACAAGGCGTAATGGATCTTGCGGTTGGAGGCCTGCTTTGTGTGGAGATGCACACAGGAAAGATGTTTTTTTATGCTGAGATCAGTGATTCACACACACACACACACACACACACACACACACACACACACACATTTTCAGAACCGCTTGTCCCATACGGGGTCACGGGGAACCGGAGCCTACCCGGCAACACAGGGCGTAAGGCCGGAGG
The DNA here is from genome assembly GCF_900964775.1 of Scleropages formosus. Lineage (NCBI taxonomy): Eukaryota > Metazoa > Chordata > Actinopteri > Osteoglossiformes > Osteoglossidae > Scleropages > Scleropages formosus. The sequence goes on along the minus strand of NC_041830.1, from coordinate 16,875,166 downwards.
GGGAGGGGACACACCCAGGACGGGACGCCAGTCCGTCGCGAGGCACCCCAAGCGGGACTCAAACCGCAGACCCACTGAAGAGCAGGACCCGGTCCAACCCACTGCGCCACTGCGCCACCGCGCCCCCCTATCAGTGATTCAATCCAAGTGAAAAGTTAAAGGGGGAAAAAGTCAAAAGGGGAAAACTGATGATGAAAGTAAAAAGCAGCTCTCAGCTCCTCTTCAGCACGCCCTAAAACAAGCAACCTGCCCCGCTAGGCAACATATACAAATACAATTTCGTTTCAGTTAACTTTGGCAAGGAAGAAAGGAGGAGCCACGTTGGGTGCTGCAGTGACACATCGCTCCGCAGGTGCCCGATGGCGTCACGGGGCGCCGCTGTGGACGCAGTGACGTCACGGACGCCCGCTGCGAGCGCGGTGACGTCACGAGTGTCGCTGAGAATGACGGCTCCTGAGACGGAGCGCTGAAGAGGCCGAGGTCGCAGGGCGCGCAGGGGGTTCGGATTGAGTTTCTTCGAGGAGCAGGGCGGCCGACGTTCTGCGGGAAGCCGCGTGAGAGGTACGAAGGAGCCGGTCCGGGGCGAAGCGGGTTGCCTTTCCAAATCATCATCATGATCATGATCCGCGGCGTCGGACGGGACGCGGCTCGTTCCGCGCCACACTTAGACTAGATCCGGCGACTGTGTTCCGTTTATGACTTCATCGGAATTTTATTTTGGTTGAATTGTGTGATTTTTTTTTTTTTTTTTTTTTTTTTTTTTTTTTTTTTTTTAAATCCGCGTCTGTCCCGTTACTTCGCTTCGGCTCTCGGAAAAACCCTCAGTGACTGAGTGAGCCTGACGTGGGGGAAAACACCCGCTGAGCCGCACTGACTGTGTGTGTCAACAATCATAACCGGTTAATAAATGTACGTTCGGCGCCTGAGTCTGGTTGTTATAATAATTGTAGCTTTAGTCAAAGTGCAGTTACCAGGAACACAGGCTGTTGTTGATTATGAAGCGATACCCGAGGTTGACTCCACAGTGACAGTTTCGTTTTGTTCTTCAGCCTCTGTATCCATGCAGGGCTGAGGACAGATTTTCTCTCTTTTACTTTACTACAGTACATTCGGTCAAATAACCTTAACAACAACAAAGCCTTGAATTTCATCCTCGTTAGTTTGTTCGGATGTTTTTTTAGTCTGCTACCGAAAGGAAGGACAAGAAGTAACAAGCCGGGCTATTTGACTCCCGAGATATCCGTTAGCTCCTGCTGGGTGTCGTTTTCACGTCAGTACCGCTTTACGTAGGCCTCAGACAGCCTCGGACTCGAGTTGGAGATCATGGCCCGGGTCCAGGCCGTACTCGTGGGATCGTGAGCTCCCTCCCCCTCGGCCCTGTTGTCATGGCGTTATACAGAGGCGCGAGCAGGGCTGCTGTGATTGGCCAGACGGCCCGCGAGCGCACAAAGGGAGCGCGCAGAATGTGGCCCCGGTCGCACGTGGGGCGGCGAACTGGAGCTGGAGCTGGAGCTGGTGTTGGAGTCAGCAGAAGTTCCAGTGTGAAAGTTGTCGAGGGGGGCCTTTCATAGGGTCCATCACATGATGATGCACACAACAGGGTCGGCTCGCGACTCTACAGGTGTGGAACTAAACAAATAGTTATTACGAATAACTGAGCCATTGAAATTGTAGGATCCTTCTAAGTTCTAACGCTGTTACACTGCTCACTAGACTGGTGTGAGGGGTAATAATAGGAGTATTAATACCAATGAATAGTGTCTATACCACAATCCATCTAACACTGTTTTCTCAGTACTGTACAAGTGTGAGGATGATAATAGGGTAAAAAATGTTAATCCTTGGTTGAGATGATGTCTTTCTTATTACTGTAGTCAATGCAGCAGCTTGATTCATTAAATGAAGTACTATGATGTCCTGTAGAATTGAGGCCTGCTAATTGGGGCAGTCACTCTGTATGCGTGACACACTTATTCTTGTCACACACAGATTCAACATGAGCCTTTTCCTGCAGGATGACATGCTGCATTATGGGATATTGGTGTTCGCTGAATAAGGTCACACAGTGCTGGATCATTGATGCAAATGGGAGCTGGAATCTCACTTTTAAATAGTCAACTATTACTGTTTTTTTTTTTTTTTTTTTTTTTTTTTTTTTTTTTTTTTTTTGAGGACTGTCAAATATTTAAACCTCAGGTATTTAATTGGAAATGTGGAAGTTATTGTAAGAAGGACATGTTGTTTGCCTTTGCTTTGGTAATTAAATATTACTCTGCTCACTGACTTTTTAACCCCATTTATAGGACTGCCCATCCCCCATCCCCTTCCCCTAACCCCCCCCTTTGTCACAGAACATGGCTCAGGAGACCAATCAGACACAAGTGCCGATGCTGTGCACTACGGGTTGTGGTTTCTATGGTAACCCACGCACCAGTGGCATGTGTTCAGTCTGCTACAAGGAACACCTGCAGAGACAACAAGTTGGCGGCCATAGCAGCCCTCCGGGTGAAAGAGGTAAAATGAGTTGAGAGGGATTGATGTTCACCTGGTCTTAACATACTGTGGCTCAAACCATTATGATAAAGAGTTAGAATTCTTAAGTTTATTATTTGCGGTTTGCCTGTTTAACATCCTGTTCACCTCAATATGTGTAGCTGCTGCAGTACCAGTACCAGGGGACTGCTCTGGAGATGCCGTTGTCCCTGTCGGAAACCCACCTGAAGCCAACCAGAGCGGGGATGCCCAGACCGAGGACAGCAAGGCCAAGTATGTTTTTTTTTTTTGAACCTGCTATTCTTCTACTGTGACTTTATGTAAATGTTTGTGTCACCTGACCTGCATAACTGTTGGCTCCAGTTCCCCAAGTCCGGTCACTCAGCAGATGACAGCCATGAGCATCGCCCAGGACACAGGAGCTGTGGACTCAGACCAGGAAGTGGAACAGGACAAGGATGCTGGTGATGGAGAGGAGGGAACATCAAAAGCCCTAGGTTAGAAATGCAGTGTTAAAAGAACTCTACAAGAACTGTTACACCTGGTCTTGAATGGAACTCTAGCTCTGTGTTACAAACTGTTCTAAAAAAGTAGTAAAGCAGAACAGACAAGCAACAGCTTGAGCAGAGGAGGAGTATGTTAAAGAACACCTAAACTACGCTCTTAACGCAGACTGTTTCTGACCTGACTGGATGTGGAGTATGCATGTCTGTGTGCGCACATGTCAAAGAAAACCATGTTTCCCTGTGTGACAGAGGAGGCTGAGGAGTCCACACAGGAGCCCTCTGATGGAGACCAGACTCCTGACAAGAACAAGAAGAGAAACCGTTGCTTCACCTGTCGCAAAAAAGTCGGTCTCACAGGTAAGCTCCGCAGACAACCGCAAAGGGAGATGTGAGACGGGCGAGGGAGCCTGGATGGTGATGGTAGTGGGGTCATGGTGGACATTTACATTTATTCATTTAACAGACACTTTTTTTCTCCAAAGCGATGTACATCTTAGCAAAAATACAATTTGTGCATTATATTAAGAGAAAGAGACATGGCTACAGACATGTGATTAAGTAAACCTAGTTTGCTACTATCCACTTGATGCACCGCGATGTCCATCAATCGAGTAGGTGCATAAAATGCAGGATAAATGAATCCTGATGACCTCCTACCAATTTTTAAAAAATTTTTTTTTAAAGAATAAGGTACACAAACAAACAGTCACATGCAATGCTGGCTGTGTAAAGGCCTATCTGGGAAAGATCATGAAGTTATGATGCATGAACTATGACATCTTCAGAGAATTTTTGTGTTTTATTTACACCCTGAGTTTTTTTTTGTAGGAGCAAAATGATTCTTTTGCAATATGTGTAATAGGTTTACAGAGGGCACTGTAGAAACACCTCAGGGTAAGGAAAAATATTTTAAATGAACTAAGCTGTGCAAGCAGATTTATGACAGCCCTTTATAACTTATCATTCGATCCAAGTGACACCAAAAAGTGGAAAACGGGTGTAAAGTAAAATTTGAGACCTTTAATTGTGGGGATGATGGCATTGAACTCGACATGGCATGCAGTTGTGTCTTGTCATTTGAAAGGTTGAGGTCAGGCTGCTGATCAGCGGTGTCTCCCTGCGCATCACCAACCCTCAGCCACATTGCGCTGTTCTCACCCACCAGGTTTCGACTGCCGCTGTGGGCACCTGTTCTGTGCCGTCCACCGCTACTCCGACAAGCATGAGTGTCCTTTTGACTACCGTGGCGCGGCAGCCGCACGCCTGCGCAAGGAGAACCCCATCGTGGTGGCAGAGAAGATCCAGAAGCTGTGAACAACCATCCTCATTCTTCCAACTGCAGACCAGTGACCAAACAAGGCTTGGAAAATGTGATGCAGTTATTTTTTAAATTTGTTTTTCCCCCCATCTCTGCTGAGTTTTTCTTTTTTCTTTATAAAGGGAAGGGGTTGAGGATAAAATGGCATTAAACCCCACCCCCTCATCCCCCAAAAATAACCTTCTCACCCATAGACTACACTTCTCCTTTCTGTCTGCTGGTAACGTCAGTGAACGAGCGGTGAGGTTCGAGCAGACACTGACAGAGGGAAGTCAGGAGGAGTGAACTGTGAATGGGGTCTTGGCTTCTCTTTTTTTAAATCCCATTTTTATATACCACCGGTGTAGTTCAGTGCTGGGATTGGGGGGTCCGATGCATGATTGTGTGGGTGGGGGGAGGGTGGGGGGCTGTCACTAATACATAACGTGGCAGCCTGTGTGTTTCAATGCAAGGCATTTTTAAGGACTGAAAATACTTTACGTACGCTAATGGACAAAAATACACTCACCATGTGTGTTGAATCAACTTTGCCCTCTGTGGAAACACTTTTTAATTCTTTTGCCCTCTGAGCATTTTCTAATAAGGGTAGACATATGCAAACAAATATACGATCACAGTCTTTCTGGACATTTTACATTTTTTTTACCCATACTGATGTTCAAGTTCATGTGGTGAGTTTTGTAGAGACAAGGGAAACCTTGATGAATATGGATTTTTTTTTTTTTTTTTTTTTTTTTTGACTGCAAGCATATTGCACCGAATCTCATATATAAAATAGTTTGCTTGAATTGTGTGACTGCATTCTATTTATTTTATTTTTTGTTTCAATTGTGGTTAGTTTGGACTGGACAAACAGGTGCATGTGTGAACGAGTTATCAGGCCTGTAGCTCTCTTGAACTTTTCAGTTATATTTATGCATTTTCTTCCTTCAGTATGTAACCAGCTTTGTGAAAAGTACACACAGAGTTGATGGAGCGCAGCTGTCAAGTTGTTTTGGAATCCAAGCACAACTTACTCAAAGCATCCATTGCGTGGCACAGATGCTGGTGAAATAAAGACTCCATGTGCTGTACTACACAAGAAGCTGTTTGTCTGTTTTATGTGAATGTGCGAATAAGGGGATACCAGTGGGTAGCTTTAGCCCTGATAATTTATTCCCCTTTTAGTAAAGAGCAGATCTTGGTGTTACCTCAGTGGGATGATTTGCTATTGTAAATCATTCACACTAAAATCTCTGTGTAACTGATTAAAAAGGAATGATCCCAACTGTGCTGTAGCACACTTAACCTGAGCTTAACCATGAATTCAGAGCAAACCCTGCGCAGAATAGTAGCAGAACCAGGATGAATGTTATAGATGCCATAATCTAGCAGTGTTTTGTCCGAAACAGAATGTGTACAGCTGCCATGGAGTTCATGTGCAAATGCTCTGCCCTGTGACTGCTGTTCAGGTGGAACTTGAGGAGCAGAGTAAGAAGGCTGTACACTGGAGGACACTTGTTCTCATTTCAGACCCCTTGGCCACAGTAGAGCGTCAACAGATGGTGTCTGGGTGGTCTTGGTACCCCTGGGGACCCTTCCCTTGATGGCGGCGGGCAATTAGACAGCCATGTCATCTCTGTGAGTGCCATACTTCTGCAGCCCTGTGACTGCTTCCCGGCTCTCCGAGGCTTGGGAGTGAGGACAGCCTAAGGCAAAAAGAATACCCTTCCTCTCCAAAATGTTTGTTTTCTGAAACAGTAACACTAGCATGTGCCAAAAGGTAAGCGGCGACGGGTCATTAAAGAGCTGTGTGTGGAACTGATCCACCAATATGTTTGACTGCCAACAACAAGTATGAGAATGTCAGCGTATTTTTCTGTATAATTATCTGCAACTGAATACAGCAGGTTAAAGCACCTATTTTGAAAGCCAATTGTAGGTGACACTGGGTAAGAACTGCTATTTGAAAGAAAAACGGACTGCTTCCAGTTCAGACGGCTCAGCTTTCCAGGCAGTGAGGCTTTCGGCCTCTTTACAAATGAGATGAAATGAACTCCTTTGTCCTGCGGCCAGCTGGTCCTTGTGTGAGCACCGAGACTTGAGTTTAGAGGACCCCGAGTGCCTTCGGGCTCTGCTTTGTCACTTGACCTAAGGTGCTTATCGGGCACCTCGGTCATCCATCACCTCGCTGCGGTCCATTTTGGGTACACATCGTACCGTGGGGTCAGCGTCCTCCAGGTCCAACACAGCTTTGGGGATGTTTTAGCCCTGCGCCCATTAAACCGAGCTGTGTTATCCTCAATAAAAAGTTCAGAATTTGCACATTTTCTGTTATTTTGCATACAGCTCAATAGCTCTCTGCTTCCTTTTAGAGGAAGGGGCCTGGAGGAACCTGCTGGATCACTGCATTTAGGACAGTATAAAGGGTTATTTTTTAAGCATTCAGTCGCTGTATTTGCTTTTCCTCTTGGAGCCATAACTCTGAGCTCCGTGGTATTCAGAATGCGCGATGTCTCAAAGTGCGAGAAAGGGGTCAGTGGGTTCGGGGACAAAGACCACAGGGGCACTTAGCTGGAATGAATGCTCAGGAAGCACCAGCGTCTCCTGGGAAACCACTCTGATAGGGGGGTGTTTGCAGGAGGCGGGTGCGTGCGTGCCGTCACGTGGGTGTCTGCCAGAAGGACCTTTCCTCGTTGCCACATCAGCAGCCGCTCTCAGCTTTCAAGGGCTTCCCGCGTGCCGCACAGGGACCCGCAGCGAGCGTCAGTCCCTCCTCCCCATGCAGCGCCGCTCATAAAGGCGGGTGTCAGCCCTCTGGTTGGAAACATACTCGAGGCTCGCTTCGTGTGTTTATCCAGAGAAACGCATTTTCTTTCTCCTTCCTTGTCTGGAAAGTCGCTGCTCAGTAGGGTGAGGAATCGCCTTTCCATTTTTACAGCCGTCGTGTGAATGACGGCCTCCTTGACGTTGCGGAAAGGGGATCCCGGTACACGTTTCCATTAAAAGCAGAAATACTAGGGGTTTCACGAGTCGTCCCGCTTCAGCCGCTTCAGCCGCTTCATAACCGCGCGTCTCCGTGAGGCTCAACGCACACCGGGGTCCTTCCGGCGGAGGACGGGTAACGCCGCTTTACGGCGAAACGAGGCCGAGCCGAGGGTCCCGAGCCGTTTTTTTAGAGCGCCGCCTCCCCCCCGCACACACTTACCGTTACTACCTTGTTTTTCAGGAAACGTCCTCTCACCCGAGGAATGCTGCTCTTCCTCTTGCCTGCTCTCTCCCGCCCCGTCGGCACATAGCGCACACTGGCCGGACACGCCTTCGTGCAGGAAACCTGGAGTGACGACTCAGAAACAACACGTACGCGCATCACGTATCGTTTACTACGTCTCCCGAGAAATGAGCTTCGCTTCCCCGTTGTTTCGTCGAACTCGTGCAAGGAACTTACGCGAGAGGCGCCGCATTTCGGGCCTTTGCGTTCTGGCGCTCGTGTTTGTAACACGTGTGTGTGCAAACGGTGTGGTGCTCGTAGGCCATGTTGCTGGGGCTATGAATTAAATTCCTTTCAGCAAAATGCGAAGCTGTGGAACTTTTTGTACAATTACTATGTAGCTCCATCTACATGAACAGTCCTGTGAAACACATCTGCTGTAAGCACTATTTTCAAGAAGATCTGTACTGCAACTTTATATAATGTGTATATGTATACTGTGGTATATATATATATATAAAATAACACAGTCCATGTATGCGTATTTTTATCTGAAGAGACGCTCGAAACTCCAGATCGCATCAGAAAGTAAAAATAGCTGTCGAGTAGGCGACCCCAGTCGCGTCGCGATTGGCAGCTGGGGTTGTGACGTCATATATAGTCACTTCCGGCCGAGGCCGGACAGAAGTTAAAAAAAAAAAATAAGTGGAGTCGCTGACGTTAGCTCGCTAGCTAGCCCGGCTAGCGCTGAGAACAAATTGATAGATGAAGCGTTTGTTGATGCCACCGCGGCGGGCTCTTCGGCACCGGGAGCGAAATACTGTATCCCCATCCTCGCCGCACTTTTAATTTTCTACTGTTTTTAAATCGGAACAATTGGTTTTGAGGCCGAACATACATCTCAGGTAGGTAGGGCTCGGCGAGCGGCTCTGCTCTGCTGCTGCTAGTTGCTATGCTATTGGCAATTGCGAAATGCTGCTGTATTTTTCTGTCTTTTTGATTAACTGTGTGTAACGTGTGTGTATGTGTTGTACAAACTGTTTGTTTGGTTCTTTTAAAAAACACCCGCTCTTTTTTATTTTATTTTTTTTTAAAATCGAATGTAAGTGTTCCTGTCGGAACTGAAGCAGCTCTCGCGGTCCGGGAATCAAAATCAAATCAAATCAAATCTGTCCTACAACACAAATTTAATTAACTGTTTTTTTTTTTGTTCCCCACTAATGTTTTATATATATATTTTGTCCACTAGTTTTAGTGTGCTGAAATTGACTGTGCGTTACTTTAGATGATGATTATTAATTATCATAATCATGATGATGATCATCATCATCATAACAACAACAATACTACTACTAATAATAGTAATAATAGTAAATAATACTGATAATAATAGTAAAAGAATAATTAAATAGAATTATTCTTTTATTATTCTGTCTGTCTTGGGGGGATTTTTCATCCTCTTTCTTTTTCTGTCTGATGGTCCAGACTGTGGACTTAGTGTCAGTCAGTAATTACAGTTTTTTTTCCCCTTCTTTTCTCATCATGTACCTTTTTCTTTGATTTTTTTAATTTCACTTAAATTATTTTCACTTTTCCTCCGGTCATGTTTTTATTGAACTGAAGTAATGAAGAGTAGTGTTGGTCTGTGTCGGTGTGTGTTTTTGCTGTTCTGTCATTCATTGTAGCTTCTGTGTTTATTCTTATTGTGGTCCATCTAGTGGCTCTGTGTGTTTCCTTCCACATCTGTAATTTCTATATATATATATACACAACTTTAATTTGTAAATGTTATTGTTCTTGTTCAGTTTTAATGTAAATAGGTATGCATATTTTTATTTTTTTTATATTTTTACTTTAGCTTGTCTCTATACAATGCATATATTTCTGTTTACATGTATTCCCCCCATATTTCCATGTGACTCGATTAAGTTTTAAATGATAACAGCTTTGGGTCCCCCAATAACCGAAAAAAAAGTTGTGCCTTATATACTGAATATCCTCTTTACATGTTTACAGTCAGCCAGTGTGAATTTAAGGAATTATTCTAAACATCTTCCTGTACACTCTGTTATCTCATATATGACAGATGTAGTCCCTGGTAATCACTGGTTTTACTGTTAGACCATAAGGCTACGGTGTGTTTACATGCAACAGTGTAGTTCACCTTGGCTCATGGAAAGAGCTCCTCCAGTAACAGTGCGCCACCGTCTTTCCCATCGGCTCTAGATCATGAACGGCCTCTCCGTCAGCGAGCTGTGCTGCCTCTTCTGCTGCCCTCCCTGCCCCAGCCGTATTGCTGCTAAGCTGGCCTTCCTGCCACCAGAGCCCACTTACGCCCTTCTGCCTGACCTCGAAGCTGCTCCTGCCCCCAGTGTCGCCTTGGGGGCTTCGGGCCTTCGTTCTCGGGGCAGCGGAGGTGGTGGAGGGGTCGGTGGGGGTGGAGAGGTGAGGTGGAAACTCCACCTGACAGAACGAGCGGAGTTCCAGTACACTCAAAGGGAGCTGGATGGTATCGAGGTCTTCCTCACACGCTCCAGCCGTGGAAATAAAGTGGGCTGTATGTACATCCGCTGCGCCCCCTCTGCCAGGTGAGTCGAGGGTGGGGATGAATGCGGGTGGGTGGTCAGGATCAGATGCGTGGAGGAATGGGAGTATATCTATGGATGTGGATGGCAAGGAAAGAGAGCATATTTAGGAGTGACTCAAAGGCAAAGGAAAGTGGGCCACTGAAGAAATGAGAGCAAGAGAAGCAAGGACAAGAACTTACATTTTTTCCCTTGTAATTTTTAATAGTAAAATTACAGTTGAACATTCAGGCTCCTCATCTTCCCACACCTCCTGCTGTTACTGCAAACACTGTCACAAATGCTTTAAATGTGACCTTTGAGTGAGCAGCGTCTCATTTTATCTTCATTTGTCTTGCATCTGTTGCACATCAAAACGACCATTTAGGCCCATTTTTGGCTCATCTAAGAGGAAGCACTGTTTGATGATGTGGCTTTGCTAATAATGTGACAGTATAAGTTTGTGTGCAAGACACTCAGAAGTGCCCATGTTTACTAATGTGACTTTTTTTTTTTACCTGGCAAATTTAAGCAAACAGTAGGAATTTTTACACAATGAACTTGAGCTTTGTGGGCGATCGACACAAAGGATGATTGTTGTAGTCCCCCCCCAAGTCAGTCTGCTCCTTTGTCATTGTTTGTGCTCTGATTTTCCTCTTTTCCATCTTGTCTTGCTTCCTTTGATATACCCATTCCCTACCCTCCTCTTAGCCCCCTCGCTTATCGTTTTATTCCTGCTTTTACTTTTACTTTAGTATTTTGCCATTTTAACCAGCATAATGGCGGACAGAGATGGAGTTGTTGGTCAAAGGCTTTTATAAGCACAAAGGTCAAAGGAAAGAGGACGGTGCAGGAAATGGTGTCCTGAAGCAGCTGCAGTGGTGTTTTGAAACCTTCACAATGACCAGTTAGAGCCACGTACCAGTGAGCGGGGTTACAGTAACAGAGCAGTGTTCCTGTGGCACTGTGATGTCCCCCACCCTCTGTCCCCTGGGATCTCCCATGGAAGTATCACGTGACATTCGCGTGAAGCGGATATTCTAGGCCAGTTCTGCTGATTGTGGTATGGCTAATGCTGGTTAAAGTCAGTTGAGTCCATGTGATACCGTAATTCACTGAGAGGTATTATATCTGGGCATTGTAAGAGAACTGCTGAGAGGCATAATCCCACTTCCTGTATCTGCATCAATTTATACTCTTTGGGTTGGTGTCCCTTACTGATGTTGGCATGGCTGCTCTTCCAGGTTTACCGTCCTGTTCTCCCACGGCAACGCGGTCGACCTGGGTCAGATGAGCAGCTTCTACATTGGCTTGGGCACGCGCATCAACTGCAACATCTTCTCCTATGACTACTCTGGCTACGGCGTCAGCACGGGCAAGCCCTCCGAAAAGAACCTGTACGCCGACATCGATGCAGCCTGGCAGGCTCTGCGCACAAGGTATGGCAGGACGAGGCAGACGCAGTGCAGACGCAGGGCAGACGCGGTGCAGACGCAGGGCTTGGCCAAATGCATTTAACCACAGCTTTTCTTTGCATCTTTTGCTGATAGGTCAGTTTGTAATGGGTGAAATTAAAAACTGGTTTATCAAACATTTATGTAATCTGAGGCTCATGCCTGTCGTGGTCTTTAAATTATTTAATCATCAGCTGGGCAAATGAAGGAATCCAGTCATGAATAGTCTATGTGCACTATTTTAGAGAAGTTAAATGTAAGAGCAGCAGTGGCTTGACGGTAAAACTCTGCGCAGCTCAGCTATGGCCACACTTTCAGCTGCGTTCTCAGCTGAGTATATACTGAGTATATATGGCATGAGGCATAGAGCAGAGGACCTGTCCTTCCTTCTGGCTGTGGGCAGGACAGAATATTGCTAGAGATGTGCCCTTCTCCCATTTTTACCAGGTTGTTCACTGTCGTCAGCTGTGTTGTCTGCTTTTATAAATGTCAGCTGGATTCGCTTCATCCTTTTGTTTTCAGATATTCGTCACGGTGGTCAGCCTTGTTAGCATCAAGCCATTAGCCTGTGTTTTTGCAGCTGTTCTTTAAGAGGGCACAGAAATAATAGCTGTTTTATTTAAAAGACTAAATGGCCTCACTGCTTTGTTTCCTGCGGCAGTCCATCTTTCGCTGATTGGCACTTTCTTCTGACACAGGTATGGCATAAGCCCGGAGAACATCATCCTGTATGGCCAGAGCATCGGCACCGTGCCCACTGTGGACCTGGCATCACGGTACGAGTGTGCTGCCGTGGTTCTCCATTCCCCGCTCACATCTGGAATGAGGGTAGCCTTCCCGGATACCAAGAAGACCTACTGCTTTGATGCCTTCCCCAAGTGAGTGGGTCACTTACACCCTTCTTTGGTCTCTCCCATATTTATAGCTGCCCATTTGTCCTGATGCGTCGCAATCCAGGTTAGCATAAGGGCACAACAGTGGTGTTCTCTCTGTGGGTCACTGCCTCATTCCCCCTCAGGGTAGTAGAATAGCTGGTTCCATCCAACACACTCTGCCCTTGCCAGGATGCCTGGATGGAACCAGCTATTCTGCCTTTAAGGTACATGTGTTGTTGTTGCTGTTGTTGTTACTTGGGTGTCAGCTTCATTAGTCAAGCATATCCCAGCCTTCACTACATCCTTATTTTAATGCTGAAAGCAAGAAGTTGCCAAAAAATACCATCTTGTAACATGTCCTTCTGAATAAAAGAGCAGTATTTCCACAATGAAAAGGCTGTATTGCTTAATTGCAGAGCTGAGAATTGATGATTGGGTCTGTGTTTGGGTAATAGTGGCCACCACTGTAGTTGTAGTATCCCACAGAAGCCTAGCCTTGACGCTGTTTGCGTGCCTGCGTCTGTCTCTCTCAGCATCGAGAAGGTGTCCAAGATCACATCGCCGGTGCTCATCATCCACGGCACAGAGGACGAGGTGATCGACTTCTCCCACGGCCTGGCCTTGTACGAGCGCTGTCCCAAGGCTGTGGAGCCCCTGTGGGTGGAGGGTGCCGGCCACAATGACATCGAGCTCTACAGTCAGTACCTGGAGCGGCTGCGGCGCTTCATTGGCCAGGATCTGGCGACGCAGCATGCCTGAGCATCGGGCAGGCAACACGAATCTGCTTGTGGAGGCCCGCAGAGCCAGCGGACTTTAGCCATTAGGCAGCTCTCTTCCCTTTTGTGTCTGGATGGACGTTTGTGTTCACTCAGTTGCCTGCCTACCTGTCACCTGGGTGGGTATGTGGTCCAGTCCTCCATCGGTGTTTCCACTGAGACTTTCTCAGACAGCATCGTGTTATATCTCACCTTCCTTCCCCCCGTTCACCTGTCAGTCCCATCACTTTTTCTACTCACTTACCTCCAGGGATTGTGCAAGAACTCAGGCTTGTGTGTGAGCCCCCCCGCCTATCCTTTCCTCTACTCCACCCCCACGTTTGTCTTCTCTGTGTCTCTGTGTTGTTCGTTTTCCCTTCTGTTCCCGGAATTCCCCAGCGAATGACACCTTTGGGAGGCGGAATCCACGGGCGCTCTCCTACTCCCCATTCCACACCTCCTGACTTCCTGTAGCCGTGTACGGACCGGAGGCGGGCTCTCTGGGCACAATGCCTACTCTGATGGGAAGTGGAGCAGCTGGTGGAATGGACTGCAGAAGAGTGACTGACGTGTGAACCATGGGTGGAAACCACACCACTCCTCGGCGGCCCCACTGAGACTGCACATTCCTCATCATTCTGCGGACCCCCAGGGACGTGGAGTGAGGGGGATCAGTGGGTTTTTGGGGGGTTGTGGGTCACAGACAGCTGCTTTTTGTCATGTTCATTTTGTGCAAAAAGACTATTTTTAAACGTGCACGTGGCTCATGAGAGCCACATAAGGCTTACTAAGAAATTCACCTTTTATAACCCCCCCCCCGGCATCATACTTAGTTTCCTTTTAACTGTCATGGACCCAGCAAAAAAAAAATAAGTGAACAAAAAAGTTATGGAACATTTTTGCGCACTTCTTCGTGAAATCGTTCAGACCTGTAATGTTCTCTGAAGAAGTACCGAAGCAAATAAGAAATCTATTTTTATATGAAATTAATTGCAACTGATAAGGGAGCCGTCAGAAACCAGTAAGCGGAGTTGAATGTTACGCAGAGGTTGGGGGGAAAACGCTGACGGACTGATCGTCGGCAGGAGGCGAGCGGAACACGTTGAAAACACCCCCCTTTTCTGTTGTGTACGAACATCAGCATCATGTGTGGTGATCGTTCTTTCCCGCTTTGTTGCGTGTGGGTTGGAAAGAGAGAGCGAGAATCCCTGTCTTGGATATTTAACCAAGAGCTTTTTTTTTTTTTTTTTAAATGTGGTATGTAAGCATGAATAAAAATGGGGGGAGAGAGCACCACTCTGGAAGATGAGGGCGATACGGTCATTATTTGTGGCTCCCGGCTTTCTGGTTTACCACCAGCCGTGTTGCCTCACGCAGTCGCTCGCGCAGTCGACAAATGACTAATGGGATGTTAATCATCCCATCTGCCTTGACGCTTCGCGCTGGGGATCCTGCGAGCGCCATGCGCTCCCAGGAATGCAATAGTCACACGCAAAAACACGGCCCATTCCGTCGTGTACTTGGAACGCTTTCATGTTTGGTGTTATGGGACTGGTCCATCCAGGTCTCTCACTGACGTCTCCTGGAACGACTCCATCTACTTTCTCTACTGACATCCATGTTAAAATGAAATCTGTTGAAAATTTTACTCGTGTATACTGCATTGAAGGTTAATTCTTGTTTGAAGTGACGTTCAGGTGAGGGCTACATCTCCACACAATGAACATAGCTTAGGGTTTGTTTGGGAAACAGTTTCTTCCCCCTGCATAAGGTGGTGAAAAAGCATAACGCTGATGCCAGTCACTGTCAAAACTGAGTTATTGCGGTTTCTGCTAACTTGCTGCTAGCGATGAGGATCAAAGAATCTGAACGGAGGGAGAAGGTCCAAACCCTCCACTCGATAAACTGAGGGGGGAAGTGAACCACAGAAGCCTCCAATCCGGGTCACCTCGGCGTCTCTGGTCACCACGTGGCTCCGACGGCTGCTGGACATTTGTCAAAGGGGGAATGCAGCATCAACTCTGATCCAACGGAAGTCGAACACGCCCCCGTATCCACGATGCACATACGCAGGTGAAGCATGTACACAAACTACAACTGGAACGAAACGTTTTCTTCTCGGCATGGAGCCACTCTTTCTCAAATACGTTCCGAGTGCGCCGTTTGGTTGAAACATCTCTACATTCTGTGTAAACACTGTTGTTGTGACGTGGAGGTGCCGCGGGGTGGTGCGTTTGGACAGTCCCCCCCATACCGGCCCAGCATGGCAAGGAGTTTGCTCATTTGTGTCACCTTCACGCGGCATACAGAATCAACAGTGCTGGCAGTGTGTGTCTTCACTGGTTCACCTGCGTGAAGAAAACCAAAAGCTGGCCCTGCTTCTCAGGTCTGGCCTGATGGGCTGCAGTTTCCCTCCAGAACCAAAGACAACGTGAACCCAAGCCGGGGAGGACAACCACACTGCAGTGTCTCCCATGCTCCCCGGGGCTAAAGTAAAACCGTGTTTGGGAGCCATTTTGAGAAACATCCAGGTTACGGGCGGTGACTAAACAGATGCCGTGTCAGAAAATGGCTTTTCGTAACAGATTAAGCAAACAGGGAAAGGAAGCCCGTGTGATTCCGTGAGCGCGTCGGGTGCTGGGGTATGAGACGGCCAAAGCTGCCGTCAGTTCCAGACGGACGCCTGTGGACAATACAAAAGTGAAACCGTTATTTCTTTTACTTTTTATAAATTGCTCAGAAGTACTGTATCGTATTGTTATCTGCTTTCGGAGACGTGTTGGGTTTCGGTGGGTTGGGGAATGGAAATTATGAGGGGTCTGGTTGATGTGTTCTATCGTATCCAGTTATACCATGTTTATATTATTCAGTTTGTGATATTTAGTTAAATTTTGTTTTATCTTTGTTTTGTCAAAGAAATGCAAAGACATGTTACAGAAAATAAACTGATGAAGTGATGAACTAAGAAAGACTGGAGTTGATGGGAAGAACGGTGCTCTAAGGAACGGGGCCTTGAGGCTGCCGCAGGGGAACCCGCTCACGTGTATATTTACAGAATACATACGTGCTTATAAAACTGACATGCTGTAGAGCTGCATGTATACCTTTTGTGTTCCTTATGTAAGAGGAATATTCCTGTGGGCGTGCTGTTATTACTGTAAGTCCAAGTCTGATCGCGTAGCGCACAAAACAGCCACTTCATCTCCATTTGTTGCAGTATTAGATTAATTTCCTCTTTGGATTGTGTTATTTAAGCGGAGTATTAACATTCCCCGCAAACATGGAGCTGAACGGTCGACTGGTGCGCAGCAGAAAGGGAGGGCGCTGACACTCTCGGGTCGGGAGAAGGAAGGTGGTCGTCAAGAATCGGCAATAAAGAGGTCTGAGGAGAGGTTAGGGACAATAAAGTGACTGAGATTAAGTTCCTTGTTTTTCTTCGCAAGACACGACGCGTGTTTTTTTGGAAGAACAGCAGTACCGTTTCCTCGCTTTACAGCAGTCCTCGAGCGTGAAAATGGCAATATTGACGTTACCTGCTGAGCGTGGGTCGGGACCGAATGCCCTCGCTACTTGTCCCCGTGTTTACAGCTGTAAAGCTGTAAAGTAACCCATCGGTCGGCGGGACGGGTCGCGTGCAGTCGGGGGGTGGGACGGTGGCTAATTTCGGGGGCCGTTTTCTCGGGGTTACCCGCGGCCCTGGGTTCGTGCGCCGCAAACAAAACGCAGGCTCTGCAATTACAGAGCAGAAGCCATTTCGAAGGCCCGGCCGGAGCCGCGGATATTCTGGGACGAGGAGCAGCCGGGGAGCCCGACAGATGGACCGGAACACAAAGACTCCAATTATCTGTCTGTTTTAATTATGAGAGCACAAGAGGCGAGTGACTCTCCCCGTCGCCGTGTCCGCGGGTGGAGGAACAGTGGAGGATTTTGTGGTTGTGGGCGGTTCTGTAACGCTGCCAGATGGGGGGGTTTGCCCTCCCTCCATCGCCCGCGCACACTTGAGCGAACTAGGCAGGCCAGTGTGTAAATGCGCTCGGAGCCTGGCACGGATTACCGCGAACGCAACAAGGCCGTCTGCCGTGGCCGCTCAGGGCCCCGGCGTCGTCGTGTCCCACGTGCGCTTCGCCCCGGTCAATATTACCGCATTGCCCACCGCTACAGAAAGTACCACCGCACCGCGCGGAGCGGGGGTCGCGGTCCGGTGGGCCAGATACACAGATAGGATAGGCCATCCGTGCCAATAAACGAACACGTCTGGATTAAAACGTAGCGTCCACGGACCATAACCACGGCAGAACCCCCCTGCCCTGCCCTGCCCTGCCCTGCCCTGCCCTGCCCTGCCTGCCCTGCCCTGCCCTGCCTCCGCACCCAAACCTTTTGCGACGTACCGCGTTAAACCCACCCTTCGCACCACACTGCACAGATTCGGAGAATCTCAAAAAGGGCTCGTTTCATACTTCTGGATGGGTCCTTTTATTAAAAAGGATGCTAGTCTACGTGTACTCTTTGTTAAGGCCGGAGGGCATGTGATGTGGAGAGTTTTTTTTTTTTTTTTTTTGGTAAACCGTGGCCGTTTATTTCTCATGTACGAGCAGCGAAACTGTGTGTGCGGTACGTGCTCGTAGTGGCTCCGGCTAAGTCGTCTGTCACTCTTTGTCGAGCGCTTCCTGTTTCCTTAAGAGGCCATCAAAACAGCGTTTTACTACGAGGCAGGAAAAGTGGACGCGCACGTAAGTTTCGCGCGGAGGCCCACGCCTACGCCCCGCTTCCTTTGCGTCCTCTGTCCACGCCCACGCCTCGACTGGCCCCGCCCCCCGGGACGCTTCCTCTCCCTTCAGCTCCAGAGGCTCGCGCGCTTTGCGGCGGCCAGGCCACGCCTCCCCGGCGCTCTCCCCGCCCACCGCGCACGTCAGCGTCGGTGCGTGTCGCCCCTCCGGGGGGCGTGGCTTCCACCGGCTTTCTCAGACACAATGAGCGGCGGACGGACGCGGCAGGGAGCGGAGCGCCGTTAAACTTCCAGTCTTTTTGTTCGCCTCGCGGAGCCCCGTGGACGGAGGAGCCGTTCGGACGCGCGTTCGCCTCACCTTTGCTTCCGCTCGGGCTTAACTCGCTTCGCGAGTTCGAATCGAATCCGCTCTCGAGTCGAGTCGAGTCGAGGTGAGCCCACGCCGTCGTCCGACCGACGCTGCCGAGCGAGCGGCCGGCAGCGCGCACACCATGTCCGCCTTCGCCTATTCGGATTACCTGGCGGCCGAGTGCCTCGTCTCCATCTCCTCGGGCCCCGTCCTCCACCGGCCCACGCCGGTGGCCCCCGACTGCGACGCCGGCTCGAGCGAGGACCGGGAGGTGCGCGACACGCTGGGGCGCGAGGACCCGCGCATGGCCGCCGTGGCGGGCGCGCTCACGGAGCTACGCGGCCGGTTCCGGCCCATGTCGGCCTACTCGGAGAGCAGCGAGTCGTCGTCGTGCGGCGAGAGCGGCTACACCACGCTGTCGGACCCCGCCACGCCGACGGCCACCCCCACCGTGACCCCGGCCGCCACGCCGACCCCCCCCGCCGGCGCGCAGGGCCCCCAGGGACCGCCCTCTGCGGCGGGGGGGGCGCGCTCCCCCGTCAAGCGCCACCCGTGCACGTTCGACGGCTGCGACCGGGTCTACGGGAAGTCGTCGCACCTGAAGGCCCACATCAGGACACACACCGGTGAGGAGGGAGGGAGGGAGGGAGGGAGGGAGGTGGGTCCGCTGCGCAGGAAGGGGTGGAGCCTCTGGAGGTGGTGGGTGTGGTGGGAACGGGGTCCCGCTGGAGCCGCCCGCGCGCGCGCGCTGGCCTCTGTGAGTGTGTGTGTGTGTGTGTGTGTGTGTGAGTCTGAGTGAGTGAGTGAGAGAGAGAGAGAGAGAGAGCCACAGAAGGGAGGCCCCGGCCAGGTGTGTGTTTCCCCAACTCTCCTTGTTATCGCGACTCTTTCGCTCTCTGTCATCAAACGGCACTTTTCTACTCACCCACAGGGGGCCACGTGCGGAGGGGGCGTAGAGGGGGGGGGCATTGAGTGCAGGGACATGGAGGACAAAGGACAGAAAAGCCCTGTGGGACAAAGAAGTTGAAACAAAGGGTCATGTGTGCAGCGTGTGGTCGCCACGCCGGGCCAGCAGGGGGCGTACTGGTTATGGCCGCCGCCGTCCCTCCTGCTCTCGTACCCTGCTTCTTACCGTATCTTTTACTGTATCTAAGTACATAACAGTGATACAGTAAGATAATAGTCACCTGAATAAACGGGGTAAATCGGCTGGCAAAGTGTCAGATAGTAAATGTCGTGAGCAGGGGGCTGGAGCTCATCTCACACCCACCCTCCCCCGGCTGCTCCCATGCGGGCCCCTCGCTTCTTCAAAACTCGACCATGTTGCTTGTGCTGGTTTTTTATTATTTATTTATTTATTTAAACCACGGTGTTTCTGACACAGACACTCAGTCTGGAGCAGCGGGATCTCGCAATACGATGATTCCAGTTCAAATGCTCCTCCCACTATAGTAAATGGTAAAGTTGTGGTAAAGTGGACCACTGTACCGTGTTGTAAGTCGGTCACTTTAGAGGAAAAAACGCAGTCGGAGGAATAAACGAGGGGAATCTCATCCGGGAAGCAGGTCTGAAACCAGTTTGTGATGCGTGCGGAGGTGACGGTGTCGCGACCCCCCCCCCCCCCCCCCCCCCCCCGCAAGTCCGAAGGAGACGCTGCCTCCCGCTGGATGACCGACATCGCCACCACCCTTATAAATACTGTGTTTTTCGCTATAATTTAGCAACTGCTACTTTATCGATCGCTATCACGGTGCCAGCGAAGGTCTAGGATCCGAGGTGACGACGACTCTTGTGAAGGGCAGGGAAGTGTGTCGCAGGTGTGGCGTTCACAGCTCAGGCGCTCGGGTGGCGAACGAGCGGGAGCGCTGCCCCTTCCGGAAAGGCTCCGTGCCCCATCTGCCAGGTATTTAAGGTGTGTCGGCTCCTGTATTTCTCGGCGTTCAGGTTGAACCGCGACGGTGGATTCTACCTAGCCCCGGCGGCGTTCCTGGACGAGGTGCGAAGGACCTCCGTGTGTAGCCGTGCGGAGGAGATGACGGTGTTTACGTGCTGTTGGTCATTCCGAACGATTCCAAATGGAAGTGGTCTATGCAAATAGCACGTCTCCCATTGGTTGGCATGAGATGATTGACTGCAGAATAACCCCGCCCACCGTGGAGTTTGCATCTGCTAAATGTCGTTCTCATCCGCTAAATGCGTTGTTGTCCTACCCATGGCTCATGACCCGTGTGTATGTGTGTGTGTCTTCGCAGGTGAGCGGCCTTTTCCCTGCACCTGGCCCCGCTGCGGGAAGAAGTTCGCACGCTCGGACGAGCTGGCGCGCCACACCCGCACGCACACGGGCGAGAAGCGCTTCCACTGCCCGCTGTGCGACAAGCGCTTCATGCGCAGCGACCACCTGATCAAGCACGCCCGCCGTCATCCCACCTTCCGCCCCTCCATGATCAACCGCAAAAGCTCCGCCCCTGAGGGGGTGTAGCTTTTTGGGGCCCCGTTCCCCCAGACCCTCCTCCTTAATCCGATCGGACTCCGTAACCCGAACGTTTGGCCCCCGACACCCCGCCCTCAGGAGCAGCTTCGGGAGCGATGCGGAAGCCACGTTCTTAGCGAAACTCGACGCGCGCAGCCTCGAACCCTGCCGCGTTGCAGTGAGCGGGCACCTCCGCACCGGACCTACCTGGCGTCACCGTGTTTTACCGGGGAGAACCTTGTATTTGTGTCTGGCATCGGGTTTGCGGGGGCCGTGGCCGCGCCCGACGGTCGCGTTGAGAACCACCTGCAGGTGCTGCGCATTCCGCCGTGTCCATTTTGTTCTGTTCCTCTTCTTACTGTTGCGACGGTAGAAACAATGTTAGTGTTGCGCTGAATCATTTCTGTTTGTGGCGAGAGACGGCCGGGCTCCGCGTCCGGGTTCGAGGTGGCGTCGCGTGGCGTCTCCCGCTCGGTGCAGCCGCTCCTGCTGTTGGACTAAAACTAGCGATGAGTTATGGCCCCGGTACCAGGGGTGGTGGTGGTGGTGAGGGGGGGAGGGGGTTGGGGTGTTTACGCTTGGCTAGAATAGTGCTGCTAGTGTGTGTGTGCGTGTGTGTGTGTGTGTGTGTGTGTGTGTGCGTGCGCGTGCCCGTCTCCGTGCAAAAACCTCTGTAAAACAATCTACTGTCTGGGCCCTCCGGCCCCCCGCGGACGGACTCCTCTATCTCAGCGAACTCATCAGGAAACTTTAGGCCTTAAGACATTTCATTGTCGTTTGCACCGCCGTTCGCCGCCGGACTCCACGTTTCCGCCGAATGGCTCACGACTCACCAAGGACTCCATGTATATGCAATACAGCACTTTTCCGTACAGACGGCGGCTCTGAAGCGGCGCAGCCGCTGAAGCCGTTACCCGACGGTGCTCGCGGGGCGACGTCCGGGCGCCACAGAGCGATTCCACTGTTCTTTCAGCTTCAGGTATTTCTACACGTGTGTGTGTGTGTGTGTGTGTGTGTGTGTGTGTGTGTGTGCGCGCGCGCGCGTCTCCTGCAGTCGCTCCCACGCACTCGGTACACGTAAAGTAACGTGTTCCCGCTGTTCGTTACCTGCTGTCACGTCTCCCCTCGCCGATCTCGTGTCCTCCCCCATCGGCCAGCTCCTGGGGGCTCGGCGCCGGCCCTCGCGCATCTTTCGTCGTCCTCGTTATTACCGTTATGATTATCAGTAACGCTCGACTGAGGTGCTGGCTGCACGCACACGAATCACGTGAGCGATGCCTGCGACGGGGACGCGGCGGGTGGGACGTACCGGTAAAATTACGGCTTTCCGATCGCGGTCGAGCGGCAGCTCAATCGGAGCAGACGGAGACGGGGGGCTGAGGGGAGTGCGGGGTCGCAGGGGTCACCGGGGTCAGAGCACGGCACAGCTCTTCTCTTCTATGCCTTATAAAGCAATATTTTGCTACAGGTGTGCGTGTTCTGCTGTGGGCATTTGAAGAACGGCGTCTCAAATTGGGGTGAAGCTAAATTGCTTTGGATTTGCGGACGTTTGCGCGGTGAGCGCCTCCGTTCGTTCGTTCGTTCGTTCGTTCGTTCGTTTTCCTTTGTAACTGCAGGCGGTTACGTTGAGCGCGGCATTTCCGCTCCTTTCAAACCAAACTTGCACTAAAGGGTTTGCTGGAAAGAAACGGCCGTCTACGCATCCCTACGCGAACTCCGGTGTTTGCCGTTTGCCTCCGACCTCCGGGTTCCCGCTCTTGCTGCGTGACCTCCGACCCCCCGTGTCAGACCCGTCGGTGCGGGAGGGTGGACCGGCACGGCAGTTCGGTTTTAATTGAGAAGCGCGACGTTAGATGTTCGAAGGCGTTCGGATCGGTTCGGTTATAAATTAGCTTAGGCGTGTTTTACATTTGTGAAAGGTGTGTGCGCTGGAGTGTTTCCCGGGTGTAGCAGACGATGACTGGAAGGTGAGGCGGGCCTCACTCTTATCCTCTGGCTGGCGCTAGTGCCCCCGCGAAGGCGCCCCGCGGTCACGGTCATACCTCACCTCCTGGACCCAGCGTTGAGCTCCGCTCTTCTTCTTCTTCTTCTTCTCCTCCTTCCTTTTTAGCTGTGCTCTGAGAGCTGGACCCGTTCTGGGTGATTCTGCTGCAGGGACTCGGACTGGTTTTATTTTAGGACGGGGGGGCGAGGGGGCGACTGCGTCTCGTTCGTTGCCGAGGAGCCCTCTCCTCATCGTTCTTCTCCGACGTCGTAGGAAACACGTGAGACGGGACTTCCGTTTTTTCCTGTCCTACACCTCAGTATGAGCATGTTCTCGGTTCTCTGATATTCCTTTAATTTATTATACGTTTGTGTGGTTTGACTTTTTTTTTTTTTTTTTTAAAAAGCTGATTTTGTTTGATACGGAACAATAATCGGTTTCCCTTTTGCTTAAAACGATACTACCATTGCTTTTTAGATATTCAATAAAAGTGGAGAAACGTTGGTGGGAGGCTGTGCGTGCTGCTCTGTGCGTGTGTGCGTGGTGGGAGGACCCCCCCCAAATCCTCCGTCACGCTCCGCTCGCCCACTTCCTGGAAAGACGACTTCCCCTCACCACACATTTCAAAGCACAGGAAGTCCTTTTGTGATGTTTGTGCGAAAAGGTCGAGTTTTACTTAGTTAGGTAGGGGGCTCATGGGTAATACCATGTTGACACGTGATTCTGCAGAGCTCAGAGCTGCAGCATCGACACCAGTGGAGCCGGAGCACGAGTCGGTCGGCACAGGTTCGAGGCTCAGAGGCGGGATCTCGCTGATCTACTGGGCATGGGGTGTTGGCGGAAGTGTGTGTTCTGGCTGCAACGTGTATGTGGGGGGCTTTTCTTTTCAATGTTTCTGCTCTATATTCTCCACGCATCAGTAATTGGGACAGAGGACAGCTGGTGGCATCGGGGTTCAGAGCTGCTGCCTTTGGACCCAAAGGTTGCAGGTTTGAGCCTCAAGGTACTTACCCTAGCTTGCTCAAGTAAAACGACCCCGCTGTATAAATGGGTAAATAACTAAGTAGCCTAACATTGTAAGTCGCCTCCGATAAAGCATTAGCTAAATGAATGAAAGTAAAAGTAATTAACACCACTGATTTCAGCTCATTTCCTGCCCTTTTCTTCCTAAATGAAACTTGACGAACAATGAAAATGCAAGTTTCAGAAGGTGAGTATTACGGTATTGGTCAGATGACCACCTGGTTCATATTCTCAGCATCTTCCAACTTGTTGCCAGGCAACGACCAATCAGAGTAGGGGGTGGGTCGCTGCCAGAGCCAATCAAAATATAACACTAAATCATGTGCTCCAAACGAAACATGCTGTGCTGGCACTCTCCATCAGGCCTGCGAGGATGACCACGCTCAACCTCTGGTTCGGCCCGGGCTGGCTGACACTACCGCTGTCTCTCTCACAAACGCACACACACGGTGCTACCTTCACCGGGAGAGTCTCACCTGGTCAAGTTCTGGGTCTGGTTCGTAACCCCTGTGCTCACCTGTTTTCCTCTGCTGCTCAAACGCGCGCGGACGCCCGCGCACACATACACGCGCCCAGGTTCCCTGCGTCTTGCGTGGAGCACGGGGTGTGGAGGAGCCCGAGGAGACACACCCGAACAGCTCAGGGCAGGTGAGGTGAGGGAATGAGGAGTCCAAATGCCTCAGGTGTGTCCCTGCCCAGTTTTCCCAGGAAAAGTGAGTCACGGCACAAACATGGTCATACACCGAGATTACTCATAGGTATAGTCACTAGAAAACACGCACACAACACTTAAGGGCGCAGTGATGAATGATACCATTATTTGGGCCGACTGTCACGTGGCTCACGCAACACGGTCGTCTTGCACGGCTGCTACGTCGTGTGCGTTTTACTGGTTTTACACTAAACTCGGCTGACAAATCTGGTTCCAATAGGACATAATTGCACCGAAGGAATCCAATCAATTAGGGACGTGTACAAAGACATCTCTCTCTCACACACACAGGTACTCACTGCATGGATCCGCTGCCGTGGGGGCTGTGTGCCAGCAGAGGGCGCAATGCAGCAACACAGTGACATCCAGCCCCCCCCCCCCCCCACACACACAGGCAGTGCATTACCCAGGATGAGCAGCAGGGGGCGTACTTGTGTGCTGAAGAACTTCTCGAACCTTAAAGTAAAGTTTGAGATCAAACTTTTATTTCAAAGTTACATCATCGCCTCCTGCACAAATCTGGAAAGGTATTTCACAGCTGCTCTGGTCCTTCCTTCACCTGTCTTCCCATGATCCCTTGTTCCCACACAACGCTTCCCAGTACCACGATTTACTGCAACACGGCTGTAAAACAGCCAAGACGGTATGTGTTTATGTGATTGCAGCCCGCTGTGTGTGTGCGCGCACGCATGCTCACAGCCTGCTGCGCGTGTCTCCCTCCCGGGATCAGAGCTCATTGTGGCTGTCGGCGGCGGCGGCGCTGTTTGGCCCTGGGGGGCGGAGCCGGCCCTGGCCCTCCTGCCATCTCC
Organism: Scleropages formosus; assembly: GCF_900964775.1. Taxonomy (NCBI): domain Eukaryota; kingdom Metazoa; phylum Chordata; class Actinopteri; order Osteoglossiformes; family Osteoglossidae; genus Scleropages; species Scleropages formosus. Next base: position 16,849,938 of record NC_041830.1, on the reverse strand, counting down.
GCCGCGTGTGTTCGCGATCCCAGTCGGTGCCGGCGGCCTCGTCGTCCCAGATGGTGGACGTCTCCGTGTCGCTCACGTAGCCCGGCTCGCCCGTGTAGTGTGTGGGGAAGAGCAGGAGGGGCTCGACGGAGAACGCCCGCAGGTCCCGCGGCTCAAAGTGCTCCAGGTACTGCTGTCTGGGGGCGGAGAGAGAGAGAGAACAGTTACACACACACACAGAGCTCCTTCTGCTACACTGGAGGTTCCTCTCTGTCCCCTGCATGTCTCTCACTCACTTTGGGTGCTTGTCGAACATGACGGGCAGGAACTCGTCCACGGGAAGCATCCTGCCCAGGGGCTCGGCTTGCAGCAGCTTCCGCGCCCCCCCCAGCGAGAGGGCGTAGCCCAGGGTCCAGTATGAGTAGCCTGCCTCCACCAGGTTCCTCGCACCCTGCACCGCCTTCTCGGAGCTCCTCTCCTGCAGCCTCTTGCGGCCCACGTATCTGCGGGGGACGGGGGACAGGACTCAGCGGAGCGCCGCTTCACCCATGGGGGGGGGTCTACCCGTCGGCCCACGTCCCTCACATCAGGTCCCAGTCCAGCTGCAGGCCTGCAACGTCCCGCATGACGTCCCTCAGCCTGCTCTTGAACCGGGGCTCGAACCTCACGTCGTCCTCCAGCACCAACACCTGCCGGAGTCCCTCGTTCGCCACCTGGGGGCAACAAACACGGGCAGCGCTCCTTCGTCCCGCGCTTCATACGACGCGCGACCGTGACCCGCACCTGCGTCCAGATGTGGTGGTGGCTCAGGAAGCAGCCGACCTCTCCGCGGGTCAGCTCGCGCCCCGAGTACGGGTCCCTGTAGCCGGGCAGCATGGCCACGCCCAGAGCCTCCAGCTGAGAGCCGTTCAGAGCCCTGGCGGAGAGGCGGGCGGGGGGGGGTCAGGTACTGTTGGGGGGTTGGAGGCGATGGAGGCGATGGGGGCGGAGGTCGGTCAGCCGGAGGCATACTTGCCGTCCACGGCATCGGTCGGCGTGGCCTGGATCCCCAGCACGGCCAACGTGCGCAGCATCCTCTCCCTGCGCTGTGTGCGGCGTCTCAAGTTGATGAGGAACACCTGGGAGGAGGAGGAAGAGAACAGCGATCACATGACACCGCTATGCAAATTAGCAGAGTTCGGACGGGAATCTCATCAGCGAGGAAACAATCTCTAGTTCGGTGTTTGGAGTTTTTGTACGGCACCTGGTCAAAGCCAATGGTGTCCTGGGCCTTCGGGGGGGTGTGCAGGTGGCGCGATGGCTCCAGAGCGTGGTCCACTGCAGGGAGGGGGCGAGTTTATTGGTGCGTTTATTATTCATAACCTCATTTTAAAAATATTTACTGCAGAATAATTTCAAAGCTCTGAGCTGTTTTCTCCCTCGTTCATTAAAAGTCGTAATTCGCTCCAGATGATCCGGATGAAATGCTGTTTCGTACGAAAATTAAAATAATTTGCTGGGATGACGTATGAGTGCAAATGACACCAGAGCATTCTGGGAAAACACTGCGCCGCAGAGGGCATCGACCCTCATTCTGTTTGACGCTGAAGGACACTTTCACGCTGCGGTGATGATTATATAGATACGGGGTCCTCCCGCTGTTCTCCGCTCCACGGTCCAACCCTGCGATCACGGAGAAGTGTTACATCTGTCAGGTGTGCGAGAGGGGATGGACCGTACCGGTCGAACACATGGATAACTGTGTGGTGACTGAGGAGTCTGCGAAAGAGGCGGGACCCCATCTGGGGGAAAAGAGCATGGACTGTGCTGGGTGGACTGGACCCTACTGGGGAAAGCAAGGTGTAGTAGGGGGAGTGGACTGCACTGGAGGACCTGGACCTGGTGAGCTGCGAAGGCACCGAAGAGCGACTGACCCATGGCCTCCGTGATGGTGTGAACACAGCTCTCCTCCTCGTCCTCCAGGCTCTGCTGGGGTTTCAGGGGGACGGGCAGGAAGCCGTAGCGCTCCCGGTTACACACGTGCATCTGTATGCCTGCGTGGACACACACAAACACACACAAACACACACTTGGGTTCCCTGCTGGTTCCTTCCCATCATAGACCACCAGCCTCGGTGTAAAACTTCAAACGGCTACTGCACGTCCCCATGTGGCTCCCATTATCCCCGTTTGCTACTTCACCGCCACCGCCGACATCCCATAACGCCCAGGACTCCGCCCACCTGCGAGTCACACGGGCAAATGGCCCCCACTCCGCCTTCCCACCCTCACAAGCGCATCACAGGTGAGCGACGGGTGGCACCCCCCGGTGTCTCTGACCCGCCTTGTGCGCAGAGAACGCGAAGACCATGATGTCATCGAAGGCCCCCCTATAGTCGGGGTGGGGGGGGTGGAAGGCGAGGGCGCGGCTGGCGGTGCGTCGCAGGTCCACCAGGAAGGTGGAATGCACCATGGGAACCGGGAAACAGCCGGCGCGCCTCCACTGGCGAACGGGCACATAGTCGGGCGTGCGCTCGTAGTAGCCCTGGCGGGGAGAGGGGGCGGAGCCCAGTGGTGAGGAGGCGTCGAGACTCGGGACTGTAAAGGTGGGTGGGTAGGTGAGTGGGGGCACCGCTACCTCTGCGGTCATGCCGCACCAGAAGTTGGAGTAGAGCGTGTGTGACTCCAGCATGGGGGCCACCAGCGTGAGGTTCTCCGCCATCAGGAGTGTCAGCAGCCGCGGGTTCGTCAGCAGGTTGTCGGCATCGGCGAACTGCGAGACGGAAAGCAGTTCCTTAACCGCTATGTCGCTGCACGCCTCACCCGTCGACCCTTTATGACAAACGAAGGTGTAATAATGCCGCGACGTGGGCAGCGAGGTCTCACCAGGAGGTAGTCGGCCCACTGCTTCCTGGCCGCCTTCAGCGCCGCCTGCCTCAGCTTCATCACGTGGTCGAACCGCGACCTGGACCAGTGCTTAGGTCCCGACTCGTCCGCGTACGACCTGGGGGCGGTTACCGTGTCAGTGCTCCTTCTCTGCCAGCGTGGGCTTCTGAGACGGGCTCGTTCGCAGCCGTGCCGGAGCAGCGCTGCGCTGCCCCCCGCTGGCTGGGAGGACTCACCGCGGCTCCTCCTGGGGTCTCCACTCCACGTAGTGGTACGGGGCCTGGACGCTCTTGAGCCACTCGAGCACCATGGCCGTGCTGTTGTCCACGCTGTGGTCCACCGCCACCCTGCGGGAGACCGGGCCACGTCAGCGACACGTGTGTTTTACTCTTATTAATTACTGCAGTTCATCGTATGAGCTCTACAAGTGTGTCCCCCAGTCCAAATTTAAAAGTGGCACCATACACAGGTCTCACTCATTAACCAGTTTATAGTGCTGCCCACACACTGTGTGTGTGTGTGTGTGTGTGTGTGTGTGTGTGCAAGCACGTTTGTGTTCCCAGAGAAGTACAGCCTTGTTTCATATTCCTCACATCGTCCTGCTGCTTTCTGTCTCCAGGCCACACAATTTCCTCTCTCCAGACTGAATGGGCCTCATGTGGAGCCCTGCTCCTCTGTGTGTGTGTGTGTGTGTGTGTGTGTGTGTGTGTGCAGTCTTGTCCCAACGTGGAGGAGGACGGTGCTGAGGACCCCAGGAGTCGGTGTGGAGCGTAAGTATGTCAGTGTACAGAGTGTGTAAACATGTTCAGTCTGTGTTTGTATTGCTGTGTGCAGTGTCAGTGTGTGTGTTATGGTGTCGGTGTGTGTGTCACGGTGTCATCGTCAAGCTGAATCAGCGAGTCCTGCTGATCTCCTGCCCTTGGCCATCACTTTGAAGTCCACCACAGCTTACAGTCTCGCTCTCGCGGTGCCCCGTCTGCATGCCACGTGTGAGGCCCCGCCCACTCCTCCGCACCTACCAATGACCACCTTCACCCTGCGCGGAGGAGGGGCATCGGGGCTTGGGGGGGTGGGGTGTTGTGTCCACAGGGGATCTTGTTTACCGCATCAGATGAAGTGAAGGTGAGGAATACCGTGACCAATCAGAGCTCAGCGGTCACGCTGTCACTGGCCGGGGGGGGCGGGACCACGCGGGCACCCCACCAAGCAAGTCCTGAGTCGTCATGGCAACAGGGGACGTTTAAATGTGGCCGTTAAAAGCCCCACAGTGCTGCGTCAAGCCTCTAGAGCGGGTAGTGATGAGAAACATGTGTGTTACCTGTGTGTGTGATGAACGCTCAGCCTGGTCATGCGCTCATGCATGTTCACCAGGGAGGGTGAGCAGCACAGACCCCCGCTGGGTCACACTGTGCCAGCACTCAGATTCTAACCAAACACACACACTAATCAGCTGCAGAGACCCCAGTCAGCAGTAGCGTTGTCACACAAAATCAACACGCTGAGAGCTAACTGGGCTGTGGATGTTGACGGACAAAAAGGCTGTGAAAGGTGTCTCTCACACACACACACACACACACACACACGTGCCTTTGGCTCAGGTTCCTCCCACAGCAGATGGACGGGAGGTGGAGACAGCAGTACACCTGGGTCCAGCACACCTGTGGATGCTGCGATGTCCCAGTGCGAAACCCACTTGGGATTCACCGTCCACTCGGTGGAGAAGGCGGGGCACCCCCCCCCACATTCTTTCACAGCACAGCGAGAGGAATTGTGCCTCGTCCAGGAGCTCCAGTTCGCTCTCTCCCTTCATCGCACTGTCCTCTCCGAGTGAACAACACTGGTTTCCATAGCGACGGTCAGGTTCCTCCTGTTGTCATGGCTGCGTTGATGACCTGATGTTTTAGTCCAACTTCACTGACAGTGTTGGACTCATTTGCACAGCGTGGTATCGTGGTATCGGTGCTGCAGTAAAGGATGAGTAACCAGTATCCCCAGTGGAGCTTGAACCAACAACCTTCGTGTCCTCAATCACTGCGCCACCTGCAGGACACTTCTGACAGCAGTGCAGGTGCAGAGGACCCCAGACCGCAGGAGAGAGAGCTCTGTGTGTGTGTGTGTGTGTGTGTGTGTGTGTGTGTGTGTGTGTGTGTGTGTGTGTGTGCGCGCGCGCGCGTGCGTGTGTGAGGCTCAGGTCTGTCACGCTCTGATTCACACTCACATCTGCTCAGGCTCACATTAGTGTCCGCATGACTGCGGGTCTCCTGTCAGTCCCGCTCATCGTCTCGCGCTCAGCCTCCGGGGGGTTAGGGGTGTGGGGGGGGGGCCTCCAGCCTCAGACGCTCAACTGAACCCCGGCTGCCCGTTCACACCCCTCCGCACGAGCCCATCATCACGTACCGGACACTTGGGGCGAGAACTGGCGCTCGTCCGACTGTCCGAATACCGGTTTGAGTGCCGAGTGTGCGCACGGTACAGTGTGTGTACGAAGCGCGTGTGCAGTGCGCGTGCCGTGCCTCACCAGAGCGCGAGCCGGTCCCGCGGGTACTCGAGCCTCTCCACGCAGCCCAGGTAGAAGGGCAGGCTGTGCGCCGCGTTGCGCACGAGGATGGCGATCATCACCTTAGGGGGCAGCAGCGGGGACTCGGGGGGCGCGCGCTCCGGCCGCGCGCACACCAGCAGTGCGGACAGCAGCCCGAGTCCCGCAGCCCACGGCAGAGTCATCCTCACACTGACCGGGGGACTCCGGGGTGGGGTGGGGGGCGTACAGGGGCTCTCCCTGGGGGCGGGGCCGAGGGTGGGGCCAGGGGTGGGTGGGGTCAGTCACAGAGGGGCGGTCCATGAGCAAGTGTCAGACAGACGGAGAGGGGGGGCGGGAGCGCTTCAGGGAATTCCTCGGCTCACCACACCTCCCTGAGTGTCCCTCAGTGTCCCGCTCCGCTGATATTTCAGACAATTCTCGTTTTTCATAGCTGTATCTGACAATCGAGGCGCCGGTTGTTTCTTTCGCCTCTGCTGATCGTGTAGATGTGAAGGAAACCGACAGCGGTCGGAAGCTGAAGATTCTGGACATGATTCATTGAACTGTGCTGGCGACAGACTTTTTTTATTTTCAGTAATTTAAAATGAAATTATTATGGCTTTGTCGTCTGGCTTCAATTTTACAGAACCTGCAGAAAGGTTAAATAAATCGATGGACGCCTGTATAGTAACATTTTACTGACGGACAGGTGACATTTGCTGACTTTACCGCCCCCTACTGGCGAGTGGGAACACTGCTCGGGGAGCGCGCTCTTCTTACGTGACATTACACTCGGTGTCCTTATATTGCACTGTTATAAAGTGCTCAAACTGAGCAGACGATGCTGCTCTGAAGAACCTGGATGGCCGCACAAAGCGAAAAGCACTCAAATGTGTGTGAAAGTGCACAATGCGTTTTAAGAAGGATGCCGCTCACTGGGTATTTGGGGTCTGTTTTCTCTCAGGAACTGAAAACCGCTTGACGTTTCCCACCGAGCCCGTTGGTCCGCCGGTCACATCCGGTTGTGGCTGCGCTGCGGCGGAAGTGAAGGATGAATTCGGGAAACAACGGGTGTTTCCAGTACGAATTCTTGGAAATATGACTGATGTGGAAAAGTCGGCAGAGGGGCCGGATGAGGAGCGACCGCCTCTCGGTAACTGGATGCTGCAGCACCCGAAGGTGGGTCAGTTCTTAACGGAGGGTATTTGAAAACACACAGACTGAGGTGAGGGTGGGACACGGAGAGTGAGGCGACTCCCTCCCTGCCCGGCTCTCAGCAGTATATCTGTATGACTAAGTAAAAAAGTGCTCCCGTTACACCCCCCATTTGTTCTTAGTACTATTCACTTTCCACTGTGCTTTTTATCACATAATTCTAGTAGCCAGTACCAGTTGTATTGTAGTCCACCAAACACTGACAGTTCTCTGTTTTTTTTCTTGTCCCGCCGGCCCGGTCCTGTTGTTGCAGTACGAGGAGATGATGGCCCTGCAGGTGGGCGACGAGGCCCAGGTTTACTGCGCCTTCCTGGTGTATCTGGACCTCACGCAGGGTACGTCCACACAGCCGGCGGTGCCACTGAGCGCTTTTCACCGTTGGTTCGGTGCTCATGATGATATTCTTGGTGATGCCAGTGCGGCAGTGGCACGACGTGTCCAGCAGGGGCAGCCCTGAGCTCCAGGTGGTGCTGCTGGAGGGCCGGGAGAAAGACGGCGACCCCCCCCAGGTGGTGCTGCCGCTGCCCGCGAACAGGACCCTCACCCACAGGTGGTAAGAACAGGGTACACCGGGGGTCAGCAGGTACACGGTGTGCATTTCCTGTAGCTGTGAACTTAGCGTTCTTTCAGCTGGATGTTTCCCTGGGATTGTTTAGTCCAGCAACAGAGCGGCACCTCTCTGTGTGTGTGTGTGTGTGTGTGTGTGTGTTCCAGCTTACGCTCTGTGCTGAGCCTGCGAGACCCCATGCTGCTGTGTGCCGTGGCCTCTGACTCCAGCCTGGTGTACCAACGGCTCTGCGATGGCCTACTGACCCCTGACCCCCCTGTAGACATCCAGGACCAGGGTCGCCGTCAGCATCGCAAGCGCCGACTACGCTGAACGCCAGCTACGCTGGAACATTCCTCTGAGAAAGACTCCAACAAACACGGGAGGGCTGATGTATCTCGAGTGCTACGAAGTGCCTTCGCAGTCAGCACTCTGTCTCCTGGGGACAAACGTTGACCCACACTGTGCTTTACCACAAATCTGCCAGAAACGGTCGATTAGCCCCGACCCTGCACCCCGACCTTGATGGCCACGGAGTACATACCTGTTCTAAGGTATTGCGATGGTGCCAAATGTGAATAGCCCTGTATTTCTGTCTTTGTGTGTAGAGACACATAATAAATACGATGGGGCGACAGTCCGCTGCCTAGGTGCTGTCCGATATGTCTTGGTTGCAGTGCTGCTCTCTGTCCAGCAGACAGGAGACTGGACACAGGTCATATCTTCTTGAGACCAAGCAGAGAAAGGCTATGGGAAACATTCCTGGCATTTATAAGAAATTGTCCAAGCTTCACCACAAAGACATGATTTCATCATTTAATGTCCTCTTTCAGGTGCACTAGGACTCAGTGATGTAGGTTGTACAGTTTGCGAGACTCACTTAAATATTTATGTCCCCCAGAGTGGACAAAGTGTCTTGGGAAGTTATGACACTATTGCACTGACAGGGCCGCTCAGTGACCAGACAAACAGGTGCATGTACACTTTGCTTCTATTTTTTATTTTAATACAAAAAGAAACACAAAAGAATAGAAAAGGAAGAGCCCACTAAGGGTGAGGACAGAGGTAAAGTCAGGGACCCCTGGGACGAGCTCTGCCCACTGGACTCAAGTCTGCTGATGTTGTGGAGAGATCAGATGGTGCTGATGCTGGAGTGCGTACACGCTTATTCTACAGTATGGCTGAGAAGCGCGCGCGTTTTTCTGATGCAGTGCCAGTGTACAGAATGGAAGGACACACAGACACAGCCGGGGACACGGAGCAGCACTAACAGAAGTGAGACGAGAAGGATGGAGACAGTAGAAACAACCTTGAAAACAATTGTTTAAAAAAGGTTCCACCATCGCTGTGGGTTCCCTCTCGTGTGACCTGGTCCGCTCGGTTCATCGGTCATCAGTCTTCTCCGCGATTTAGTCCGTTGGCACGGCGGAGGACGTGGGCAGGAGGGACCCGTCCATCGTGCTGCTCATTCACTAGAGGAACGTGAGAGAGGAAGCAGAAAGACTCGAGGGCAGGGTTACACAGGGAGGAAGCGTGACAGATGGCTGCACTTGTCAGTCTCTGTGGTTGGGGCGTGTCTGAGTCGCTCTCTCCCTTGCTCTGTCTGTCCCTCGACAGCAGGTCTGTTGGAGCTCGAACAGCGCTCACTGTTACTGGTGTGCCAGGGCGGGGTGGTTGGGCGACGTGGCAGGAATGGTGCTATGTGACATCATCCTCTTCCTCTGAGCAATAGTCCCGTCCCTGGGGGGGAGGGGGGTGGGAGCATCAGTGTTGACAAACAAGGTAAATGCCTATGTTTCCTACTCATCTTGGAGCTCCCTGTGTACAGCGCTGAGCAGGAACTGAATGAGTAACACTAGTTGTTCTGTCTTGGTCACAGAGTCCCCCCCCACACACACCCCATCCCACCTTCTCGATCTTTTCATCCAGCATCCTGAAGAACTCCTGCTGGCTCTCTGAGGTGTGGATGCTGAGGAGACAAGATTTCCGTCATGAGAAAAGTGCCGTTTCCATGTCCCAGTGATGCAGAGATGTGCTCAGATTTTGTTCAAGTCAAATCTAAACAACTGACTGTTAAACCAGGAAGTGACTCCAGTTTCTCAGAATGCAACTGGACCAGTGATATGCTGGACTGAGGGACACTGGAGGGATGCACAGGCTGCAAGGACATCTCGACTAACTCTGCCCTTGTGAGCTTTTTCAAACAAAGTGCTGACTGGTGAACAGGAATGATGATCAGGGTCTTTTCTGGGAGAAATGCACAAGTATACTGACAAAAACACTGTGTGTAGAGAAACTTCCGGAAAGGAACCAACAGCAGTCATGACAATGAAATAATTTCTCTATGGACCAGATGAGCTGGGACTCAGTTACTGCTTCCTCTTCAGAAAAGGCCTGTGTGTCCATTTAATGCTCTTTGTCTCCAGCGTGTGGGTATAAACACAGCACTGGACACCGGAGCCACTGTGCAGAACACACTTTCTGAAGCATCAAAGAAAGAAGTGCCCAGACACACTTAAAACTGTGTACTCTCTTAGCAGACAGACACACACACACTCACTCACACTCACTTGGACTTGGTTCCATTGAGTCCTGCATCCTCTCGGTTTTTCCCGTTAGCAACACTGCTCTTCTCCTGGAAGGCAATCACACACACTGCTGTTTCTTCACACAGGAGTTCCGGATTCAATGGGCGGAGTGGGGAGGTTGAGCGCGGGAGATCGTGTGTGTGTCTATCAGTCCCTCACCAGGTTCTCCTGGTTGCGGGACTTCACTTGGTCCTCCTCTCCTCCAGCGTATTTCACCTCCTCCAGCCCCTTCGCCTTGTACTCATCTGGAACGGGGGGGGGGGCAGGGAAGGAAAGACAGAAATGAGTGCCGATGCCACAGGTGAAGTGACAGCGCCGAGGATTGTGGGTCGGCGGCGCATCTTCCGTGGAAGTGGGAACGTGAGCCGGAATGCGACACATTGCAAGAGAAAGAAAAACGCATTTGACAGACTGCAATGAGTGGAATTCAGGTGAGAGGGTGGGACACGCGCAAACACACACACACACACACACACAAACTCCGGCGGAAAGGGCCGAGCCGGAGCTCAAAGCCTCTACAGTTACATGGAAAAGAGCATTTTGAACCGACCCCCCCCCAGTCCACAGCTCTGTGGAGATGGACACGAAACCCCACGTCATTCTGAACGTCACATTGACAACAATTAATCTGTTTAATGGCACATATCTGTTGGGGGTCTTACATGATAAATGTGTTTCACAAAAACTGGAGTGGGGGGGGGGGGGGGGGGTCACACACACAAAAAGCTCCCCACACCCACAGAGACTCTGCCAACCCCCAGCTGACCTGGCTTTCAAGGAACAGCCACCCAGCAGTGGGATCAGGCGCAAGCTGCCCGTTGCTGCTCTGCTGCACTGCCCTTAATTCCTAATCCATCCCATAATCCCCTCCCCAATCCCCAACCCCACCCCCAGCGATGCTCCGTCCAGCGTTACTGTTATAACTGACACTGTTAACCTGACACCGGTTTTCACCGCTGTCTCCTGCAAGCTCAGCCACTCTCTCACTCCCACACACACACAGCGTCTTTCCCTCCCTGCTGCCGAAGGCTCAGGAAGCGCGTCACCGTTACCGCGGGATTTACCGTGGGCATCGTCCTCGCTGGGCACGGCCGACACCTGCTTGGCCGAGGTGCAGCCCATCACCTCACTCCCACGGCCCCCCGCTGGGCATCGCACGCCAACCTGCAGGGGGCACACAGGGGCACAGACAGGATAAGGGAGGGGGGCAACCAGGCAGGAGCAACGGCACAAAGCTCTTCATCCTATTTGCAGAAGGGGGGCAGAATTTACCATATCCCATCACCCACAGCAGGGTATGTGTGTGTGTGTGTGTGTGTGTGTGTGTGTGGCATACCCGGGGGGTGAGGCGGGCGCTCAGACTGAGACAGATGTTGGTGTGTTAGTGCGCCACAGATTAGCTCGGGCTTCCGCTCCGACGCCCCTCCACACCACGCCCCGACCACACTCTGCTGGGACACGCACGCATCGGTACAGCGGCCCTGGGAGGGCGGGGAGGGCCGGGACGGACGCAACCCCCACCTCACACACAGCCCACCCCACAGCTCCCAGTACACACCTCCTAACTCGAGTGATTCAGTGTGACACCAAGTGCGGTCCGGCTGTGTTTCCCGCTCCGGGCTCCTGCAGGAACGCGGCACACGCAGCGTGTGGGCGGATTAGGTAAGGTGCCGTGTGACCAAACACGCACCCGCTCGCATGTGTGTGCCTGTGATGCATACACGCTCATTTGCATACTAAGACACTCCCCCTCGTCCATGCAGGCAGGTGCACCCGTGCTCGACATCATTCTGGGGCTCAGCAGGCTCTTCGGAAGGAACGGTCCAGCCCCCCGTCGCACCCTACTGACCGACGCACCCCCCCGTAAGAACCCTGCGCAGAGTAAGTTCACACCTACAGAGACACAGGTGGGCGGAGAGGGATGAGGTTCCCCCCCGCGGTCCAGTCGGAGCAAACGGGGACGTGCTGCTCCATGTGACACGCAGCAACCCGACAGCTGCCGCAAACTCACTCACTCACTCACTCACACGCACGCACGCACACGCCATGCCGGGGGGCGGCAGGACGGACACAAACACGTACGTGAGCTGGGCATCGGCGCTGTGTCGGCGTCCGGCAGGTCTTGACAGGGACGTGTTCCGTCCCGCAAAGGAGGCCTGCGGACGGCGCTGCCCCTCCTCCTGGAGACCACACGCAGTGAAAGCGGACGGACCCCCCAGGAGCAGCGCAGCGGGAGCAGGGAGCGACCCCCCATGGGAGAGGACGGGGCGACAGACACCCAGTGCCACCAGCAGGGGGCGACACTGCCCCCGCACCCCCGAGACGGGGAACCCCCCGACCCCGCCACCCCCGAAGGGGACACAATCGCAACCGGAAACAGAACCGCAGCCGGAAGCAGAACCACAGCTGAGCCGCAGCCTGGAGAAGCGCGACGCGCAGAGGAGGACGAGAGGAAAAGGGAAAAGGAAGCAAAACCTTAAGTTAACGAGAGAGTCGATCGCCGGAAGCAGGAGCAGCAAATAGCAACGAAAGGAGAGAAACATGAGGGAAGGGCGGTCTGTACGACACACAGACAGACAGTGATAAACAAGTCAGAACAGCACCGCGTTGCACTGAGATCATAAGTAGAGTGTGTAAAGTGGGCGTAAATGGTGTTCAAAGTGTGTGAGACGGCTCCCTGCAGGCTGCGTAAGGGCTCTTTCAGACCCTCACCTGGAGGCTCCGTCCTCTCCTCTGCCCGGTGGTCTTGAAGCCCCCCGCTGGACCGCCGCTCGAGACAGATAATGACCAGACGTGAGCAGTCGATCCCCGCACCGGGAGATATTCGGCGAAACGTACGTGCGTGCGTGGGCGCGCGCTCGCAACACTGCGTTGCCCCGAGGCGTCACGGCCTCCAGACCCAGCTAGTCGAGAACCGAGCGCGAAGAGTTCAGCCCCTTCTCATGTTTCAATTAAAATTCAACTTAAAATACGTTTCGCTTGCTCGTAATCCTGATACTTAAGCATTATTTGCATGAACAGTGAAAGAGCGCCGTGGCAGCAGGTTTCGTAGTGTAGCGGTTATCACGTAGGCCTACAGTGGACGGGTCTGGGTTTGAATCCCACCTCCTGCGCTGCGCTCCCTCTCTTTGCGATTAAGGTTCTCGCCCTGAACTGACATAAAGGGGCAAATCTCTACTTCATCTACAAACCTATGTTGCATACCAGATTTATCTTTAATTGCTCGTCGTATACTTATTTACTATTTAAAGTTGTAATTATTATTTAGCTGAAACCCGTCAGCTACTTAACAGCAGTTACAAATACTGAATAAAAATACAAGAAGAAATGAAATGATACAACAGATTTTTCCCCCAAGTGATTTTTATTTGTTACCCCAGTCTGGTACTGCTGGTACTGCAGCTTTGCGGCCGACCGACTCTTCAGGTTTTTTCACTTAGTTTTTACTGCAGTTTCTTTGAAATGTCCACCTACAGGATGTGTGCCACATATTTTTGGATTTGAACAGTTAAGTCCTATATTAAACGATGACTTTATGTGACGCCGTAAGAGTGACACACACCACTATCATGCCACCACTGGTTGACAGTTACTTTAACCGCCATTGGTAAATCATTTGAATTTTTTTTCCACAAATAGTGATTTATAAATTAAACCATAGTAAATACTAATTAAATGCATAGTCGTGCTTTGTGAAAAGCCTGTATCGAGAAAGCTTCCCACGTCGAGTTTCCGTAGTGTAGTGGTTATCACGTTCACCTCACACGCGAAAGGTCCCCGGTTCGAAACCGGGCGGAAACATGACCACTGTGAGTATTTTGAACCCACGAAAACCTGTGTGTGCGCGCCAAGTACATGAACACGAAGTCGCTTTTTTGGCCATTCTTACAGAATCTAAATGAATATTTGTGCGCTCTCACTCCCCATTCCTGCAATACCAGTAACTGTAACGGTCTCGTGAGCGGATTTTCACCCGCTTTCCTACTTCCGGAAGGGTTTATTTACACTCGGAGAAGGACAAAGAAGGCCTTGAACACACACTGTCTGTTGCCAACTTAAATACGGTGGGGGAGCGGAAAGGTGTGGGCAGCCGCGTCTACAGTGAAGTGCCCACACTTGGGGGCCATCATAATACACACACACACACAACGCGCGCGCTTCGGCAGTCACGTGTCTGTCTGTAGCTATAACTCTTCGTCTGCAGTGAGAAGTGCACTTCTTTGCCCTGAGCTTTGCGTCGCTTTGAAGGAAAGCGTCTGCTGAATGAATAAGAGTAAAATCAACAAGTAAAACGTGCTTTTGTTTGTGTGTGTGTATGTGTGTGTGAGAGAGAGAGAGAGAGAGAGACAGAGAGAGAGAGAGAGAGAGAGAGAGAGACTGCTGAACACCTGCGGTGAGGAGGACTCGCCGGATTGGTACGAAACGCATCCCGGAAGCCTTCCAGGTAGCCAATGGCACGGAAGAACGCGGCTCAGTGACGCACTTCCGGCCAGCTCAGCGCCCCGCTATTCTGGTGTCGGGAGGTCGGTGCTGCGCGGCTCGCTCAGTCTCTCTCTGTGTGTGTGTGTGTGTGTACCTGCGAGGGAACCGAACCGAACCAGGAGCGCAATGGTTTTGCTGACCATGATCGCGCGCGTGGCGGACGGGCTGCCGCTCGCCGCCTCCATGCAGGAGGACGAACAGGTTCCGCTTCCGGCGCTGTTCTCACTCATCTTGAGCTCTGACGCTTGAAGCTGCCTGCGCGGCCGAGTCAGTGTCACACTCACTGTGAGCGTGTTGCTGCTAGTTGTTTACTGAGTGACTGGAGGCGTAAACAAGTACCGAACAGAACACAAGTGGAATAAAACGCAGGGGCAGCGTGAAAGAGAGACCTTTTTGGCTCAGTGCGCTCGTTTCTTCCGTTTTCTTTTTCTGTCATTTTTTCCTTTCATTTCTGCCTCAGACAGTCCCCGTTTCCTGTCATGATCTTGTGTGTGTGTTTGCGCACTGCTACACATGTCCACCTGTCTCGCTGCTAATTCTGTCCCTCCGACCTGCTTCCAGTAGGTTTGTGTCCCCTGAAGGCGGTGCGTTGTGTAAATGTGTGCCTCGTGGTACGACCTGCACGGCGAGCTTTGTGACGCGTCCCCATCTCCCTCCTCCTCGCAGTCGGGTCGGGACCTGCAGCAGTACCAGAGCCAGGCCAAGCAGCTGTTCCGCAAGCTCAACGAGCAGAGCCCCAACCGCTGCACTTTGGAGGCCGGATCCATGTCCTTCCAGTGAGTGAAGGCGAGCGCTCGCGGACCGCCTGTGGACCGTGATGCTGCGCGGCACTCAAGTCTGTCCCATCCCCCTCCCCCTCCCCCTCCCCATTCTGCCCCAGCTATGTGATCGAGCACGGCGTGTGCTACCTGGCGCTGTGTGAGGCGGCTTTCCCCAAGAAGCTGGCCTTCGCCTACCTGGAGGACCTGCAGGCAGAGTTCCACGAGCAGTACGGGAACAAGGTGCCCACGGTGTCCCGGCCGTACTCCTTCATCGAATTCGGTGAGGGCGAGGCAGCAGTCCGTTTCTCAGAAACACCAGTGAAAATGCCAAAACCACACCCAGAGGGAGTTGGTGCACATCAGTGAGCGCTTCCCTTAACCACAGTGTCTGAAGAGCTCACTTCGGACCCACGGAGTCCCTCTCCAGTCCCTGCTGTTGTTAGAGCACGTTAATGAGAACTCCCGGCTCTATGTAGTCATCATCATCCTCCTAGACAATCTACATCGCTTTCCACCTTCTGCTTGCTGCTGGTGTCCTCACTCTTGTCTTCTGCTCCACAGACACCTACATCCAGAAGACAAAGAAGTCGTACATCGACAGCAGGGCACGTAGGAACCTGGGCAGCATTAACACAGAGCTGCATGATGTGCAGAGGATCATGGTGGCCAACATCGAGGAGGTGCTGCAGCGAGGAGAGGCCCTCTCAGGTGAGCTCATCCAGATGTTCTCCACCATGATGGGGCATTTAGCGCTTTCTGAGAGGGTGACAGATGCATCATTTCGCCCCTGGGTAACCGTTCCCAACAGCGCCTATAATTCCCGTTTCTTCTGGACATGGACAGTTGCTCTACTTGTCGACACTTTGGCACCTGCTCCATGCAGAGGAAGGAGGGCGGGGTTTTACAGTGAGCCCAGTTTCACATACGGCGTCCTCTCTCAGCCTTATCCACGTTCTCTCTCCAGCTCTGGACTCCAAGGCCAGCAACCTGTCCAGCCTCTCGAAGAAGTACCGCAGTGACGCGAAGTACCTGAACACAAGATCCACGTACGCAAAGCTGGCTGCCGGTGCCGTCATCTTCATCACCCTCATCATTTATGTGCGTTTCTGGTGGCTGTGAGGGCCGAGCACGTTTGCCAAGATTGCGTGCAAGTGCTGCAGCCCAGTTCTGTACATCCTTCTCAAGGGTATTTCTGGCTGTCAATCACTCTTAAGTGTAATTAACTGTAATATACAGATGTTTTTATTAACAGTTGCCCAGCAGAGCTTTAATTGTTCTACACCATGTGTGTCTGAGTAGAAACACTTGTGTGAGGTGAGGCAGTGCAAGTGTTGAGTGGTCTTTGTGTGGTTCAGTGGCTGTGAAATGCCACTTACAGCGTGAATATACTGCCTGAGGACAGTGAGCTGCGCAGTGGACAGCTGCACCTCTTTAGCCTGGCACTCAAGCCTTCTGGAGTTCTGGACAGAACCACCCATTTACTGATCAAGGGTGCAAAGGGGTGTATTGGGTGTATTGGAGCATGAGGAGGTCAATGAGCACAGTGAGAAAACCACACCTTGAACTTGCAATGGATCCTTGCACTGTAAATTATATTGACTTTATTTTGAAAACATTACAAAAATATAAAATGAGCTCTGCGATAATGAAGAGAGAGAAAAGTGCTCCAGTCTGGAGGCTCCACTCCAGTATAATAAAGTGAAAGTCTTCAGTTTCTTGCCACTGCACTTTATTCCTCTATAAATAGTGTTTTTTTTTTAATTTAAAAAAAAAAAATCCAAGAGAATCAGTTCTTCATGCAATCGGGATCCGACATCATTCGCTCCGTTTCCCCCAAACGGGGAGGAAACTGCTGCTCTCTTGGTTCGTTTACACCACAAGGTCAAAGTCGTCTCTCTGGAAGTGTAAGAGAAAGAAGTACTCAGTCTGGGAGGAAGCTGCATACCAGCAGGACGGACGGACAGCCAACCTCTACGTTCCTGCGTGCAAATATTAACTTTTCAAAAACTTTTGTGTTCTGAAGTCACAGTGGATGTGTACTTCCCCCCGGCGCCCGGATTCATATCTTTTTTTGCTCTCCGAGTCATCTCTAGAGAGATGAATATCCTGAACACAGAGCATCACAGAGGGCCAGATGAACCTGCTCTGCTGAGCGCGAACCTCGGGGAAAAATGGCCCCCTCGCATGGAACAGACTTTTTTTAAAGTGAATTTCACGTCAGTGGCCCCTTTGGTATTTCCTTCCACGACTTGGAATCACCACCCTACCTCCGCGTTGTAGTTCATGACGTGCTGCTTGATCTTGGAGGAGTCCACCCAGGTCACAAAGTCTTCCATATTTCTGAAACACATGTGTCCATGTCACTGGCTGGCAGAGTGCTGCTGTACCGCTGCTAAACTGCAGTGGGCGCTATGTGCCATGCAAACAGGAAGCAGCACTGCCACACACTGTTCTCCTTCAAAATAAGTACACAACAATTCCAGCACTTTCACAGCCTTTTAAGTTAAAGCACTATGTCTAGTGTTTAATTCACCGTAGACTGTAGTTTGATTCCATCCTGAGAAAATTCTAGCTGAAGGTGATGAGCCATTTTGAATCCCACCTCCTCCAGTATTACCCTGAAGGTATTTAATCTGATCTGGTACAAGAAAAATTACGCTGCAATACGAAAGGGTAAATCAGTGTGAGCGACAGTGTGCCAACCCTAACCCTGCAAGCACCTTTTAGAAATAAGTCGGGGGTGTCAGCCGGAGAGAGGATGAGCTGTGTAGCTTGTACTCCGTGTGTTAGTGACCTTTGTACTTCCATCAGGGAACCTCTCCCTCATCGTGCTGCTCCTGTATTGCAAACTAACCCGGGTTTCTCAGAAATTCTGCAACCATTCTTGTGCAACCCTGCAAAACAGATGGCCTCTTCCCTGCCCTTGCTATCTCTCCTCTCCCTATCGCTACCGAATGATACCGATCAGCAGCAGTAACATCTCTGACCATCCATGTCCTTACGAGGCGACCCAAAACCATCCTGCGATAACAGCAGTACCCCCTACGCCATTCTGCACCTTTCCTGCGAGCATTGCGTAAATCAGTGTGAAAAGCTGCACAGCTGGATCGCATAGTGTGTTCAAAGCCCCAGTTGGTGCTGCACATGTGTCTGCTCTGTTCGTGTGTGCGTGTGTATTCGTGTCAGCAGAGCCTTACTTGAAACAGCATTACAGGAAGTGGGCACTGGAACAAAAACGAGAAGTAGTAGAGAGTGGAGGCGGAACCAAGAACTGTGCCAAAGGGCTAAACTGTGTCTTCCACTGACACACAGAGCAAAACTAAGAAAAAGAGGGGAAAAAAAGGACAAGAACAAACCTGGTGACAAGAAAGGCGGGATCTGTGACAATCTCTGGTCCCACACGTATATCTAGAACAAGGTCAAGGATGTGCACGTCTAGACCACGTCAAATGTTTTAAGAAAGATACAAGCACAGGTACACAGTTCAAAGTGCAGCTGAAGCCTCAATGAAGGATACGGCCTTGCTCGATGAAGGTGATGGCTGTCTTCAGGTTCTGAGCCATGCGCAGGCTCACCATGATGGAGGGAAGACGCCTCCTATATGGCAGTCGTGGGAGGAAGAGGAACCAGGTGATGTGTGGAGCAGACAGAAGGAAAACTAGAGGAAACAGGTGGAGCGCATTTCCAGAAGGCTGCTGAGGGGGGAGATCTACTCACCTGCAGAAGGACGACGCGGAGACCTTCTCGGTCAGGGCCAGGCTCTGTTTGGTAGGGATGAGGCCGATGCTGTACCTGTGTGAAGAGGCATCATACAAATCACAGTTGAAAAGGTCTTTCTGCTGCTGCCTCACTGATCAAAGCAGTCAGACAGCTCAGCGCAGTAGGTGCAGGAAAACAGCGATCATGTTTTTCCAGCCCTTCTGATCTTTACTGCTGCCCCCTCAACCCATCCACGCACGTGACACACACTTTACAAGGGCAAAGGCACGCGAGCGCAGCGAGTAGCACTGCTGTCTCACAGCGCCTGGGTGGTGCGAGAGAACGTGGGTTCGATCCCCGCTCAGTCTGTGTGGAGTTTGAATGTTCTCCCCGTGTTTGCGTGGGTTTTCTCTGGTTTCCTCCCACACTCCAAAGACATGCTGTTCAGGTTCATCCATAATGTGTGAGTGACAAAGAGAGTTGTGTGTTCCACTGACTTATGGATGAGTGACCCAGCGTAAGTAGTGTATCTAGCAGTGTCACCACGGTGAATAAGCTGGTGTGTGGGCTGATAACACTAGATAGAGTTGCTTTGGAGAAAAGCAACTGCTAAATATGTAAATGCAAAGTTACACATAGCATTCTCTTTTTAAATTCATCCCCTGTACCTGGATCAAGGCTAACAAGGTAGGAGCAGTGGTTTGAAGCCAGAACATTCTCTAACTGCTACATCCCCTGCTGCTCACTGGTGTCTATATCACACATGAAATTGTACTGAACTAAATCCAGTGAACAGGTCAAGAGCTTTAATCAAGGGTACATCAGTAGCCCCTCTTTTGGGATCCAAATGTGTGACCTCTCGGTCACTTGGCCACCGCGTCTCCTGTTTTTGCCAGACTCACAGCTTCTCCAGCAGCAAGGCGGTTGCCTGGGTCCGAAAGCCATCTTTCTCGTCCAGGTCCCTGATCTTCTGGGCCAGCTCCCGCACGCTGCGACTCAGTTTGTTGTACCTACAGAGGTGGACGGGAGACGTTCAGGGGCTGGTGAAGAACCCATGGTGGACCTTAATGCTGAACCCAGTTCTAAAGAGAAGTGCTCAACGGAGTTGAGCGGAAAGAGAACTCGACAGAAAAGAAAAACATTTATAAACAGAACCGTGAATGTGTTGACGTGCTAAAAATACTCGCACAAACAGCGATACACATCCTGTGCCGTCCTTAGCAGCTAGCCATCTGTTTGCTCCGCACTTCCGCAGTGCTGCAGCAACAGCGCACTTGACTTCATCACTTTCATCTCTGCATCTGGTCCTTGCCTTGTCGTAAGGTTATCAAAGAAAGAACCATAGTTTTCCATCTTCTCACGCAAATTCATATTTTCTCACTTAGTCCACATCGACTAGCCCCGTTAGATCACGATCCGGTCGAACTGCACGGTTACTCGCTACTGCAGCTATTTTGACTGCTATATACATGGGTTATAATTATTATGATACCAACAATTCAAACACATACTGTTATACTTAAAAGACAAAGCTTTAAAAAATGTGTACATATGTGGTGTAAGTGTGTATGTGCAATTTACTCAGTAATTCCATAAAACTCCTCTATCAGCTCTTTTCTGATATTGGGGGATGATTAATTTCATTTTACACTTGTTGCACTGCTTAAAGTCAACTTGTGCAGCAGAAAACTGAGGACCATGTGTCTTAATCGTGCGCATGCGCAATGAGTAGCACGTGTGAGCATGCGTAATGCGTGAACAAACCGTCATGGCGGCGCCCATGATGACGCAACGTGAACAATAATGTTTAGCCTGTTTTGCTGTTTGTATGTAATAAGTCTTACAGCTGCAACTGTACACCCGAACCTACGACATCACATACTCACTTCTACAAATGCCGAAAAAGCAAAACGAGGAAAGTAGAATGAGAAGGCGGAAGCGCTTACTTTGTGTAGTCCTCTCGCTTCTCGATGCGGAACCTGCGCAGCACCTTGACCTCGTGCAGGTTGTTGTCCACTTCCCAGTTAATGAAGTCTACCTTCTTCAGGAGCTTCTGCTCGTGAAATTTCAGTTTACGAACCATTTTCAATCAGAAAACGACCACACGTCTCCACTGTTGGTGTGCAGGCGTGCTGGCTCGCTGGCGTTCCTGCGCATGTGTGGCATGGGAAATGTGACGTCACAAGCCCCGTCATTTCTGAATTGACTGTTGCGGACTCGTCGGGGTTCGATACTCGTTTGCTGGCTTGGGGGGGGGGTTGAAGTTCAGATACCCGCAAACCGCAGTCTGGGGGGCAGGTTTCCTGATGTCTCGCTCAATTCTGGTGTTTTCTTAAGTATTTGGCTAAAAACTGGTGTTTGTGCCACATTTCGTGTTACATTTGAGAGGCGACAGCGCAGCGGGCCGCTTTTTTCTTTCCCGCTCGTCTCTCTCTGATCTCTGGGTTCTGAAACACAGTGACACATAGTGACAAGAACACGGAGCTTTTCCGGGAAACAACCCGCGGCTGGAAGGAGCACAACTCTCAGTACCTAAGTTGTCAATTACAAATATGTACCAATTTAAATAAAAAAAAATAAGAATCCCACACTCATTAATAACATATAATAAATCAGGTGAAACCGACTATGTCGGAAATTTCAAGTTCTTTTTTTTTTTTTAATAATAGGATACGTAATAAATGATGGACCATGAACAAATGAATTATTATCTTTGGCAAATCTGAGGGACAGTCAGTGTGTGTGTGTGTGTGTGTGTGTGTGTGTAAAATGACGTTCTATGTGCGCTTTGCTCTCTCTGCTCCTCTCACTCAGTTGATGCGCAGAGAGAGAGACGCGGAAGCGCAAAGAGGCGCCGGAGAGCGCGCGGACAGGAGCTCCGTTCACTCCTCAGCTCTTCACTTCTTCTTCGGACCAATCGATCAACCGATCGCTCCATCAGTCAATCAGGAAGGGGACCTTCCAGTCGCCTCCTCATCTTCTCATGGATCCTCCTGTCTGAAGACCCGTTGCTTTAATTTCTCTCGTTTTCTGGAGAGCGCGCGCGCACACTCACACACGCACACGCACACGCACATCCTCGGGGCTCTATATGGATCCACTCCGAAGATGAGCCTCCTCTCCGTGTTCCCCTGGAGCAGAGTCCTTCTCCTCCTCCTCCTCCTCATCTTCATCATCCTCGCCGGCTGCTGGCTCCCTCAGTGCGCAGGTAGGGCCACATGGACCCCCACCCCCCGCCCCGGGACACGTTTTCATTGAAGCCCTTCACCGAACGGGTGCGATGCGGCCGTGTGACGTGTCCTGTTTGTCGAGGTGCGCGGCGGGGTCATCACGAACCCGGGTGGTGGTGGGGTCCGAACCCGGACCTCTCACCTCACCCCACCTCACTCACGGTGAGCTTTCTGATAGCTCAGAGTCCGAGTGGAGCACTCGTTGGGACTGCGGCGGGCTGCTGGTTTGGTGACACCGACTCTGAGTCGGGAAGCACACCTGTAAGACACAGCGCTCACGAACACACACCGGCGTCATTCACACACTGCTCTCTCTCTGGGGACACGCGTGAACATCGTACGCGTGTAACAAAGTGTGTGGGACGGGGGTCTCGTGTCCTGCCTGCGTTCCACACACTCCACGGGACGTGTTCGAGGGCGGACCGCGAACCAGGTGTCGGGTTCGAGCGCGATGCGCTTTAGTTTCGGCTTCGCGTGACTGAAACGCGGCCCGCCGACACACACACACACACACACACAGTCCTCGTGCTCGGCAGCTGAGCAGCCTCTGAATGGTGGTGGAGTGGGCGCGTGGGGGGGGGGGGTCCGTGGTTTGACTTTAGCGAATAAAACACTGAGAAAGACCCAAGATGTATTAGGATGTAGTTCAACACGAAAATTGTGTAAAGTTACACAGACCGACAGAGCTACACACACACACACACAACGGATCCCGCCATACAGAGAGCTTTATTGTTCCACTCCTCAGCAAATCACTGGCTATTCTTGTTTTTCTTTTCCTCTCTGCACTCATCACTCTCCGTCCCCTGCTGCTTGACCGCTGTCCTGGGGACTTCGGTCACTGGAGGGATGGTTACATGCTGGACACACAGTGCACACAGTGTGTTTAAGGAAGTGTCAAGTCTCAGGGTCAAGACTTGTCTCGGGCTCGATGGTGTTGGAGGGTGTGGTCGCTTTCAGTGTAAATGCACTTGACATGTGGACAGAGAGAAGAGCAGAGGACTGTAGCCTCTGAAGGGCAGGTAACCATGACAACCGGAGCTTACTGTCCTCCAGCGGAAGCAGCGAGGGTAAAACTTGACTGGAAGGCTGTAAAGTTGCGATGCGGATGAGCTCCGCGCTGTCGCTGGGCCGCGTTGCTCAGGGGTCTCTGCTGGGGGCGCTGCAGGAGCGCGCGCTCCTGCGTTCGGGTTCGGGAGGCCTCTGGATGCTCGGCCTCAAAGCTCGGGCACAGGGATGGTCTGTGTCACGGCAGGAAGTAGATGTGGGGCGGCTGGGGGGGAGCCTGGTGACGCTCAGGTGAAGCCTTGTTGGGCAACAGGCCGAGGGGATGTTTTGGTGCTTCTGAGGAACTTGTTTCCATGGCAACTGTTAAGCAAGCATCAAACAGCTGGGATGGAGCATCTACAGGAAGCGGAGCTGTTTCCTAATAGAGTACGAACGACTTCCTTTGGCGTCTCGCTGCGGACTGTAGCCGGGGCTGAGAACACACACCCCTTTGGCGCTCAGGCTCCGTCACTCCATCACTGCTGCCGTATCTTCAGTGACCCTCTAAAGGGACGCAAATTACTGTGACATCATTAACACAACACATAGTGTTAGGGGTCCACCCTCATTCACTGTGCCTCTACATCCTCAGTGTCTCAGACACACACACACACACACACACACACACACACACACGCGCGCGCGCGCAGCTGAAATGCTCGTTCATTTGCTTGTTTTTTCCTCTTTGACCCCAGTATCACCTGTAGGGTCAGATACACAAAGTCAAGGCTGAAACATCGTCCAGGTGCCTCCCCTTTGCATCTGTGTGTGTGTTTCTCTCAAGAGGCTGTGACTGCGACACTTTCCTTGATGTATCTCTGTCCAGCCAATTTCTTGCTGACGGTGTCACTGTGACTCAGTTACTCTGGTTATAATCAGTTTAGGTAAATGATCTTCTTACCTTGACCATAAGCGGTAAGGCCAACATTCACTTACCTTTTCTCCAAAGTAACTTACCGTGTTTTTACACTAATTACTTCCAGTTCGTCTAGGATTTCCAGGAAGTTGTCGGGGGGGTGGGGGGCGTGCACGAGAGGGTCGGACAGCAGGACGTTCGTGTTGCACGTCTGTTCCAGTCCTCACGCTGTGTTTTGTGTTGCAGCTGCGCAGTGTGCGGGAGCCAAGGAGCCGTGCAGCGACACCACCACCTGTGTCCCAGACGAGGACGGCGGGGGAGACGGCAGGTAGGTCCGACCCAGTGGGGGGGGGGTAGGATGTAGGCTCCTCACAGCTGTCACTTGCTCACACTTCGGTTCATTGCTTTAGCAGACACTTGACAAAGCGAGGTACGACACGGAGTAAAGAGCGCGTTTCTCCAACACGCACACAGATACAGCTGCAGACACACAGTTCTTGAGATACAGTCATTGGTCCAAAACCAGGTGTTTCACCAGCTTATTTTACATGAGTAGCTGCGTATGGCACCAATAGGAAGCACTTTTTTTTAGAATACATAATATGCTGGAAGGGTACAGAGCAGGCAGGGCATGGGGAGAGAAGAGAGGGGTTCAGCAGTTCTGAGGGACAGAAGGAGCTCGTTCCACCACTTTGGATCCAGGACGGACAATTTCTGGGCTTTTCCATTTGGACCCCTTGCGTGTGGGACCACCGAGCGGCGTGGGTGGAGCGTCGAGAGCGACCGGGTCCTCTAGGTATCGGGGAGGGGGTCCACCGATGGTCCTGTAGGCCGTAACCACTATCTCCGTCCCTCCTGTTCTGCAGGAGGTGTGTCCCCTCAGGTCCTGGTGCTTCATATAGTGACAATTTGTCCATTTCTTTATTAAATATTAATAGTCACCTTTAAGCCCTTCAATCTGTCTTTCTAGACAATGTACCACATTCTCTGTACCGTACTGTCTAATAGTGCACTGTACTGTACTGTACTGCAGTTTACTGTCCTATACTGCACTGCACTGTAACGATTCCCAACTAAATGCCACTTTTCCACACATTAAAAACGTATTTGGAAAGGTGTCAGGTTGTTCTCCCAGTTGCGCTCTTGTGCTCTTTGGGTGTCCGATGTCCTGCTGAGTCGTGGGGGGTGGGGACAGGAGGAGGGAACGAGCCCGTTGCTGCCAAATATGTAACCTGTGTCCTTGGAGGAGAGGAGGTGTTTCAGTGACCCCCCCCCACCCCCATAAACAGTGGCCTGTTTACCGAGCCTCTTGCGCAGCGTGGCCCTCGGGGGCCTTGCGAACGTGACCTGAGCCAAACAGCAGGACGGCTTTGCTCACGCGCATCTCCGCGTTTCGGTGCTGCCGCAGAGCCGGTGCTCCAGAAGCCGGTGCTACCGGTGACCGGCGCGATGCCCTCAGGCTCCGAGCACGTTAAAACCCTGCGGAACGTCGGCAACGTGGTGCCAGTCTGTCTGCCTTCTTCCGCCCGTTTCCTCTTTCCCTGGAAGCCTCCTACTGGAGCCACGCCCCTCGGCTCCTCGTGGGCTTCACCGGGTCCGTCGTGAAAGTCCCTTCCGAGACACTTGAGGCCGGAGCCAAACAGACTGTTATTGTCTGGGGGGGGGCTTTCAGAGCCGGGGAGACCGGGGAACACCGACCTGCGCGGGACCTGTCTGCCTCTTCCTGTCGGGCTGCGCTCGAACCCGGCCACACTGTGCAGAAAGCGCGTCGACGGCTCACACCCTTGGAAAAGCGCGTGTGTTTGTGTGTGTTTTTCTTCGTGGGCGTTATGTTTCTTCCAACCTCGAGATGTCATGTTATTTTTGAGGAAAATGTCGACGATGGTGAACCGTGAGAAACGGACGGTGCGGTGACGTCCCCGAAAGTGTGGATTCCTTTGAAGTCACTCCTATTTCGTTTTGGGAGGGGGGGGAGTATAGGGGTAGAAATCATTTGAGTCCCGCAGCGATGACTGAACAGACCCGCGTGTGTGTGGGACACGACCACAGAGCCCCCCGGGGCTGGCAGGCGGAGGCCATGTGACTGTGACACGGGGGTCCCCTGTCTCCCTGTGATGTGGTGTCTTTCTCGTCATTTCCAGAAGCAGTGTTTCACAAAAAAGAGCTATGTACGCACACGCACGCACACACACACACAGAGGCATTTATGAAAACAGCAGAGAGGAGAAAAGACAAGGAACAGTGAGAGAGAGGGTGAGAGGGCGAGAGGGAGGGAGGGGAGACGGGACACTACTCGGTCTTTTGCAATCGTCCTCATGCTGTGTTTTGTCATGTGTGTGAGTCACTCTGGGGTTTTCGGCTCGGGAACTGTTGGGGGGGGGGGGTGCTCTGCTGTGTGACCTGGCATGCCTCTCTCACATCCTGCCTATGTGTGCCTCTGTGACACACACACACACACACACACACACACACAGAGTCAGCAATGGGACGCTAATCGCTGCTGTCTCTGCATGTGCGCTGCCTTCCTGTGCTTGCACACCCACACGCGCACACACACACACACACACACACACTGTGTTCCTGTGTCTAAAGAAAGAAGAGAAATGAGACGACAGGAAGGCACGAGGCACGAGCTTCTCCCTGCCACTGCTGAGGCCCCACGCCGTGCTCTGCTGCTCCTCCTCGCGCCCCCACATCTACATCCCCTTTTGGCCCAGAGCGGAAGCCTGGCTCTCGCGCACGTGAACCTTCCGCCCCTCGGTGTGGCGAAACGCCGGACGGGGCCAAGAGGGGCTAAAGAGGCGAATCGTCCGCCCCGGTTCCTTCCAGCTCGGGCGGGACTCTGAGCTGCACGGCGGGACCTTGACAGGTGTGAAGAGCTGGCGTGTGTAATTCCGCTACTCAACGCACGAGTTCGGAACAATGGTGTAAAAATACCCTCTTCGACAGACACTTTTTTTTTTCCCCCACACGCGCTTTTTAAAATATCATAATACCGTAAAGAGGCGACGGGGCGCACGCTGCCCGTAAGAAGGCGGCCCGGCAGCGGCCCCACGTGCAGGTGCACTTCTCCTCCTCTGTTAGCACGCGATTCTTGGAAGAGCGCTCGTACTTTCCAAACCCTCAGCACGCGAGTCAAAACCGTCTGGCTTTGTGGAAATGACACGTTGGGCCGCGAGGCTCTCGGAGACACTTGAAATTTCAATTCTGCAGAAAAGCCCAGGCGTCCCGACCGGGGCATCGGTTAAACATACGACCGTGTGCGGTTTGTTGGTCGGCGTGTCACTTGCGGCTCTCGACGCTCCAGAGCCATTTCCTCTGGCGGGACCCGACTTCCTACTTCCGCCACGTACGTTTCGCAGACGTTTATTGATCGAAGGAATTTCGTCTGTTGCTGCGTTTTTTTTTGGCTGAACGCAGTTATGAGTTATGTAATATTTCCAAACTACGCTGTAAGACCAGAGTGTGATCCAGAAGATGAGTGACTTTAATTTGCTCCGCTTGCAAAGGAGTGGAGTCAACTGGCAACGTGTTTCTCTCACTCTCTCAGTTTGACTCTTTGTGTGGCTCCGGTTGCTTTTTCGGGTGTCTTTAAGAAGCTCTTTTGTGTTCGACGCACGCCGCCGCCCTCAAAACAACAGCCATTCCCGAGTTGACCGTACAATTTCGTTTCCCACATCTAAATTTGAAAATCTATCTGCCTTTCAGACTGTAGGATGTGATATCTGAGAATAGGGAAGTGAGTTCCGCCTGAAAGAACTGTGTAGAACTGGTATGCAGTGGAGAAATGCAGCACAGAAGGTGTTTCTAGAATCACTGACCAGCTAAGACCAACAAAATAGCCATAACGATTTATCGACTACGGTATTTTTTAAATATAGAGCCTTTTAAAAGCAGCTTCTCAGTGCTTTACAGTAAAAAAAGGATGTATAAGGGTTACATATGCATATGTAAGACATAAAGGTTACCAACATGAACAATAAAAAAGTTACATTCATGAAAGGACAACAGAATAAAGCAACAAAGTAAAGAGAAAATGATAGGATTGTAATTTATGAGGGGGAAAGGGGGGTAGAAAAAAGGAGCATATCAGTGTTAGCTGAAAGTAATTCAACTTTTAAATAACATGCTGGTCTTAAGGCTGGATTTAAAGGTCTCCACAGTAAGAGAATTCCACAGTTTGGGGACCAGAAGGAGAAAACCCCACAAGATCTCACAAGGAGTATAGAGCAGTTGGAGGGACCTGTAAGAGTGGAGTGAGGAGAAGGGAGAGTGTTTTGGGGGGGGGGGGTTCACTTATGGAGCACTGGAAAGGCACACAGGTGCCAGGCGTGTACAGCTGTACAGGGGAATATGAGGATTTAGAAGTGGATTCGAACACCTCTGTGGTGTGGTCTCTCGCACGGGACTTGACCAGGATTCTAGCTGCTGAGTTCAGAACGGAGTGGAGTTTCTTTCTTTGTGGAATTTGTAGCCCCGGTGAGAGTCTTATAGTCATCGGCTCTGAAGATGATGACGAATGTGTTAAAGGGGGGCAGGGGACATGGAGAATACGCTCCATCTGGTACTGTTTCTTAGGTGAAAAGATGAAAAACGGTGATGTAAATGTCCTGAAGTTATGAAGAAGCTTTTCCTCATCCCAAAGTGCCACCCTGGCAGAACATGTTTGTACTCCTTGATTCACCCAACACCCTGGCTGTTTTCGTGTCTGCACAGGGCTTGGGGTCATGGGCCATGTGGCTGCGGTGAGGTTTACACTTTTTACTGTGACCCCAGGGCTAAAGAGGCTTGAGGTGTCATAACCACAGTGGTTTGGTGAGTGAAGATCAACTCAGGCCAGTAGATACCCTCATAGTCCAAGGAAGCCAA
Source organism: Scleropages formosus (assembly GCF_900964775.1). Classification (NCBI taxonomy): domain Eukaryota; kingdom Metazoa; phylum Chordata; class Actinopteri; order Osteoglossiformes; family Osteoglossidae; genus Scleropages; species Scleropages formosus. The sequence goes on along the minus strand of NC_041830.1, from coordinate 16,821,282 downwards.
GCAGTGCAGTGTGAGATGAATCCAAATCTGTCCTCATGTCCTTCTGCGTCCTGCTCCGCTTCTAGTACACGGTGGTCACTTCACACACACACAGATGGTCTGAAACCGCTTGTCCCATACGGGGTCGCAGGGAGCCGGAGCCCAACCCAGCAACACAGGATGTAAGGCCAGAGGGGGAGGGGACGCACCCAGGACGAGATGCCAGTCCGTCATAGGGCACCCCAAGCGGGACTCGAACCCCAGACCCACTGCACCACCACACCCTCTCCGGTGGTCACTTGCGCTCCTTTATTTAAATCACACCTTGACAAGCCGCTGATACTCGCACTCCCAGAGGTTTGTTTTTGTCACAGCTTCTCAACCTGGGATTTTTTTTTGTTGTTGTTTTCCTTTCTTCACTTGCCAGATGACTTATTCTTTCTCGTCACTGTTTGTGCCCTCAGGCGGCTGTTTACTCTACAGCTGCCCTGTCAACTTATTTGCTGACAAATGCAATTCCAGAGACCCGTGTTGCCCGGAACCCTGCCAAAACGGCGGAACCTGCCAGCACACCTCCTCCAAGGGCTATAGGTGTGACTGTCCGTCAGGTGAGCGAACCTGTCTGCACTAACGCTCCACGGCGCTCTTCTTAACGTGATGTGATCGTCCTTAATGATTGCTGGTCCAGATAGTGCTCATCTTGTCTCCTGATCGCTGATATTTTTAACTGTGCGAAGTTGTGACTTACAGTGTTAGGTTTGTATCGTACTTTACTTACAGCGATTTAGCCATTTATACAGCAGGGTAATGTTTACTGTGTTAGTTCAGGGTAAGTGCCTTGATCAAGGGTACTGCAGCAGGAGGTGGGATTTGAACTCGGCTCCTTTGAGCGCAAAGCAACAGTTCGAACCACCACGCCACCTTCGTCTTGTTCGTGGAGGAGCCGGAAGGTTCTGGTTCAACTCCTGAAAGAAGAGTTGAACCAGCAGGGCTGTGTGGAGACATGAGGGAAGCTGTTGCGACGATTCGAAAACCGTGTCAGTGGTCTGCCCTCCGGGGGTCACACCCGGATAAATTAGCGTAGAGAACAAGCGTTCGCATGAAGAGCGATGGGAAAGACGGCATTTCCACTCCCGCCCCGTCCAGGTTTCGCTGGCGCCAAATGCGAGACCGACACGGACGACTGCGCCGAGCACGGCTGCCAGAACGGCGGCACCTGCCTCGACGGCGTCAACGGCTCCGGCTGCCAGTGCCGGTCTGGATGGACAGGTACGCGTTTGTCGCGAGCGGAGCCCCTCGACCGCGACGCCGCCCGATGGTGCGTCTCACAGCATGTCTCGCGGCCCCGCCCCCTCCCCTCCCCCACCGCAGGGCGGCGTTGTACGGACGATGTGGACGAGTGCGTGCTGTTCCCCGACCTCTGCCAGAACGGGGGAACTTGCGTCAACAAAAATGGCACCTACAGCTGCTTATGTGTCAATGGGTGGGCGGAGCCAAACTGCTCGACGAACATCGACGACTGTGCGAACGCACCCTGTGAGGCCGGGTCCACCTGCGTCGACCGCGTGGCCTCCTTCACCTGCGAGTGCCCCTACGGCAAGACGGGTGAGCTTGAGTCTCGGGTTCCGTGTGATCGGCGCAAGGGCTTGAGGACACGACTTGCACGGGAAGCGCTAGCAGAGTCCGCTGACAAGCGGTTCCCAGTTCATACTTCACGGAACGCGTCGGGTGCTTCGCTCAGGGACCCGGCATCCGTCAGCGACACCGAGTGACGATCGTCCTCGCTGATCGTCACGGTGACCTCGACCGTCTCTGTTCCAGGGTTGCTCTGCAATCTCACCGACTCTTGCGTGAGCAGCCCGTGTCGCGGCAGCTCGACGTGCGAATCCAACTTCGATGGCAGTTTCGGATGCATTTGCCCCAAGGGCCTCAAAGGGGATCTGTGCGACCAGGACATCGACGAGTGCGCCGCGGGTGAGCCCAGCGTCCAGCGCCTCTGTCTCCTCAGCGAACAAGTGCTCACATCGTCCTCAATTTGGAACGTCCCTTCGTTTCTGAACGCTCTACTTTCCAACCCATCCTTAACCACGGGTGCACCACTGCTTCACGGCTTTCTTCTCTTTGCTCCAAACCGCGTGCATCTCCAACTGTCCCCACCTTTCTCCAAACCACAGCCACCTCCAGCTGTCCCCACCCACTTCTACTTTGCCACGCCCATCTCCAACTGTCCAAACATCTTTCTTTCTCCAAACCACGCCCATCCCCAACTGTCCCCACCTTTCTCCAAACCACGCCCATCTCCAACTGTCCCCACCTTTCTCCAAACTGCGCCCATCTCCAACTGTCCTCACCTTTCTCCAAACTGCCCCCATCTCCAACTGTCCCCACCTTTCTCCAAACCGCGCCCATCTCCAACTGTCCCCACCTTTCTCCAAACTGTGCCCATCCCCAACTGTCCCCACCTTTCTCCAAACTGTGCCCATCCCCAACTGTCCCCACCTTTCTCCAAACCGTGCCCATCTCCAACTGTCCTCATCTTTCTCCAAACTGCCCCCATCTCCAACTGTCCCCACCTTTCTCCAAACCGCGCCCATCTCCAACTGTCCCCACCTTTCTCCAAACTGCGCCCATCTCCAACTGTCCCCACCTTTCTCCAAACCACACCCATCTCCAGCTGTCCCCACCCACTTCTACTTTGCCACGCCCATCCCCAACTGTCCAAACCTCTTTCTTTTTCCAAACCGCACCCATCTACAACTGTCCCCCCCATTCTTCTCTTTGCATCCAGGAGAAAACCCCTGTGAACGTGGTGGCAAGTGCGTAAACATACATGGCTCCTTCACCTGCATATGCCCCCAGGGCCAAACAGGTCAACGGTGCGAGAATTCTGATGACCGGTGCCTCCAATCACCGTGCCTCAACGGTGCCACCTGCATGAACACGGAAAGCGAGTACAATTGTCTCTGCAAGTCTGGTAAGTCCCCTCCTGAACCCCTTGGTCCTGCACGGGTCGCCACGTTGCTGCCACTCTTTGCCCGCCAGACGCACATGTGGTTTAGCAGTGCTCTCTCGCTCCCCTCTCCCTGCTCAGGATTCAGCGGTAAACACTGTGAAACCAAGGTGGATGTGTGTGCGAGTTCCCCCTGCATGAACAGAGGCCGCTGCCGGGACTGGGGGAGCTACTTCACCTGCGAGTGCCACCCAGGTGTGTTTACACATGTTTCTGCCTGTGTGTGTCCTTGGTGTACTCCTTTGAACACCATGAACATATCTCTCCCTCTCCCCCTAATACCATCCATCCTGTCCCTCCACTCCTCTCCGACTGTACAGGATTCTTGGGGCGTCGATGTGAGAAGAACATGAGCAAATGTGAGCCCAACCCATGTGGGAAGGGCTCGTGCACGGAGGGCACGGAGGGCAACACGGGCTACACCTGCCAATGTCCGGAAGGGTTGACAGGTGAGGCTCCTGGAGGTGCTGCTCCACCACACTCTATCTGTATCGGTGCTTTTCACTCGAACCCGGGCTCAAACTTCCTGAATCTCCTGAGCTCGGTTGCTCGTACTCCTCGTGTGGGTTCCTTTCGGGTCGGGGGAAGGGGGCCGCTGGACTTGGTGTTCCAGGGCAGAGTTTAGCAGATGTGTTCCACTTCAAGAACACGCCACAGTCTTCCTGCTGTCATATCCGGCCGTCTCACCGCCGTCTGCCTGAAAACTGCCAGCTGCCACAGCGACCGTCCTGCCCCCTGGTGGCCGCAGTGCGTAAACACCTCTGTCTGGCAATTTACTGCAACCTGTGAAAAATGCAGAAATTAAAGCGCGTTATGTGACCAAAATAAAACACCTGAAGGAGTTAATAAATCTCGCCTGTACCTTTCAGATTAGTGCGCTGCTGGGACAGCAAAATATAGGAAATGTGCGCACTTTGCAGAAGGGTTTACAGTTGGTTCATTTGAACGTGTGTGTGTGTGTGTGTGTGTGTGTGTGTGTGTGTGTGTCCAGCAAATATGTGGCACATAGGCACTCACCCGCAGACAGTTACTCAAATGAAAACCTGTTACGCACCTGATGAAAAATGATTTGTTTGAAATCATCGACACCCCCTTGTTCCCCCCCCATCCCCCCATCCCTCCCTCAGGCCCACACTGCGACTCCACCATGGACCCCTGTCTTTCCCATCCATGCCACGCCGGTGCCATCTGCTCCATGAACACAAGTGCACCGGAGGGCTACACCTGTGCCTGCCAGCCTGTAAGAATTGCCCCCCCACTCCGCCCCTGCTGCTGGGCCTTGGCCCCTCTGCTCTTACCTGTTGACCACCACTCCCCCTCCTCTTCGTGCATTCGCTGGTGATGTTTCTGACAACAGGCTTTGAAAGTGCCCGGCTGTTCTTCTAGAAGGTTCCCCGAGTGTGTCTGACAGCGCCTCTCTTTCTCTGGGCTGTTCCTCTTGTTCCCCCACATTGCGGCTCCCCCTCCGCGCAGGGCTCCTCTGGGCCGCGCTGCGGGCGGCCGGAACCGGGCCCGTGCGCCCGGGACGGAGGCGACTGCTCCCTGGGCTGGCGGCCGTGGCGGGACTGCCCGCCCGAGCGGCGTTGCTGGGAGCTGATCCACAACGGCCGCTGCGACTCCCAGTGCAACGTGGCCGAGTGCCTCTTCGACGGGTTCGAGTGCCGGCCGGCCGCGACCCCCTGCAGGTGCGTCACGCTGGAATTCGACCCGTTCGTGGAGCTCGATAAATTTCTCACTCGAGATGGGCAGCCTTCGGGTTTACAGCAGCCGATGTGTGTGCTTCAGTGCCGTCTCGCGATAGTAACACGACTTACTGTGTTGCGTTCTCTCCAACTGTGGCGACACCGTAAGGAATCGGCCGTTAATTAAAATGTCACCGACGACAAATCAACAAAATTCATCTGCGTAAAGTTCGGAAAATGGCCAAATCATAAAGACGTCAAACGCAACGTCAGGCCCCAGCGCGGCCCCTGCGCCTCTTCTTCCTCCTCCAAAGGTCCTTTACTCTATTATCAGACGTGTTATTTAAAATGTACCGCGTGATATTACACCACTCCGTTCACTCGGAATCACTTGTCCAGCAGTTGAGGAGGAAAGCCCTCACACACACGTGGAGAAAAACACGCAAAGCCCACTCAGACTGAGCTGGATTCAAACCCACGGTCCAGAAGCTGCGAGGCACCGGTGCTACCTGCTGTGCCACACAGTTGTTACAACATGGAAATAAAGACAGAGGGCCAGTGTGGGTCAGTGGCCGCACACACGCGCACACACTCACACACGTCCCTTTCCTTACTGCAGGTACGAGAAGTACTGCGCCGACTACTTCGCCAGTGGCCACTGCGACCAGGGCTGCAACACGAAGGAGTGCGGCTGGGACGGGCTCGACTGCGCGCACGACGTGTCCTCGCGCCTGGCGCCCGGCTGGCTGGTGCTCGTGGTGCGGGCGCCTCCGGAGGAGCTGCTCAGGGACCGCAAGAGGCTGCTGCGCGAGCTGGGAGCGCTGCTGCGCGCGAACGTTCGCGTGCGACTCGACGACCAGAACCAGCCCATGATCTACCCCCACCGCGACCCCCAGCAGGGCAAAGCCGTGCTCCCGCAGAAGCCGGACGCGAAGGCGCCGTGGTAAACTGCACCTCAGAATCAATCGGTTCACCTGTTCCAGCACAACCGATCAGGGTTGTTTTTGGAGGGTTATTGTAATCGCTTCAAATGCATCGCATTGACATGCTTGGCGGCCAGAGCGCCGAACACCAGGAGCGGAATCAGATGCTTTACGCTCATTTACAGCAGGGTGATCAGGGTAAATCCTTTGGCCAAGGGTACGTAGCAGGAGGTTGGATCCAAGCTCTGGTCCTCTGAGTCCAAAGGCAGCGGCTGTAACTACTACACCACCTGCTGGCCATGGCTAAAAATTCTCCAATGACCCCCCCCACCCCCCGTCTCCTGTGTGCTGCAGGTCCAAGGTGTACCTGGAGGTCATCAACCACGAGTGCTCCGCGCAGAGCGAGGACATCTGTTTCCTTACGGCCGAGCAGGCGGCCTCCTTCATCGCGGCCAAGTACCAGGACACGCCGCTCTCCTTCCCCATCTACTCGGTGAAAGGTGCGTTCCACAGCGCCCTCCCCAGGCTCCGCTTGCGCCGGCGCTCTCCAAGTGAGCAGTCCTCTCCATCTCCTCGTGTCCCTCCCCTACAGGTGTTCCTCAGGAGCCCGCGGCGCAGGTGAACCTGTTCTACCTGGTTGCCGTCGGGGTGCTGATTCTGCTCCTGGTGCTCGGCGCTCTGGCCGCCAAGCGGAGGCGCAAACACGGCGCGCTCTGGCTGCCGGAGGGCTTCCTCATCAAGGGCTCGCGGCGCCGTGAGCCCGTGGGCCAGGACGAGCTGGACCTGACGTGAGTAGCGCCCCGCGGGGCAAGGGAGGTTGATGGAGGGCGGAAGGGGATGGATGCGCAGCAGAAGGAGGCAGAGGCCTTGTGGAATTACATGTTCTCAGGATTGACGGTCATGAGCCATCGCTGCACCTCCTGCTCCTTATGCGCTCCTCTTGCTCGTCCCTCAGAGACATCATGAAGCCCAAGGAGGGAGCCGTGGTGCACACCGACGAGGAGCAGGCCTGGCTGCAGCCCAAGAAGCCAAAGGTGAGGGAAAGGATGGTGCGAGGAGACCTGCTTCTCAGCTCAATTAGGTGGAGAACAAAGGTGTGAGCATCTATTTCTCTTTCTCTCTCTCTCTCTCTCTCTCTCTCTCTCTCTTCCCGCACCCCCCCCCTACTAGATGGAGGAAAAAACCCTACTGCCCAATGGAAGTGACAGCAGGGGTGCTGGTGATGACCCCCGAGACTGGACCCCCCAGCACTGGAAAGCTGCCGACCTTGCCCTGATGCCCCCCCAGGCGCAGATGGAGGTCGACTGCCTGGATGTCAATGTCAGAGGCCCAGGTACAGGTTGTGTGTGTGTGTTTATACTGGGGTATACACTGTACACCTGTGAACGTGTGTGTGTGTGTCTTTTAAACACACTTGCATGGCTCCAGTCATGGTTTGTATACAGTTCTCTGCCCTATGTGTTCATACTCTATGGACTGTACATACACTCCCTCTGCTGTACTGCATCCCTAGTGGTTCGTGGTGCTCTTTATCGGCTCTGATTGCATTCAGAAGTTGACAAGTCACAGTAAAGAGTATATAAAGGGAGCCTGTAGCCTGAATGCATCCAACGTGTGTTAGGAACCTATCCTGGAAGTGTAGGGTACGAGGCAGGGTACACAGCGGAAAGGAGGCCAGTCCATTGCAGTGTAACACTTTTATTTTAATACTGTATAAATGTAATTTAAAATGACTGAAAATAAAAATACTTTGGCTCCACAAACTGGTGTTTGGTCCTGCTTGTGGACTGATTCATCCCATAAACATCTGCAGCGTTCCTCATCTTGGTATTTACCTCCAGCCCTCGGGAGCTGGTAACGTCGTGGAAGCCAGTTGAAAAATTCGATCTCAGGTTCACGTTCACTTGTGGGTCCGTTTTACTGCCAACTAGTGGCTGGATGCGGAATGGCAGGTCGTTTTTGCTCTGCGACAGAAATAAAAAAAATAAATGACAGAATGGGGGAGAAAATGATATGATGGATAGATGGATGGGTAGAAAATGCAGTCTGGAAATCTGAATGTTGGCAACCTGCAGGCCGCTGTGTATCCTGTATGTATTCCAAGGCCTCGCCTGTGCTTTTCAGAGGCCTCATCTATGTCTCTGCTCCTAGATGGTTTGACCCCGCTGATGTTGGCCTCGCTGCGCCAAGGAGCGAGTCCGGACTGCGATAGCTCGCTGGGGGCGGAGCTGGAGGAGGGGGGTGGGGCCCAGGAGCCGGGGCCCGACATCATCTCGGACCTGGTGGCCCTGGGCGCCATGCTGCAGGCTCGGACCGAGGCCACGGGGGAGACGGCCCTGCACTTGGCCGCACGCTTCTCCCGTGCTGACGCCACCAAGCGGCTGCTGGACGCGGGAGCGGACGCCAATGCGCGCGACCACGCGGGGCGCACCCCGCTCCACACTGCCGTGGCGGCGGATGCACAGGGCGTGTTCCAGGTGAGCGGATCCCGCCTCCCTGTGTCCCCGTTGCTCCAGCAAGAACTCACTGATACGACATCATGAAAAATTGTTCCTTGCATGGGGCTGGGAATACTTTCCCTTCTGAGACAAAAGCTGACTATCCCCTAGATCCTGATCCGGAACCGCGCCACGGATTTGAACGCGCGCATGAACGACGGGACCACGGCCACCATCCTGGCGACGCGGCTGGCCGTGGAGGGCATGGTGCAGCAGCTGGTGCACTGCCACGCCGACGTCAACGCCGTGGACAATCACGGTGGGTCCCGAGTCGTCGCCGCCACAGCAGGCAAACAGATGGGGTGAATAGAGGGAAACCCGCAGCTTTCTTCCAGCGCATGCTGGGATATGGAGTTCTGTGAACCCAGGAGAATCTGAGGTGGCCTTCAGCATCTGCAGGGATGGACGAACGCAATAAAAACCCATCACAGTGAATCGATGAGAAATGGCAGATACGCGCCCCCCTCCCTGGCAGATTTGCCTCCTTCTTTCCTTTAAGTAGAGACCTGTGACCCCGTGTTGACCCCCTCGTCCCTCCCCGTTGCCCTTCGTCCTCTCCTCCAGGAAAGTCTGCTCTTCACTGGGCTGCAGCAGTGAACAACGTGGAAGCCGCCCTGGTGCTGGTGAAGAACGGCGCCAACAGGGACCTGCAGAACAACAAGGTGAAACCCTTCGATTCCTTCACACATTAGGCTCTTCACTGATTGATTGGGTGGGTTCTGAAAAAGTCTCAGATACGGCGTTAACAAACAACCGATGCTGTAAGGCTTCCCTTTTTATGAACTTCAGTCTGCATTAAAATTAAAGCTAATTTAAAATGACAATAAAAATGTCTTCTTCACAAATTCCCATTTAATGCCCATTTTTGACTGATGTATCACATAAAGATGGGCGATTCATTAACTTGCTATTGGTCACCAATACTGTGGAAGACCAGGCACGAGCTCCAGATGCTATGGAAGCCCCTAGAATTAATCCGGTCCCACGTGCCTCCTCCGTCTCGGTGCTCTTTACCGCCCGCTAATGGCTGTTTACGGAAATGCAGGAGGCATTGGCTCCGCGACAAATTTTTGAAAACAGACAAATGGAGAAAATACGGTTAAAATACCTGAATTCTCTTTGATCTTTGAATACATTGAAAATGTTTGTATCTTCAAAAACTTTAACTTACACGTTTGTAACGTGAGGACCCGGTGCGATTATAATAATTACGGAGGAGTTCGTTCAAAGGATCCTTTGGGCACGTTGGGTGCCCACTTGCTTTCCCTCCATTTTTCGCTTTTCTCTCTGGCGGCCATTGCTTCTTCTTCGATCGCCTGCTCCTGTCATCGTCCTCCGTCCGCCGTTTACATTGTCCCCCACCCAAACGCCATACTCTCCCTCCCCAGGAGGAGACGCCCCTGTTCCTGGCAGCTCGCGAGGGCAGCTTCGACGTGGCCCGGATCCTGCTGGACCACTGCTGCAGCCGGGAGATTGCAGACCACCTGGACCGCCTGCCTCGCGACATCGCCCGGGAGCGCATGCACCACGACATCGTGCAGCTGCTTGACCACTACAACCTGGCACCCAGCCCGCACGTGGAGCATGACCGCTTGGCCGGGGATCCTCCCCACGCCCCGCGCCACGCACCCTTGGGCTGCAGTAATGTACTTTCCAACTTGCGTCCGGGACCTCAGGCGAAAAAGAGCAGGCGGGGCGGTGGCGGGAGGGCGGCAGGGGAGCGACCGGGCAAGGAGGCGAAGGATCCGAAGGCAAAGCGCAGGAAGAGGACGGCCGAAGCTGCCCCAGGGGGAAAGCCAGGAGGTGGCAGCGCCCCAGCTGGCGAGGGGCTGTCCGGTGAAGGTTCGGGCACTCTCTCGCCCCCTGACTCCCTGGAGTCTCCGCACGCATTTGCAGCGGATGGAGCCGCCGGCTCCCAGTCAGTCACCTCCCCCTTGCCACTGGCCACACCTCGCATCAACAGGCCCCTCCTACCACCTTTCAGTCAAGTGCTGGTGAGGCAGCAGCAGGTCTGCTGGACGAAGCAGGGTGCCCACGGTTACAGGCCCCGCCCGGCAGGCATTTTGCCGCGGCACTTTGGGGTCTCGCAGCCTGCGGTCGCCCAGTGTTACCAGGAGAGCCACCTTGCCCCAATGCCCCCTGCCTTGGCCTACCAGATGATGGCGCGGGAGATGGACCGGGGGCAGGAGGAGGTGCTGTACCACCCTCAGCAGGGAACCTCAATCCCGCAATGCATCTCAGCCAGGACTTTTCCACTGTCTACTCTGGGGGGCGCCGACGAGTCTCCTCTCACCTGCAGCCTCGGCCTGGGAGGCACAGCGCTCTGTCCGTCTCTGCATCGCCACGAGGGGCGCGTGGAGAAGTACCCAGAGCTCGTGTCCCAGTGCAGCTACCCATCAGGCCGACTGGAGGGCGCCGCCCCTTCTGTCAGGCCACGCCCCCCTGCTGAGCACCCTTATCTCACTCCCTCGCCAGAGTCCTTGGACCCCTGGTCCTGCTCTTCCTCTCCCTCGTCCCACTCCAACTCGGACTGGTCCGAGGTCACCGCCAGTCCCGTGTGCCACGCCCACATGCCCAACCCACCCCACCCCCAGCAGCCTCCTCACAGCAGCATGCACACACACTCGTAGAGACCCCTCCCCTCGCCCAGCTGGCCCAGGTACGAGCCGATGTCGTCAGTCCAGTTCCAACCGCGACGACCACACGTATCGGCAGAAAGCACTAAAGGAGCTAGATGTTCTCCAACTGCTCCAGCAGGGGGCGCTCTACAGGCTTTATCCCCCCCGTTCTCTGGATATTCCTCGCATTTGTCTGTCGAGACTGGGAAACGCGGCCGAGAAGCGTGAACCTTTCAGCATCTTTCCTCCAAGAAGTGAGCGCGGGACATTAGAGGCGCGTTGCGGACCAACGAGAGCTGAATGTCCATCCGTGCAGCGCCGCAGCTCCACTCCCTCTGTGGACACGTCTCCGCCTTCACCGTTATTACATGCGTGTATTCGGAGGCTCTCGGCGCTGACGGTTCAAACGTTGCTGTTGTTGCGACTGATCTAATGTCTCGGCGCGAAGCGCATCTGCGTTATTTGGATGTTTACACGTTACGGTGCTGGTTTCCGGAAACACGGCTCCTCAGACGTGTCCCTCTGCGTTTGACCCAGTCGACGTCCTCGTTACTTATTCTTCGTCCCTCACTGGGCTTTTCACTGAATTCTCACTGTAATTAATCCTGTTCTTATTGTTCTAGATTTCTCCGAAAGGACACGTTCGGAGGTGTGTGTCAGAGCTCTTTTTACCCTGTACAGTAATATTGCTGTATGGTGATCAGGACAGTACTGTACATCACTGAGTGCATCATTATATTAATGTATGTATGAAGCTTAGAATTAGATCATTTAGTGCAAACGTGTTACAGTAGAAGGTGTGCGCTGAGCTAAGACAGGTGAGTTCAGGTAATTCCTCAGGCCTCACGTCACAGGATCCCGCTGCAGCTGCTTATGAAATATATAGCGGCCTGTTATTCGCACTGAGCTCCTGTCACACTAAAAATTTCAGCCAGTCACGAGCCTCGATTAAGGTGAATATGAGATCGTCGGTGAAATGCTGTTTTACAGCTCTCAGCCACGTAGTCATTCATCCATGCGTAGAGCGGGGTAATTTTTACTGTGTCACTTACTGAGTTGCAATTACACCGATTCCTCGCACAACACGGTTGTCTTGTGTTGCGTTACCGTAGTGCTTGCAGCATCTGGGTAACAGGTTAATGAAACTGAACCGAAGCTCATATACGAAGCTGGCTGGAGAAATACATTTATATTGACATTTATTCATTTATTCCTTTAGCTGATGCTTCTCTCCAAAGCGCCTTACAGTATTAAGGTACCTTCAGCTTTTCACCCATTAATATTGCTGAGTAATTCTACTGCAGCAATTTAGGGCAAATACCTTGTTCAGCGGTACGACCGCAGCGCATCGGACCGGACGTACTGTATTACGGCTCTCCTGAGTTTACTGTAAATACCCTGTTTACCACTAAATCTAAACATAATGCTTGATGGCAGATGGGACATGAGCTGTGCGTGCGTGTGTGTGTGTGTAGGACTAGCATGGGGACGCATGTTATGTGAGACACACTTTGTATTCTACTTTCTTTTTGCTCTTTCCTTGTGTCTTTTGGCTTCCGCGTCACACGCAGTCGCAGTGATTTCTCTTCTAAACTCAAGAACAGAAGAGGGGACGTCGCGGTAAAGCGAAGCCCTTGAACGAAACTCAAACACATCAGCAAACCGTGTTTTTTTCTCAGCGGTCCTCTTCTGTCCCGCAAGGGTTATACAGCCGGATTCTACGGTATCGTGTTCCACTTTCTGAAAATACGAAATATAACAACAGTGAGAATAAACACTTTTATTCCATAATAAAAATCGTTAACCCCGAATGCAGCCTGAGTATTCGTGTTTTTCTCCAGAACACCAGCACTGTGCTTGTACCGCGTTTGACGGATCGAGAGCAAAACAGACACTATCGAAATAACAGAAAATGCCCAAAAGAGGCTCCTGTCGAGCAGCTGGAATCTCCGGAACATCCGGTTCCCCGAGCCCCGCGTCTGCCGTCCTGCACCTGCTCAAGGTTCGAGACCCAACGGTCGCGGAAGAAATTTTTCCTCTTTCCCGTTCAGCCGTGGACTACTTGTCCCGCTTCGTCAAGTCGCAACACGTTCCTAGTGTACGTTGTATTCTTTAAACGTGTATAATCACGAAAGCTCACGCTCATGTCGTGTTTAGCTCACATTTAACCCCACGCACTTGCACAGCTCAGTTAAATGCGTTTCACTCCTTTTTCACCGGTCTTATACTTTTGTTTGCCTGTTTTGCATCATTCTTGTCTTTGCTCACCCATGACGTGACACATGAGGGCGGACGAAAGCGGAATCGTCTGCGTTAAACCTCCCGGCCAGCAGCGGGCGCTGAAGGGCGAGCGCCGAACGCCCTCCGCGATCGGCAGCTTTCTGGGAAAGGGACGCCGTCCCTTGATCTGCCATGAGACGGAAGCCACGGGACATCGGGCGGAAAGAGAGGAGGATGTCGGGACGCATCCCATCACACGCACACACACGGCGAGGGGCTCACGGGACACGACTGTCCCAACTGGCAGATTTGACAGACGCGCACACGTGGACGTGGACCTGTCGTGATCGACACGCGCCGATCGGCGCATTTGCCCCACAGCTTCGCCGACTCGTTCCGCTCGCCGGGGGGCGACCGTCCCGCCGGACACGCTTTCTCATCGGCTTGTTCCCCACCCTCGCACGCACGCACGCACGCACGCACGTGGACGAACCCATAGGGACCCGCAGGTGCTCACCGGCCCATCTGACACGTGGCACTCGGCGTGTTTGCTCGTTTGCTCGTTTGCTCGCGCACATGTAGATCGGCCCGGTTGACACCATCCCGGAGATTTTCGCGTGACCCACATGCCACTTCCTGCTCGCCGCCGCCCTTCCGGGTGGATGATACAGGACGGTAAACTCGTTGGACCGGTGCTGTCCTGCTCCGACAGCAAGCGGAGGTATTTCGTCACAGTGAGGGCAATCTGACCGGCACCCCGCTCCAGGATAACACAAGCCTAGCTGACCTGACCTGACCTGAACCGGCCTGACCCGGCCTGCGCCGGCAGCCCTGAACACAGACCCATCATTTCATACGCCGTGTTTATTAATACACTTTTATTGAATTAATCACCGGCACTTAATGACTCGCAAAGAGCTTCTAAGCAGCAAACAAATTAATATGACTATGAGACTTAGACAATCAGTGATTTTCTCAGCGGCTACCGCGGTACTGCTTCATGGTGGGGGGGGGCACCTCTGGCTTTGTTAGATAACTGCGCTGTTCGGTGCAATAACAATATTACGGTAACATAAGAGGGGAAGAGGCACCTCGCCACCGTGCTGGACGCGGACACACTCGGGCGTTTCTGTGTATTCTGCTCGGCCGTAATAGCATTTGTAGTCGAGCAGAAGGCCGGTGACCTACCCCACGTGTGTGTGCGCGTGTGTGCGTCAGCTCTGTTGTCCATAGCTGTTCTACTTCAGTTGGTTTCAATAATCCTTCCTATTGTGCCGGTGGAACGATGCCCTTTAACCTTGCGATGTTTCCCGCGCTCCTCTGGGATGCCCTCGTGGTCCTCGAGCGGGTCGGGACCCTGGCTTTGGAAGCGAGGCCCCCTCGCCGTTTCCCAGTCGGTTACCGAGGTGAGCATTTGTACCGATTATTCGCCCTCCGCGCCGGCGCCCGCAGGTATCACGGCCCGGAGTTTGCGGCGAAACCGACACTACGTGAGAATCAGCGCTTACAGGTTCTTCAAGTGCAAATATCACGAGAAGATCAGGTTTCCTGCGCGACGTCACACGTACCCTCCGTCTCCTTCTGGCCCGGCCTGTTGGACTCACACCCAACACCGATGGTCCTGACATGCAAATTGCTTTGTGAGCTGCATTTTTTTTTTGTGAGTCACCTTTTCCCCACCTGCCTTCCTGCAGTAGAAGGAGCCCTCACTAACACACACACACACACACACACACACACACACACACACACACACACACACACACACACAATGTTTCGAGAGCTGTTATCACAAACAGGTATACTCTGTGTTTGCCAAGGTCATTCTTTCCTCATTTCACCCCAGAGTGTCAGCTTGACCTCTGAACCCCATGGCCTGTCCTTGAATTGCTTCAGGCTTCTCTCAGACCTACATTTACATTTACTTATTTATCAGACACTTTTCCCCAGAGCAACTTCCAATGAACTCTGTGTAGCGTTATCAGCCCACATACCTTATTCACCGTGGCGACTTACACTGCTGGATACACTACTTACACTGCGTCACTCATCCATACGTCGGTGGAACTCTGTCACTCACACACTATGAGTGAACCTGAACAGCACGTCTTTGGAGTGTGGGGGGAAACCAGAGCGCCCGGAGGAAACCCGCGCAGACCCAGGGAGAAAATGCCAGCTCCACACAGACTGAGTGGGGATCGAACACTCGTCCTCTGGCACAACCCAGGCGCTGCGAGACAGCAGTGCTACTCGCTGCGTCACCGGGCCGCTCTGTGTGAGGAAGCTCTGTTTCAGGTCGCCGAGTTGTCCTGAGCAGAGTCGTGGGTGTGTGCTTGTGTGCGTGTGTGTGTTTGCATGAAAGGATCACCAGGGTGGGGAGACGCTGAGAGGACACACTGCAACCCTTGTGGAGCTTGGGTGTAGCGAGGCCACAGCTGGACAATTCTCCTCCTTGTCTGCTTACCTATGCACACACACACACACACACACACACACACACACACAGAGCAGTGTGCTCTGTTAGTTGTATTCTTCTCTTCACGCAATCACGCCGCCTCTTCTTCCTCTTAGCGTGAGAGCGCTGTGTGTTTTAAACACCGTACCTCCGCTCACGGTCCCGCTCCTGGGGGCCGGCAGGGGCCGGCGTTCGGCTTATGGGACAAGTAAACAGACGTAGATGTTGAAGGCAGGGGGTGTGGTCTTCAGAGAGCCCTCAGTGTGTGCGTGCCTCTCTGTGCCTACGGAGCTCCTCACTTGGGCTGACAGCCACTTGGAGTGAAGACCCGGACAGGAAGGATCGGCAGCGGCCGGTCGGACTGGTTTTGCACGACTGGGAGACCACTGCCTTGAGGTCTGGAATGATCTGTGACGTAGTGTGCTTTTCTCTGTGTGTGTGTGTGTGTGTGTGTGTGTGTTTGTGTGTGGACGCTCTGAGCTGAGTGACATCTGAGTATGACTGGGACTACAGAGCCCACTCACATTGCCGTCCACAGGTTCAGCCTGCGACGCCTTCCCTGGGCCTGGCTGCAGGCGCCGGCAAACCGCGGGTCTCCTCTATGGCGTCGCCGCAGTTGAAGTACCTCTCGCTGGGGGTCCTGGTGCTGCAGACCACCTCTCTGGTGCTGACCATGCGCTACTCGCGCACGCTGCCCTGGGAGGGACCGCGCTACCTGGCCTCCTCCGCCGTGGTCTCCGCCGAGCTGCTCAAGATCCTGGCCTGCGTGCTGCTCGTCTTCAAGGAGAACGGTGAGCTCGGCGCCAGTCTGTCCGTCCGTGTGTGTGTGTGTGTGTGTGTGTGTATGTGAGGCCAATGCCATGGAAGTGTCCAAAGTAACTTCCCTCACATTTTGTTTTCGTGGAGACGTCCATAACTACAGCTCTTGTCGATGCTGTCGAGATCCCTCAGTAAAGGTCACGCCTGTGGAACTGCGTGTCTTCAATGGGGGCCACTTCCCGGATCCTCGGTTTTGTGTGGCGTCTACCGCGGTCTTCTTGGTGTAACAGAATCTGCCGAATGCGTCACTGAATGATCAGGCCGAGATAAATACACAGATAAAAACTTGACTGATGCTGAAGGAAGGCGCGAGGCTGCAGCGACACGCACACACACACACACACAGACACACACACACACACACACACACACACGTGCGGCACGGTACTGCTGCGATCTTCGTTGGAAGCATAAATGAACACAGCTGGAATGTGTCTTCCAGGTTACAGCATCCAGGATCTGAACATGGTGCTCACACAGGAGATTGTGAAGAAGCATAAGGAGGTCCTCAAGCTGGCCATCCCCTCGTGCATCTACACCCTCCAGAACAACCTGCTGTACGTGGCGCTCTCCAACCTGGATGCTGCCACCTACCAGGTGAGAAGGGGTGTGCCATGCGCCAAGGTGCGTGTCCGTGCGCGTATGTCCCCGTGTTTCATGCCGGTCGCGGCCTGCTCTCTGTCACGGCTCCTCCAGGTGACGTATCAGCTCAAGATCCTCACCACGGCCCTCTTCTCCATCTCCATGCTGGGCCGGCGGCTCGGGGCGTACCAATGGCTCTCGCTGGTCATCCTCATGGCCGGAGTGGCCCTCGTGCAGGTCAGCCCCTCCAACTCCTCAGCTTTGCCCCCCCCAGCCACAGCCAATCCATGACCTCATTGGCTCCGCTCACATGTATATGCATTTATGTGTGTGTGTGTGTGTGTGTGTGTCTCGTACAGTGGCCCACGGAGGTGCCCGCAGTACCCGAGGAGAAGCAGAAGCAGCTGTCAGCCAGCTCCCAGCTGGTGGGTGTGCTGGCCGTGCTGGTGGCCTGTGTCTCCAGCGGCTTCGCAGGAGTCTACTTTGAGAAGATCCTCAAGGAGACTAAGCAGAGCGTCTGGCTCCGCAACATCCAGCTCGGTTCGTACGCCTGTTCCCACGGCCTCGGATGTGTCCGTGTCCCTGGGGCCGACCGCGAGCGTGGCTCGTCTCCCAGCGCTGTCTCTCGCTCCGAGTTGCGTCCGTTTCATCGCTTCTTCTCTTTCTGCTTTGCACCCCCCCCCGCCCCCTACCCCCGCCCCACTCCCGAGCCCCTGTCTGCCAGGTGAGCAACCGGTGCTCACAGTGTAGTCTTTGTGCACACGGCACTGCGGCCACTTACACTGCAATAAAGGAGCCATTCTCACCTCAGGGAGGTGCTCTGCTGCTCACACACACACACGCACACGCACACACACACACGCACGCACATCTACACACCAGCACACACAGCTTTCCGCTCAATCCCAGCAAAACACACAGTCATACTGTGGACACTGACGACTCCCCGCCCCCCACCCCAGGACTGGTACAAGAGCACGGTCTCTCTCCTCGCAGGGCTCTTTGGGCTGCTGTTTGGCCTCATAGGGATGTTCGCTTATGATGGAGAGAGCGTGAAGACATCCGGAATGTTCCAGGGCTACAACGTGCTCACCTGGACGGTGGTGGTCTTGCAGGTAAGGGCACCGTGACGTGGGACTGCTGCGGTACGGCCCTCCCTCTAATCGCAGCCGTCTTTCGGGGGCAGTGTGTAACATCTCAAAGCTCTGGACATCAGCAGTGAGCGGAGTGCTTCTCCTCTTTCTGTCTCCTGCCAAGGCTCTGGGAGGCCTGGTGATCGCCGCCGTCATAAAGTACGCCGACAACATCCTGAAAGGCTTTGCTACGTCAATCTCCATCATCATTTCTGCGGTCATCTCCTTCTTCTGGCTGCAAGACTTTGACCCCACCAGGTGAAAAAACACATATGCCAGCTGCTGCGTGCTCTCATACACACACATATATGCACACATACACACACTTGGTGTTGCGTGTCCCAGGACTCTAATGTAAGAGCCATACAGAAGACACTAAAAACCATAATAACTTACACTGTCTATATATTTGTGATGCGTACAAAGGCGCGAGGCGTTGCCCATGATGGTGTTT
This sequence comes from Scleropages formosus, assembly GCF_900964775.1. NCBI lineage: Eukaryota > Metazoa > Chordata > Actinopteri > Osteoglossiformes > Osteoglossidae > Scleropages > Scleropages formosus. The sequence goes on along the minus strand of NC_041830.1, from coordinate 16,802,909 downwards.
AGAATCTCTTTATCGGGCTCATTTAGGCTAATATTTGGCATTTACGATTATTTCAGAGTATTACTACCATTGTACAGTTGCAGAAATGCATTCATAAACAGTCATGAACGACCAGCATGAAAAGGTGCCGAAAGACCTCGGCTGACGGATCCCAGACGTACCGCCCGTCGGCCCATACGCTCACGTTATGTGTGGAATGTGTGTAGGGCTGCCAAGAGGTTTCTGGACTAGTGCATCCTCCTTGGAGCGGCTCCAGCTCAGGTGCGCAGGTGCGAACGGTCCGTGCCATCAGCCGCTCCCCAGCAGCCTCTTACTCAATGCAAACAGGAACCGGTCAAGGATTCTGCGCTGGCAGCTTTATTTACTGCATACGTCCAAAGGTGACTTGTGACGGCCAAGATAAATGTTTTTTTTACTCGAGTGCTATACGCCTCACCATTCCTCGCAAAATGTGCCCCGGGGGAATGTTAATCTGCACAAGCGGATAAATGACAATCACAATATCACAATGTAATGAATCTTCCCGATACATGTTGGGCCCCCACCTCACCGTGACAGAAACGGTTTCACGGGACTCCAGAAAAGTTCAGCGAAATGGACCCCGTCTTCCCTCCATTTGCTGCCCCCGAGTGACCCGACCCCAACACCCCCGTCTCTTTGTGTGTCCGGCAGCGTTTTCTTCCTGGGTGCTGTGCTGGTCATCGCTGCCACCTTCCTGTACGGCTGTGAGAGCCAGTCGAGCCCCAACCCCAGCCGGGTCTAGAGTGAGCCTGCTGCGGTCCACATGGAGGAGAGGAGGGGCGGGCACGGAAGGCGGAGAGCTGAGGAGCGAGGGTGAAAAGGGTGAAAAGGGTGAAAAGGGTGGAGGGCACCTCCCCGCTCCCAGTGGACACTGCGTGGGACACCATGTGCCGAGTCAGCAGCTGGAGCTCTGATTGGGAGGAAATTGTGCGGGGGTCTTAGCGGATCGCTCAGCTCCATGTCTTCACTGCTCCCAGGAACTCCTGCTCGAGGTTCCATTCTGGCCTTGGAGATGTTGCCCGGTTACATTCAGGGACGCTGGGCAAGACAGCGATTCCACGTCCGGGATGAGTCAGGGAATTTCCTTTTACATTTACATATTTAGGAGACGCCTTTAGTTTTTCTTACACACAGGGTATTTGGAAATATTGGTTTCAAAGGTATACGTGTACTGTGAAGAACCCTGGAGGACGGAGGTGCAGAATAAAGCGAGAACAAATTTACAAACAGAAACAATGCTTCAATCTCATTGTATTAAAAGATTTCTAGTGTGGTGGCTGCTCTATCTCTCTATCTATCTATCTAGATATCACACACACACATTGTCTGAACTGCTTGTCCCGAGCGGGGTCGCAGGGAGCCAGAGCCTAACCTGGCAACACAGGGCGTAAGGCCGGAGGGGGAGGGGACATACCCAGGACAGGACGCCAGTCCATTGCAACTAGGCACCCTAAGTGGGCCTTGAACCCCAGACCCACTGGAGAGCAGGACCCGGTCCAAACCACTGCGCCCCCATTACAACAACAACAACAACAATAATAATAATAATAATAATAATTAATAATAATAATAATAATAATAATAAAATTACTCTGCCTCCACTACAGCTCTACTCCACCCCTTTGAACGGAAGGGAATTTCCCTTTGAACTGGATCGCTGGCCGGTGACGTCATCGGACTGACCGCGCCCCTCGATTTCTATTGGCCGACGTTAGGCGGAAGTGGAAATTGTCACACTTCCTTAGTGACACGCAGTAACCGGTAGTCCGGCGCTCGTTCCGAAGCTGCCGAAGTGGTCGTTAGTCAACTGTCAACCGTTCCTCTTACGGTTTGCCATTGTTCGGCCCGCTAGTCTTAGTCTTTCCCGGTTCTGTCTCCTGGCCGCTTCCCGTTCCGCCTGGACCGCAGAGCGACCGCAACCCATCGCATCGGAATGAAACCGCAAGTGGTGTTCGTGTTGGGAGGCCCTGGGGCAGGAAAGGGGACCCAGTGCGCCAAAATAGTGGAGGTAACTAGTCTAGGATAGTCAGTGTGTCTGTATGTCTGTGTACATGATGACGTGAGTGTGTGTTGAACTTAAGGAACCGTCACTAAGGAACAGATATTTGACAGGTAGCGAGTGTCTCTCTGTGCGCATGCGTCACAGCACACCTTCTTGTAATAAGAATTGTTCTCATTCTCTGCCTTTCAGGAGCGTTTGAGCTCACGTGTGTCTTAAATTGTGTGCCTGTGTCACACTGTGGTGAGCAGCGTGCCGCTCTGGTCGGCGTGTTCCCCCTCAGAGACAGCAGAGCAGGCAGGACGCAGGGAGGGACACACAGGGACGCGGCATCATCAGTGCCAGGGTCCAGAGTTCAGAATCAGAGCAGGTCCAGATAAGCGCTGTCGTGCATCCGGGGCGCACGGCTCCTCCAGTCACACTCGGAAAGCACAGAATCCGCGCGTGGCACCTCTCGCAGGGTTGCAGCTCCGTGCCGCGTATCGCATCGGCGTGCCGCTCTCGTGGTCGTGGTTTCCATGGTTACCGTAGGCAGCATCCCTTCAGCATCCTGCCGCTGTCTTCAGCGTCCCGTAAACCGTGTCCGTCTGTGTCGTTCAGAATTACAACTACACCCACCTGTCGGCTGGTGACCTGCTGCGGGAGGAGCGGGGTCGCAAGGGGTCGGAGTTCGGACAGCTCATCGACACCTACATCAAGGAGGGCAAGATCGTCCCTGTGGAGATCACCATTGGCCTGCTGAGGAGGGTATGCAGACGCCGGGCAAAGCTCGACTCGTCCTTCCTTTACCTTGGTTCTATTCTCCTTTTTTGTCAAATTTCATTTTGTAAATTGCAAAATTGTGAAGTTTTTCTTTACATTTATTTATTTAGCTGACGCTTTTCTCCAAAGCGACTTCCAATGGATACTATGTACTTTATAAGTTTGCTCCTTTATGTTATCTGACACTACGGAATAGCAGATGGGCACTATGGGTTTGTTTACCTCACCATTTTCTCCAAGGAGACTGGCAATGTTAAGCTTGGACACTAAATTACTTACAATGATTGTCCCATTTATAAGGCAGGGTAATTCTTACTACATCATTTCAGAGTAAGCACCTTGCTCGAGGTCACCATAGCAGGTAGTAGTGGGAGTCGAACCTGAGCCCTTCCATTGCAAAGCAGCATCCCTAACCAACAGGCCACCTGCTGCTCAGTGTTGTGCATCATACCGAATGCTAACTGGCTTTACCGTACTGTCCAATTCATGATTTGCACAGTGTGTTGTCATTCTTAGCTAAGTCTTTTCACACAAACGGAAAGAAGTTGTCATTTCACCACAAATAGCCTGGGGGGAGGGGAGGGGGTTATTCTTTGGAATGTGGAATTGTATCATTTCATAGACAAACCAAGTTAAGGGCTTTCTTAATTGCTCAGAGCAGAGAACCTGGGACGACGACATAGTGCTTAGACACCTTCCGTTTGAAGGAGCCGTCTTCCAGTCAGGGTACTGACTCTGAATAGATAAAGTAAAATTACTCAGCTATTTAAACTAAGTTGTTGTGAGTGACTTGGACAAACCTAACAGTGTGAGTCACCTTGGAGAAAGGAGTTAGGTAAATAAATCAGTAATGAAAGCAATAATTTTATTGATAACAGATGAACAATTAGGTTTATCTGTAGGAGGAGCAGCCGATTGTCTGAAGGCTCTAGCTTGTCCTCTGGCTCCAGGCCATGGAGAAGACCATGCAGATGGACATGGAGAAGTACCGCTTCCTGATTGATGGTTTCCCCCGTAACCAAGACAACCTGGAAGGCTGGACCACTGTAATGAAGGACAAAGCTGATGTTAAATTTGTCCTCTTCTTCGACTGTAGCAATGAGGTGATGAGGGATGGGGATAGAATGAGTGTGTGTGTGTGTGTGTGTGTGTGTGTGTGTGTGTGTGTTAGGGAGATAAAGCCTGCGTGTGAAACAAGGTTCTGAACTTGTGTTTTGTGTGAATCTGGCTGATTCAGCTCTTTTTCCACTTTGGAAATCCAACAAATATCGTATCATGAGCACAATGGAGTGCTGAGGGTGACATTTGTTTTTGGGAGGACGAGCCAGCGGCCTGCTGTGATCACACCGTGTGCTGCATTTCTGCAGGTGTGCATCTACAGGTGTCTGGAGCGGGGCAAGAGCAGTGGCCGCACAGACGACAACAGGGAGAGCCTAGAGAAACGGTAAATGCCCCTCCCCCCCACGTGTGGGGCTGCCTCTCAGTTTGCTCGAGTCTGCTTGCAGTCTGCCACTCAGCAGCTCTGTGTGTGTGTGTGTGTGTGCGTGCGCGTGCGCGCTCATGAAACCCCCAGGATCCAGACGTACCTGCAGTCCACGCGGCCAATCATCGAGCGGTACGAGAAGGAGGGCAAAGTGCGCAGGGTAGATGCCTCCCGCAGCGTAGACCAGGTGAGCAGTTTGACCCGACGCCTGCACAACCCTTCCATGTGCAGCCACGGAGACAGCTTACACACCTTCTCCCCCTTGGCGTCCCTAGGTTTTCGCCGACGTGAGGAGCATTCTGGACAAGGAGGGCTAGAGACCTGTTCGCTGCTCGCTCCTCCACACAGCCATCAAATGGACCTCTCTTAATGTGTGGAGGGTGTGGTGCTAGAATCTGTGGGGTGCCTGTGGGGTGAGTGAGGGGCTGGGGGTGTGACGCAGCATGTTGTCTCCGCTGCAGGGACAGCAAGGCCATGACTCACACCCTGGACCGGGACGGGCTGCGTTAGCTCTGAGCTGGCCGGGGCCCCCCTTCACAGGCTGTACTGTCTGTAGAGTAGTCGCAACCCACCTGTGGTTTGCAGCCACATGCTTCTGTCGCTGCGGTGTTGGAGTTTTCCTGGGGTGCTCAGTGTGTGCCTGGTCTCATTGCAACTGGCAGTGTATCTGCCAACAGCTTGGCAAACAGGGTAAAAATAATAGAACTTAATGGGTGGAGCTTCTGCATTTGTTTACTTTCTGCTGCATTTCCATGAACTTAAGGCCTGCCTCCAGTCACAGCACCTCACCCTCATCCAGCTGGGATCTGGCCCTCGCCACTCATGTAGTCAGCGCTCCCAGGCAGCGCTCCTGTTACTGTAGTGACCACTGGCCTGCCCCCGCTGTCCGGCCCACACCCGTCCTCAGCCCCCCCACCAGCCGCACAGCATTGCCCTCAGCAGCGCTGAACTGTTTGTATTTCATGTGTCTCTGGAAATTGTGAAAGACAAACCATTTCAGAATGAAAAGGACCAGTTTGTTAAACTTGAATTTGTTATACCTAACAGGAGGAAAAAAAAATGAAATGTATAAAATATAATCTTTTCTTTTACTTGTCCTTGTCTGTGTGTGTTGATCTGTACTCACATACATTAGTAACATTTTCCTTACACAAAGACTTTAATCCAAATGTCACAGTCCTTCGTCATACCAAAACAAATCCTACTGCCTGTAGAAAGGTGCAAAATTCTTCTGGGTGTAACTGAAAAGGCGAATGATGAGTTTGGAGTGCAGCGTCTTGCAGCGGCTAAGACTGGGCCTTAAGAAGGTGGTGGAATGATGATATCCTCCAGTGTAAAGCTGAAGACCTTCTCCAAGGTTTGGGCTCTTCATACCTGGTGCAGCTGGAAGAACCCTCAGGGTGCCTGGAGGAAGGGGGCACTTGCTTGGTACAGAGGGCCAGAAGGTTCACTGACCTCCATTCCCTGGTCAAGGCTGCCATCTGCTGGAGAACCAATGGTGCTGATTCTGACACTCAACTAGTACTTTCCCAACCCGAAACCTTTGAAGAGCTTCATCCAAGAATCTTTTAATAAAGGTTGACCTTACAGTCCATTGCATCTTCTGTCTCTCAACGTGGAAGGACCCTTAAATGAATCTTTGAAAAGATACGGCTCCTACGTGGATCACTTAGAGATACTCAAGAGGAAATTTAATATTGCAAGGACAATTGTCCGCCTTCATCTACACCTGTTTTTCAACCAAATGGTGAAGATGTCTTTTCAATGCGTTTCCTTTACGTACAGCACAGAGCTTAAAGAGTTGAGGCCGCTGTCAGTGAACTTGTGCAGGAGCCCTAGGCGCGCTTTTTCATGACATAAAACAAACCGACCAATAGGAGCCCAGCCTGATCTTGCGCCGCCAACACGGAAGTTGGCGGCAGACTCACTGACTGATCATAAGTGTTATCAATTAACATAACAGGACAGAACAGGGTCCTGGCCTCTTCCTTGATGCCTGGTCACATCTCCTTTGTTTTGGAGCATTTCGTGCAACTGATTGGCGCTTTCCAGTTGCTACCTAACCATCATCTTGGAATTTCATGATTGAGGCCCATCCAGTGGCATCACTTGACCAGCTGGTTGCAATCTAAATTGATTAGGTCAGGGGTCATGGTGAACCTTAACTAGTGCAAAGTTCATTGATATCCTGCAGAATGGCTTTGCTTGCTGGGTGAGTGGGACTTATTGCAACAACAACAACAACAACAACAGTTCTTTTGTTGCAAGCTCAGTTCTAAATATAAACATTTTGATTACTTTAAGAAGTGCTGAAAAAGAGCTGAGGATGTACCTGAACATGTTTGAATTTTGTGTCAATGAAGGGAAGAAAGTGAACCATACGCTCACTTAAATTTTGTTTTGTTGTGAAAAGTAATTGTGATTGATTAGGGCATTGATTTGGTTCATGCAGCCTGGGATTAGTGTGCGTCTGTGTCTTTGAGAACTTTCATTACATGTGTGACAGTCAGTAGGAGAGAAGTTCTTTAAGTTAGGATTGGGGGTCATACCTCTTGTGGCACCTATTGTAGATTGATGTGGTTCTTACTGGTCACTGTGTCTGCAGGAGACCCCTGTGGATGAACAGTCCAGGCTCCAGTATGGAGACCAGAAAAAGGAAGATGTTCTTCCTGATGTTGAGGTATGATCCTTCATAAATTCCCAGTCTCAATTCTTTAGTCTGAAGTACTTCGTTAGAGTGACTTTGCATCCTGACTTCTGTGTTTTTAATCCAATCCCTTTCTGTTCATCATTGGCCTCAAGCATACTTAAGTATTTGAGAAAGCAATGACTACTGTAAGATATAGTGGGGTTGGTGTATTGCAGACATTCCTAGATGATATAGGTTTACAGTGAGCATCTACCTGGAGTTGGGTGACACATCAAACTCCTTGTCCCTTTTCCAGTTAGATGCTGACCCAGAACCCACGTACACCCTCCCTTGCTCTCTTGCTGATGTGTCTGACAGTGAGGTACGTACGTGGGCCTCCACTTCTGTTGCTGAGGTTCTCAGAGCATTGGCTGATAAGGGGACCCTTGCAGATCTCCACCAAGAAGAACTTTCACTGGAGGCTGGGCCTACTAGACCTCAATGATATGTTGTAGTTTGACTTCTCCCACGTGGACACCCCCATGGAAGAGTTCCAGTGAGAGTGAAGCCTGAGACAGAACTTGAATGTTTTAATGTACACTTTAAAGATTAAACTCAATGTGGTAATTCAGTCAAAATCCTTGTATCTAGATTACAATGACACTTAACCTTAGTCTTACTCAATTACTGACCCTGTGGACACAGGCTCAATGAAGTCACCACTCTGTAATTTGAGTTCAAGAAGGTGGTTCTTGAAAGCCATCATTTAAATTGCCTGCTCTATGGGTGGGTACAGACATGTGGATTAAATAGGTAGACACCTATGAACCGTACTTACACATCACCTTTCATCTGAAGAAAAAAAGTTCTGCTTTACCCCGTGACTAGGTGTGTACTATTTCTGCCCGAGGCGTCGGTCATGAGCTCGTGCCTCGTTTTCAGTGAAAACGATCACTGGATCCCTGAGACGAGGCACCCTTTGAGTATATTTTTAAGCATAACCGTAAATTTAATACACGAAGAGTGTCCGTCTTCGGGCATATATCTGGCAGGCTGTAGTGACTTTGCTGTGAAGTTACCTCTCAGGGTGGGAAGTGAACCGTTTAACAGCTTATAAAATCAGTCTGAGGTGAAGCAAGCTTTGTTTTAAACTGGTACACTGACTCACTGTTGAATTGGCTCCTGAGAAACTGAATATTTGTAGAGAAAATGAAGCCTTGCTTTCAGCAAAATAGGCAAAGGCACACACACACACACACATTTTCAGAACCGCTTGTCCCTTACGGGGTCACGGGGAACCGGAGCCTACCCGGTAACACAGGGCGTAAGGCCGGAGGGGGAAGGGGACACACCCAGGACGGGACGCCAGTCCGCCGCAAGGCACCCCAAGCGGGACTCGAACCCCAGACCCACCGGAGAGTAGGACTGCGGTCCAACCCACTGCGCCACCAAGTGGTAGATAATTCAGTATTTTTACCTTTGTTCAGGGGTGGACAAGGAGCAAATTTGTCTTGTTGCCCTATTGCCAAGAGGACTGGGTTCAAACACTTTTCCATAAGTGGTGTCAAATGATCTATCAGCTTCATTTTGACTTAATCTTATGTAATCAGTCCTGATAAAAGCTGAATATTTGTCTTATTCCCCCTCCATAGGAGCTACTGGAATTCATTGCCAAGCCAGGGAGATACTGATCACTTCCTCAGTACCTGATGTAAGGAATTCCTCAAAACACTGGTAAAGTTGAGGCTGTTTAAGCAGAAAAGTTACCTGCGAATTCATACATAGAAATTATGTAAATTTATTTTACATTCATACATCTCACAATAAGCTTAATCCAGTTTAAAAAAAGTCTCCAGAGAAAGTCAAAGATGTACCACTCAAGCAATTTTAAATTTAAAGTTTTAAAGGAAAAGCAGCATGGAAGGAGGGGTGGGGGAAACCATGCTTGTAAAGGTGTTTTTGAATTGTACTGTGGTAGAACTGGGCTGGATCACAGAGAAAGGCACAAAGTACAGTTTATGTACAAATTATGGATGTTTACACACAACTTAATCAGGACAAAATAAGCCATTTGCCAGGAAACAAGCTGCAGTTCTGTACATAAGCTTGAAGTGGTTTAGATGAGATTCCATTATGGCAGAAGCCCCAAAAAAAGCCATACTGACTCTGCCAGCAGAGATCCAAGTTGTTTGACTGCATCAAGTCAATTATGGCATATATTCAGTTTGTACACGTTTGAAAACCTACAGCCTTACATTTGTCCCATTACGATGCGGAGCAAACCAAATGGTCAGCCATTCTATAAGACAATGTCAGTTTGTTGAATTGTAGTAAAATGAGTTGGCACGATTTGTCCAAGCGACTGAGAATTGAAAGCATCCTTCAAACTGACTTAATGTTCTATACAAAATGCATAATCCTAAAACTTAAGTTTACATTCCCACCTTTTTCCTAGTCAAAATAAAGCTTACTGTACTTTACAAATCAACATGTGTATATACACACTATTTTATACAGTGTGAACCATTTCTGGTTCTATAATCGAGTTGGAATAAGAGGACCTGCTGAGTTTAGTTTGCCATCCTTCCATGTAGTACAAATTCAGAAGTTAATTTAAGCGAGGGTAGGGGACATCCTCCATGGGCTCTGCTCAGCAGACTTTGGTCAGATCAGCAGACAGCTCTGTGGTGGATGTGCGGTACTGGACCTTGGTGTTGGTGATGGCGCCATGCTTCTGGCGAAGGTGCAGACGTAGCTGACTCTTGTGGCGAAAATGCAAGTTGCATTTCTCACACTAAAATAAGTATAACCTTAGTTAATTTGACAGTTGCCCCCCAGCGTTTTGCTACTTCAAGTACTTGCATCTCAAACGTAACACTGGGTCAGTGTAATTTGACTTACATGATAGGGCTTTTCTCCTGTGTGAATGCGAAGGTGACTCTTGAGTGTCTGCAGATGACGAAAGCGGGTCCCACAAATCTCACAGGGGTATGGTTTTTCCCCCGTATGGATCAGCACATGGGCACGAAGGTGAGCCACCTGAGGGGGGGGGGGGGGGGAAATTAGTTCTATAGTTTTGTGACAGCATGGTAGTACAGCAAGTAGCACTACCATCTCAACATTGGGGTGGTGCAAGAAGATGTGGGTTCAATCCCTGCTTGGATTGTATGGAGTTTGCATGAGTTTCCTCCTAGACATGCTCCTCAGGTTCATCCATAGTGAAAGTGTTCCACTAACATATGGATGAGTGACCCATTGTAAGTACTGTACAGTACTATCATTGCAAGTCACCTTGGTGACTAAGGTATGGGCCAACACCACCACATAGACTTCACTGGAAGTCACTTGAAGTGTCTGCTGAATGAATACATGCATGCAAGTGTGACAAGCAGCATCTTTAGCAGGGCCCTTACCTGGACAAAGCGAGCACCACAAGTCTCACACTTGTATGGCTTCTCTCCTGAGTGTATGCGGGTGTGGGTCTTGAGGTTTGCCGGTCTGTTGAACTGAGCGCCGCAGATGTTGCAGCGGTACGGCTTTTCACCTGGAAAGTTTCGTACAAAAAAGGCACACCCAAATGTGTGCCGAACAGTCATTGAGCTGATTTAAAGGGGTAGGGGAGCTGCTGGCAGCCATACTCCATCTTGAAAAGTCCTGAAGCCTCTGGGTGATTACCTGTGTGGACTGTCTTGTGGCTGGCAAGGTTTCCTTTGTAGCGGAATGCAGCCTGACAGCGGTCACATTTATATGGCTTGTCGCTATGGACCTGAAGCATGTGCCGTTTTAGAGAATCTTCCTCTGCAAATTTGGAGTCGCATTCATTGCAAAAGAAGCTTCCATTTTCTGTGGGGTATGGAGGGGGGGAAAAAGGCTTTTTTAAACCTTAAAAGTAAAGTTCAGCAAAAGTAAAAGCTTACCAAAAAAGAAAAAGCAGGTGCACATACCACAGCTGGAGTCTGAGTATTCTGACTGCAGTTCAGCCATTTCCTCCCCAAAGCTAGATCCAGGTGTGTTGGTGCACACTGAGTGCTGGGGAGACTGGGAACCACAGGATGTGCACTTCAGGTGATTCAGGTAAATTGAGGTGTGACCATCACTCCTTTGTGGCCCCTCCAAGGACCTGAGGCAGAATTTCATTAGGCACATGTTTATCATAAGCTGCAGTACCACATATGCTGGACACAACTAGCTAAACAGACCAAGGAGACTGTCCTTGTGGGAGATCACCACAATAGCCTTTAATTATGGAGAAGGCTACAGTGGAACACTTACATGTAACAATTAGGCTATTTAATCCTATTAAGGAGCTCCAAGCCTTCATTTCCTAATGGCATGGAGGTTGTTTGCCTTTTGACAATGTCAACAGAAGCCAAGTGGCCTCCAGATAGAGCAGTGCTTACCTGTTGATACTGTTGAGGTGGCTGGATTGGGGTACCTGGAGGTCCTCAGTGGTATCACTGAGTCTTGTGATCTGTGGAACTGGGGGCTCTGCATCACCAGGTAATAAGCAGGATGGAGAGCACTGTCTGGTACAGGAGCTGTCCTCACTGTCTTTGGAGGCCTGGTGTGCCGAATTGAGTACAATGTACTTGTACTTTTTCCAATTGCGAGCCTTTGGGTCAGGTGTACCCTGTGTGGGTGGAGACCCAGGGGTGTGGCCAAGGGCAGCATTCTTGCTACTGCTGGATTCAGTTGGGGAGTTGGGCTGACAGTCTGACTTCAGTGGGCTTTGGGGACTGCCCATTGGGATCTTGCGGCAACCCGCAGAGATGCTTGGCGAGTAATGTGGGCGGTGGCCGTTTCCCTCACTCTCTTCCTCCTCCTGGTGGCGCTCAATCTCGATGGAGGCTGTTGCTTTGCTCATTTCCTGTTGCTCTGGTGCCAAGATCAGGAACGTGGGCTTCTTTGAGTCCAAATCCATAGATGGGTGGCTCTCTTTCCGGCCCTCTTCTCTGGTGACCTCTTTGGAGGAGAGAGTGGTCACGTGGCCAGTGGTAGGTACAGCACTAGCCAAGGTCCTGTAGTCAGCTCCAGTTGTGGTGCTGTTTTCAGACTGCATGCAGAGCTTTGGGTGGTGGTAGGGTCCCCCTTTAGGAAAGTCTGTGAATGAGTTTTTGACATCTGGTAGTTTTCCCAGAGGAAATGAGAATCCCTGGACAGGCAGGTGGCTGTAGAGATGGTAGGAGCTCCCAGGTGCATTTACAGCACCAAACATGCTGGGACAATAGGCCCTGGCATCTCGAAAAGGGGCCACACGGCTGGGTAAGGCATCTACCTCATGGGCTCTGTATGCGTGGACATCCTGAGGCAATAGCAAAGGACTGGGTAGAAAGTCCTCCCTGGGAAGCTTGGCAGAAGATTCCCTGTTAAAGATGGAAAGTTTATCCATATTTTGTGTAACGTATACAGATAAATACCTCAACTTCTACTCAGCTTACCTGGATTTTATAAATCTGTGACAGGTATCCACAACATGGTCCATCTGCAGATAAATGGCAGTGTTCATGGTTGCCATGATTAGGCTTTCCTTCAGTGACAAACATGAAGTGTACATGAACTCCAGCAGAATGGCAAAGCCTTCTGGGTCCACCTTTGGGTCCAGGCTTATGGCACTCAGGTTGCATTTCAGAGAATCCGTAAAGATGGTGTAGAACAGCCGACTTTGAAAAGAAAGGATATTTATTTCCCCCCCTTTTTCGGTACCATGTAGGCCATGTCAAGCACAAGTTATAAATAGCGAGATCCCTGCACATCGTAGTTTACCTGCAGGCCATAAGGATAGTCTTGTGAGCACGGAACTGTTGTCTGTTGACCAGAATGGTGACATCGGTAAGAATGTTTCGGCTGCGCAGTCGATTGAAGTTCAGCAGTACGTCACTTGCATGCCGGGTAAACTGAATGCAGCTGTCTGTCGCACATGCCATTTTGTCAATATCTAATAAGAAAAGGGAACTTTAGTTCATGTCTTTGTGCAAGACAGATTGCAAGTTATGAAAACTACCCTGCTTTTTACTGTATCAAGGGCTAAATACTCATCAAATCTCTGCTTTCTGCAATACCTTTGAACTCCACATTGTAAGACCACTACTAACCAGCAAGCTACCCGCAGCCCTCAACTAATCTGGAAATCAAGCAAATTCTGTGGGGGGGAACTTGAAGATTGTTACTGATGTACAAGAATGAATAGTCAGTAAAATTTGTCAAGTTTAACACTATACCACAATTTCCTAGGGAGGAGACACTGAAAGCTGGCATCATGTGAGCAAAGTGATCACAGATGAACTGTACTATGTTCCATAGTAATTGCTGAAGTCTGCAGGTGCCCCCGTTTTCAGTCATCTAGAAAAAGCTCCTGACTTATAGTTATAGCAGAATTATACCGGCGTTGTCCACAGCAGTTGGGGAACTCGCTCTACTCGAGATTTTTTTGGAGGCGAAAGGGGGCGCCAGGTACCTGCCTCATTAAATCCGAATCAGACAAACGTTCGCAGCGCCGGGAACAGCGATCTTCCACGACCGAGAGCGCAGTTTAGTTTGACAAGATGCCCCGGGGAGAAACGGAGCGTGATCTGCAGTCCGTCTTACACAAGAAGCAGCTCCGAAGCTGGAGCTGTAGTATCCAGCCTACTTCAGTCGCGCTCAGAGTCAGAGAGCCATGGAAACTTAATCGCACATCAATGTACAATGAGTTATTAATATCATCGCGCAGACTAGCGTCATGTAATTGGAAGCCGGACAAGTGTAGTAAATCTTACTGTAAGAGAGGGGAGCCACCCTCGTGCAGGTATCGGGACGTCCATTTGCTCAATAATGGAGATGCAGCCCTTCTATTCAAGTTTAAAAGTTGCACAAAGAGCACTGACTTTAGAGGACAAGTGTCATCGTGCTACACCACGAACGGAACGCTACCTCGCATGTTACGCCACGCGAGCGACGGACACCTACATCTAATCATTATGCAGCCCTAGATTTAGAAATTAGCGGGCTTCAAACCCAATATAATTAGCCAAAAATGCCCTCGTATCCACAGAGCAGTGGATGAAGGCGTCGGTGCTTCAGTAGCCTGTTCTATATAGTCTAAAGAAATGGCCGAATTGCTCACGATAGTCGTTTCAAATGACTCCGGAAGGGTCAAAACGATCCGGTTCTTAGTCGCTAAAACTCGATTTTCTCCGACAGCGCAGCTTCGCGCGCACAGCACCACGTGCCGCTTACTACTTTAAAGTCAGTAGAGACAAATCCCAATAATGTTTCCTGCAGCTCTGAGAAAAGTGAGACGACACTAGATGGCAATGAAGACTCGCAATTAGTAGAAAAATAACGGAACACACACACACACACACACCTTCATTCGGCTCTAACCGTTAGAAGACGAGTTCCGGACGGTGTCGTATTTGACCTTTACACACAAAATCACCTGTACCATAGTATACAGTTCGCGTTGAAGAGCAGATTCAGATGTGTAAGCCATGCACGAGTGCGAATAACCCATTACCACTTTACAGGTGAGGGATGCGATTAAGTGTAAAGAACCTCAATTAACTGAACACGAGTTAATTTACCTCGGTGCTACTGTAAGTGAAATGGGAAGGATCAATATAATAAGTCGTCCAGGTACGAAACTTAAACGATGTTTTGCATCTTCAAAAGAGGAAGATAGCTGCACTGGACTTCATCCTAAGGAGATTTCAAAGCAAATTTCTTCCGTGGCACCGATGCCACTGGGGAAGACAACGCGATGAAATGCCAAAACAGTACATTAAACTAAACTAGTCTGACATTTTAGAAATTGTAGTGAGACCTCTCATTAAGAAGTTTGAGGGGCAGAAGTAACAGCACCTCGATGTACAGAAGTAGGGTCCAGGAAGACTGGGGGGAAAAACGTTTAACGGACACACACCACAAACTCAGAACAGCATTAAACTTTAGGAGCACGGGCACTAAAAACGCACTGCACAAACCATAACTTAACTTTACACAGATACGTAACGGTACGACTTGAGAGCGCGCGCACGCGCACACACAGAGGTGTCAAACGGTACGCGACGTATTCTGTACGCTGACTGTTCCGCATCGCCTTGACACGCGCACCCACACTGCGTGGAAATGAATCAGACGCCCCTGCCTGCAGTCTTCTAAGAACGTTAAAAAAAATGTCAACTCCACACACACACACACACACACACACAACCCGGGCTACGCACATATCAGCATCGCACACCCACGGGACACCTCAGAGAAGACGGGGGAACACGACTGTCAAGTGTCATTCCTGCACACATATGCGGAGAGCTCAAAATTAACGTCCTCCTCGGGCGAACGATTCACAGCCATGACTATACTACTGATCACGGAAATAAACACGAGCTACACTCTGACTCTCTCTCTCTTCCCCGTGCGCTTAGTGACAGTCCACAGGCACAGGGACCCAGGCAGGACAGCGGGTCCGGCGCATGCAGAGCGACGTCTCTTCAGCATAGACTCTATAGAGGAAGAGCTGAGCAGGCAGCGACCGTCTCGGTGCTCACAGGCCACTCAAGACAGCAGCGCAACCCGCACAAACTTTCCTCAGACACAAACGGATTATTAAGAAGACAGCAGTCACAGCAGCTCAGCCACCGGCGGCTACCAAAAGCACAACTTCGCGCCAAACTAGTCACAAAAAAATTGAAAACAGGGGAAGGAGGAGGAAAGAGGGAAGGAGAAAAAAAAGGAAAAAAAATCACCTGGTAGTGCTTTCCTAGAAACTCCTTGCATCACCACTTCTAAGAAGACCAGTTCTAAGAATCAGCGGAGCCCAATTCTCGGAATTTGAGCTGAGGACTCTACCACGGTTCGAGGGCGGGGGAGGAGAACATCTTGTGCTGTTTACGATTAGAGACATACACTGAAAATACTTTTTAGATCCCGTAAAATATTTCAATATTTGTTTGTAGACTATGCCGAATATGGGCGACTTTGCTTACTTATGAGACTACATTACGTGCAAAATGGGACAAAAGTGTTTCTCACTGCTGTGAAATTACCCCTTTCTCGTGGACCGCTCCGAAAACAGACGGTCACGTGGGTGCGACGTAGCCCGTAGCTTTGGCCGCGCCCCCCAATTCTGAGAACTAATTTGCTATTCTGTGACATAAGCGCTGTGAACTGCCTATTTACCCCCGGGTTTAACCCGCTCATGTAGTACACACACCCAACACTGCGCCGGTGCTCGTTCCGTAGGATAGGATTATTTTTTTCCCCTCTCTATTACCCTTTTGCCTTTTTTTGTAGGAGAGGTATGTTTGTGTTCAGATGCATTTTATTTTTATTTTCAGTTTTATTTGTGGAGTAGGGCTTTGCAGAGTGGGCTTTCGCGTGGAACGGGACTGTTCCAGACTGGACACGCGCGCGTGGCGTGACTGACTCGCCGTGCAGCATCCCGCGCGGTGAACGGTCTTCGCGGGGTCTAACCTGAGCTGTCACGGAGTTAGTGCGCGCGGTGCGCGAGCAGCTCGCGTGAGACAGTGGAGCCGCGGTGAACATCTTGACGTGACCACACGTTGTGCCACGAAGGGTCTTAAAGTGGAGTCGGTAATTATTTAACTCGGTAATGTTAATGTCTGTGACTCGCTGTGTGCTGCACTTTGATATTGTAAAAAATAGTTTGCGTAAAGAAGACGTGTTGTTCTTATGATCGGGTTATTTTTTTTCCGCGTATTAATATTTGTTTTTTCTTTATGCGGTAGTGTGTTAAATTAATCATGTGAAGATGTTCTGTCCGCTTAATTTTCGAAACATAAATAAAGACGCTCAGAAAGTGGAGTAATTAAAGAGAATTGAACAGTAGCATTGAAATAGGATTTGTGTCAGAATTCGGAAAGAAGGGCTTTGAAGTTGTCACAAAGTCTGTTTTAAAAGGCCAAATTAATGTTTGTTTCAAAATGATCATTGCTTTACCGCTGATACACAAATAACGGTAATCAATGAATGGCTGGATGAGGTAAACGCTCGGACGCATTTGATCCGCAAAGAATCTGTTCGTTTGTCGGACAGAAATAAATTATAGGACCCATGATCGGTAGATGCTTTCTGGCCGTAATGAACGCAAATAGACCGTTTTCCTGTAGGTCCATGGAAATGTGACTCGTCGTGATGTAAAAAATGATGGAGCAGTATGTTCTGGACAGGAGAGTCGGGTTGCACGTACTGTTCTTTTACACTGACACTTTATTGCGGAATTGTTTGTTTACAGACTATAGAGAACCGTCCAGAAAGGCACAGTCTGGCGGTTATTGATTAACTAACTCATCTCAACAATTGGGTGATTATTTGTTTGTCCTGTCTTCAACATCATCATGATGTTACCATTAGCTCTGTAGACTTTGGAAAATATGTTCAGTTACTACATAGTTTTTTTTTTTTTCTCTGAGTTTAGTCTTTCTCAATTTGTACCACCATGTGTGTGTGTGTGTGTGTGTGTGTTCAGGGAGAGAAAGTCTGCAGAGAATTCACACCAACAACATGCACCGAGTTCAGAGTGGAAATTCCCCTTAGCCTCACCTAACCATTAGCTATTGTGATTGGTTTTACTAAGATCACTGAAATTTTATAAGATCTTTTAACGACTCAAGATTTGAACGTGCAGTTTTTTGTTTTAACCGCAGATGTTAAAGCGAAGTCTCTGGAGTTGACATGGGGTTGTACAGAAGAACGTAAAATAAAGAATTTGCCACTGAGCATTGTGATTTTGTGCTCTCAATCATGGGTTGAAATCTGCTTCCTTCTCTATTTAATTCTGCTTGCAGGAGATGAACATTTGGGCCTGGTCTTTATCACACAAATCAGACTGCGAACAGCCCGCTGCAGTTCTTCTCCCATTTCTCGTAGAAACAAGTCACAGGACACTTTTTGAAAAAGGAAGTCAAATTGGTTTTTGATTACAATCTATACCTTACTCATGCCTTTAAGTACTGGACACCAATGCTTCTATAATTTAGGGTAAAGTATTTGGTAATGGGGGGTGCGGTGGCGCAGTGGGTTGGACCACGGTCCTGCTGTCCGGTGGGTCTGGGGTTCGAGTCCCGCTTAGGGTGCCTTGCGACGGACTGGCGTCCCGTCCTGGGTGTGTCCCCTTCCCCCTCCGGCCTTACGCCCTGTGTTGCCGGGTAGGCTCCGGTTCCCCGTGACCCCGTATGGGACAAGCGGTTCTGAAAATGTGTGTGTGTGTGTATTTGGTAATGCTCATTTATTTTACTGATGGCTTTTAATTTTTTGGGGAATTCTGTGTGTGTGTGTGTGTGTGTGTGTGTCTGAGAGAGAGAGTAATGCATGGGGCCTCTCTGCTGTCCGAAACAGAGTGGTGTAAACAGGGTTTATCACATCAGAACACACAAACACACTTACTACTACAGCACAACTCCTGCCAGACACATAAGCTAAAATGGTAGAAATAAACTGATCAAGTTTAAAATTGCTGACTGTAAAGTCCAGTGATGTTACAGGTATTATGCAAGCTCATAAAAAACAACAAATTGGCTGTAGGTGGAGAAACCCAAGTGTTCGCTCTGTGACTGCGGGGGGGGGTTCAGGGTTCAGAAGTGATTCCTCTGCTTTTCTACTGGTGTTCTAGTTCTGTGTTTCAAAGTTCCTCTTGGTGCGGTCTTATCTCCAGCCCCGAGTGAGACGCACACACCGTATGGCCGTGATGAGCTCAACCTCTCCTTTCCACCGAGAATGATGTCTCTGATCGTACTACAGTACTTACAATAATGGCTCTTACACTGGGGTAAAAGCCCCTTTACTCCAAAGATGCTAGGCTTTAAATGACAGATGACACTGATAGTCCAAACCGTTTTCTGTACAGCAAGTGCATTACTGTTATAATAAAATACCACCGTTTGTGTCTTCAATATGGCTATTTTTCATCTTTTTAATATTTGTATAGCTATATACTTTTTTTCTACAGTGATAAATGGAGCACATTTTGCATGACATTGGTTGTAGCTGGAAATCAAGAATATTTTCAAGCAGATAGAAATTGCTTGTCACATAAAGACATTGCAACATATAAAAAGGATTGATTTTTAGGGAGTCAGTCAGAATGATTGCGGGAATAGTTAAATCGTACAACTTTTAATCAAGAGTGATATGGAGAAAGTTGCATTGTGAAAAGTTTTCAGAACATCCGAGAGAGACTGAGGTGGAGTCAGAGAATACCCCCAAGCCTTTCAAAATGCAACAGGTTTTGAAGGAGTCACTGTTGCCCCGTATTGTAATGTTTTCCTTTTTGAGTAATACCCAGGCACCCTGGAGCAACTGTGCAATGTTTTTTTTTTTTTTTGTGGTATTGAATTTGAAGTTGCAAAACCGGAATTCCCTTGTATAGCCTGGACAAGCATGGCTGTTACTTCACTCACTCGATAGGTGTCCTTTGTACAACTGGCTCATGTTGCTTTCGCTGATTTAAATGTTAATGATAATGGGAGCAACTGTCACAGGAAAAGTTTTGGATGTGTATGTAGAAACTGCTGATGCGTGTGGAATCCTCACCTTCCTAAAATTAGGGGAGACTGTATCCCAGAGTGTAGCAACAAAAAATGGTGTGTGACACATATAACACAGTCTTTTTACTACATATTTTACATACTTATTTTATCACATGTTGGTGCCCAGACATTCTTGCTTTCTTTCTGGATGTGAAGTAATTGACCTTCCTTTTGATATCAGAAGCTCACAGCACTGGGCAAAATTGGCAGTTTGATGAATTAAAACGCACTGCACAGCCCATGCTATTCAAATAATTTGCTGTGTAGAAAAATAAAGCGAAAGATTTACTTGGCTTTTTAAAATTCTTTTATCTAGGTGTCATATCAGATGCTGTATAATGGATATGAAATCTGTAAATGATAAGACAATAATGAATAAGATTATAGTTAAAAATATATTCTTGAATTTTTTTTTTTTTTTTCTACCCGGAAACACATACAGCAGTTAGGTAGGACCAGGGCTAGGTATCGGTAACCCTTTGCTAAGCTGGCAGCCTCTTTTCAGAGATACTACTCTCCATACTTTGTGAACTTGACCTCGAATCAGGACTTTGTGATTTTCCTGCCGTGTTAAAAGGCAGATGAGCATGTTTTGCATTATGATCTCCTTTAGTGCACTTTCTCCTGCCCGGAAATGCAAACGGGCCGATGGCATCTGGCGCACCCCGTTGGAGCGACTCGGTTGCCCGTCTCAGCATCCCACGTGCAAACAATCGGGTGCCACGCCTAGAGGTCTCTTACAGCTCCTGCTTGAGGAGTTTCCCTTGTTCAGTAATTATGTACTCTTGCTATTTAAAGCATCGACCTCAAGGTGGGCGTGTCACACAGGAGGCCTCAGTCCTTCACGGCCCTGTATCCCAGAGTGCTTTGCCTCTGTTTACACCTAAACAGACAACTGTTCTGTGTCCTTTCTGTCAGACGGAAGGAAATATTGCTGTCGTTTGCTAATTTTCCGAACAAAATAATCGATCATTTTTACACCAAAGTTACAACAGAATAGTAGTCAGTGCTCATTATTTGGTCTTCCGCTAGCTTTTGTGTACTGCGAATTTATGCAGTCAGTATGTTTTCAAATGGAACTGTAAAATCAGACTCAATTCAGATGAGAATATGTGCTATTAGTTGCCTGTAGATCTCTTTTTTACATTGACTTCTGAGGTTTCCCCTCTGTGGCTGTGCTTTACTTATTGTAAGGAGTTGCGAGGAGTAAAGATGCGCTTCTCTTCCTTTGAATCACGGAACTAATAATAGAGTATGCTTTCCCCCTATGTTCCCCTTCTATACGTACTGACATATCTTACGTACAAATGACCCAGGATGGTGTAGCCCTATGTTGTCATGTGTTGTGTCATCTCGGGTGTTGCCTTTTGAGTCACTGTTTCTCTAAAGCTTTGTCTCATTCTTGGCATTCTTCACTTTTTTGGCACCTTTTCACCCTCGAAAAGATTCACCTGCCAGAAGCAGACCCGTGTAGACACCTTGAGCTCGCGTGACTTGCGTGCTGCCCGGATGAAAGTAATGTTCTCATACACATTACATTTTAAGATTGAACTAAATTGTAGACTGTTTTAACCCACCCTTTTAATGTTCCAAGTGGTATTCTGGTTTCTAACTCCACATCACCTGTAACAATGTTTTCAGCCAGTGAGAGCGGAGGTTTATAGCTCACGGCTGGTGTTTGTGGAAAATGACAGTAAAAAAACAGTGTAGACAACTCAGCAGAACTGCACAGTGTGGTCCTTTGCAATGACAGTGGTAATTGTGAGAGTGCAGGTGCTCTACTTGAAATAGCGCGTTCTGCCTCGTAAAGCTGGGTTGCCATATACCAGGTAACAGGAGGAATGCCTTAGTGTGTCGGGGCGGGGGGGGGCAGTGTATGGTTTTTCCGCGTTGGCCTCCCCACTGACCAGGTTGATACGGGGGGAAGAACGCCCTCGCAGCAGGCGGATCACGGCAAACTCACCACGCGGAGCTGTCCGTCTGTGGAAATGTGAGTCTTCCCACACACCGAGAAACAACCTATGCAGACATTGCTGCTTTGTTCTTTTCTCACTTTAAACCACCGCAGTAAAGTCCAAAGCCAACAACGTCTCTCGGATCTCACAGTGACAACGGTTCCTGATTAGGGGCCGACAAAACGATGACAGTTTTATTTCAAAACTGTCAAATGATAACTAAATGGTAAAGTATGAACGACATTGTGCAAGCAATTGTTACTATTTTGGTTTAGTTTTCAGATTCGTGCTTCACGTTTTTGTATTTTAAACTCCGATGAGATTGTCGCCATGCGATCATGTTCGGTTATGGCCTCTCCAGTCCCCCCACCAACACCAAAATTAAAATTGTGATAATGGGATTTTATTTTTGCCATGCAAACAGAGTGAGGGCACTGGGTTTTGGGAAGTGTGAACTAACATAAACACCGATAAGGCCGCCTAAGGCACTACTGAGGGGCGAATTGTTTCCCTAACCTTTGCATGAGAACACTGTCCCGCAGGATATGCAAAGGAATTCTGCCACAGAATCACATTTAGATCTGCTCAACCTGGAAACATTGTCCCATTAACTGCACCCCAGGTGTTTCAGACCCAGAGAATAATTAGAACAGCACTAATGAAAATGATTTCTTATTCCGTGCCATCAAAGGAAGACTCCTGGATTCCAAACAAAGAGCGGCATCAACCTTATTTAATCCGCATGGGAGCTGTTTAAAAGGCACCGTGGCTGACGTTATGCATAATGGAAGCCCATTAATGCATCCGCACAGCTATATTCGGGCAACAGGTGGCACGGTGGTTGGAGCCGCTGTTGCCTTTAACTTGAAGGACCCAGGTTCAAATCATACTTCCTTCTCTAATGCCATTGAGTAAGGTACTTATCCTAAATTGTTCCAGTGAAAATTGCCAATCTTACAAAAGGGTAAATTCTACCTTATTGCTGAAACTTGTATTTTAGAAGAGCATCAGCTAAATAAAAGTTATTTCTGTTAGCTTTTGCTCTCTCCTTTCACTGCAGTACCTTGTCAAACACACTCCCAGTGAGCCCTCGAAAAGCAGCTACCCACAGAGATCAACAGAGAAATCTTTGTGGTCTACTAGCTGAGCTGGTGTGACATGGCCACACTGTGGGCCTTGAAAGGCTTTCATGCTCGATGATGATGACCACACTTTGTGATCTCAGTGCCCATATCTCCCAGGCCTTAGATTAGTGAGCCACATAAAAATGCTGTCAGTGTTTTGAAAAAACTCTTACCGAGTTCCATTAGTGTTCGTCTTTCCAATCATCAGGTTGCATTGCCGGTTTCCCTTTTTTCCTCAGAGGAACAGAAGGAAGAGCACCTTCAATTTGAGTATGATCCCATCTCTCCAAAAGCAGAGATGGAGCCTTATCATCATAAAGCTGTTTGAATTTGAATACTCTGATCAACGTCTTCATAAAGTCAGATTCGTATCAGAAAGCATCAAAGTTATCTCTTCCTTGCGGCCCGGCACAAACTGATTTTGATTGTACAATATTTAACTGCAATTTCGTGGTTGAAGAGAAGCATTGAATATGTAAATAACAGCAACATAGTTGCTTTCGGTTTTTTATAAAGACTTGCAAACCAAAGATAAAGAATCCTGGGCTGTAAACCAAATGTATTGTTTTGCCTAAATGGTACTTCTTAGCATGAACATGTCTGACTCACACTAACTGTATTCTTTTTTGAATTTTCTCTGTTCTTGCGTTATTATTATTAGATTGTTGCTGGAGTATTTGGGGGTTATCTCCTTATTTCTTGCACGATTTCTTTCAGAACACAAGGGCATGTTGTCTGAATCTACATTCATTGGTTCGGTGCAAGTCCAAACCCATCCAAGCCAGTGCACTCTTCATTTCCGACCTTGAACCCATGAGTAGGATGTGACCGCAGCCAAGGGCAAAGTATCCTTGCACTCTCAGTTTAACTTCTCCCTGGTTACCATGCTGGCTAAGGTGTGATCCATCTGTTTTTCAAAGTCCCTTATCCTGTCTGGGAAGAATCAGCTGGAGTGAAGTGTCATAGCATCACAGGGCACAGGGCCCTCTCTCTCTTGCGTGCACACACACATGCACACATACACACATACACACATACACACACTGGCAGGGATTGAATTCAAAGCAACAGCCCCGGAGCTTTGACTTGACAATGCTAAAGCCCTCCGTTGCACTGAATGGGAATCAAATACGGAAAAATGAAAAATCGATGGTGCCGGACACGCTATTCTGATGTTTGCAGAGGAAAAAACCTACAGTACACTGGCATGACAATGGTATGTAAAAAAGGATCCGTGACCTTTGGTACTTGCACATGCGACATTCCTTGAAAAACGGATGCCGATGGAATGCTGAGAATGAGAGCAGGGAGCAAATCACTCGCCCTTCCTCACAGTGTCAAAGTAAAAGCTTCAAAAGATAAAATGTTGCATGGAAAACACCATCATGCCTCCTTCTGGAGATGGCAAATTGTTTCCTAGCCCTGAAAGCGAGAGGCCCGAGGGGGCTGAGCGCCAAGAAATATCCTGTAATGCGGCCGGATGATAGCGCGAGCGCCACGGACAAAATCTGCCCTCCGGTGCGGTCGCTTAGTCCCGTGTGCCTGCCGCGGAGACTGCCAAGGTGGTGAGGCTTACCGATCCTCGCAGCAATTGCTGCAGAGACATCGGAGGGATGGGCTGGAGGGGCTGGAGGGGCGGGCATGATGCAACAAGGCCGCAACGCCATACACGGATGCACTGTTAGCGAATCGGGGGGGGGCGGGGGGGGGGATGTTCAGTTAACACCAGCAACGGCCCTCTCGGTGCCAAACGCACTCTTGTAATTACCCGTTCTCACTTCAACAGACCACAGTCATGCTGTATGCTGGCTCTTCCTCTCTGTGCAAGTCTGGTTTGTGTGAATGTGCATGTGTGCGCATGTGTGTGTGACTTTGTCCAAGTGCCTGCATATGGGTGTGTGTGTGTGTGTGTGTGTGCGTGTCAATCTTGTTACACCGGATTGCCGCGTCCTCTTACTACCTTTGGCGTGAATTAGTCAGCGTTCACAGATAACTTTTTTGAAATGTCAACTTTAGCTGCTTAAGGAAGAAACTCATACTCAAAGAAAAAAAAAAAATGTATTTTATAGTGTTTATTTTAAAATGTTTTCGTGCTTTGTAGCAAATGTGGATTTTTTTTTTAAACCAGATTAAATTGGTGTGCTTACTGTGAGAAAGAAAAGACAAAAGCTGTACAAAAGCTCACCAAAACAGGATTTTTTTTTTCTATTTATTTTTGGCAAATAATACCAAAACTATAAATGACTTGCTATTATAGCACCTGACAGCCACAGCAAAACAGATGAGTAATATTTCATAATGTCTTTAAAAGTGCCACTGATGGCATTTATCAGAGCCAATGTGAAGAAGAGGTGTTTTCAGTGTGTTAAAAACATGCACTGTTTCAGCTGAAAGTGTTAAAAACATTGTAGCTTTGGCTGGCTCACAGCATTTTGAAGTTACGTGGTTTGTACATTTCGAAAATAATTAACATTAAAGCACTGTCACCATAGCTGGGATTATTGGAGAGTGTTTAGGCTATCCATGACAAATATGAATAAGATGGAATGGTTGTTTCTAATGTCAGAATAGCCGGTTTGCTAACAATCACATTTTATTATGCGGCTACATCCGAGAGACGAAAGATTTCTTCCAGGCTGTTGGATAGCGATGCATTTTTGAAATACGATGCTCTCTGCTCGTCTCTGTTAGTCGCTGTCATTGCAAATTGGAAGAGGCCGGTTTTGATGAACCGCTACAATTAATATCCCTCTGTACAGTATTTATGGCTGCGTTGCGAAAACCGTATATTTCAACAGCTGGCTACATTGCCGCAACTGAACTTTTAAAATAACGTACTGTACTAGCGTACAGTCATTTTTTTCTATTTTAATCATTTGCGTGATAAGTTCTTTTCCAGCTTGGAGATCAAGTGTAAAAAGGTAACTTTTCCCCTTCTGCCTTTAGATTGAATTAACAGCAGTGTGAAAACCCATCTTCTCCATGTGGGTGTGTTCAGTGGTGGCACAGTGGAGGCAGGTGGGAGTGAACCTTCCGCTGGGTGACTCATAGCTCTCACCATGTCTTTGCTTTTTTCAGAACTAGTTTAGGCTCAGAGGTCAGTAGCTGAGGTGGACGTTAACCTCAACCCCCTGCGCTCTCGGGTCGCGTTCGCATCTCGTAGAACTCGCCTTGCTTTCCGGCAGCCAGCTCTTTAACAGTTTCCTACTTGCCTATTGCATTTGAGCAATTTATATTTCAGAAAGTCTCAGAGCAAGACAGATGGAAGCTGTTTTAAAGGCAAATGGACATCCGCAAAATGTTCGTTCACGCAGGTATATGAATTTAAATAACCAGGTTTTGTAGTCTGAGGCCGAACATTCGTAACGGTGTTTAAATCAATTTTCGAGTGCGATAATGTTTCGTATTTCCTAGAAATTCACCTTTTCAAGAACTTTCTGACTAATTTTGCTACGACGGCTTAGCTTCTCACATAGTTTATGCTTTCGCAGGGATGGATGTTGAAATTATTTTTCAGTCTGTTACTGTTCTTTTTGCATCGTTCCTGTTTTTGGTATCGCATCAGTTAACAAAAAAAGTCGTCAAACGCCATAAGACGGATGACATTACCCAATTACAGTGTGAGTCTGAGACCCGCACGCCCACGTGAGTGATTGGTGGAGGCCACTGCAGGATGTTGTCTGCATCTCTTGTTTGCATGCTTTTCACCCACTCTCTCGGCCTGCTTGAGGTAAACCTGTTAGCAAGTCGCGGCTGTGAAGAAGTGCAATCGGCACTGGCCACGAGCAATGGAGGAGCTATTTTTCTCTGTTAGAAAGCTCTTTACAGACCGATGATCACGTTTGTTAAATACACAGATGCTGTGGGTGATGGACATGTGCCAGAGTGCACCTAAGGAAGTGGTGCACCTAAGGAGCCTGAGCTCTGACCCGCTGCTCTTTCCAGCACGCCAACTTGCGGAGAGACACAGCCCCCACGTAAGGGCCTACTCTCCCCTACGTAAACAACTCATTTTTTCGGCCTGTCGGCCGGTTTTTTGCAAACGGCAAACGTGGGAAGTGGGATCGTTACCTAGTGGTCGGGAGAAGGGTGCGGGGAACAAGATTTGATGCTGTGTCTCTGCTGTGATGGAGCTGTTGGTGAGGGATGAGGAAGCCCCCTGTTGTGCCTACAACAGCGTGTTTGATATTGCCATTAGTGTTCTTGGCTGTTGTTCAAAGGTCTAAGCGATCGTTAAAGCGCAGCTCAGGTACGGTCTGTGTTTGCAAAGAGGCATCTACTGTAATGTACGTTGCTGTAAAGGAAAGGAAAGGAAAAAGGGTGCAAGGAAGGAAAGGTCTTAAAGTTAGAACATGCTCTAACCCTAACCCTAACCCTAGTGCTAAAAAGCTTCGTTTAAAACAGAGGATATAGCCTCGCAGCCCGCTCGCTGTGTCGTGAGCCCTGAACGCAGAAAATGGCTCGTTCAAAAGAGGAACTCCAGGATTCTAGCGACTTGACTTTCCATTAGCCTTTGCATCTCTGGACATGCGTAGCGAGTGCTCGCACGCTCCATGTCGCAGCTGCACCCATATGCCGCCAGATGCCATTCTAAGCGGCCGTTATGGTAGCCGAAGCAACAAAAACTGTTAATGTGTTGAAAGGTTTACGAGTGCCATGGCATAACATTTGGGGATTCTTTCAAAACACATGTTCTCGGTTCCAACATATCTAACGACAAGTCACGGGGCCAACGTGATCTGTGCAAGTTAAGTTTTTAACGTCTCCTTACACAGATGATGAAGCTTGATTTGCCCGATGATATATCTAGTTGCACCATTTCTGTTTTTCACATTCTGCCTTTTCAGCTCTTTTTTAAGCTCTTCATACCATAATGTTCCATATCTGTGTTTTAAGACCTTAGAGGAGAATTTATTTATTTTTGTCATAAATCATCTTTGCGCAGCAGTCTCATGAAACCTGCTTGTCATGTGTTTTAATTGGTTGGAAGCTGTTTTTGGGTCATTGTCTCGAAGTAGCTCGGAGTATAGAGCGGCTCAGTGATTCATTTTTCTGTGAAAACAAAACAACAGGCTGAGTGGAAAATTGTCTTGGTAGCCTTGATAGCTAGTCTTTGTTGTTGTTGATTTTTTTTTTTGTTTTATGTTTTAGACTACCTTAGTATGACCTTAGTCTCTTGTTTGTTTTTCATTAAAAAATCTGCAATACTAGGCCTGCCTAGTAGTAAATAGGTATGATGCTTTGAGGTGTGCATGTAAAAACTGGGCAACTGGCCACTGCTAAGAGAAAACTTGTAAAAATGTGGGAAATCTACAGTCAAATGTTGAAGTCTTCTTAATATGGGAGACAATTTCATGGCACTTCCTTCTAGTGAAGGTGGAAACGTCTCAGAATGAGTGACCCAGTGTAAGTAGTGTATCTAGCAGTGTAAGTCACCTTGGTGAATAAGGTATGTGGGCTGATAACACTACATAGAGTTTGTTGGAAGTCACTTTGAACAAAAGCGTCTGCTAAATAAATTAATGTAAACGTAAAGGTAAATGTTCAGCCGAGGGGTTGATGCTTCGTTCTTTGCTTTGCTGACGCTCTGCTACACCCCAGGTGGATTTAGCAAGAAACGGCCTCTATGTACATCCAATGTATGCTCTTCCCTTCAGTGTCTGCAGAAGAGCTAAACACTATTTCTACGTGCAATGTTGTGGTCACCATGTGTATAGGGTGTGTTTCAAGTTTTTCGATGTTTCTCATTTTGTTACCAGGATTTATGGCCATCGCTCAGTGTCCCAGCATGTGCTGAATAAGAGTAAAAAGTGCTCCAGTAAAGAAGGTCATGGTGCTTTGCTAATGGGTTTTAAGGCTCGTTTGTGTGTTGTGATATCTGGTCTTGCAGGTTTCTCCTAGTGAGAAAAACACATGATGTGGGAGGAGCAACACTGTCAACAAGGTGAAAACAAACCAAGGCACACAATGTGGCAACACATAATAAATCTTTTCATCAGCATGTGTCTTTCTTTTCAAATATATAGGCCAAAAAGAATGTCACATTTCTCTCATCAGAATCCTTGCAATACAGGTTGAAATCATTTACTGCGTTTCAACAAATTCTTTACTATGCACTATCGTGTTGACAAGGAAAAGGATGAGAACATACAACATTCACTTGAAGGTTATCGGCCTGTGACAATACAGTCTTTTTTCTCTGTCTTTTGCCTCTTTTGCTGGTGATTTTTGTGCTGTCTAGAACATCCAGAATGCACTGTATGTCAGGTGTTCGAAGGTGGACCTGTTTATGACCCAAGAAAATTGCCCCGTTTTTGAGATTTGCATCCAGGAAGCTGAGAAGCCTAAAGCAGCAAAGGTGTCTAAGATGAATATGTTATGGGATGAGTTGTCATGCTTTCCTGGAAAGAGACTGGACTTTTCAGCCTACACAAGGGTGGGGCAGATAGTCAGTGTAGGGGGTGGGGTTACTTTCTGTACTCGTAAAGCTGCAGTTGGGCTGCTACAGACAAATCAAAGCTTGCACTATGAGAACACATAAGAAGGGTGGTGCTTATACTGTGTACCGTGCTGGGGAATGTGCAGTTCTGAGTGGAATGGAGCTTGCTGTCGTGTAGCTACATATTTTCCTACCAGGTGCCATCTGGTGGATTAAGAAGGATGGTGAAATCAGTACCCACAGCTCTGTGCCTTTCACACTAGTGCATTCTCACAAGGAAATGCACCATGGCATAGGTACAAGAGACATATCCAGTAAATAAATAAATATTTAATTTTTGGGGTGGGGTGGAGTTTTGGAGACAAACAAAGGCAGTTCTGTATAGACTGTTAATATTACACAGAATTATTTTGATTGAGGAGGGAGACTGAACTAAAAATCCAACGTTTGCCTCTTCCCCTTTAGTAGATGTTTGTCAGAGATGGGCCACTAGATGCCTGGATGCTTGGATGCCTTTGAGTTCGGTAGCATAGTGGTTAAAGCTCCTGCCTTGGGTTCCAAGGGTTGTGGGTTTGATCCCTATCCCTAGCTGTAGTATCCTTGAGCAAAACACTTATCCTCAATGGCTCTAGTAAATTTACCCAGCTCTGTAAATGGATAAATAATTGTAAGGTGCTTTGGAGAGAAGCCTCAGCTAAATGAATAAATGCAATTCATGAAGAAGTATTTTATCTAAGCTCTTGCAATGACAGGTGGAATATACATATAATTGTTTTTAGAAAGAAAATGGGTTTTTGAAATGAATCATTACCATTCTTTGTAACATGATAAAGACGTAACGGTTAAATTCGCAATAATGATATAGCAGGAGAAAACTGTTTCCTGGAAATATCGCACTAAGATGGGGTGGGGTTGTACAGTTCACCTTGGCCTGCTTTCATGTCAAACACAAGAGGTGAGGCAAAGGTGAGTGAACAGAAAGAACCTATATATCTACAGAGGACTTTTAGGAGGTCCTGATTCGGTCTACCTTGTTGGAAGTGGCTGTGAAAAAGCCATTTGTGCAGCATATGTGACCCTTAAATGCAACAGTGCTCAACTTGCATGTTGCTACCAGTCTTTTTATGTGTACCTGTACCTTTGTTTTCAACCAGACTGACAGTCGATGTGGAGAAAATCTCACTTGCAAAATTTCTCCTAATGGCAAGGCTCTTTCCACAGTATTCATGAACCAAAATTTGGGTTCAGTCCATTTCTTCAGGACAGTATCTGAAGCATTAAGTGTCAATGGTTGAACCTGACAGATGACAAACTTGTGCTGAGTGAATGCATGAGTTGTAAATTGAACAGGAATGTGTATGAGCTGTTATTTGAGTAGATACACACACACACACATTTTCTGAACCACCTGTCCCATATGGGGTCACAAGGAACCAGAGCCTACCCAGCAACACAGGGCGTAAGGCAGGAGGGGACACACCCAGGACGGGACGCCAGTCCGTCACAAGGTACCCCAAGCGGGACTCGAACCCCAGACCCACTAGAGAGCAGGACCCTGTCCAACCCACTGCGCCACCACACCCCCCGAGTAGATACATTAGACAGAATAAAATAAAGTTGGTACTTTATGAGAAGGGTTAAAATCTTACTTGATGTAACCATTTAGCTTAATGTAATCTTGACTTTCGGTTTGTTTGCTGTGCGGGGCATCGAACCAGACTGATTTTTGCTTTATTTAGGCAAAACATGGTTCACTCCTTCATTGGGAAGTGAGTGAAACAAACATGTTCCTCTGGGAAATGTAGTCCTGTGTCACTGTAGCAGGCCAGCACTGTTTATATTTGATCGGCTCCCAGCAGGACAACGTTAACACATGGAGTCATCAACATAAGGATTTTCCTTTTTGTAATTCTCTACTGCAAAAGAAAAAAATACTGAAAAATCAGATTTTTGTTACAGATTTTCTGTCTGACCTGATACAGTCCAGCCTTAAAGCACAAATGAAATACTTTGTAAAGATGCATGGTACTCTGACCTGAGCAGTGGAAGGGCTGTACAAACTCAGTCACAGCTACCACAAAGGCCAGCTGTTCACTTCATTGCTTTATTTTCATTTTTACCATATTTCTCCTTCAGAGCTTACCAAACATATGTAATGATATGCTACATGTTCAGGGAAGAGCATCTGAAAGAGAAAGGGGGCAGTACAGAAGTTCTGACCCATGTCCCAGTTGAGCACTGCGGATCATCACGGACTCTTGAGTTTTTGTTTTTTGTCTGCAAGCAGAGTCCATTTCATGGAAAGTTCTAAAACAATTTGGGCTGTTGGCATAAGCCCGAAGGTTTACAGCTATGCCTTTTTGAAGCGTGTACGGACACAGCCACGGCCAAGGTGCGCGATGATGGTTGGGACCCAAAGAAGCCCAAGCTCGACTGGATAGGCAATAAGTACGGGGAATGTCCACCTCCCATGTAGTCTTGCACCGTTGAGTGTCAGTTTTCTAGGAACTGAAGACTTACTCTGTAGCTTACCTCAGATTTTCGTTGTTGAGGTGTGGTCGGTATGGCTCCTCCTTGTAGCTCCCTAGTTCTGCAAATGTATCACCAGTAGAACTGCACAGTGATCCATTAATAACCGTTTGCATACCTTTGCAGCTCTTCTAGAGTTCTGTATCGTAGTATATTCATTATGCTGCTATTTCCTTAATCTTTCTTTTTTATAATACATCTGAATGAAGAAGAAACACGCAATCCTCTTGGGTCACAAAGACTCAGAATTCTGCTGTCCTGCCCCCCTAGAATGGCTCTCAGGCTTCAGGCCCTTAGCCAGATTACAGACTTTCATACACTGTGATGACACAATGTTTCGAAAAACTGGAAGCTTTTACACAGACAGACATTTCCAGCATCACTCACATATTAATCTACCTAAGTTGATCTCAATCCTCAGAACGGGATATGCTGCTCTTTACAACTTACCAAAGGGGCTGACATTACATCATGCCAGCTGTCACTGCTGGGATGAGCCAGTTTAGAACTAAATCACTCCATAATTACTCTTTTAATTTGCTGTTACCCCACAGGCCCATTTGTGCCTCTTGAAGTTGTATAATCCATGATAACCAACTGTTTTATAACCATGCTCTTATTTTGCTGTCACCATGCAACACATTTCACAATTGTCAGTTTGTGTTGTGGTCTAGTAAAATGCTTTATATGATACCACAGCATAATAGATATGATTACGAATTTGACTTAGAAAAATCACAGTTTTGATTGCACTTGATAGTAACAAATTTATGGGCTTGCATTCAAAACATGTTTGCATAGCTTGACAACCCATACTTCTGTATTTTTTCCTGGTTTCATCAGTTAACTAAGTTTCTGGACTTGAGGTGAATACCTAACAGTTCAAAATGTATAAGAATAATGTAAATATAAAAGAGAGATGTCTTATGTCAATAGGGTGTCCCTACAAAGTTGAAACGTCCCAGCAATTCTGAACACAGATGATTAGTAAAGTGCATATCTGAGATGTAGTTTTGGATAAAAACCTGTTCAAGTCCAAATCAGTCCTTGTATGTATTTTATTATAATAGATACTGTAAATGCCAAGGCTGCCACATTGCTATGTGTTGCTTTCAGCAACATGGTGCCCAGAGCACAAAATGACTTGGACCTTGTTTCCGATGAAAATAGCAACCTTCTCATTAATAAGAAATAAAATGAGCATGAGCCGAACCCACATGAGGTGTCCTTTTAGGATACTGCCCATTTGCAAAGTGATGCTTTTTCGTGTCTGTGTCCTGCTCCCTTCCCCGCTATATCCGAAAAGAACATAATCTATTCCACGGAAGAGGCAAAATTAATAGAATGCGCGGATGACCTTAATCATCTGGGGAGGATTAAAATTTTTTAAATTTTATTTATGAGCATAGCACATACTACTGGACTCATCCACTCCACTTAATCTGATCTCTTGAACAGAGAAAATCTCTACAAAAAAGTGTTTTGACACCTTCCAGCTCTTGTTTTGGATGACCCTGTGCCCCATACCGGTGCTTGAACTCCACACTGTGGGGGATGCTGCTGTTGACTGCTACGCATGTTCATCCTGCAGCCCGACATTGTGTGAGTCAAGTAATGGGTCAGAGAGGTGCGAGCTGGGAGATTCCACAGAGTCGGTGTGGGGACAGTGGGTGGGGGCACTCTTCGTTTGATGCTGTTGTAAAATGGGGGGAGAATGTGCTGGGGTACTTGATTGTAAGGATCCTCAAAATTTTCGTGCACCATATTATTGTGTGGCAGTGATAACTTTTTGGAAATAACTGCACAGTACTTACGGGTAAAAGTTGGTTTCTGAATAGGCTGGGTTTGACATGCTGTAATCACCATCTGTCATCTATCAGAGAGCTGTGCTTTCAAACATCCTGTGAGATAACACCTCTGAACTTTAACATTTCCTTATGGCAGAACATTTGCCGACACCTAGAACCTGGCTTACTTAGAAAAGGTCATGAATTCCTCACCTCTCGGCTTCGTGAACCGATTAATATTATTAAAATTAATCATTTCAAAAATAAGGCGTTATTTAATATTTTACACCAACAGTAATGACACAGGCGCAACGTTACACTGTGTACATGGTTTTATTGGTTTCTGACCTTATTGCAGAGGGCAGCAGGTAGTTTATAAAGCGAAGGGAACCTGTCTGTGTCACGGGAGGGGTCCTTCCCACTTCCCTCGAGCAAGGTACTTCGCCTAAATTACTTCATTAAGAGTTTCTGTTGTATGAAGGAATCAAATGAATTTCCTTCGTTTACACGGTACCCATGAATCCCAACAATGTGTCTGTTTTGCTTGCTTCGGGGGCTGTACAGAGAGTACTGTTGCAGAGCGAAGGTCCCACCTTGTTGATATCAAAGAAAAAGCGCAGCAAATATGCGAGTGCATGCGGCACACGCGCTGCCAGCCCCATCGCAATGAACATGGCTCATTTTGTTGTTTTGATCTGGTTGTTGAGGTTTCAAATGTGAATGGCACCCTGGAGGAAGCGATGAAAAAAGCGAAAAAGCAAGTGTAGGGCTTTTTATAGGCCGTCTGTCAGTCTCTAGTGCCTTATCTCTTCACGCATGGCCTACATGGACTAGTTAATTTGCTCTCAGCTGAGTAAATTACTTGGCACTTGATTGATAACTGGAGTTGAGTTTTTTCTTTCTTTCCTTTAGCAGAGGTAATTGTTTCAAAAATTGTTCAAGGGTGCTTTTTGAAGCCGGTTTTGAGAAATGTGTTACTGCAGGCCCACAGAAAATCGACGGCAAATAAGCTGTTGCCACTGTACAAATGAGATTACCTTTCACCATGCCCTCAAACCGGCTCAGGAGGGGACCTGGAATTGGAAACTTCAAACCAGGATCGCTTTCTTTATCTCCTCCCTCCATCTTCACTGTTCCATTACAGCTTTTATGCATGATGTGCAAAGCAGTTTACCAAATGCCTGCAGCCCAAGGTAATTAGTTTTAGACAACCTCTTAAGTTTGTGGTACTCTCACTATGCTTTGAATAAAGACTACATTTCAAACATGTTTTCTGCTTGTTATCTTCAAACTTTCTTAAATCTTACATCTATACACTCCAAATACTACGATAACATAGCCTTGACATATTACGTGGAGTCCGTCATCTAACCTGAATGTTTCATTACAGTTATATTTTGAATAGAGACTGAAATGAAGCTGAAGCAATAGAACAGCACTGAGCGCCAACTGCATGAAGAAGTTGAAGCTATAAATCCCGCTGTGAGGTTGACTTGGCACAATTCAGAAATTCAATAAATTGCTGTTTCCTTTACATAAAATGCTTACCTAGCACCGTGGGGGGGTGCGGTGGCGCAGTGGGTTGGACCTGCTTTCCGGTGGGCCTGGGGTTCGATTCCCGCTTGGGGTGCCTTGCGGCGGACTGGCGTCCCGTCCTGGGCGTGTCCCCTCCCCCTCCGGCCTTATGCCTTGCGTTACCAGGTAGGCTCCGGTTCCCTGTGACAAGTGGCTCTAAAAATGTGTGTGTGCTTACCTAGCACCTATTGACTTTTATAGATTAATCATAGATCTATAAATTACATCTTTTTTAGAGATGTGGCTGTACACATTATATTTTAGTACTCATGAAGACCAATTTTACAAGTATATGCCACGTGTTGTAATGGAATAATTTCAGGGTAAAAATACACAGGAGATTCATAACATTAACTTTATTGCACTCTAGCTTTATTGCAGGGCAAAAATTAGCTGCATTTAATTTCTTTACTTATGTGAAGTGCTTGTAAGACTCCTCTGTTATCAACACTAAAGCCTAGGTGTCTTTAGAGATTATGTATTCCTTAAGCACATTTTTCCTGGAGATATTATCTCAGTGACAAAGTGATATTAAGAAAAAATATCAGTCTGTTACCACTTTTACAAAAATGATTTCCACACTTTTTATCTGTGACTGTGGAAGTGGGGTAACTGGTAATGCAGTGATTACAGCTGCTGCCTCTGGACCCAAAGGTCACAGGTTTGATTCCCACCTCAAGCTGCAGTACTCATGAGCAAAGTACTTGCCCAAAAAAAACTGTTCCAGTAAAATTACCCAGCTGTATAAATGGGTAATTAATTCAGTAGGTAGGTTAACATTGTAAGCTTGAAGAAAAGCATCAGATAAATGTAAGTGTGCTGTTACAAATGCAGCTTTTTTTTTTTTAAAAAAAAAAATCTTTTATTAGCCCACTCTACTTTTATTATCTCTGTCTTGTCACTGTCATTCTGTCTGTGCTGTGGAAGTTTCTGTCACCAAGACGATTTTCTTGTATGTGTAAACATACTTGGCAATAAAGCTCATTCATTCATTCATTCATTCATTCGTAAAGAATGACAGTTAAATGAAAAAACCTGATTAACGCTTCTTGGATCGTTTTCTAAAAACTGAGGGGAAAAAAAATCCATTTCTACAGGTCCAAAATCCACCTCTTTGATTAGGTTTGCAGTAATTGAAAGGCAGTCCCTAGAAGTTGAGGGCATGATGTGAAGTAATCCTGAAGCTAGTCCACTTATATGATAAAGGTAAACCAGAGTCATCATGTCATCTGAACTGCAGAGGAAAGCCACAAAAACAGAGAGGCAACAGCACTACCCACTGAGGCACCCCAGAGACAGACAGCTTTGGAGAAAAACAAAGCTGGTTCTCAATTGCCTCTGACACTCAAATGTTATGGTGATGACACCCGTATATTTAAATGACTGCAAGGGTTTTCGTCATCAAGGAAAACAATACCGGTGTCCATCCGCACTAGAAGTCTGTATTCGGGAGTTGTGGAAGTCAGGTTCAGAATCCAGGCCAAAATGGGAATGAAGCCCAGTGACGGAGTTGTTCCAGGTCTCTATGTGCCTGTGTCACTTGTGTCCTTCTCTGTTATTACAGTCTGGCCACTGTCTGGGTTTGGGACCAGCTTCCCATTTAAAAACCCCCACCTTCCACAAATAGCCATCTTCAGGGTGTGTGACTGGGGTTTTGGGAAAATATGTGCCAATTTCACCATTCCTGACTTTCCTATTCCATCTTCAGACCAACTAATGGCTGTTGGAAAACCCAAAGACAGGGTTTTACATATATAAGCACTGTGTGTGTATTTATGTGTATATGTGTATAATATACAGTATATATACACAGGTACATATGCATGTGTGTGTATACCTAAGAATATAAACTATACACATAGGAGACAGCTGGTACCGTAGCGGTTAAAGCTACTCCCTTTGGACCCAAAGATTGCAGGTTGGAGCAAGGCACTTACCCCAAAAAATTGCTCCAGTAATATTACCCTGCTGCATAAATGAGTAAATAATTGTAATACTGTAACTGTAAGTTGCTTTGGAGAAAAGCATCAGCTAAATGAATAAATCATGTACACACACGTTATAGTGTATCATCATAAAGATCAAACTCTTCTGAACTTACTCTCATTCATTGTACTAATAACACTACTTGTGGAAATGAAACCAAGCTATTCGGATGTAGTTACAATATTTGAGCAAGTCAGAAACTTTTGCCAAAGTGCCCATTAGGCAGCGAGGCCTACAGCGAACTCCTGCTAAAGTGCGAATGACACAAAGAAACCACTGAGTTTCTTTCCCGAGTTTCATTTCCAAGCACAGTGGTGGCCATAAACAAAGCCCTTCTTATTATTTCATTCATTTTCAGCCCCGATGGCTGCTGAATCCAAGCGATCTGACCGTTAGATAGTTTGTTACTCAGCTCGCGTTAGTACAATTCAGTAACTTAATGTTGAAAGAGCTTCACACGCTCCCCACGAGCGAGGAAGGCGGCCGACGCCACGCGCACTGCCATACATGGGCAACTTCGGCTGGAATTCGGACCTGTGACGTCACTGCCTGCGGCTCCCACTTTGGCGGGGGGGGCAGTTGTTTCACTTTTTTGCGGGATTCGAAAGTCATTGATTGTTAGAAAGCGGAGGTAAGCCGAACGGGGGGCGGTGGGGGGAGGGAGAAGTGGGTTATCACGGCCGGTCTGCGGCTCATGTCCCGCCGGTCTTGTCGCCGCACGTCGCTCGCGCGCCGCCGGCCGTGTGTCGGTTCTACGGCGACACCCCCGCCGAAGCGAAGGGCGCGGGCCGCGCGCGGGGACGGTTTAGGGGATCCGGGGACCGCCTTGGGAGCTTTAATCGCAGAATGTGCGACGTGCGACGAGCGTCGTGGTATGCTATGCTATGCTATGCTATGCTATGGTATAGTGGTATGGGATGCGATACGTGCTGCTCGCTGAGTGCCCGCGAGTCAGTGTTTGTCGCTCTCGCGCCCCGGTCGGACCCGCAGGAAGTGAGGAGCCCGCAGCGCCTCCGCGTTTCCTCGAAGAGTCACTCTGTTTGTCCGCGAGCCCGTTTCTCGTGCCGCTCCCAGCAAAGGGACGAGACGAGCGCGCGTTTGTCGCGAGCAGAACAAGTTCTTCTCGAAAGTTACTGCTCCAAATGCGCAGGAAGCGCGAGAAGCTCTCGCGACGCGCGGACTTCTTCTTCTTCTTCTTCGCCGCCGTAACTAAGACTTATAAGTGGCACGTTCATGCCGCGCATTCCTCTACTGCTGCAGCCTCGTAAATTATGCATTAACTAAGCAGTTATTTTTACTGGGTGACGGCTGGATTTGGTTCCAAACAAAACGGTCATTGTTCTCGTGATTTATTTAAAACGATTTATTGCAAACTGAAGTGAACACGTCCCCAAAGTCCTTAAAGATTCTTCTTTACGTGCTTTCGTTAGTTAGTTAGTTAGTAGTTGATCTTAGGTTCGTTTAAACACAGTGACAGCCTCCTTTGATCATCATGTCACACGTGTCCTTCGTGTCCCGACTTGATGTTGATAAAATAAAGCATTAGTAGGGAATATGTTGATGAAAAATCTCCCTCAGACAATGAATGACGCTTAGGTGGAAGCTAAAGGTATTTATACGCGTCACACTTTGACCTGTCCTGTGTGGTAAAAAGTGCTTGTGGACACAGTGGACACGTGACTCGCTGAGTGTGACGCGTCCTCTGGTTCTGCTCAGCGCTTCTTGTAGCTCCTCTGTGCACATGGTGGTCAGTTACGCAGCTTTGTGTTCGGCTGCTCGCTGTTTTGTGTTGCCATATTCGGGACTCTGTGCGAGTGAGATACTCGCTTACGTTTATATTTAATCATTTACTGCTAGCTGACACTTTTCCCCAAAGCGACTCAATCTTACCCATTTATACAGCTGGGTAATTTTTACTGGAGCAATTCAGGGTACATACCACCTTGCTTGCAGGTAACCGAGTCAGCGATGGGATGCGAACCTGTGACTTTTGGGTCCAAAGGCAGCAGCTCCAGTGGGCCTATGATCTGCCCATCTATACACCTGGTTAATATACGCTGTACTGTATTGGTTCGGGGTTAGTACCTTGACCAAGGGATTTACAGCGGGAGTAGTGATATGATCCCGGGGCCTTTGTGCGGGCAGCGGCTCTAAGTAACCGCTGTACCACCTACTTCAACCCTTCTTCATGAGCCTAAAACCAGAGAGCAGCTCCTTGTAAAGGCAACTTTAGGTTGGATCTTGGCGCGAACTGCCGAAAACGGGGTAGCGCCGAATGTGCAGTACACGGATAACTCGTGTCTTCATGACGCGACTTGATGAAACGCTAAAGACAATATTTACAGAGCTAATGCGTGATTGTGTTACGTGTTGGTGGAACAGCTTGACTAACGTGGGATTTTATCGTACTGAGAGCAGCTCTGTTGACTTGCCTAGACATGCCGCCCAGATCCTTGAAACACCTGAACGTGTGGAAGTGCTCCTGTTACGCGAGAGGTACGTTCGAGTCTTGGAGCTCTAGTTTAGAAAGCCGTTTTTTATTTATTTATCCCCCTCCACTCCCCTCCCCTCCCCTCAGGTAGATGAAGAGTTTGGATTTAACTCAGTTTGTCAAAGCATCAGATCGTATTTTACCTTTGCTCTTGTGCCTGAGCGTGGCAGGCATTCAGATATGGTTGCAGTCATTCGGCAGTTGTCGTTATTTGATCCCGGGGTAGTTGGAGCTGGTAGTGAGGTGAAATTCATCCTGCTCTCCGCCGAAGCTCCGAAGGGAATCGCTGCTTCATTTAACTTAACATCATTTTCAGGCTTGCAGTCTCTCTGAGCAGAAAGGTCAGTTTTGATTTTGGGAACTTACTCTTAAGAAAGGCACAGGGAGAGCGGGGTGGGGGGGCGTGGGAAACGGCGCACGGAGCATTAAAGGCTCACCCGTGCAGTTCCCTGGCTAGCATTGCTGAGCGCTGGGCACTTTTTTAGTTAAATGCATTTACATAACTACAAGTGGGTAGTAGTAACTCAGTGACACCTTGCAGTGGAAGCATAGTTATTGCGTGAGTTGTCTTCTTCTTTGGTGGAGCTCTAGTCTGGCTAAAGCCTTTCCGCTCTCAGCTCCTCCACCATTTGGTCTTTTTCACATTTCTCTGAATCGGTGACATTGTCATTGGTTGTTGAATCTTGGTTAATGGGTTTTTTTTTTTTTTTTTGGACATATTCAAAATGTTTGCACACCTGTCTGCTTGCAGTGTTTACCATGCTTTCCACGTCAAAGAAACTGATGAAAAATATCTTTAGTTTTACAGTGAGAGTTAAAATAAATGGTAACCAAGATTGCAGATTAAATACTCTGCAGAATCAACCAAGAGAACAGCTTGTCTTGTCTTGGAAAAAACGAAACGGCCTCTGAGGAACCGTTGGATGTCCGCCACTGGATTACAGTGTTTACAGTAGTTGCTTAGTGCATGTCTGCGCATGCTGTTAATCAGAGTGATGTAACGGGAGACTTCGGTTTTACCATTATTGCCATTTCTGCATCTGGAATGATTTTTTAAAATTCTTACACATGGATAAGGATGTAAATGGGATGCGGTATCTTCAGGGGAAAACGGTGCCGAGATCATTTTGAGGTTCGATGCCCTGTGCTGGAATAGACGGCGCTACCCTTCCCAGACACGTACGCACACCAGGGATGTATTATACGCTAAAATTGTGCCACGAGAAATGTCTCGTTTTGTCAGATGGCTCCGGTTTTGTTTTAGCTTCATGCTTTTGAAGCAGGATTGACATGTATCTTCATTTGAGCGGGAGTTTCGAGTCAAGTGGGTGGCGACTTCTAGAGCGTCATGATATAATGCCGGTCTGAGAGAAGGTCAAGAGCAACATGTGGGCGTTGGCTCGTTTCATGTCCGCAAGGCCATACGTTATGCAGGCGAATACTTTTGTGTCGTTTGCTTTCCAGTTCCCTGAACGTGCCATATGAATATTTGGCTTCTCTGTGACCCTGGCAGGCAAACGTGTAGAAATATTTGAACGGAAAAAAAGTATTAAAGTTGATTTTGCCCCAATCACCTCAAGTTTCTCCATATTTGGAAATGTTTACCCCTCCATGCTAGCTGAAGTAGAGCTGGTGGGGAGCTGAGTCATTCTCGGTGTAAGGCAAAAGGCTTTCACAAGGGTACTCCCAAATCACTTCCTACAGTGTCGTTCGCTTACGCGCTGCTCTTCAAGTAAGTAACGTGCTGCTTTGCCGGTTGTTGATCTTATTTTTTGTGGTACTTCTCTGTCTCGTGCGAAGGCTGTAGATGCGTCTGTGACGGTATTGTCCGCGAGCTCTCAGGTTACCGGGCACCCGGTGAGGGCGGCCTGGATCTGCCTGTCACTTGTATGCCACGCAAGCCGCCTGGCTCTCGGAGGGGTAAGTTGGGATTCCTGAACTCAAGTGAGTCGTTTTTTAGGAAGGTCGACACGTATGAGTTTTGCCAGGATGTCAAAATGCAGTTAAGCAACATCCTGAAGGTATTACTTCCAATCGGGATACTGAATGCTCTGGAAGTAATGTTGGGACTTGCAGGCTGAGAGTCTCAGCTTCCTCTGTGTTCATGTAGGTATCTGTAAGGTCATGACTGGGTGGCCCAGTGAATGGATGTGTTCTGTGGTGTGTGTATATATCATATAAAACAAAAGAGGCATCTGCCAGGACCTCAGCTGATCAAATAATACTAATAGTTTTGATCCAACAGTGAACCGGGATTTGTGGTGAATCTTAATCAGCATGGGACTGTGACTGTGTAAGATCTGGACTCATTAATTTATGACCTTATTCTAATAATTTATTGAATTGGCCTCCTTTCATTTGCAGCAGTTGGTTTGAGGGGTCTAGCAAGTGAAAAGTGAAGACAAATTTGATTAAACCTTCAGGTTTCTCAGTTCAGGAAAATGAGATTTGCATTAAGTCTGTGTCTGGGTATTTAATAAGGAATTGTTGCACAAAGGATGACAGGACAAAGGGGAACTGGGAGGAATAGTGGCTCCTTTAGCTGTGTAGGTCTAAACCTTGACCAATACAGCAACTGAATGAGGGAGACTCCTTTCTTTCTGCTCATGGCCAGCCATGAATATGTTAGTCATATCTTCCTATTAACTGATAGATACTGTAAAATTAAGGGCATTTGAGCTGTTTCTATATCATTCTTGATCTTGTACAGAAATGTAACCTCTATCTGCATTACTGCTGACTTTCTATGGGTTTGAGCATCTTGTTGATAGATGAAAGACTATTTATGAAGCCTGAAATGTTCTATTTGAGAATGTAAGTGCAATGGAGGAAATGAAGTCATCTGCTGAGCCAGGGAGCGACTTTCTTCTTCATAAAGCAAGGATCTTTCTCTCACAAAACTTTTATGTGGTAAATTCCACTTTGTAGAAATTTCATGAATTTTTTCGCAGAATGTCCATATACATAAAGTCATAAAAATTAGTTGTATGAAGTATGTACGTTGTCAGGATTGTGGCGGTCAAGAGCCTACCCAGGAAGCCCGGGACAGCAGGCCAGTCAAGGGTGCGTCCTGAACTCCCTGCCAGTTCGTTGCAGGTTATATGAAGAAGTTTTTTATTACAATTTGTGGGGAGTCTTGCACTGTGTATGTGTGGGCAGCATATCAGCAGGCTGTGAATGCTCTTTGGTGGTGCTGCTGCTCTTGACCCTTTCAGTGTCTGTCCTGTGTTTCTGCCGCTGCTAAGCGAAGCTTCTCCGGTGGGGGAAACTCGTGCCTGTTTCCTGTACTGGGGGGCGGTGGCAGTGTCATGGCAGGAGCAGTCATGCTCAGTTGGTTGTATCCTGACAGTGTGCTGCATGTCCCGATGGCTATGTGACACAGCTGTTGAGACTGTGATCTGCTTACTGGCTTGGCGTTTATTTTACCTGAGCCGGTCAGAGCTGAGGGTTTTTTAGAAGGTTTCCCTCTCTTATGACCTGTGCTATAGAAGGGCGTCATCCAGCCGAACAGGTTTTATGCCGTTTTCGTGCTGTGTAACCCCATCCTCGGCATACATTTGGGTCAGGACAAGACCTTGAGTTGGGCACTCACAGAGCCTTCAACATTCCCATCGAACAGCTCTGGAGTTTTCTCTTGTTCAGGCTTTTGGTGTGGTCGCTGATGCTCCTGACAGAATGTTTACTGCTACTTTCTCTCTGCTTGTGTCTTTCTGAATTAATGTGGCAAAGTGCTTGGAGAATGCTGAAGTAACAGGATTTGATTCAGCTGTGAGGATCTGCGGGGCTCACTCCAAAGGCATACTGTGTTAATCTCATTACTGTTTTCTCGACGGTGTGAAAGGCGAAAGGCGTGTTCTTCCAGCACCTCGAGGGTGTCTGCCATGCTAATGTTCCTGCTTCGCTCCTCATCCAGTGTTCCTCAGTCAGCTCCTGCTCCGAGATGCTTCTCAAAGGTGGACCAAATTTTGGCTGGATAAATAAAAAGGAAAAAAGCTGCATAAAGCAATTGGATCTTTTGTGTAAGTTAATTTAAATGTAATAAATACAAACTAAAAATCTGGTGTCACATTTCTTAAACTGTAAACAGGTTAAAATGGAATTCTCTTGCTGAAATGAAAGGAGAAATACCCTTCACTTTGTCTGGTCTCCTTATTAAAATGAATGGTATTAATTTTTGTATTTACAGCAAATAGTATCATAACACTCTGATATTCTCTGCTCTTACTGTGAAAACTCAATTCTAATCTTGTAAGAATAAAAAAGAAATTCAACAATGAGAATTTCGGTGTTTCTTTTAGTATAAAACAAAACTGTTTTCTGTGCTGTCAGTAATCTATTAATAGGCCTATAGTGTTGCTCCAAATATGTATTAATTAAGACAAAGTCCATACCAAAAAGACAAGTCTGGTTTTGTGTAAAGGACTGTAAAGGACAGCTTGCTGGTGTGATCCACTATGCCATGACTTCATGTTGTCCTTGTTCTCACAGGTCTCCTGCCACC
Source organism: Scleropages formosus (assembly GCF_900964775.1). Classification (NCBI taxonomy): domain Eukaryota; kingdom Metazoa; phylum Chordata; class Actinopteri; order Osteoglossiformes; family Osteoglossidae; genus Scleropages; species Scleropages formosus. Next base: position 16,759,101 of record NC_041830.1, on the reverse strand, counting down.
AAGTTCAAACCTGACTTTAAAAAACAGCAATTTTTGGAAGATCTTACCAAACGGGTTGTTTGTCTGCTTGCAAAGCAGAAATTAGATGGCATGGTTGCGTGATGGCAAAGTGTCAACAACCCCTTCGCTTTAGACCGGACAAGGGCACAAAAATGACTCGTCCCTTCTCTTCCTTCCATAAAAGGGAAACCGTTTTTCTCTTTTACGTAATGACTTGTGTGCACACAAAATATTACCACACTTCTTGCCGTACGAGATATCGAAATAGTTACGTGCCTGATCTTGAGAAAAACACCAGGGCTTCATGCCAGGATGCAGGGTCTCTCTAGTCCCTTTCAGGCACGAACGGATGAAAACCGTGGTGTTATGGCGTTGCTGCTCTTTATTGATCATCGTTCCGCGGAGAGGGTGTGCACTTCTGTTACTTGTGTTTGTGCACATTTTGATTTTGAATGATGTTGTGCCATAGTAGCTCTTGGTCAACATGCTTGTTGAAATCTGTGCTGGGTTGAGGTGCTGCCCTCGCTGTGCCTGCTGTCTCAGGCCTCATTTAATTGCTGAAGCCGCTTAAAGCCTCCATGCTCTGTGGGTAAAACACGGTGCAACCAGTGACCCAGGACTGGTGGGAGAATGGAATGGATCCGAGTCACAGTCGGTGATATCGGATGGACTTCTGCGCTGAAGTGAGCTGTTGATATCTACCACGTTTCAGTGGCAATTTGAGGCATGTTAAAAATGACCCCAAGGCTATGGTTTGCAGGTCGCTTCTCGTAGTACTATACTATGTGCGAGGTTGGGTGTTTTCACTTTGGAGTCAATACGGTTATACCATTTTAAAAAGAGAAAAAAAAAAACAGTAGGTACCTTTTCATATTTTTACATTTATTATTATGGTAAAACAATTTACATTTATTCATTTAGCTGACACTTTTCTCCTTAGTGACTTAGTGTTAACTTACTTATAGTTATTTACCCATTCATACAGCTGGGTAATTGTACTGGAGTGATTTAGGATGAGTACCTTGGCCAAGGGTATTACAGCAGTAGGTAAGATTTGAAGCGCCAGCCTTTGGATCTAAAGGCAGCAGCTTCTACCACTGTGCTGTCAGCTGTCCTGCTTTGAACTTTTAGGATAATTTGATCTTAGAAAATATAATGAGATGGCTCTCATTCTGATCCATGGTTTAATGATCTCTCATGAGGACTGGAGTGGACCTGGCTTTCCTGCAGATGCTCTGTCTTCCTCTCCTGCTCCAAAGATATGTTTAAAGTAAACCGACGACTCTGAATTGCCAGCAGTGAGTGAATTTGTGTGGACTGGAATTGTGTCCAGGGTGTACCCTGACTAGTCTGTGTCCCTGTGCTTCTGTAATAGGGTCTGGACCACTGCAACTCTGCGCTGTGACTATCGTTGCTCAGTGAGTAAGTAATGATAGCAAAGGTGTGGCTTTTACCACGTGTCTTTATCCACGGCAGAAGTCCTGGCAAAAAAAAAAAAAAAAAAAAAACTCACCATATGTGTGTGTAATTAAATTCAGGAGACTGAGTTAAAAGCTTAGATTTTAATTTTCTGAATGACTTCAGAAAATGTTAGTGCAGTTCCTCAAATGTATCTTGATCTGGTCAGTTGAAATTATTTTGATAGTGTCTGTGGGGGGGATTGTGAGGGTAAATTACAGATTGGAGGGATTAGTGTGGATGGAGGTGAAACTGAGAGCATGTGCTGACAACACCCTCCTTTAATTTCTTTTCTACTTTCAACATTGTTCACTGCTCCTGTGTACATGCGCTGACCTTATTAATACATTTTGCAATGGTAATGCTGGTCCTTAGAATGACCGCTGGTCTCTTTCTCCCCTCCCTTTTTTTAATTTTCTTTTCCCTCAAATTTTAAACTGTAAATAATAACTGGAAATGACCAACCAAATGTTAGATCCGTTCAGTGAATTAAATTTTACGAGCTAGTTTTTGACTTGTCGATGCTATCATGAACCTGCAAAGTACTTGCTATTATTAATGAACAAGCCCTGCATGCTTTGCACTTTAATGTACTTACCTGTAGCTGTGTTCATTAAGAGGATTTATCAGGAATTAGCTCACTAATCACTGGGCAAGTACATTTTCCTTCCTGCCTAAGCAGGACACTGTTATATTTAGATGTTCAACTTTTTCTTTTTTTTTTTTTTTTTGTTTTTAAGTACAGCTGAGTGTGTGTTAATATATGTATTTAATGGTATCTCTGTGCGCATATGCATGTCAATGTGTCCGTGTGCTCGTGTGACATTCTTCGTAGGACAACGTGTGAACGACGGATATCGCCCTTCACAGAGGTGAAACTCTGGGCTCTGAGGAGCACTGCAGCATTTTGGGCAGCTTGCATGGGCAAGGCCAGCTCTGCGCGCGAGCACAACGTGCGCTGCTCTCACGTGCACGCCACTCGCGTTAATTGTCGTTAAGCTCTCCGCGATCCCGGAATTGGATGCAATGCCATTACCTAGTGACCCAAATAATACCGTTACAGAGCGGACCTTTCCCTTAAGGGCGTGACGATGGCTGCTGTGCTTACGCAGTTAACGTGGCCATTTATTTAATCTGTTCATTCATTCATTGAAAATTTAAACTCAGTAAGTATGAGGCCACACTTGCAAGGGCTGACATTTATTTATTTATTGAATGCGGTACCTTATTTATTCTGGGAGGGTGTCTGATTCGCCAGCAGGGGTTATGTCTGCCCACAGTAGCGCCAGGCTTTGGGGCGCCTCTGTAGACCCAAGGAACGAGTGACTGTTTGAAATCCTGTTTTGTGTCTACAGAGCATCGCTGCTACTGTGAAGATGCAGCTTTACAAACAGTTAGTCATGTACACCCTCACCGGCTGCACTCTGGCACATAGTGTCGGGTCAGCGGCAGGCGTTTGAGCAGGGACAATAACTAAAGTGCTTTCTTTTCATGTTCTCTCATGGCCTCTGCCGATCCTACGCTGCCACTGATGCGAATGTTCCTCTTATCGCATATCTTCAGTGTAAACAGGACGGTTATGAAAGGATGCGTGTTTCACAGTTGTGGTTCGTGTCTTTTTTTGAAAGGAGGATGCTGCTAATGGAGGTTGGACTTGTCCTCCAACCGCCGTCCTATTGTTCTTTCACACAATAGCGGCGGTGAAGGTGCTGCTGCGGAGCTCGGTGGGAAAGGCCTGTTTCTGTGGGATGGACCCAACCTTTCGTGAGCCACCTGCGGCGGGAGACTGTGCCGCGCGGAGTCGGCCGAAAGAATGTAAACGTGACGGAGGGCCTCCGAGACGGGGCAGGGAGCGACTGGAAATGCCATCGTGAATGTTATTTTCGCAACGCAACTCGTTCTGCTGACTGTGGATTTCGCTAAGGAGCGTGGCATTGTGTCAGCTGGCCCTGTGGGTTAGGGTTAAGACCACCACCTTCCGGTTTAAATGGCCCTAGTTTGAATCCTCGATCTTTCAGTAGTGCCCTCGGTCAAGATCCTCTCTCTAAACGGATACAGTTAGAGCGAACTGCTGCATAAATGGGAAAATCACTGCTGAGCTGATTAATATTGTCAGTCACTTTCGACAAAGGCATCACGTATATAAATCATAACAAGGTTGTCTGTGTCCTCGTAGGTTTCGGAGCTCACAGATGTGGCAAGACATAGCAGCCACCTGTCCCCGATGTGAGCCATGAAGAAACTGCAGACCGTCTGAGGCGCGCTACCCGGGGCGACTAGCGTTCATTATTGCGCGTCCTAGATGGTGCCGCAAACGTTTCGTTTTTAGTTACGTCTTTGGTCTTTTAACACATGACAGCTGGCAGTGCTTCTCAGTGAATTTCCAGTGAACGTTTATTCACGGAGGCCTTCGCGTGTTGACGGCAGCTCTCAATATTACATCTGCACTCGAGGATGACTGGAATGGAAAGTGCATAGCCAGTTTCCCAAAATGCGGAAACTGAACACTTTTGGCTCACGTGGTGATTAAAGGAGCAAGCCTTTACTGTGTTGCTATGGTAATTAATGCAGGTGACATATTAAAGCGCAGGGTAATGCTTTACACAGTGAAACTGCTTCATGCCTTGCATTTGAATTTATTGCTTTACACAGCAAATGGGAGCAGTGTGCCGGATGGCTGCCTGGGGCTCGTTTTCCTGGAGATCGCCTTGTTGTCGAACCTGTCGTGTTTGGGTGCTTGGCCAGTAAAGTAGAAGGGTGACTTGGGTGCGGTACTTGATGGAGGTGGCGCTGCCCTGCTGACTCGTATTACTCTGCGTCGGAGGCTGGGATCGGAAGCGACAGCTTTCAGCGCAAGGGGTCTCCGGGATGCGCTCTCCATCAGCGGTGGCGGCTAATCCAGTAATCCGCGGTGTGTCTTTAATTTGTGTTTCATCAACAGCATCGACACCGACAGTCTGCACCTCCTTCGCGAGCAGAGGCTCCGCTTGCGGAACTTCTCGTTTTTACGTACGTGCTGTGCTGTTGCTATGAGCTGTTGACTTCCTGAAATAACGTCTGCACCGTTGCCCTTGTGCGTCTGCTCTTTATTCTTCATATCTTTTCAGGAGCTCTTGTGTCATTGATTCTCTATTTACATTTCATTCATTTACCTGGTGCCTCTCTCCAGAACGAGCCGCTCTATTAAGCCATCTACAATTAATGACTCATTTAGACAGCTGGCTACTTTTTCCTGGAGCGATGCGGGCTGTGTACCTAGGATTTGAACCCGTGACGTCCGAGGGTGTCGGCACAGCAAAGGAGGCGCTTCTAACCTCTTTACTACCCGCACTTTGAAAGATCTGGCGAGAGAGCTCCCTTTGTGCCTCTCAACAGAAGGAGCAAGAGCTCAGCTTGAGCTGCTCGGGGGTTAGATGGCGAGCGGTGGGTGCGGCGGGAGCGTATAAACAGGAAGGGGCCAGGCCCAGCCCCTGAAACCGTGCTTAATTCCATATACGGGAGAAGAAATCGGTGGCAGGCCATCGCAGTTGAAATTCCTCACATATCGGGAATTCCTCGTAGCCGGGAAGGGAAACTTGAGTTTTGCATGAAAAAGGCAATAATTAATGTGAACCACAAGTGTGCGAAGGGTGGAATGAAGGAGAGAAGAGTGTGTGCCGTCTTGCCGGATGCACGTGACTCCTAATCCCATTTACTCAAAATCGCTGCTCGCCGATGGCTTCGGCCCGGAGACGGCAGGGCCTAGCTTTTGTCCGTATCTGTGAAATGGATTTGTGGCGTCTCCGTGGCGCTCCGAGGAGCCTTCGCTGGCCGCGAGCATCTTGTTTGGGGTGGATCTTTACGTGTCCCACTGTTGCAGACAGTCCATTGCTCTTCTGGTTAGCTCGCCATAAGGCGATGGCAGAGGGTATCGGCAGAGGGAACCCGGTGCCACGCGCGTGCCGTGTTCTCGCTGGCAGCCAAACGGCAATGACCGCACAAAGTTGAGGGTGGAGCAGCACAAAGAAAAGTGGACTTTTCGGATGGAGGCGTTTCGTGAGCGACGGTACACCGGGTGGTATTGGGCATTTGTCGGAGCCTCTGTGCTCGTGCCGTGACCGCCGGAGCGTCGCGCCGGGAGTTGAGTGACGAATGGCGCTCTGCCTTTCTGACGAAGCGGACCGACGTACCGCCGACTGCTCGGTCAGAATGGTGATGCGTATGTCCTCTAGCTTAGGCAGAGTTTGTGCGGTCGGAGCATGAGCTCCTTAACGCGTCGCTGTGTACATGTGGAGTGCAGGCTGCTGGGTGCTACGCGCCGGGGGTCCTGTTCTTTTGAAAACACCGACTTCGGCTTTTTCATCTCATACGTTGTAGCGAGCCGCCCTTCCGAATGGTCTCGCCCAGAGGGACTTGTCGGGTGCGAAGTCGGACTAACTTGCTCGTTTTCGTTTACAAACGCCCTCTTGGCTGTGGATTCTGCGGAGAACTTTCTAGATTTGAGATCAATGAAGGCTTAGCGGCTGGACCGTTACGCTCTAAAGGAGGCGCCCTGGCCTCCGTAGAGCTCCGGTTAAGCTACTCCTTGGCAAGCGCGCGTCGAGTCCCGAGGCTGGCGCGGGCGAACGGCGGGTGTTTACGCGTGCGGCCGCGATCCCGTTTCCGCTGTCAGTCAGAGAGGAGCTGTGCTCTTCGGAACGAAGACGATTGATGTTAGACTGCGCTCCCTGCCAAGAGCGCCTATTATAAGATGTGCTCCTCCGTCTTTTTCCCCCCACGGCCCTTCGTTTTGTAATCGCTTGTTAATTTCAACAAACAGTGTCACCCACAACATTTTACTCCTTCCAGTCCCCCTGGAGGACCTTGATGAGCTTAGCGTCTTACCCTACCTGAGCCTGCAGTCATCTAAATTAAGCCCTTGTGGAAATGGGTTGTAAAAGTGCTTGTGTTTCAAGGTCTTAATTAAATCTTAATCATTCCTATTTAGACATACTTATTAAGCTTACCGTCTTTGTCTCCTGGGGGCCAGAGGGGTGCAGACGGGGAGTGGGTCAATGCCAATAGATGGCGTAGCAATGAAGGACCTAGATTAACGTGGCCGATACGTCGCAGGATATTTTCGCTCCCTTGAGGCTGCGAATTTAATTAGTCGCGCGCTGGATAATCGGCTGACCTGTAAGATCCGTAAGCTGCGTTGTATTTAAGCATCTGTGCAGCCAATTCAACATGTGTCACTTTTTTTTCCTTGGTGGTGTAGGTTCCAGTCCCATTGGATGGCTGTGTGACCCCCCGCCGCCGTTGTTTTACTGCCTCGCATCCCGCGGTGTGGTGGCGCACTGCGTGTGCTTAATTTGGCAAAGAACATCAAGTGCGTCTCTATGGGGAGAGCTGGGTTTGCACTGCACCCCCCCCCAACAAAGCCACGGAGGCCCGTGAGCCCCCGTGCGTCCAAACAGGATGTGCGCGGCGCTCTACAGCAAAAATAGAAAACCAACATTGTTTTTGTGTTGTACTTTTCGGATTCCTTTTTGGTTGGAGTTGTGCATTCCTCACAATATACCCGATGATATTATGATCTATATAACGTAAGCACCGTACTTGCTTTTCCAGGTTTGGCCTTCTTTCAGACTGTCAATTTTCTTTTTCACAATGAATTACCTTGTCTTGGAGCTGAAAAATGTCATTTCCTTTGCATACAAATTAAAATCGAACATGGCGAACGTGGAATAACCGAAATGGAAATTTCGTGTTCTTCTCTGTGTTGGGTTTGGGACGCACCGCTTTGTCATCGACTCGAGCGCTTCCGCTCTCGCCCTTCCGGTAGCAGGCCTGCGTATCCCTCGTCTCGGCGGCGCTCCCCGTTTTTTGTCGCCCGGGTGTTGCCCTGGCGGAACGTGTCACTCCTTGGTATCGGAGCGCTGGCTGCGCAAGTTACGTGGCTCCCTCCTGCCTCCTCTGATGCGTCTTCCTGTCTCTCAGTTTGCTTTCAGGTTTAGTTGTTCTTTGTCATTTGTTTTCATCTGTGTCTTTTTCAGTGATGGGGGGGAGGGATTAAGCGGAACAGCTTGCCAGTTTGCTGTTAGTTTTATGTAACCGCGCTCACGTCTTCCGTACGCTTCCGAAGCAGTGGACGGGGGGGCCTCGTTCGGGCTTGGATTATATAAGGCGACCCATGTGTCACGCAGCCCGGGCAGCGGCGACAGCGGAAGGTCAGAAGGTCCCCGATGTGACACGAGGGCTCTCTAGCTGTGCTCGATTAACCTCAGATACTTAGTAAGTGGGACGCGATGCACTCGGTTGCATAACCGTTCAAATTTCTTCTATCCCCTTTTAATCAATCGAACGAAGCTCGGTGTTGTGTGTCGGCAAGAGGAGACCGAGCACGTTTGTAAGAGGGAGAAGCCCCCAAAACGGTGCTTGTGCATCTTGTAGATCGCAGGAATCAATTAATGTGAACACGAGCTATGGCGTGGAGATAAAACGGCTCTAATCGGAGCGTTGCGAAGGAGAACGGGCTCTTCGGGAGCCTATAAACAGATATTCGTTCATTAGTTCGCTATTACTGCTATCGTTCTTGTGAGATTAGGGAAAAGTGCCTGCGGCCTCACCGCGGCAATAGGGACTGGTGTCTTCGGATTGATGTCACGTCTGACCTGAAATGGTATCTTGCTCTTTGCGCTAATGGTGGGGATTTAGATGTCGATCCGAATCCGAAGACCGTGACGAGACTATTTTTAGGGTGACGGCTCAACGGTTAGTCCGCGGGTTCGTGCATCGGGATTTGCGAACAACGAGTGGCGCCCTGGGTAAAGGAAGCGGGCTGCTGCTCCGAAGGTTACTTTTACGTTCCGGTCAAGTTGCAGTCTGTGCCCAGCTTTGGGGTTTGTGCCGCTTACCTTTGCTCTCTCATGCGAACGATTACACCGGTGCACATTGATAGCAAAGTGGAAATGCGTGCGTGGAAAAGTGTTCCTCAAGCTGTGATGCACCTGCTATTTTGCGAAGTGCGTGAGGACGAAAAGAAAACTCCGTTCAGCACGTTTCTCTTCTCTCCCTTCAGTGAAGCAGCCTTTGGAGGCCCATCCTGAGCAGATGAGCGGTACGCGGGATTAGGCCATTGCCCGTAAATCCCCGTGCGGCGTTCTGATGCCTGTCTGTCGCAGTTCGGAATCGTGCATCGCAAAGCCTCGTGTGCGAAACTCTACCGTTGCTCGCTCTGGGTTACTCTGATCGCTCCGTGGAAGCCGTCGGAGTTTCTTTCGCCATGTGCGCAAATACAGGCTTTGTGTTTCGCTGCCTATCAGCATTATGGGAGAGATTTGTACTGCTCTTTAAGTTCGGAGCAGTTCTGCTACGGAGGCTGAACAGGTGCAGGTCATCCGGTTTTTCATAAGAAGAGGTTGTGTGTTGTCTCTTGCAGAAAAGCCACATTGCGGGAACCTGCAGCGTGTCCGCTCGAGACCCCGGTGCCGCCGCCGCCACGCGAGGAGGTCTCGGCCCACGGGTCTCGTGGAACGTCTCGTGGAAAGTGTAAATTGAAACTGTGCTTATCGTACCCTTGAGCATGGCCCCTTGCTCCAAATGTGCCGCCACGTACAACGTAAATGATGCAACGCGTATCTGATGGCTGTGGGACTAGCGGACGCTGGAGGAAACGGTACGGCAGAGGATGGCGAAGGGATCGCTCTGTAAAGTGTTACGTTTGCATCGGGCAGCGCGGCGTTCGACGCTGTGAGATGCAGCCTGTGCTGCGCGAGCACCTCTGTGCATTTCTCGTGAGCTGCGGGACTGAGACCGGGGTACCGCCGAGAGCGCATCTCCGATGCCTCATTGCAGCTGCACCTTGCTTGTTCGTAACAAGGAGATATTGCAAATTTATCCCGAATTGAGCTTTGGTCTGCCTTACCGTGGGGTTACCACATCAAATGTGATTCCACTTGGTGAATTGTGTGTGTTATTTTCATGTGCTTGGAACACTTTTTTGACTTAAGGTGTTTTCAGTAGACTGCGCTTTGTGATTTTTTTCTTTTTTTTTTTTAAAGCACCTAGGGACAGCTGGTACCCTGATGGTCAGAGCTGCTGCCTTTGGACCCAACGGTCGCAGGTTCAAGTCTCACCTCCGGCTGCGGTACCTTTAAGTAAGGTACTTACCCTGAATTGCTGCGATAGAATGACCTGGCAGTATAAATGGGTAAATAAGTGTAGGCACATTTAGCATAGTAAGTCGCTTTGGAGAGAAGTGTCAGATGAGTGAATAAACTTCAGTGTAATGTAAATGCAACTTGACGTTCCAGAAAAGAGGGTGATATGACAGGGGGCTCGCCGGCCGACACTTTACTTCCTTTCGTGAAAAACTCGTTTGAAACTGTTGTGTTTCTAAGGTGAAGGAGGGTGTGTTAACGTGGTCCTTTCTGGTCGTCCGTGCAGTGGCATCTCGGGTAAGCTCATCTGTTCAGGTGAGACGCCGCTGCCGCCCCCCGATGCGTGGTGAAGGACCCTTCCTGATGAGGGATCCAGCTGTCAGGCCAATTATTCCTTTCATCGACTTAAGGGTCTATAAATATCCTTTAAGCCGTCTACTCGCTGTGGAAGGCTAGATTAAGTGGGATTGCGCTTGAGGAATTGGCCCGTGTTACTAGAAGGCCTTTGCGCCACGTTTTACTCCATACCACATATCCACCCTCCGTCTTTCAGACTCGACTCCTTCAGTGACGTGAACCAGCAACGCGGCGGTGTCGGACGGATGACCCAATAATCTCGTATCCGTGTCTAATGCTCGTCGCCTGTTGCCGAGTACACGTTTGCTCGCTCTGAACTATGTACCTTTGGACGAAAGCGTGTGCCGAATGACCAAGTGTCAGTCTGACCGTTATTGTTGCCGGTGTCCAATTTTGTGAAAACGGGAGCCCCTGCGGAGCACCGCGAACACGAGCGTTTGTATTCTGTTGAACTCCTTGCTCGGCGCCAGCGACAAAAGGCCTTTGACTTCGTACACCGCTACGGCCAAGTCGCCTCGCATCTTCGGTCAGTTTGCCGTGCTTTGCCAAGACCTTGTGAGCGGGCTTAGACCTCAGCGTGTCACCCCATTCCATCAAGTGCGCTTCTCTTGTGAAGCAGAGTGAAACTCCAAGTTGCGTCTTTAGGTAATGCACTAACGTAACATAAGTACGTACAAGTAGATTTTTGTTATCCTCCGATCCCCACCCCCCCTTACCTCCGACTGCGCTTTAGCTACGCCTGTGCTGGATTTGCGCGGCTCTCTGCAGCAATACGCCAATGAATAAGCGGCACTGAGTGGGAAAAGACGTCAAAGAGAAGGTGCTTAGCACCTGGGAGACAGAAGGGTAGAAAGCCCACGCCCTTCTCGGGGGGGAATTAATCGCTCCCCTGCGGCAAAGAAACCCTTTTCGCCCGATTAACGGCATAATTGTGCAGAGATTTAGCGAGGCCTTGCAGTTAAGTCGCCAAACTTTGCGTTGCGTTGTCTCGCAGTCTTCGCTCGTGTGTCTGAGCTCAGGAAGCCTCCACGTCTGGGAATAATAGCCCAGCGGGAATGTCGTTCCCTGGAGATGGGGCAGCTCGCGAAAGTGCTGCTGGCAGGTGAGAGCCGCCAAGGTGGCTGGCGAGCGACTCGGGCTACGGGTGGGGGATGAAATCCTCTTAGCGCGTCCCGGCCGCGCGGATAATGCCTTCCTGCTGGCGTGCGACTGCTCCGTTACTAAACTCGCTGGCCTGGCGCGTGGCATCTCGACGGGGGTCTCGCTGCCAAGGCTCTCCGCTCCCCCCCAGGAGCTCTGCTGGGGCTGCAGCTCAACGTGTGTCCGTATGAGGGTGGATGAGCTCCGCCGCTCGTCCCTTTTTCCCCGGAGCGACTGCAGGTTGGAGCCCCAGAGAGAAGCTGCTCCTCTTTCTTTCCGGATAATCGTCAAAATCCGTCGCGAAACCCCCAACTCTGCGTGACGAAACACCGAGTTTTGCGTCGTTTAAGGTGCTTTACATTTTTGGAACGACAATTTACCTTTGACTTATGTGACGTGTAGTGGGCGTGCCAGGATTGTAGGGCTTCGGGCTGTTGCCTAGCAGTTGGAACGACCTCGGTCCGAGTCCCCTCTCGTCGTAATACCCGTGATTAAAGGAATTGATACAGTAGAACTTACCCAGCTGTATAAATGGGGAAAATCATGTTAATTAGCTCGGCGCGCAAACTTCGCGTTGTAGTCGACTTTTGAGAAAACGGCTGGATAAATAATTTGAGCGATACCGGAGTGCTGCCTGCGTGAAGAATTTGGCACGAGGTAATTTTATGTTTCTCGGCTGCAGTCGAGCTTATGGATGTTTTCCGTAAAGGATTTGAGCGTTTGAAATACCGTATTAGTTTTCTGTAAGTTTGGTGGTGAGATCACGCCGGTCCCTGGGGTCGCGATTTGTGCGAAGCGTACGGTGTTGCGGACTGGGCCGAAGGCGATCGAACCGAATATTCCCTCCCGTAATTACGGCTCCTTGAAAAACAGCTTAATTAGACCGGCCGGTATCGTTCTTAGTTCTTAGAATAATGATGCAGAACATTTAATCAAAATGGATGGGGGCCATTCTCATTATTGACCGTTGTCACGGTGCGTTTTCTGCAGTTTTTTATGGGATGTTTTATTGCAGTCGTGTGCTCTGTATAGATTAAATGGCAGCGACCTTCCTGCAACGTCTTCTATTTACACTCATTCATTTAGCCGATGCTTTTCTCCAAAGCCGCTTACGTTGTTGAGCTACTTAGTTTATACTACTCTCTATTTATACAGCCGGGAAGTTTTACCTGATCAATTTATTTTAGGGTAAGTACCTTGCTCGTGGGTACTGCAGCTGCAGGTGGGATTTGAACCTGCACCCTTTGGGACCAAAGGCAACATCTCTAACCACTATGCCACCAGTCGTTCCCTTCCCAGCGATAACTTATTTTTTGGGGTCCTTTCCATTAGCATAAGGAGCGCCCTGGATCCCGCAGCTAAAGGCGCATGGCTGCGTGGGTGACACCCCCTACGTGACACTCTAGTTGGAGGTGGCTGCAAGGGTGCTGCACTCCCGTGAGGACGACAAGGGGGCCCGTAGTTGCTAGAGCTCACGCGTAGGATGCCTCTGGTACTCTGAAGACACCTGCTACCCTAAGAAGCACGCAGGCCTCACTCATGGTTTGAAAAGACCTCCACGTGACTTACCTGCCCAGGATGTGTGTTTTTTTTTTTTTTGGGGTTTCCTCTTGTCTTATTTCTCAGTCTGTAAGATGTCTTTATCCTTGTTCTAGTCGAGGCCGTTTCCAGCGCTGTAGAGGAAGTGGCCGCTCTTGTTCACGAGCGTTCCCGGAGAAGAAACCAAGCGGTCATTGAGAAAAGTCCCCTGTGAGCGCTGTGCCTGTTTTTGGCCCCTGCGCTCCAGCAGCACCCCCCCCCCCCCCCCCCCACCCACCCACCCACCCCCAGTAATGAAGCGTTCATCCGTAGTTTGAGGCTTAGAACTTGCCTTTGGCTTTTATTAACATGGTTTCACCACTCCTGCGTCTTCAAATATTTACCCCGCGCGGTCCTATTTCGGGAGTCGTAATGACCACTTGAACTTTTCACACTGCCAGGTTAACAAGGGCACCGGAGGTGAGGGGGGAAGCTGCCGGGAGGGGCCGAGGGCCATTTCGGATAGAGCTCCTTTAATGTTTAACAGCGTTCGCTCTGCATGGATGAACGAGCGCACGATGCGTCACGTAGCCCACGCCACACGCTCGCCTTCTTCTGGCATCGCATCAGGGAGCGGAGGGAGAGCCTGGCTGGGGGAGTCTTAACTAGGAGTCCGAAAGGCTACCGCTTCCGTCACGCCGCTGTCAAAAGTCCCGCGGAGCCGCAGCGGGCGCTAGGTGGAGGCAGGGCTCGTCGCGTGAGCTCAGAAACGCTGGCACCTTTAGCCCTGCGAAGTTAGCGGTGGAAGGTCATTCGGCTCGTCCGCACTTGTGCGGCACGCCTCCGTTGCGAGGGCCCTGCTTCCGGGGCTCTGGTGGAGCGAAACATTTACTACTTGACTCAAATGGCATAGTGGCAGACAAGGTAATTTACTGGCCAATTATGCCTAATGAAATACCCAGACTTTATTTAACGATGGCTTAAACTTGATGTAATTACCTTTGCTCATTTACAACACTGCCATTGGCTGCGCTGCGAAAATGACAAAATGTACGAAGTAGAATAAAAGGTGTGAAAAGGGTATAGCACTAACCCTAATTTTAAGTCCAGTGGTGCATGGCTGTCCATTGTGCTGAATATAAGAATAATGCGATGCCACCAATAGAAGGCATCCTGCTTTTAGAGGCGAACTTGGAACCTAGAAATGTACCTGCAAAGTGGTGAATAAAGTCTCCAGTTTCCATTACGTTGACATTTATCCATCTATATCTATCTGACATTTCCCCCAAATCGACTTCTAATTAATATAACAATCATTTACCCGTTGATACAGCTGGGTGATTTTACTGGAGCAATTCAGGGCAAGTACTTCGTTCACGGGTACCGCAACCGGAGGTGGGATCGGAACCTGCGACTTTTGGGTCAGAAGGGAGCAGCTCTGACTGCTACTCTGCCGGCTGTGCCGGTTTGTGCGTCGTTTGCTTCTTCCGCAAGGTAGCCGGTCCCTTTCCAGTGCTCTGCAGGCCTGGACCCTTTGTCGGTGTTACCTTGACAGTACCCACGTTGTCTTCAGCCTGTAGTGACCTGCCCAGAGTTTCTCAGGGTGGCAGCGGGTCTGCGATACCGTGCTTCTGCTGGACACCTTGGTAAATTGCTGCGCGTCGCAGTGTGTGCTTCAATCTGTCCTCGGACCTTTTGAGACATTTAACCAGAGTGAGTTTGTCAAGCGGAGCACTATTCAAATAGTAGTCGTGCTCTATTGTTCTTGGGGAAATTTGAATAGGACCGCAGAGGCGGTGGAAACGCAATCTGGATGATTGCATGCAAACGAAGCAGTGGCCCGGTTGAGTCGAATGTGAGCGTGTTTTGTCTCCTCGTGGCTTTTTGTTCCGCAATCGCATGTGCCCGTCCCGCGCCATCGGGAGCGTCATCGAGATAAGTGGTCACGCCTGGAGAGGGCCGCTTCCTCGGCTTCCCGGAGAGGAGCGTACCGCGTTGTTGCGTCGTGAACAAACAGTAGCTTATCTTTGCTTGAGCGTTTTGATTAAACCCAGATGGCTTTGGCTGTTGCTGAGCTCAGGTTGAACAAAGCTGGGAGGACAAAATTTTGCAAGGCTTTGGGCTGTTTGTGTGTGTGTGACGATGCAGGATATGTTTCCTTGTACTGCAGCCGCTGAGCGTTTTTTTTTTTTTTTTAAAAAACTGAACTCTATGCTGTTGTCCAGGGCAAAGCAATGGGTTTGGAGAGATGAGTGCTTCCCCCCAATGTGCTTGATCACTTGGCGCAGCCTTTTGGGAGGTGGCAGTTGCTGTGGCACTCTGCACAGTTGCCCTCACCCTGGGGCGCTATGCTCGACAGGCCTGTGCCGTGTGCCGTGTCACCCGACAGCTCTTGTGTTTTGACAAGCAATGTGGGAGCGATCGGGGCAGGCTGGCGTGCGTTGCTGGCGTGGGGTGCCGACTCCTGGCGGAATGTGCGCCTCGGCCACTCCGTTCCAGCGGCAGCTATACTTGCAACCCGGTGCTGTCGGGTACCTACGCGGACGCCTCGGACAGTTGGCGTAGCAACGATAAGCCCCTGGCCCGCTCTTATTCTCCTGACCGTGAGACTGTTAATCAGGATATGTTAGCTGCACCTCATGTATAAATCCCTGTTCTCCTGGGAAAACGGTGCATTACATGAGTCATTGTGGCATTAGTCATTGAGGGGACTTCTGTGAGCTTGTCAGGACCATTTAAATGGTTGCTTTCTCTTCATGCGCTTTTAGTCATATTGCTTTCTTCGCCTTTATTTAGTGTGCTTGCTTATTCTGCCGATAACATGATTAGAAACTGGTGTAGAAGTACATCTGGGAAGGTTGTAAGAATTTCTTTTTTTTTTTTTTTTTTTTTTTTTATTATTAAATAAATCCAGGTGCCTAAACTCATTGGCAGTGTCTCAACGAGAATCTGGCTCCGTTTCCTGCATCGTGATGAGCAACGAGAGGAAAGAGGGAAACAGTGTCTTAAACCCCTTAATCTGTAATTAAAATAAGTCTTTTTGTACTTTTTCAATTTCCATGGCTTGACCTTCCAAAAAAAGCCAGTTTTCATGATTGCTACTTCATATATTTAGAAGACTGCAAAGTTGTTCACGTTGAAGGATGTCAGAAAACGACTCCAATGTTCTAGGCATCGTTGGGACAGTGAATTTTGGGAAGTAACTCTCGTCATCTCAACATCATCTCCATGCCCTTGCTGAGCAACTTTTTATAGAGGATTTGGCAGTGGGGCTTGAAGGGGAAGCATTAGGTTGCTCACCAACCAGCAGATGCCATGTCCTCAGTAAATCGCTCAAAATCACTTTCATTAGAGCCCCAGTGTCGTTCCAAAACGAAGCTCTTTCTGAGGAGATGCCGGTGGAGACACCAGTGGAGTTCGCAACCCCTCTGCCCTCTTTCTTCAGCTTTCCTGAAAAACTCCAGTAACCCATTAAGAGCTGACTGAATTAGCCCATCGCGCAAAATTCTCCGATGGTTACGGTGTCTCCAGTGTTGGGGCGACACATCGTCACGGTAACTGCTGAGCTGTTTCTGTTGCTGTGCGGTAAAGAGGTTCTAATAGCACCTTTGAGCAATATTGCCTGTTGAGTTTTACATGAGGATTTCAAAGGAAATGCTTTGCTTTTTAGTGTAAAATGTAGGATCGCTTAAAGAGGCGCCAACTAAAAATAAAGTTGTGATAGATAAAACGTAGCTACAGTGACGGAGATGGGCTGTGTCACTCTTCTGGGGGGAAGACCTTGGACCTCTTCGTGCTGTATTACACACGCATTTCTGTAGCAGGGGATGCCTGCGGGACTCAGCTGAGTTCTTTACATTTCCTCCTCCGTGGATATGGAGAGTGGTAAGAGCGAGTCGGCAGCACACGGTGGACCCTCACCCTCCAGGAGACGGTTTCTCCAAGGGTGCTGCGCTCTCTCTCAATGCACACCTTCACTCGAAGCCCATAATTCTCCTCCTAAATTCTTTTGTCTCTCAATTTTCTCTCTGAAATGGAGGGAAAGCCATCGGACGACATTAGCGGGAAAGACGTCCCACGTCCTGCCGTCCGCTTTAAAGACCTTTCGGTGCTGCGTTAAAGCCGAGACATCTGCTTGTTTCCAGGTATGTGAAGATGCCGGAGAGCCGGAGGATGCAGAAGAGTAGCGATTCCGCGACCTCGGTTGTAATTCTCAAAGCTTCTGCATCTCGGTTTCACACCGCTTCCAAAACGCTGACGTCACTGCTTCGCAGGCGAAAAGCTCGAGCTCGACCGCAAGGGCTCGTACCCAGAGATGAGAAAAACGTACCGTTTTGCTTTTGGTGAAATGAAGAAACGAAAAGACATAATTATAGTCACGGTTTCCCTGGTGTGTTTGACTCGCTCAATGAACCTTTGTGAGCCTTTTTATTTAATCTGCCACATCCATAGTGACTTTCTGTTTCACCCATTTTGATATTTCACTCAAGCACTTTTGATTAAGTGCCTTTCTCAGGGGCCTTTCTCTGTTATTTAAACGTGCGAGTTCCGTTCGTTCGTTCCTTTGTTCCTTCGTTCGTTCATTTTTCTTGCCACCAAGCCACCTGCAGATAGCTATGCTGACTGCAGCCGCTTCTGCAAGATACATAACAGTTGATTTAATGAAGGCTCATTGGATGCTGCGCCACTGACCGAGTGTTTAAGAGAAAGACGAACCTTCTGCGAACTCCTCCTCAGTAATGCGGGTCCTCGAAAGGTCTCTCTCGTCCTCGATCTCATGCTTGGACGCGTCGGTATTTCGCAGGTTAAGAGCGACACGGCAAGGCGTAGAGTGCGAGTGAAGCGAGTGTGGGGACGTTTTGTTCCACGTATTATTTCTTTAAGCTGATCCACAGGACATTTGAAATGCAGCAATAAATGCTTCAAGAGAGGTTCCGCCCCTTGAGACCTCCGCCCCTTTTTAGAATCTCTACTCTCTTTCTTCTTTGTCGCTTCTGCCGATTTGATCTGCTGTTTCGTTGGTCGGTGTCATATTTTCAGCAAAACCCGGTGCTTTACTCATTCTTATTGTAAACATAATAGGATTAAATTCAATGATGACAGGCGGAGTGGTGCCATAAATTGGAGATGAAAATGGAGGGAATAACCATGGCAACGAACGTGTTTTTGTTTGAACGCAAGTCGTCTTGCACAAAGGTGACAAAGGCTGATTTGAAGTGATTTAACAAAATGAAATGGAAACCGAAATCTCGTTCCTTCGCGTCACTCGTGTGGCTCGACAAACCTGTTCGTTTGCTGTAACCGACAGCGTACCGCCGTAGCATCATCTCCTCGCCTTTCCGTGCTGCCCTTGTGGCGCTCCAGCTGAAGGCTGAACCCGGGGCTTCTGGGAACTCTTGTTCTGGGCTTTATGAGTAATTGCAGAGGTCACAGTGCTGTGATGCTGCACTTACTCTTCTTTAAGCCACCCGTCACTTCTATAGTCCTATTGGTTCTGGTAGCCTTCTGGAGTGGAGATATAGTCTTACCGATGGCCTGCTGCACCAGGCAGAGCAAGGGCTTGTGTGTGTGTGTGTGTGTGTGTGTGTCCGTGTCCGTGTCCCAGCAGCTTGTCTCTCTCGTCGCTGCTCTGCGGAGTTCCGTCATGTAAAAGGAGAGAGTCTGTGTGTTTTTCTCCTTTCTATTTTGGCTTTGCTATTTTTTTTTTCTTTTTCCTCTCCTTGAACGCATGCAGTAAGTGTCCTTCTATTACTAGCAAGTGCAAATTATAGATAAAAACATATCAACACACAACTTCCAGCACTTATGACACTGTTTCCTGCTTGTTTCAGCGTTACAGGACTTGACAGTAGTGACCCTGGTGTGTTGTACGGTCTTTTATTTGCATGCTCAAATACACGCTTTTTGCTGTTGCGCGTCTGACCAAATGGCTCGGACGAGCTCGTACCCCTCGCGCTTTTGGGACTAAGCAGCGCAAGCATCACGACTCCAC
Organism: Scleropages formosus; assembly: GCF_900964775.1. Classification (NCBI taxonomy): domain Eukaryota; kingdom Metazoa; phylum Chordata; class Actinopteri; order Osteoglossiformes; family Osteoglossidae; genus Scleropages; species Scleropages formosus. The sequence continues at coordinate 16,740,516 of NC_041830.1, read as the reverse complement.
TTTCATTTCCTCTTGTTCCTGGAACGAATAGAATTTTTTTCGACTTTCCCGAGAGAGAACCGGTTCCGTGCTGCCAGTTTCAGAACGCAGAGTCTTGTTTTCACCAGTTTGAGTGCACCAGAATTCCCAGTATGGATTCACGCTGAACCCCAGTACAAATTAGGTAAAATGTTTCTTGTTAAGGAGCACCTATTGACCCCGTCTCTCTTCTCCCTCTTCTCTGCCCTGTTTCAGAACCATGTGGAGCCCACAAGAGGCAGATTTCGGCCAGTTTGGCCAGGTGACGGCCCGCATGGAGACCACCCCAGGCTTCGTGACCCCCAGCATCTCTGTCTCCCAGCAGCAGATGCCGAAGAAGTTTGCGCCGGTGGTTGCCCCCAAGCCCAAGTTTAACCCGTACAAGCAGCTCGGTGAGACGGCACATCTGGGAGCAGCAGGTTGGTCAGCTACGCGTCTGTGGGATGAGGGACGGACGCGGGCACCTTGTCGAATCCTGGTCAAACGGCACGTCCGATTCGTAGCTTTCCTGGACCGAGGGAGGGCCCATGCTACCGGGCCGTGTGTCTGACGCTTAACTGAATCGTTTTAAGAGAAAGCTTTCCTTGTTTAGTTAGGCAGTGTACGGATAACTCTGCCTGAACTTGCAGACCGATGGGAAACGGACTGACTGGGAGCAGGGACGGGATGCACTTTAACTTCAACGCGGCCTTTCAGCCAGTATTGTGTCCCAAGAAAAAAGTTGGAGAGGAGGAGTCGCGACAGACCTCGGAAATCAGCCCGAGCGCACGGGTTGGGTCCGTGTTTACGGTACGCGCGCGTTAAAATGGGATTCCGTACGGACGCGTTCTCTCCCGTCGCTTGCGAGGAATCGCGCCCCATCAGCTGCGCCGCTCTGGCTTGGGGCCACTGAACAGGGTTCACGGAGTGGTCAAATTCGTGGCGGGAGGGGGCACGTCACCCTGGTCAGGGTGCGACGAAAATGTCCGCAGTTCACGTGCTGAAAGCACAGCTTTGACGGCATTGGGGTCGTGTGTCGCGACACAGTTAGAGAGCGAGCCCTTTCTCATTTTTTCAGTACCTGATGCATCAGATCTCCTGTCTACGGAATAAAAAAAAAAAATGTGCCGGTGCGGCAACTCCTAATCGCACATCGCTGCGAAAACTTAAGTCGGATGTTAAAAAATAAATAAGGCCGTTTGCTTGAAAAATGTAGGCGAGGAATATCGGTCCGGCGAGTAGCCTACAAATCTCGTTTTAAAGAGGTTTCATCTTATCGTGTTTGAAGTCATCGGCGTGAAATTGTGTTACCGTGCATTTGGCACGTCATTAATTGGGCCATTCTACTAAATATATGTAAATGATTTAATTATAGCGAACGGAGCGGGATTTCTGTCTTTGAGACACTTGCCCCGCACCCGCCCCCCCCAGCAGGTGAAATTGTGCTGTCGGTAGCGACTCTGCTGAAAAACGCATCCTTTCCCTTCGCCGAAGGTGTGACGTCTTCCCGCCCGTTAAAGTCGTCTCGCTTCCGTCGCCGTTCGGTTTCTACAAACCGTTTCATAACCTCTTTCACAATTCGCCAATTCAGAAGTGCTTCGCGCGGAGGCCGAAATATCGCTGAGTAAAATGTTTCGCCGCGATACTTTTTCTCTCGCTTTGGCAGCGAACGAACGCGAGCGAATCCAGAAGAAGCTCTCGAGGAGCGTGTGTAAAACAAGGCCGTGAGGAATGCGTTCGCGCGCCGCGGCCTACCTGTGTTTAACCGGAGGAGGACGGCCTTCCCTCAGGCCGAACGTGCGCTACATGGGGATTACTGTAATTATGCCAGTTATTCATGGACTGTGTCCACGCTGTCTCGCTGCTTTCTCCAAAGTTTCTCTGTGGTTCCCTGCTGCTAAATTTAGCTCCCAATTGCTCTATTTTAAAACTATATGTTTTAAGGAGGAATGATTTTTTTTTTCTTTTTTTTTTTTTTCCTTCCCCCCTCCTTTTGCGGTGTGTTTTTATGTCATGTCACCTTGGCCAGTACGATTGTGTGCAGAACTGTCTTTTTCTCTCGTGGAACTTGAAGTCGTGTACATGCAGGGGTGGGGGCGCATCACGCAGCACTTTATAAAAGTACATAGAGAGGGAGCAGGCGGGCGTTGGCAGGACCTTGTGTGTGTAAAAAAAAAAAAAAAAAACAGTGACATCCATGATAGTTGTATTTAATTTAATAACTTATTTAATGAACAGCTCTGTGCCGATTTACCTTGAAGCTCCTTTTAAAAAAGCCATCCTTTGTGCGCAAGTTCTCCTGTTGCCCAGATGAAATGGTGTAAAGTCTTCTTCACACACACACACACACACATCTTCAGAACCGCTTGTCCCATACGGGGTCACGGGGAACCGGAGCCAACCCGGCAACACAGGGCGTAAGGCCGGAGGGGGAGGGGACACGCCCGGGACGGGACGCCAGTCCGTCGCAAGGCACCCCAAGCGGGACTCGAACCCCAGACCCACCGGAGATCAGGACTGTGGTCCAACCCGCTGTGCCACCGCACTCCGTGGTGTAAAGTAACCGCTTTAATAAGAGGTGCGATCCAGCCTTTCGAGGATATAAATGTGCAGTTGTGAACACTTTGCAGTAACGGTCGTCTTTCTATTTTGTCTGTTTGCTTATGCCCCCCCTTAGAAATATCACTTGCACTTTACCTGCATGTTAAAACGTGTTTGTATTGAAGCGCCGCTGTATTATTTGCTTCTTTCCCCGAAAAGACTTCTTATGCTTTCTGTTCCTCTGATCTCGAGCAGGTGTTTGACAGAGAGGGAGAAACGACATTGAGACCTTTTCTTCAGAGGGCGAGCGGTCGGGTCCGCCGGAAAGAGGACCGTTCTCGTTCGCGGTCTCGGAGCCGCGGTCCCCCGAACGCAACGTGCTCAGGAGTTGCGCGGTGTTGTGCGTGTTGGCAGAGGCCAGTGGCCTGTGTGCCCTGATAATTCCCAGCGCAAGTGTCAGCTCTTATTTCTTGTCATGCCACTGATGTTTCCGATTGTTATGATGGCTACCGGACGCTTTCGATAAAAATGAACTTCCGGGAAGTGGCCGTGCGTCTTGTCGTGCGCCGCAGGCCTTCTTTAACTTTAGCTCCCGTGAATAACGCTGTTCGAGGTGGAATCGGCGCCACGCTGGGAAAAGAGCTCAGCCCGCCGCTGTGTCCGTCTGTCCCCGAGACTGAGCGCCGCCCTCTGCCGCGTGGCATCCGAACGACGAGCTGCGCTCGACACCGCTGCCGGTGCCGCATTCCAGGAGATCGCGAGCTTGGAAAACAATGCTGCGCACGGAAGGTTCAACGCACCCAGCCCTTTGGGCTCGAACACTCGCTGGACCTTAAATGATGAGAAGATGTTGAAGAAACGAGTTAGTGGGGCAGCGGGGCCCATCTGTGAAGCATGGCGTTAGTCCATGTGTTCTGAAAAAGAGAAAGTAGTCTATTTTCATTGCAATGCACACGGGGCTCAGAAGAAGGGCCTTCACTTGTCACCCAGGGCATACGCTTGTCCAGGAACGCACGGAGCGCAGCTTTTCGGCAGCTCCGCTACGCCGGGGAGTCCACGCTCCAAGTTCCTCTGTGTTTATGTGCGCTCAGGGCGAGCTACCAGACTGCTGCGGTTGTGGTCGTGGTTGAAACAGACCAAAGCATTCCTCTTCCTCCTTCTCCTCCTCGGCAACCCCCATCGCCCCCGGCAGCCCCCGTCGCTAGTTACAGGAAGCGTGGCCTAGTCCTAGGTGGGATGGGCCGTTGCTCTCTTCGCCCTTGGAGAATCGGGAGGGTCGGTCAACGCGTCCTCCCCGTCTTCGCTGCCAGCTGCACGCCTCCCCGTGTCGCCCCTGCTCCCCGATTTAGCGAACCGCGAGGCACCTGGCTGCGGAGCGCCCGCGAGGACGGTCATTTTCGCATTGTACGCACCGCTCTGATTACGGCGTTCGCGCAGACGTGGCAGAAGTGGCCCTTAAATCATTTTTGATGATAGCATTTATCTGTCCTTTGACGAGGTTATTGTGTTGGGCTTTTGACATAAGTTGTCATACAAATAGTAGATTGCCTGTTTGACGGTCATTAAGTCGAAAGTATCTGGCCGTTTAAACGTCTTAAATGAGATGCGCTCGGAGTCCGCTTTGTGTAGTTGCGGTAAGAACTATTGACTTCTGATCGCATTCCAAGTTCCACTGGGTCCCGCTGTTGTTCCAGAATCACTTCTGAAAGGCCCCCCAGCAATAATAAAAACACACGCAAAAAAACATCTGTTGGTTTTCCTGAGGTCACCCGGACTGGTGAGAACACGTAAAGATGATGTCGATTTAATTAATTAATTTAATTTTAAATGACACCTTACAGACCTGTGCTTAATTCACGTCCTGAAGAAGATTTCACGCTAATAGACGCAGCGCAGTATGACTGAGAGAGTTGGGTTATGAATTCCATTAATAAAAGAGTGCAGGTAAAACATATGATGATGAAATGAAGTGTAGTTGCAGCTGCTTTCGGTGAATTGAGGCTGTGGGATGTGCCGGAATGCTGGGCACGTGACGCAACGGTACTTTGTCCGATGGGCGTGGATCCCTGGGCTCCTGGGGAAGAAGGTCAGAAAGGAGGGGACGGCTACCCCACGGGGGGGGGGAGAGGGTGTCTTTCCATTTCAATGAGATGTTCAGCTGCACAAGGTTTTGGGTTCCACTTCTAGGAGGAGCCCTTTTGTTGTACTCCTGAGAAAGGTAATTTTCAAGCGAAAATGTCCAGTTGCGCGGAACAATCTTGAATGTTTCGAAAGCCACGGAGGAAGAACATACAAATGTGTTGGAAGGCGAACCGCGGGATCTCGGTCTTTGTTCCGCGCACAGCTTTCCTCCCCTCATCAGATGCCCCTCGCCTCTATTCCGGCCCTCGTTCGTTACTTTCTGTCCCGAGTTCGGTTTCTTCGCCGTCGTCATTCCGATGTGTGACCCCGAATCCTCATCCAGCAGCTCGGACCTTCTAGCCGTGAAGTGCGACTTGTGGTCTTTACAGCTTCTGTCTATAATATTATATTAATCTTCTAAGGAGCAGCAAAAGAAGAATCTGTTTTTACAAACTAGGTAGAGTCTGAGAAAAGGGCGGAAAAAGGTGGTCAAGATTTCTTGCGTTTTGTGCTTCGAAGAGGATCCGCTGATATCTCCGTATGTTTTGACACTTTGTTCCGTTCCGTTCCGTTCGTACGATGCGGAATGCGGCTCCCTGCCCAGATGGCCGTCGGGCTCCGCCCAGGGTCACCTCAGCAGGACATTGTGTGGCCCGGTATCTGAATGAGGGCATCCCTGGGGGCTGATGAACTGTCAGTGGGTTAATCTTTTTTATGATGTGTTTATACTTGTTGGTGTTTTCGCTAACAGATGGCAACGTGAAATACAGCAGATACCGCCGGCAGGATCCTCTCTTTCCCCCCGGGAGCTCTGCAGTCGAATAACGTCGGAAACTGTTACGAAACGAGGTGCGAACGTGCGGCGTTTCTCCCGCGCGAGGCCCGGTCGCGTCTGCGGCTCCGGGTCGAACGAATGGAGACGACGTCCGGCCGAGAACTTCGGCCGGCTCCCGGGCGGGAGAGCAGCAGCTTCCTGGTGCGAGCTAAAGATCCAGAATATTTTTAGGGCCTTGTCTCTGCACCCGTACATACGTGTGGTGCTTGTGACGCGCTTGGCACGCTTGTTGCGCCCAGCTGCACAACAACAAGAAGTTCCGGATTTAAAAGCAAAAACTCTGGTTGCTGTGCAGGTTTATTAATAGTATGTAAAACTAGGCACTGAACTTTGGGGGGAAAGGGTCTGCAATCTCGTGCGCGTGCTTAAAAACAAGCAGTGCGCGCCGCTCTTCGGCAACCTGTGCCGCAGATTGCTCCCCCCACCCTCTCCCCAGCTGTCTAGTAAAGCCTGCCTCGGTGTGCGGGGTTTCTCTTTCCAGGAAGACGCTCGGGCTGCGCAACCCCTTTGCTTTCGGGGGGCGACGGGCGATCCGTTCGTGTTACGGAGCGGCGGGACGCGCCCCCGCTAAGGGTCGTCTTGCCGCCGCGGCGAACGGTGACGGCGGCGCGCGCAGATTGTTCACGTGCGCTCGCATCCAGTAGGTGCGCTACCGCTGCGTTTGCGCGGGCCTTCGGGAGTCGGCTGCACCGGAGCGACGGTACGTCGCTCCCGTTCTTGCCGACCGTGTCGATCTCTCGCGTTCCGTTTCAGTTTATTGCATCCCGAGAGCAGCGCATTTTTACCCGTTGTGCAATTCTCCGGGCACTGTGTTGCTAAGTGGGTTATTACCCAAATGTGGAGCTGCCCACTTTGATTCTCGGGCTACCGCGAGCAGGAGGCCGCAGGTAGCACGGCGGTTAAAGACATGCACTTAGGGCCTCAAGATTACCGTGCTCTCTGCAGAACACTCGATGAAGTAAAAATACTCTGCTGTGTAAATGGGTGAAATACTGTGAGTCGCTTTAGGATGAAAGCGTCCTCCAAGTACCAGACGAGCTTTAAAAGAACAATCCGGGGAAATGGGGAATGTGTGCAGAGGGCGGCGTGAGGTGCGTGGACCGCTTTTCATTTGAATTATCGTTCGGAAACCTGCTTCGCTTAAAAGCGAATGGTTGTGTCAAGCTGTCGTCGCCTTTATTGCTCGGTGTTCCCACGTATCATAGGGGAAACAAAAGTGTGGCGGTTACGGTTTCGAGAGCACTTCTTCTAAGAAGGTGTCCTTTCTGGTTTCCGCTAAACGTTCTGCAGCCTTCAGGCTTGCTGGGCCTGACCCTTCACGGCTCCGTTCCAGGAATGAGAGGGCGGCCGCGCCAGCCGTCGCTCTCTCGGGGCTCCTGACGGTAGATTTAGCGGGCCGCTTACGTGTGGCAGCGACTAAGAGTCTGACTCGCAGTTTTTGTTCTTCCCATCTCTTCATTTGCAGAGAACGCAAATCACACTTATTGAGAGCTGGTAATTGGCTTGGTGGGGGGTGAGCGTAGCTGTTTCATAAGGAGGTCAGTAAAGGAGTGGGGGGGATGCTCTACCCGAACAAACAGCCACCCACCCACCCACCCTCCCTCCCTGGCCTTCTGCCCTCCTCCTTCGCTTCTTTGTTCCCTGGTTTCTCCGACTTGAGCTGGATGAGCAGAAAGGCTAAGGATGGCGCGGCGCAGGCTGCCACAATGCCCCTCGTTGTCCTCTAAGCGCCGGGTGGGGTGGTTTCCGGGCGACCGTCTCGGGGCTCGCGGTGCGTGAACCTAACGGAAGCCCTTCTCAGATTTGTCCACCTCGTGTGCCAAAGTTGAAGTGAGAGTCCGTACGGATGATTTAACGGCAGTAAGACGTTCGGCCTGCAAAGAGCGCCGACTTCTACGGAGGATCTCCGAAGACCCCCTCGAGGTGGCCGGAGCGTCGGCCCAGCGGGTCCCTCTCGCGCGGCTCTCGACGCCCACGAGCGACGTAGATTCGCTTCGTCGGAGCTTCGCTTTTGCTTCAAGCATTTATCGTGCATCCTCAGATGTTTGGTTTTTTTTGTTTTTTAAATTTCTGGTGGGGTAATAAAAATCATGGTGTGCGATGGTCCTTTCTTCGACTGAGGGTTCGTATAATTACGGACGCCTCGCGTTCACGTCCATCTCCTGTCCGTCCTTCCAAATCCGCGTCCCTCGGCGTTTCTTCTCCGCGGTCTTTGCCTTATGCTACTTCGGAGCACCTCGGAAAGCTGACCCTGCAGATGTCCTCAGAGCCCCTCGCGCCCGCGTCGCTGGGAGCTGAGCGGAACCCGTGACGAAAGTCACTCTGACAGTTGCGCCGTTGCCCCGGGGCCACGCGGGGTGAAAAGGGCAGCCGGTTCGCTTTCTCGCTCGGGTCGTGACTTTTTAACCCGGCGAAACCTCGGTCCTGATGGAGAAGCCGGAGCTGAGAGCTTTCGTCCTCAGGTGAAATGTAATGTTCCTTGCGTGACCCCGAAAAACACGAGCGCAGTGCGGTATTTTTGTAAGTGCAAAACACTTTGCTTTTGGGAGGGAAGAAAAATCCGTTGAAACGTACGTGCCCAAGTTGCATAGATGGCCCAGAGGAACTGCATTTTCAGCCCCTTGAATATTAAAATTAAAATACAAAATGGAATTTCTTCGATGCATTAACAGATTGCAAATTTTGCAGCCGTCGAGTGTGAACGAGTGGAGTTTTTATGTCGTACTTTGTGTCTGATTTGGAGCTTAAGCCAACTTTTTAGCGTACGCTTGCGAGACTCCCGTCTTCTCCGCTTCGTTCCTGCTAAGCCGAGTCGAAAATGAGCCAAATCTCCTTTTCTCAACAGCATATGGATGGCATAGTTTTTTCACGCGACACGATATTAGGAGTTATTAAAAACGCGAGTCGAGTATGTGTGTCACAGTCCAAATTAAATCTGAGAAACAGGGTCAGTCTTCGGAGAAGACAAAACACACCCTATTGTGTTCGCGGCGGAATAAGCGGAGATTACCAGGCCAGGGTGGTGTAAAGTACGCGACGGCACCGCATTAGCGGACTCCAGACTTGCGCACGAATCGTCACCCGCTGAGGAACTGATGTCTGTACATTTTTAATAAAACGTATTAATGTACGAAATGTAATTATGCTGTCGCGTTTGTGTCCGAGAGGCCCCGGGGGGGCGGGGAAGGGAGGGGGGACATGCGTCCTCTCTTTAGAATAGCTTTAAGGAAAGCGCGGAGAGCGGCTCCAGGGAACGCTTTGCGACCCGCGAAAGACTAGCCAAACCTACCTTTGTGCAGCTCGGACGGCTGGGCCGCGAGACAAAGGACGCCCTTCCCTTGGCGCTGTGCCGGTTTCCGCCCCCCCCGCGTCGGAGCCTCGAGGGATCGTAAACGTCTACGTCTCACGTAAAATAATAACGGGATGCCGTTGCGGGAACGGCTTCCGTACCGCGCGGGGCGTCGTGGTACCTGAGCGCAGGTGTAGCACTCGGGCGCTCGCCATTCGTTCCCCGCTGGGCGGAAGGTCACGCCGCCGAGACGAGCGAGAAAACGAGGCGCTCTCGTTCTGCCTCTCCCTCCTCTTACCCGGGTGAACGTGGCGGTGGAGCCGAGCTTCAGCGAAGGGACCGCGCTCGGAAAGGTCTGCGCTTCGCGCGAGCGCGTGCTCGGTGGGGAAGCGACCGAGTTGGGTCCGCGCGCGCTGGCCGATATTCTGCGGAACGAGTTGCGTCGCGGGTCGCCGAAGTTCGCTGCGTGCAAGTGAACCCTGAGCCGGAAGACTCGGCGTTCGCTCTCGGCAATCGGCGAGGTGTTTTCGGACGTCTCTGGTTATCTGCAAAAATTTGTGCAGGACGCAAATGAGGGAGGAGAGGGACAACTGGGACAACTGGGAGCTGCTTGATAACGCATTTATCTACCTTAACCCTTCCCTCATTCCAAACGGAGCATTTTCGCTGCCGCTTAATGTCGGATTTAGCGTTAGTGTATTAAAAATACGGCTTACGCGGGATGCCTGGGGAGCGGGTGGGTTGTAAGAGGCGCCGCTAAGATGAAGCCGTTGACAATGGAGTAGGCCTTTCTCGTACGGTAACCGCACGGCGGCCTTTCCGCCGTCGGCCGTCCCGCGTCCTCCCTGTTTTGTCTCACCGGTTCGGCGGAATCGCGTAATCCATCTTTGACTTTGTTTCATGTTGCTCTCCGCTTCCCGTCCCGCAGGAATTAAGCCGAACCTAGAGAAGCCAATTTGGGCCGCTCCCGTACGCTTAAAAATTCTATCTGTAAAGACCTGAAATCCGTCACGTGGCTTCCGGGCCGAGTGGAATAATAGCTTGCGCTCATATTTCATTGTTAACTAAGGAAAGCACTTGGAAACCAGTAGTTTCGAGTTGAAGGTAAAACTCCTCGCTGTATTTATGCATTTTTTTGGCACGTGTTTTTTTATTTTTTTTTTTATAATTCTAAAATTTTGCTGACGATTACACAGCTGTGTTCCAGTAGTCATTAAAGCAGTTTATTCCCTTTTCAGCAGGCTTAAGTTTGAGCTTTGCGCTAACACTTCATCTCTTATGAATGAATGATTTAAAAAAAAAACTCTCCACATAGCTTTGTTTTCACGTGTCATAATCAGAATCAGAATGAGGTTTTATTTGCAGATGTGTTGATGCACACATGAAATTTGCTTTGGTGCTTAGCGCTTTCAGTATTACAGACAACAGACAAGACGGACAGCTGACACAGAATAAATAGCATATTTACGGAGGTAAAAGAATAAATATAAAAAAAATCAAGTGAATTACAAAAGTGTTGGGATATATTGTACTCATAGGAGACCCATAGGCCCTAGGGAGCGTAACTGTTCGTGAGGGTGATGCCCAGGGGAAAAAATCGTCCTCGTGTCTTGTTGTTCTGGCCGACAGGGCTCTGTAACGCCTGGCAGAGGGGAGAAGCCTGAAGAGTTTGTGCCCGGGGTGTGTGGGATCGGTGACGATTTTACCCGCCCGCTTCCTCGTTCTGGTCTCGTGCAAGACCCGAAGGGTTACCCGAGCGCTTTCCGACGCTCGAGATTTCAGGCGAAGGACGTCAACTTTTTTCTTGACTTTAAAATGCGCTGCATTATTTGTGATGAGTCCAGCGTGGTGCACGTGGGGGTGCGCGAGAGGAGCTGCGAAGGGGGGGGGGGGGGGGGTCCGGTCCGCCTCGTCCCAGCTTGGACCGGCAGCCGCGGTGAAAGGTTCGCCCTGGCGCTGCTCGGCGTCCCCTGCTCCAGAAAGTGCGTGGTTATGTTTGTTTACTGCGGTTTTGTGGAACAGCGCGGTACAGAGCCTCCTCGCTTCTTCCACCAGTAAATCAAAACTAGCGTGGGGGGGAGGCGACGACTCGTCCCCGCGGCCGAGCGAACGTTAAACGTGGAACGTCTCGCAGGCCCGAGCCTTCCGCCCGCCCGCCCGCCGTGGAACATGTCCCTCCGAGCGCTTTTCTTTTTGGTTCCGGCACGGCGGGCGCAAAAAGCACGGAAGAAACATACCTACAATTCCAAATAAGTGCACTGATTTTACAGCAGGAAATGCAAACTCTGCACTTTATTTACTTAGGAGAAATCGTCCCGTTCCTGTTACGTATTTATCGGACCGTTTTCTCCGAAGCGACTTACTGTAATACTTGTAACCTCAACGGTGTTACAGGCTTACAATTATTTACCCGTTTATACAGCTCAGGAATTTTGTTTTCCCGGACCAATTTAGGGTAAGTACCTTGCTCAAGGGTACTACAGCTCGAGGTGAGATTCGAACCTGGGACCTTCGGGTCGAAAGGCAGCAGTTCTCAGCACTACGTTACCGGCTGTCCCTTTCAACTGTAAAGGCCTTTTTACCATAGTAATATTAGTACCTGAAGGACCTGCTCGGTGTCCCACTGCATACACATGTTCGCTTGATCTACTGGTCACGGCCACATTGATACAAGGTTGGGCTCCCCTTCCTCCGTTTGCCTCTTTGAAATTCCACATCCGATAGCCCTTTAAAACCTCGTTCGCGGTTCCTCGCGCACGGAGGTGAGGTCGGAGAACGCCGCTCACGAACCCGCGTACGGCTCACGTCGTCGGAGAGAGGACGCGATCGGCGGCGTTTACGGGGAAAAAGGTGAGCGTACGCCGCTTCGACGGTTGCGGACGAGCAGGTCGCGAGCAAGCCGACCTCCGAGCGGCGCGACCTGCTTTCGCCGTGTGGCAAACTGCGGTCTGTACTGCCATTTTTTTCATAACGCACGAATATCTGCCTTTTACAGCATGCCCATTAAATGATTATTAAGTCGAATTTTCATAATCCGTACTGGTACGCATGAAACAGTTTAAACTATTATGCGAGGCTCAACTTCGCGTTCCTTGAGGTCAAAACGGGTGGAGCGATTGCGCTGGGAGGCCCGTGGGACAAACTCCACATTTCTCAGTGCGGTTTCATCGGCGCTCCGCGTTGCGGCGGCTTTTCCGAGAGCGGGAATCGGGGCGGGGGGCCTTCGGCCGGCTTTCCTCAAGCTCCGTCCTTCGGAGCCTCGCCTTTTCGCCGCACGGAAGGCCTTCCGCTCCTCTCGCCGTGTCGCGTGTTCCCCGTCCCTGCGCGCGCCTGCCTGCCACCTGGGTTCTGTGTATCGTGGTGCGGTCGCACAATTTGCCTTCTCCCTTCCAAAATACTTGTGATGTAATACGGACTAAATCAATACCTCTTGTAATTGGCGTGTTAAAAGATGTATAAATGTGTTAAAACATTTATCACGTTGCCCCAGTCATATGTGTTTAGCGCAGGTGTATAAATGATGAGCGCAAGCAAAGTTTCGCCCGCAGCCGTCCCTCTCCGGGCGTTTCGAAGCAAGCGTTTGGACGGCGTGCAATGTTAGTTTCGGCAGCAACGGTCACTCGGCCGCCGCTCTCGCACTTTGGCGTCCCACCTGGACCGGTACCCGCAGGGAAGGACCGAGCTCTTCGTCACGCGCGTGGCCGTTTGTCGCCACGCGGCGCCTTTTTATTAAAGCCAGGCGGGATGTTCCCACGGGCTCGTGTGGGCACGAGTGGGCGGTCATATTGTGGTCGTTGACCTTCCGTCCCGAGATGGGAAGCGCTCTGCTGACGACGCCTTCCCTCGCAGGTGGGAACGCCACACTTCCCTCGAAACCTTCCGCTCCTCTGTGCGCCCGAGTATTTTCGTGAATTTCCGCCGTTTTTGTCCGGCCCCTGGAGTACTTCCGAGAGTTTAGCTGCGAGTTAGAATTCACACGCAATCCGAAAGTGAGATGTACGCACCTCGTGCTGGCATTGCTAGGGTTAAGAGAAGGCAAATTAACTCTGAAGTGAGTCTGGTATCCATGCAACTGATTGTTCCATATTCATATTCTAATTGTAGATGTAACTGAATGGAAGCAAATGACAGCTTGTTGTCCAAACGAAAACTGTTGTGTGTGTGTGTGTTTTTTTTTTTTTTTTTTTTTTTCTTCCTCCCCCCCTTTTGTTTCGCTTTGTTTCGTGGATCAATATGTCTTCCAGTCAGGAGCTGTACTGCAACTGATGTGTTGTGCCACACGGTCATTGTACCCAAGGCTCCCACTGCCAGGCATGGATTAGTCCTCCTTTCCGATTCATGGAAGTAGCACTTGACAACGTCTTTCCTGGGACGGATTATTAAATGGTCAGCGAACTTAGGCAAACGATGGAGATGACTTCAGTCGGGCCTCAACATGGACACGTAAAAGCCAAGATGTAAGCGCCATCTTTAAATGCGATTCGTCAAAGTTTTGACGTTAGAAAAGTCCTTTTACATCTTCTAATAGGCTTTGCTTCAGGCTGCTCGTGTCTGGCCGGGTGCTTAGAAGGACACGGTCAAATTGGAGCCGAGTCGAGTCTGATCCGAAACCAATTTGGCACGCGAGCGTTCATCTCGGCAGGACGGGTGCTCCCAATCCCAGGGGATTAGCAGGGTCGTGCGAAGAAGTCGCCCGCCGGACGGGTACCGCGGCTCCCGCTTGGCCCACTTACCAGGCTAAGGCTTTGGGTTTGCGCACTTTGCCGTTTTAATCTGAAGAGACACGTGGGTAGCAACACAGATGAAATTGCGGAGCAAATGCCGAATGCACGCATGTAAATTTGCCCCCGCGAACAGGATTTGGCATCGTAAGGGGCCGAATACAAGTGTCCCTCATGTAATAAGTCTCAGAAGCTGCCTGGACAGGAGATTGGAAGTCCGTGTGTGTCCGAACACGATCGACGTTGCGTTTGGGCTCCGCTTTGCGGAGTTTAACAACCGACCGAACCGGTGTGTCGGCGTGCCTTAACGGGGTGGCGTAGCCGAGGGTTTCCGCACCGTGCCGAACTCTCGCTACGAATGCGGTGCCTTCGCTGCTCTCTTCCCCGTCCGTACTTGTACCGTGGTGCCCGAATCGGAATCGCGAGCGAGAAGTCCGAGATTGTAAAAGAACCCTGTGTGTGCTTCCTGTGTTTGCGTGCAGGTGACTACCCGCCCCCGCCGCCCCCCGCGGAGGACCCGGACAGCCTCCCGTCTCCGCCCGGAGGTTTCGCTCTGCCCCCGCCGCCCGCCGACGGCGCCTCCTTCAGCGTGCAGGTGTGGGATCCCCTTCCCGAAAGCCCTTCAAAGGTGCGGCCGAAGACGGAGCCGCTTGCTCCTTAAGGCCTTGTGCTTTAGTGCCCGTATTTGTGAACGTCGAAGTTAAAATCGGCCCCAAATTAACACCTTAACCAAAGCTTGCAGAGCCTGTCTTTCATTCTTCTTTCCCTTTTTGGAGATGCCCTGTGGCTTCCTCCATTGGCTCAGGCTACTTTTATGAAAGTGAACGAATAACCAGCTGGCACCTGGTGTGCAGAGTGGCACGAAGTAACTTTGTGCTGTTAGATGACGTTGAGAGGGAGCGTCGCCAGGTAAACCTGGGGATATCGGACAGGAATTCGCACGGGCGGCCTCCCTGCATATCCTGAAATACGCAAGAGCAACATCCTCTTTCGGCGGAACGCGAAGCCAATATCCTCTTTGACATCCGTCACCCAGATGAAGGACCGACACCTTTTGCGTCAGCTGTGGTAACGGCCACTGACTCGGCTCACGCCGCACTCGCACTGACACCCATCTCGGTTTATACAAAAACCTTGCTGGACATTTTGTTCTTTTTTTTTTTTTGTTTTGTTATTAGTAGCGCGGTAGTGAGGCTCCAGCCAAACCTCGACATTTTCCAGTACTATATGTAGGTCAGTAAAGGGCGAAATGCGCCGAAAATCCCAGCTTTTTACATTTATCTGACACTTTTCTCCAAAGCCACTTAGTGTTAAGGTTACAATTATTTACCCTTTTATAGAGCTGAGTAAATTTTACTGGAGCAATTTAGGGTAAGAACCTTGCTCAAGGCTAATACAGCTGGAGGTAGGATTCGAACCCGCGACCTTTCGGGTCCAAGGGCAGCAGCTCCGACCGCTGCTCCACCAGGTGCCCCCCTTTTATCTTTGGGGTGACGTGATGTAACGCACACAGCTTCGCAGTGCAGTTAAGGGGCCGAAGTTTGCTTGTGCGAGAGGGAAGGAGCCGAGGCACCGATCGCTTTGGCATCCGGCGCAGGCGGCCGTTCCTCGACGGCGCCGTCAATATCCCTCGTGGCTCGGTGAGCCTGACGCTCGAGACAAGGACACGCTAGTCAACGTGACTGTTTGGACTTGAGCGCAAACACGACTGGACTCCTCCCAGTCCCCCTCCCCTGCGTCGTTCCCTCGAACGTTTCAAGTGCGGTTAAGGCGCCTCTACCGAACCCGTGTGGCGGCGCAACCCGTCGCTGTTAAAACGTACACAGCCGTCGAGAATAAAACGCGGAGCTCTAGCGGAACGCTTCTCGACGCTGTTGTGCACGCCGCCCTGTGCTAGCTGTTCACGTAAAGACAAATGTGCTTTATTAGTGCCGACTCTATTTTCCTACTTTCCATTTATATCCCCTCGTTCTGCAGCTTGAACTAACTTTGAAATTACCCAGGGAATAAACCTATTTCCTTAAAAAAAGAAAGAAAGACAGAAAGAAGAAAAAAATCCCCCTACATTTCTCTTAACGGTGCAGCCGATGTACTTTAAGCGGCTGAAAAGAGGAGGTGTGCGCTCTCAGGACGTAGCTCACGCTCCTCTAAATATTCACTTAGTCTGAAAGAAAGAAGCAAGCGCTCATGGGAGGCCGCATAACAAGTTGCCTTTATATATCTTGCCGCATGTGTTTGAGTTGTTTCTTCCAGGCTAAGGGCACATCGCAGAGCAGCAACCTCGGAGGGACCAGGTGACTGTTCTCGGTCCTCAGTTCCCAGGGTTCCTTGCTCTCCTCGACCGCGTCGACAGCGTTCGTAAGCGCTCGGGACACGGACCGAGACTTTGCGTTCATGCGTTTGTCGCCATGTTGCCCAGGTTAAGGGTCCGGAGAAGACTCTGGAAGAGCGGCGCTCCAGCCTTGATGCCGAGATCGACTCGCTCACTAGCATCTTGGCTGATCTGGAGAACAGCTCGCCGTACAAGCCCCGGGCCCAGCAGGTAAGAGCTCTGACTCCGGCACGCTTACCGTGAGTCTTGAGCCGAGGGACGCAACGTTGTGCTGCAAACGGGGAGATTTCAGTGTTGCGCTTCAGTAATATGTAACTTCTACAAAATGGAACATCCATCTGCCCATCGACGTTGCCTACTTGTCCAATGGAGGATTGCTGTGGCCCAGAGCCTACCCTGGAATATAGGGTAATGTCTCTGGACTGTGGGAGGAACTCGAAGCACCAGAAGGAAACCCACACAAACATCGGGAGGCAATGCGAACTCCGCCTCTCCGAACCCACGACCCGGGGGCCGCGAGACCTCGGTACCGCTGGCTATGACGCCGCAACGTTTCGCACGAGAGCTTTAAGCGTCGGTCACCAAAGGTCTGTCCGCTGCGTGTTGGCGAAACACGATAAGTGATGATCTCATATCTTAATGTTCTCTCGCACACAATGAACTATGAGTTTTACAAACAGTCATTACATGTACTTATTTATATGACACTTTTTTTCCAAGCACAGCGCTAATGTTCATAGAGCTATTTACCCATTTGTACAGCTGGGTAATTTCACTGGAGTAATTTACGGTCAGTATCTTTCTCTAGGGGGTGGGATTCAACCTGTAACTTTTGGGTCCGTAGGCAGTAGCTCTAACCGTGCGCCACCGGTTACCCCATCAGAGATGCTCCGCGGCGGGACGTACACACTCTCTGGGGCGAAGGGCGGTTTGGTGGCTGAACATGTTTAACGTTTTAGTCTTTTAAGGCTCTAATCTTAAATAGAGGAGAGAGTCCGAACCGAGAGTGCCGGAGCTCTTTGTCAAAACTAAATGCAGCGCAAGTTGTTGACGCACAGCCGTCAGCGTAATGGCGAGAAAGGCCGAACGCCCGCTAGAATATTTAAATGCGCAGAAAATAAATGTAGGCTAAGTGAAGATGCCTCATATACGCCTTTGAAGGGGGTTCGAGTCGGAGAAGGGATGTTGACAGCTTTTGTCAGGGCGCCTTGAAAAATTCATACGCACCTGCGCGCCTCCGGAACAGCCGAGGTTGCGCGGCGGGGTCGCGGCAGGTCGGTCGCAGGCCGCGGGCCGTCGTTTCCGCCGCTTCTCTTTGAGCTCGGCGCTACGGCAACGCTCTGGAAACGAGAGCCGTCCCCCCCCGCCTGCACCGCCGACTTGCGGTCACGACACTTTACGCCTCTTTCCAGCGGTTGTTCGCCCCGTCGGGATGTTTCTCCTTATTTAACGAGTGCCGCCGAGTACAGGTTCGCTCTCTACTTCCTCAAGGGTGACACCGAGGAGTGCGAATGTTCCAGAGTTGCCCTTACGCTCCGTGCGGAGGGAAGAGTTACCGCGTTTTCATGTCGGCCATCGCAGCTCCCGTGACCTCCAGGTGACCTTTCCCCGAGCCGACTCCTCCGTGCCGTCCCAAGGTGGCTCGGGCTTCCCGTTGCTCTCTCGCTCCCGGCCGGACTCGACCTTGCGGGAGCGGGCCGAGTTCACGCGCGCCCCCGGGTAAATGCACAGCCGCTCACCTGTTCTTCCTACCGGGTGGAGCCGTGTGGAGAAGTTAAGCAAAAGTTGGCATCTCTTTTCCCGCGGTCGCCTCGCTGCAGTTGAAGGTCCTGCCCTCGGACAGGGGACGAAGGTGATCTTTACGGCCGCGCGGCACGGTCCCGACACACGTCTCCTCGCCACGCCGCGGACCCGACGGCCTGCGACTTTTCGCGTCCCCCAGGCTTCGGGCTGCTTCTCCACTTGTTGCTGTACGGAGGAGGCGTATCGAGTACTTCTTCATTTAATACTCGCGTGTTCGTGTTCACTTTGCCGGTGTGTAAGGCTCCTGTTTGAGGTCCGGTGAACTGCCCTCCTAGTAACTCAGCTTGTTTGCGCACACGCACACGCGCACTCTTTGTGGCACCAGTCAGGCGCTCCTTTTCCAGCTGAATAGATCTGTTAAGCAGTTAACAATGGAGATATTTTATTCTGTTGTGATTATTTAACTGGAGTGAAAAGATTTCACAGGCCGGCCGGCCTCTTTGATCCGTCCTGGGAGCACGGAGTGTGGAAAATGAAATTTTTATCATCTGCCCGCTGCCAGAGTGCAGGGCGCTCGCCGCTCCCTCGTTAGGGACCTCGCCGGAGGCGCCTCGGGGGAACGTCGTCGCGAGCAGCCCGGCCCCGGGCAGCCCTCGGCCGGCAGCGCGCCGCGGGCGCCGATCTGTCACGATCCGCCCGCGAGGGGCTCGCTGGGCACTTGTCGCTCCCGCGGCGTTTGACTCAGAGTTCAGAAGTCGGTAGCCTCCGCGCGACCTCGGCGCACATGGCAGGGCCGATAAAGCTCAAGCTAATTGCGGCTCGCGCACGGTGCGTTTACAGATCACTTGCTAATGTGCTGCACTCGTGTTCAAACACTTTTGTGACTCAGTCAGGGAGAACGATTTTCTTCTAAATAGGGTACAAGACCCTATAGAGCAAAAGGAAAGATAAGTGGTTTTTACCTTCACTTTTAATATTAATCCGCCGCCCTCAATTTTGCAGGACTTCTGATGCCTTCTTATGTTGCGGCCGACATTCGCGTTGTTGAGCTTGACTGCTGCAGGTTTGAGTCCCCAGAAGGGCACCTGCCGTTTCGCTGAAAATAAGGGTAGTTTGCCTCAATTACTTGATTAAATGTACAAACTCCCTGTCTCTCAGAGCGGCCTAATCCCTCTTAGCGTTCAAGGAGGATCGCAGACCCATCTTGTTGAGAACCGCTTCTCTCCTGATCTCCCGAGAGCTCCATAAATGAGTCCAACGCCATCCGCTATGATCACCTATGTATTTGCTCTTTGAATGTCACTTCTGCAGGAGCTACTGCAGGGATGTGAGCTAACACCATGGTGGTGTCAGACACACGAGCTGTGCTTCGATAGTCTTATGTCTGTGTGCAAAGCTCTTCGTCTTGTTTTGTGACCTACTGAATATTGCTTTGGAGAAAAGTGTCTGCTGGATGAATTAATGTAGATGAGCAGTAGTTGGATCTGATCTTATCGCACACCTGGCAATGTGAGATCAGCATGTGATGGTGGGATCCCTGAGATCTAGGCTGAAGGCCTGCCTTCGTGAAAGGGTAACACTGCAAAATGTTGGGGATGAGAGCAGCTGAACGGTGATAGCACTGTCGAAAATAGAAATGATACCGGCTGATCCAGGTTAACGGTACGGTGCTCATGGCAGAACTGGTGACAAAGCAGTCCGACCATGGAACTGAACAAAACTCCTTGACTCTGAGATTTGACAGTTTTGAGTTTCTTGCTGATAATTTGGTGACATAACCTACTGCATGTGGCGGGTCCTCTTCAAGTGTCCTTGATATCTTCTGTAAGTATCAATCATAAATGCAACAGTTGTCATCAGTATGAATTAGCGTGGAACACCTCGATGCATTTTTAAAGCGGCCTTTGTGCACGAATGTTCATGTTCGCCTCTTGAACGTTTAATGAAACGTGGGGTAAAGTCTGTCGTCTCTTCCGAGGAGTGGCCCGGCAGGGTCTGTTGTACGGCTGTGCTTCCAGGGTTAAAGGTCAGCGGGGTGGTTGGGTTTACGGAGATCGAAATAACTTGGCCACTGAACTGTCTTGTGACTTTGACAGTGGGAGGGCGATTTTAAACAGACTTGTGCCTCGACGCCCCCCGCAGAGGTCCCTGTGAAGAGGAGCCCTTTCAATAGGACACTGGATTTCTGCAGGAGCTGCAGAGGTGACCGGTCATCTCTTTGAGGTACCGCCCTTGCGCTACGAGAAGTGTCACCGAGACGGTTCGCTGTCCCCCGATGTTCTCGACAAGTCAAGCTGGCTTGAGGAAGGGCGTACCTTCTGGTGAGGGCGGGTAAGAGGGGTGAGAAACAGAGAGCCCTTCTCAGGTGCTGGGGGTCTTGCTGGTGCCTCACGCAGAGCCTTTTGCTCGTTGTTGGGTTGTTGGGTTTTGGCTGGAGACATTTGGGGGATCAGAACATCGTTGCCGTATTACGTCCCCTGCGGGTTGCGGGGCCCTGTCTTGCTTTGCTGTCCCGCGGCTCCAGCTCGGGGCTCTCTCGTCTTCTGGCTCGACTCCTCGTGCAGGTGTGGACTCTTGCGTTGCGATGCACGGCAGGACTGTATGTCTTTATAGCACGGACATGTAATATATTGTACTTAAAAAAAGATACTTTCCCCTGTTACTGCAGAAAGCTCTAACTTTCACACTTTTCACACCAACACAAGGGTAAATGTAACTCTGCGCACGGACGTAGATGGTATCGCAGCACAACATCGTGGAACGGCGTTTTTTGGCAATAATCCTACATTTTGCTCCAAATGGAAGATGCTTCGTTATAGAAGCACAAACAATGTTACTTGTGGTCCCTTTGGAAAGTGTTTGTCTTGCACAGCACCTAGTGTTGATTTCGATTAGATCACCAATTTAAGGACCTCGGGAGGTGAAGGTTCGGTGTAAAAGTAGGGCGCTCCTGTGGAAGTGGAACGATGTGCACTCTTGAATTAGGCCAATTCTGTAACGACCGTAACGGCGGTGCGAAGCTCGCGCGACCTCCCCACGTTCATCCTTTCATCACGCACAGGTTGGGATTCGTGGCGAGAAAAGAGAAGCATCGTGGCTTCGGTAACTAAGCGCACGTACAAAGAGTTCGTGCCGTTTTTATTCCATGTGCGTGGCTGGTGTTTTTATATGTGTCTGTTGGGAGACAAACCATGCGTGTTGTTCCCAGCCTTGGTCAGTGATGATCAGTGCCCTTGTCAGCCAGCTGCTCTGACTTCATTAACCCCCCAGTGAAGAGGTCATACTTGGGCGCCCAGTACTTTCCCCTCTCTTCATTAAAGCAGAGCGCAGCTCTACGAGATGATGCCTGTGCCGTGTTTACCCTTTACGTGGTATAACAAACACTCTCGGGATGTATCCCACACTGCTTCGCTGCCTGTTAATGAGAGCGGCGGTGCATGTCGACTTCACCTGGACGGGCGATCGCGGCGCTGGGAGCCGCCGCTGACCCCAAGGTCAACGTGGAAGCCTGTCGCGAGTTTTGACGGGGCCAGGCCGCGCCGGGGAGGGTCATGTCCAGAGGGGCAGCGCTGCTCCTGTCCCACCTCATTAGCCTAATAAACTGCGCAATATCACACTTTAGGGTTTTTTTTTTTTTTTCTCTTTTTCTTTTTTTTTTATTATTATTAACAGGTCCGCCTGGTGACAGATACTGTTTTGGCCAGGAGGGCGCGACCGGCGCTCAAACCTGCCTCCTCTCGTTAAAAAGGTTCCCGTCCCAGACCCGGTGCTAAAAGGCTCACTCTTAACTGTTGTCACCACACATTAAGCTCTCGCCACCGGAGCCGCGCCGCGCCCCAGCTCGCCGCAGCGCCCCGGTTGGCTGTCTCCGAGGCTGCCGATGGTGACGTCGGCAAATGGGGCTTTGAACTGCGCCTGACCCCAGGGAGCAAGAGGTCGTAAGTGCAGCAACCCCAGGAGAAGGGTGATTCGGCGGGCGCGCGGGGGCCGACATCGAGCGCGGCAAGACCGCCCTGCGCAGCCCTGATGGAACTGGGATTTTCCATGAAGCGCGCAGCCAAAAGACAGATACGTGTAGAAACGAAGCAACTTTTTGGTGGCCTTCTGGAGAAATGCCGAGAATGGAGCGCTGCTCGTTTCCCAGATCGATTAAAAATGGGCAACATTGCCACGGATAACGTCGCATTCCTGTCGGGTATTGGGTGCTTTTTCCACATCGCGCATCGTTTCACGTTTGCGGTGGCCAGGTTTTCCACATTCTTTCTCTCCACCTGCTTGGGACCCCCCTCTACACAGCTGCCGGTGCGGATGCTGCTAATGTCACGTGAAACCGCTTGCGTTGTACGTCCCTTCGCGTCCCTTCGGCTCATCCGGAATTCCGCCGCCCGCCCGCTATCTAGTCTCCGAACGTCCTGTTCCTCTCCCATGTAGCGCTGCTCCTGCTCTCGCTCCTCTACCCCGCCGATAGAGCCACAGCAGGCCGCACACCCAGGGGTTCACCCGTAGGGGGTTCGGGAACTCGAACCCGACAAACCTTCCGAGTGTCTTCGGGCTGCACGCCGCCCGAAGGAGGTCTTTGTCCACAGCGTACTCTTTACCTCGCCCGTTACGTAACACCTGTACTGCAAGTCTCCTTAGGAAAACAGCTGGTAGCGTAGTGCTCGGAGCTGCTGCCTTTGGATCCAAGGGTCGCAGGTTCCGGCTCTTGTACCCTTGAGCAAGGTACTTACCCTAACGTTGCTCCAGTAACATTACCCAGCTGTGTTAATGGGTAAATAATTGTCACCTTAACATTGTAAGTCACCTTGGAGAAAAATGTCAACTAAATGAGTAAATGTAAGTGTAAGAATGAGTTCTGTGAGTAAACAACTGCGGTTACGTTGGAATAAACCAAAGAATGCCATACATCCGTGCCTTCAGTCGTTGTCAGTAATGCTTCTCCAGGGCAGGGTTGTGCTGCTCCACAGCCTGTCCTGGCGAGCTGGTGATCTTGCGGGCTCTGTGCCGGCTCACTTTTCTCGGAGAGTGTGTGTGTGTGTGTGTGTGTGTGTGTGTGTGTGTGTGTGTGTGTGTGTGTGTGTGTGTCCCGGCAGGGCGATCGCTTGACCCGGATGCTTGTGCTCCTCCGATGCCGTGTCCGTCCTCATCCCGAGCCAACTGCGCTTTCTCTTTCATTTTGCCATCTGCCTCCCCTTTAGTTTCTTGGAATTGTCCCCCTGCGCTGTGCCGCTGCTCAGCTTTAACTGCATTTTGTCTTTATATTTTATTTATATTTTATCAGTCTTCAATTATTGATGCATCTCGTGCCTTTTGTGGCATTTTGTTGAATGCCGTGCTTTTAAAAGCAGCTCGGCGCAGAGATCCTCACAAGCCCGTTCTTTCGTTTCACTTCAGGACGCCGTCAGTGGCGCATTTTTGCAGTTCGACATCACAGCGTGTCACACGAGGGCCTGAAAGAGGACCGATTGTCGTGAGATCGATGCCGCTCTGATTAATGCACTTTATCCGCGAGCGTCGTGTGGCTGCGAGCGGCTCGGCGTCTCCCCTGCGTTTTTTGGGGACGCCGTGAATTGTGCTTCATGTGCGTTACCTGGGCCCCTTTCCGAGCGGAACCTTCATATCCTCCGGTGAGAGATGGGGGGCCGAAGGAGATGGCCGATCGAGCTCGGATCGCGGTGCCGCGGCACGGCCGGAATCATCCGGAAGGACGGCATTCGCAGCTTGGGGACGCGAGTCCTCCAGCCGTCCCTCTCGCTGCCCTTGAGGCGCTCTTCGGGTTCACCCGTAGTGTGCGAGTGATGGAGAGAGTGTGTGTGTTCCACTGATGGATGGATGGATGAGTGACCCATTGTAAGTTGTGTATCTAGCGGTGATGCAGCAGTTTTCCTTCACTAACCTTGGCAAGGCGGGAGTCGCTCTCGACCCACCTGCGAGTCCCCGTCTTTGGAAAATGACCCAACCGGTCTGAATCTCCATTTGTTTTCATCTTTGCGAGCTCCCTGCGGCGAAAATGAAATAGAATGTGTGGCTCAGGGCAATAACCTGCTCTGAGCGAACAGGACTCGACAAGAGCCGCTTCAGCAGAGCTCTGGGGTGTGGCGCCTGCTGCTGTTTGTTCGTGAGAAAGGAACAGGGTTCGCGTTCCTCGTACCCCCCCGTACATCACCCGGTCCAGACAGAAGTAAACGACATGAGAGCACTTCGGAGTCATCCCTTCTTTGTTACCGGCAGTTTGCATCCTCTCGCTCGAAATGGAAATCGATCAGGGTGGACGTGCGACGTGTGCCAGCGGATCATACGGCGACCGTGTGCTCATCTCTGCCCCTCGCGCCGCCCTCGTCTCGCCCACTCTCGGTAGCTCAGGTGGTCTTCGGGGAACTCTGCGTGGTTTTCCGTTCTCCTGGCTGATCTCGGTGTCATTAGCGGCGCTGATGAAACCGGTGACTTGAGTTATTCGCACCTCCTCCAGCCACAGGGGGCTTACCCCGTGTAACAGTATTAAAAATAGTCATACAGTGTACATGAAGTTACTACCAGGAAGTGTTTTACCCTTTGACGTCGTCGGTAATGTATGTTTTAATACCACATAAGCTCAAGGGACCTTTGGAATTTTTATCTCTTCATGCATTGGGTTTCCTTTTGTGTCGGAATGAGCCTTCGTGTAGAGCGTCTGCAGACACGTCAGGGGACGCATGTGTGCTCTTGTCAGAAACCAACTCTTCTGGTTGGGGGAGGGGGGGTGGGGTCTGTTCGGGAACACCAGAACTCACACCGCTGTTTTTGTCTCGTCTTTCAGAACTACGGGGTCTCTTCTGCGACCAGCCCCACTTCGGCTCCTCCGGTAATTAGCCACAAGAGCATGGTGATTCCCACCCAGCCCCCCCTGACAGCGACCAAGAAGTCCACAGCCAAGCCCCAGGGCCCAACAGGCGCTCAGCCCGCTGCAGTCCCGAGCAGCGTGGGCAAAGCCCAGCCCCAGGCCCAGGCCCAGCCCCAGGCCCAGCCTCAAGCCCAGCCTCAGCCCCAGTTTCAGCCCCAATACCAATACCAGCACCCTCCCCAAGCCCAGCACCAGCCCCAGCCAATCCCGGCTTCTTATACCACTGCTTCCACTCCCAGCCGTCCAGCCTTCAATGTTCAAGTGAAGACAGCCCAACCCAGTCCCCACTACATACCCCCAGGTCCGCCTCAGTACCCACAGCAGCCCGCCCGCTCCCCGGCCCCCCCTCCTGCCCAAGGGCTGTATGTGGCCGGCCAGCCCCGTGGCACCCCTGACTATGCCTATGGGCCCCCTCAGCCAGGGTATGCCCCCCAGCCCCCGAGGGGCTATCCGGACCAGCACTACCCCGGGGGGGCAGGTCACGGGCCGTCTTACGGGGCTCAGAACGCCTGGAGGCCAGAGTCCAGCTACCTACCTGCCCCAGGTGGCCAGAGCAAGAAGACGTACATCACGGACCCCCCACCGGCACCGGGGCCCTCCCCTGCGACCCAGTTTGGTTCCGGTCCTGGGGCTCAACAAAAGGTAGGCCTGCAGTTGCCGGGACCCAGTCTCAGGCCCCCATGTTTATATTTTAATACTTTACACTCTGTAAAGTTTTTAATTCCCACACAGAAACAGAGACATGCTCATCAAGGTCACTGATGAATTATGACAAATGAAACTCATATCGGTCGGCGTCGTCTTGCCGGGTCACGTGTACAGCTTGCCTCTCACAACTCTTCTGGTTGCGCTTCGCTGGGATCCCAAGGCAAACGCTCTTGTCCGCTTTGAGACGGAAGGAATTACGGCGTTCGGTGGTAGGTTCGTACGTGATAAGTGCGTTTTACTCCTTGCCCGCTGAGCCGCAGGACGTCCAGCGCTGCTCGTCTCCCCAGTCCATTTCCAGTGGTTAGTACATCCCTGTGTGAGGGGTGTGCTTGGAATTTGCTGAAAATGCTTCCAAATATCAAATATGATAATAATGATGGCGATGCCAGCGTCAAGGTGGAAGGGTGTGTGGAACCGATGAGGGCTGCAACTGCGAGGGGGAATTAGACAAAGCCCTTTTGTCCTTCGCCCGCCAGCGGTTTGCACGGCGGCTCTTGATCTAGACTGGTATCGAGCACAGTCGAATCCCTCAAATTATCCTGCTGTTATACCCTGGAGTGGAGAACATTAATATGATCCAGTAAAATAAAAGAAAGAAAAAAAACCCGTAAATTGAAGAAACCTTCCATCAGTTGGGATCAAATAACAGAAACATCTAGTATGAAGAAGACATTTAAAACATGCTGAATATATAAGGTTGAGCTAAGTCTGCAATTACCGCTGTACGTGCCGCGCTTCACGCATTAACTCAGACACGGTGTTTTCGAAGGTCTTAACTGACGCCGTTGCACTTTTACGTCACAAATCAGTATTGGCAAATATGCCATTTATGTTCTTCCCCCCCCCAAAAAAAATACATAGGTTTACACTGGTAAGGCTGCGGTGCAGAAATGAATTTAAAGTGGAGCCGTCGTGCTTTTGATCCCCCGACTGTCGCTCCCACGGTCTCTCTGCGTTTTTCATTGCCGTTGTAGATTGCGTTCCTCTGCTTTTTATCAGGCCAAATAGGACAGAAATTTGAGATAAAGGCAGCAAATTAAAGTGGAAGATTAGAATGAAAGCTAAATCTCTCCGCTTTGCTTTTCCCACCCCCCCCCACCCCCCCCACTCTGATGTGATTCTACCAGTCGTGACCTTGGACACCGAGTGCCAAATCTCATTAATGCTTTTTGCTGTTACAAAACAACCTGAACATCTATGTGTCAATTAGTTTTTGAATGCCATTAGTTTCTGTCACTAAAATAACGTCTTTTATTTAGTATTTGTGCCACGCTCAGTGTCTCAAGGTTGCTCTTTGCGAGCGGGTCCTGCGGATGACCGCGGGAGTCGGTACGATGAGCGCTGACGGACGCCCGCTCGCCGCTCTTCCCCGCTCTCATAGAGACGCGTTACAGTCTCCTGGCCTCTGAGGGATGCGACTTCCCACATTTACCGCCTTTTGATGTCCTCGTATTAATAGAAAAAAAATGAGGATTTAATGACTGACACTTAATTTAACATCTTGTGTGGATCTCTAATTGGGGAAGCGCTTAATCTCTCTGACGAGCGCTGTTCGTGTGCGGTGCGACCGACGTCCGACGGGGGATTGCCGCAACCTACCTCGACTCTGGAGGTGCCTAAAGCTCTCGGAAGGTCATTCGAGTTCCCGAAGAGCTGCACGTAGCGGTTTCAAACCGAGCGCCTCTTCGATCGCCTTGTCCAAGAGCCTTCGCCTGGGTGAAGGACGGGCGCCGCTGTCCCTGTCCCTAAACGGCCCCGTTTGCTGCCGTTTGAGTAAATAAAATGCTCCGCAAGTCACTGCGGTCTGCTCTCGTGGCTTTGTTGAATAACCCTCGCCCCCCCGCTCCGGACGCATTTAATTTAGTGAATATGGGTACAATCGGACAAGCCGCTCGCTTGACGAAAGCGAACGTGCGGCACGCCGCAATCGACGAGCGTCTCCCGTAGCGCCCGAAAGAGCTCGGGCGACGGGCGTAACGGAGGCCGACGCCGACAGCCCGTGATCTTCGTTCGCTCCAACGCTCTTCTCTCGAGTGGATTCGGGTAAAGGAGCAAATAGCTATTTTTACGGTGCGGCGCGTACTGTTCAATCTAATTGGTAGCCCCAAGTGAAATATGGCTCGCTTTAATTTAGGACTCCTTATGCCTATATTTATCTAGCTAGCCGAATCGCCGGCCGACAATAGGCGCGTAGCGAAATGTGTCGACTGCGTGCGTCGGTCGGTGCCGTGACTTCGGGTCACTCTTTGGTTCCTCTAAGGCGATGGGTAGAAGCACCTTCTAACCACCGCTCTTCTGTACTTCAAATAACGTATCGGTCCATCAGCTGATGGTCCAAGTGCTCCTTGTTCAAACAGTGGAATAGTATTATAAACGAATCATTAATCTCTCTTTGGGATTTGGGAGATTTGGAGTTTTCCACCCTTTTGGGTTTCCTTTCTACCACCTTGTTTTATTTAGATTTCTTAAAAAAAATCAGATTAATTGCTTGAGAATGAATTGGATGCTCAGTGTAACTGGGGGCACAGGACGTTTCTTAGGTGCTACTTACTTCACAACCTTTACCTGAAATGACAGTCATCTGTAAGTAGTTCTATCAGGATGCCGTCGTTAATCGTACCTCGCGTTTACCCGCGATGCGCAGGACGCGGCTGGTGGATTTTGGCATTACGCCGGCAGACCTGACTTCGGCTGGTGTGTGTTTTCATCTCCTTTGGAGTGTGTCCAAGCCAAGGTCAGGGGTCGCTCGGAGTATTTTTGCACCGACCACAAAGGAGGAGGGAATAGCTGAGGTGGTCTGCTGAGAGCACGGTGAAACCGGGAGGTGTTTCGTCCTCTCCGGCGTTCAAGGGGAGCCGCTGAGACGTGGACAGCCGCTGTCACCTAAAGAAGGAAGCAAAGGGAATAAAGCTGTGCTCTCACGGCGGTGTCTTCAGGTAGATATTCCTTTTCATTGGAGGGTGATGGGGAGACAGGATTCGATTTTAATGTCGCACAGAAGTTCATACTGAATTAGAGGGAGGCTGAGAGCCCGCATCCGTTCTGATTGTCAGCTTTGCTCTTTATTCCACGGACTCCGGAGCAAATGAGCTCTCGGTATCGGAAGATGTGCGAAGCCCTAATACCGCTGGGCTGCAGTAAGCCGGTCGTCCAGCTGGAAAAGCAACAATTAAGTTTTAAGACAGTTTTTTTTCATCTGCATCGTGATGATAAACTAATAATTTTTAAAATACATCCATTATAGTGTAATCCGAAACAATATAAATGTGTAAATCGGTGTGAAAAGCGCGGTTTGCAGGATCTACTTCGGCCTCTCCAGGAGACCGTAGAACAGTGGGAAACCGGCGGGAAACCGGCAGTTGGTGCTCCGTTCCAGCTTGACGAGGGATCGCACCGAGGCTGTCGCTCCACATCGCGTGCGTTCGAGTAGCTCAAGGTGCTTTTTGGAACACTTTGGAATTTGGCGGCGAGAAAACGGAGCCCCTTCAATTACTGGCGGGATGGAAGAAAACGTCGTGCGGCCGAAATGCCTCAACGTCTCTCAATTTGTAGAAAGAGCAGCGGGGATGGAAAACACGAAGGTGAAGTCGAATACTTCCCGAGAGAGTTCCCGACCGAGAGCTTTTCTGCTATCGCTCGACCCCCGCAGCCCCCTCGCTTAACGGAGTCGCTGCGTCCGCGGCAGGATGCGTTTCCGCTTCATTGTTCGGTGACGGACGGCCTGGAAGAGGTTAATACCGCTGTCCCCCCGATGGCGTCTCGCGCTCATTCCCTTCTGATGTTCCTCACTGCGCTTAACTGAGCTCCCAGTTGACCCCTCGACCCAGGTTCCAATCAAGAGGCTTTGAAGGAAAGCGTTTGCTAAATACAAGTAATAAATAATGTAGACATGAATATAGTTTTCGGGGGGGTGCAGTGGTGCAGCGGGTTGGACCGCAGTCCTGCTCTCCGGTGGGTCTGGGGTTCGAGACCCGCTTGGGGTGCCTTGCGATGGACTGGCGTCCCGTCCCGGGTGTGTCCCCTCCCCCTCCGGCCTTACGCCCTGTGTTACTGGGTGGGCTCCATGACCCTGTATGGGACAAGCGGTTCTGAAAGTGTGTGTGTGTGTGTGTGTGTGTGTGTGTGTGTGTGTGTGTGTGTGTGTGTGTGTGTGAGAGAATATAGTTTTCCGGTGTTGCGAGGACGGGCTGCACCTGCTTCCCACCTCCCTCCCTTCTCATTCGGTCTTCTCACCTCGTGTCTTGAAGCTCGTTCTACCTTCCGGTTCTTCCTTGCCGACTTCCCCCTTTGCGGCTGCTCCCCGCCGGCAAGGAGCGGTTAAGGCATCGTGGCACTTGGAGGAGCCCTGCTTCTCTTCCAGCAGCCCGTCTGCCTGCCTCGTTCCTCTCAAGGGAGCTCGGATAGGGGGCGACCGCATCCTGTTAGCAGCCTGCAGCTTTGCGCGGAAACCCCTCGGCAGTCGCCCCCCCCCCCCCCCGGCTCACCGCACCCTCACCTCAAGCCCGCAGCTTCAGGGCCCAAATGAAAGTTTGCGAGGCCCGAGCGGAACTGGGAAGCATCGCCTGCGGCTTGGAGCATTGTTCTTCGCAGAGGTGACAGAACCGCGTGGCCCCGCAGCGGAGCCCGGACAGGAGATGACACTCGGGGTTCCGTCCAAATGAACCGTCATTTGCCCGTAATTGTCTGGTTCGAGGGGACGGGAAAGCACACGCTACCGTCTGCGCAGCCAGTGAAATTACACAGAAGGGAGTTCACACTGCACATTACACAGGAGCGGCAAAGTGATTTAATACGCATTTTAAGGCACAAACGTACGTGAATGTAAATTACGCTCGCCACACACGAGCGTTAAATATATATAAATGACAGCACGCTGATGAAAGCGACAGGAGAAATATGTGCTCCTTTGTATGCGAAAGCCAGATAGAATGGTCATATTTTCTAAACCATGGCCTTTGGAGTGTTCATATAATTAGCTTTTATTGTTTCGCAGCGCATGCAGCCTGCTGCCGCACGCACCCCCACTCCACTTTGTATTTTGACACATCTGTGTTGTGGGTGGGGGGGGGTTCGGGTCGCAGAGCGGGTGGGTGAAGATGGCGTGTCACTTCCCTTTAGTTTGGCCTAGTTTTCTCTCTCGTGCGCACGGAAGTGTGCCGTTTTCTTCTTAATGTTTCTTTATTTCGGTGGCGTTTCTCACGGAAGGTTGCGGGGTTTTAATGTTTGTCTTGGAACAAGCGCTCGTAACTGTAAAGCGCCGCAGCAGCAGGACCGCGAGGTGGGGGTGCCGGTTAGGGCCATCGCCTTGGAAGCGCAGGGCTCGGGTTCGAATCGGGTTCTTACCCTGAACTGATGGGTAAAATGGTCAGTCTTAGCCAGGGCTCACATTGTAAGTCAGCTTGGAGGCAGGTGGGAGCCAAATAATTAATTAAATAAGCTAATAGCCTCTGGGTGCCTGTCATTTACCAGCGATGGGCTCATTCCGCATGTGAAAAATTGGAGCGTCTAAACTTCGTGTCGCCGACCGCCCCAAAACAATCTTTTTATGACATTATAAAGAGCAGGAAATTTTGCAGGTAGAAAGCGAAGGTACGAAACATCTGCCGAGGAACGGTGGGGACGTTGTTCAGCGGTGCAGACGGTTCAAGGGCTTCCTGTCTCGTCCTCCTCCGTGGTGTCCATCTGTCTCACGCGGCCGTCCCGGTGGCGCCTTTCGGGGAATTCTGGGAAAGTCTCCTTGCACGCGGAGTACTCGGGGAAGCCCTCTGACCTCGCCTCGTGCGTCCAGTCGCGCGACGGAACACGTTTCCGCTTCCCGGAGGCCCTGTGGGAATCCCAGCCAGCTCAGCGGCGAGTGTGGGAGCGGCGCCTTGGACGCAAGTAAAAGCGTAAAGTTGTGTAAATGTTGACACAAAAAGCCACCGTGGTGCATTAGGGCATCTTTTAAACAAGGTCACAGCCTGGGCTCGTCGCTGTTGATGCCTGTCCATCGGCCTCTGGAATGAAGAGCTCTTCCAGAACTTTCCCCGGAACGGAAACGCGTTAACTGCTCAACTAACTGGGGACAGGTGAAGGCTTTTCGAGGCCACCGAGATGTTGAAGTTCTCAGGTCCAACGTTTAATCAGGGAATGTCTGTTTGCTGGTGTAGCAGGTATGGAGTGCGGTACTTGTTCGATTTCAGGTGTATGGATTAAGTGGTGTGAAGGGTTTAAGTGTAGCGCCTCTGCACCCAAACGAACGACCACGCAGCGTGAAACGTACACCCTGCCCGTGCCCCGTCTTGGCCCACTTTATGTAATTCCCTATAAATTCCTATTGCATCCCTGAAAAGAGCCTGATGGGAAGGGTCTCGCGTCCCGTGTTCGAGTTTCGTGACGAGGGATATGGGCATCGCGTGTGTGCTCTGCGTTCAAACAGCCGGTCCGAGAATCGGTTTCTCTGCAGGAAGATGGACGTGTGGAGGAACACACTGCTCTGTGTACCGCTCTTCATGAGGAGACCCAGACGAGTAGCGGTCGGAGGGTCGTATCGCCAGCGATGGCATCGTACGTACGCACCCTGCCACTGTCCCACACATGATCACATCCAGCTCTGCTCCAGTTCAGCTCCTGGACAGTCTCTCATGCGGTCTGACTCTATGACATGTCTATGACACGTTCTCACGAGCATCACGCAGGAGCCTCTCCGATCCGCATTCACACGCGAAAGGATTCGGCACTTTGCTGTAATGACGACGGTGCAGGAGGACCAAATGTCCCCGAATTCTTTAACTGCTGCAGCTTCCCTTGTACTCAAACAAAGATGTAGCCGCCTTTATGCCTCCCGCATTCCCTGTATCATCCATAGAGCAGTAGGGTAACATGCTGGAGTGTTGCGTTCGGCAGGACGTTAATCATTAATTACCCAGAATTATTTCTGCCAACCGGTAAATTATTACCTGTCTAAAGTCGTCGTAGATGCAAATCCAAGCAGTACAAGTGCTTGTGTTAAAATAAATGACAATACAGATAAGTTTGGGTCAGCTCAGTTATATCTTGTAATTTTAGTTGATTTTAATATTTTAATAAGATCCATATTATAGAACTGGGTAAACATATGCTGTTTTTAAAAGCCAAATCATTCTGTTTTACTTTGTATCCTTATAGTGTGGGCTAAGCGGGAATAATTTTCTTTTTCTAATTTGGCTATGAACGTACAAAAATGAGCCTTGAACATTCCCCCGAGACTCGATACTCTGGGAATATTGGCCCAGAATACAGTTTGTGTTTTAGGCATCAAATTAAGGGCTGGAATAACTTTACGATTTAGCCACAAACAAGATGGACATTAACTCAAACTTGTTAACGTTCCTGACATTGCTTAAGCTCCACTTTTTTTCTGCCAGTAAATGTCAGAAGACATAAATATCACGGTGTAATTTGCATACGGAGAAATCCCTCCTTTTCTGAGACATCTAGCACTTCCACTGCTTCTAGAAATGTGTGGGTGGAGGGATCCATGGTGCTCACAGAGCTCTGCCTCTTTTTCAGGGTGCTGCCCCGGAGGATGAGCTCGAGCGCCTCACCAAGAAGATGCTCTATGATATGGAGCACCCGCCTTCTGAGGAGTACTTTGGTAGGTCCCTCGACATCTCCACGAGGCTTAGGCCTTGCCTTTTGGCCAGGAGTCCCGCCTGAGGAAGTGGGGGAAAAGATGAACATCTGGGGGGGCCCTTCCTGGCCATTCCGTTGTGTTGCGATGGGGCTCAGCGGTGTGCTGCCACAGAAAGGAACTTCAGTCCACCTGTCACATAAAATCACTTGTGGCCATAAGCACGGATTGCCGTATGCTTGAAAAGGACACTTTCCTCATCACAAATGAAGTGTAAGGTGCAACTTGGTCCATCTGTGCCCGTTCATACTGGTACAGCGCAGTTTCTGCTCTTCTGGGACCAAGAGAACGTTTTTCCTATTGATCGTACCAGCGTGCCACCTGCTGCCCTTGAAGAGCACCCACGGCAAGACCTAGCGTCATCTCTTGAGCACCCTATATTCGAGGTGTTTCTGCCTGGAAACGGTCGTCTTCTCAGAGCGGCGGAAACGCAGGTGCACCCTTTGAGGAAGTAAAAACCCCCAACCTGAACGCTGAGCTCTCGCTGTGATTCACAGTCCGCTTCAGAATTTCCCATCGAGTCAAAAACAAGGTGAAACCACAGAGGTCCCAGCATGTCCTTTGTGATGGTTGTGGTCGTGCATGAAAAAAAAAAAAGAAAAAAAAAACACAAGGAATCAATGGGAACATCTCTCACCGAGGTCTTACGTGCTTGCAGAGAAGTGGCCTTCAGACAAGGTCAAAGGCAATATCTCTATTTTAGGCTTCTGGTTCATTCCCACCACTAGAAGGTGAGTCAGAGCCGGAGTGCTTGTTAATAGTTGGAGTCGGTGAAAGTCAGAAGTGTGAATATGACCACAGGGTTTTCAAAACCCTAAATGTTTCAGGTCTTCAGGGGTGCCTGTATTTGAAATCGAAATCTGTGCCTTTCATAAATCACTGATTATAGCCCATAGTCAATGACCTTTCTTAGGTGGTCGAGTTTTTCAGACAGTCTGCTTTCCCTCTTGCCGCTAGGCGACTCTCTCATCTCGGACGACCATATTTTGCTGAGCGCTCTTGTACACTTTGGGTTTACTTGTTGCTAGATGTCAGGTAACGTGCTGCCGTTGGCCTCGGCCAGTGATGGCTCAGGGTGCCTCAGCGCTGGCCTTTCCAACAAAAATAGCAGGATTCTGTATCTCTGTGCCAGCTGGTTGCATTACAGTAGTGCCGAATCGGTGCCGCGCTGCATTCTGGGAAATGGTTGACTCATCTCGCCTGGCTGCTCTTCTCCCACAAAGGGCGTAGGATACCGCACATGCTTCTACAGGCTCGTTCTTGCACATTAATGCTTGCTCTCTTTCCCTCCCCTGACTGCAAGAGGATGCCATCGGAGATGTAAATAGGTCATGTGTGAGCTGAGGTCACGCCACCAGCCAGGAGGTTTGAACACGCGCAACGCAGTTGAGTGGGCTCTGCATCTGCTCTCAGAAAGGGAGGCTTCACAGAAGAGAAGTTGGGACAGTAATGCAGAGGGACAGTAATGCAGTTTGCACAGGAAATGAAAGTCACATTTATTCATTAGCTTTTTTCTTTTTTTTTTTTAAAAAGTCTATCAAAGGATCAGTTTGGAGGGCTTGACAGAGCTGCAGTTGCTGTGCAAGTCACCAGGGTCAGGCTGTCCCCCCAGACACAGTGAAAGGCCATGTCAGCCAGTACCACAGTTTGATGCACCGCGGTGAAAATTGGAAGGAACGGTGAAGCCCCAAACCAGGACGCCGGACTGAATGGTTAAAAAGGCTGCGTGCATAAATCATGCATTCGCTGTATTTTTATTTAAATACCCCTTCTTTCGTTTTCATGAAGTGTCATATGTTCAGGTCTGGGAACTCTCTAGAAAGAGCAGCAGGGACGGATATGACTGCTGTAGAACGCACGAGACGCGCCCGCGAATCGGCCACTCTATCTCCCTCCACTATTGTGATTTTGCACGGCAAGCAACGAAAACTGATTGCGTTTCTCGATATTCTCCTTGTCGTGATGTCAGCTGCGAGTGCTGCCGCAATTTACGCGACACCTTACACGAAATGTTCGCGAAGGATCCGGAAGGAGTTGGGGGCCGCGATGAGGAGCAGGTAGCTAAATAGGTCGCCGTAGCTAGCTGGGTGCTTCGCGCTCGCACTAAAACAAATGGCTCTTTGCGAGTTCGTATATTAATGGGATTTCCGTTCGATGGTTCAGAGCATTGTCCCAGATCCCGAGCTTAATGGTGGCGCGCATTTGCATAATGTTTTTTTGCCTTCAGCTAACTCCACGCGCGTTCGCTTTTCGCTTTCCTCCGATTGAGATGTCGTAACGCACGCCCAACGCGCTGCCGCGGCGCCCTCGGAGCTGCTTCCGTAACGCGGTGTGAACCAAGGAACATTTTCGCGTTCCGTTCGCCGCATTCCGCCCTTTTGTTCGCAACGCGTGATTTTCCCTCCGTTCACGCTCGGAGATTACTCTGCTTTGACGCGCGACGGAACTGTGCTTTCCTGCACGAATGAGTTCACATATTTTCTCTCAATGTTACTTCTTCCCTTTTGTTTTTGAGCGTTCGGTTTTGTTACTTTTGTTTTATAGAATAATCGGCGCTAGACTACTTCTCCCAACAATACATGTGCAAAATTTAGTGAGAGGCTAAAAGATAATTGTGCCCTTAACGGGCAGGAAACATTGAAACCGGTTCCACCTTAGAGGCACATGATTACTCTCCACATTAGACACCCTCATATGCCTTATTGCATTACATTAATTTGCCCAGCGGACTCCGCAGCAACTTTTTTACGCTTGCGATTTTACACTTTTATCCATTTATACAGTTAGATTGTTAATGAAGCAATTTGGGTTAAATACTTAAGCTTTCCATCCTTAGGGTTCGGACCCGTAAGTTGCTTATTTTCTTTTGGAAAAAAGTGTCTTTGTGATCTCAGTATGGCTTGAGAAAGTGCCGATTTTTTCGGGCGTGTTTATTTAGCACCGCTTGTGCGTAACAGGTACGTGAAAACCACACGTAGCCGCCGTCCGCGTGCTATCGAAACCAGCGGTGTGGGTTGCGCCGCTTCCAGAACGAGTCGCACGTCTGAATTTGATACCAGGGGCGCTCGGTTTTATGGCCGTAAACGCACACGAATGTTTCGGTCGCTGACTTCAGTGGAGAACTTCCTCCGTTTTGATACCGTCTTACTGCGGTCTCCAAAAATAAATAATTTATCACACTTCTTTCGTGCAACACTTCGCTGTCCTCACAAGATAATGAGAATGGTGACTCTGCTAAGTGTCTGACGGGAATCGGGCAACGAGCTCTTGCTCCATCGCCGACGTGGAAGTGACCTCACGGAGTAGGAAGTTTGGCTGCTGCTTTTCTGCAAGAACGGGGTCGTCTCTTTCCTGGAAGCTGTGACCCGAGGATGCGTCCGATATTTACGCGCAATACTTTTTTCAAACGCTCTCGACGTGGAGAAATGTGGTGAACGTGTTAGGAATCTTTGATGTAGCCAAAAGTGGGATTACCTGATTTTTAACGCATCGGTGGGGTCGAGACTAGACCGTAGGGCAAACGTCACAAAACTGATCGATTGTCGCTGTCGCATCGCACCGAGATCCCATTAACTTATTCTTAGACAGTGCATTTCCTCACCCTTTGTAATTTCGTAAGAAAGCAAAGCATCTTTTCAGTGTTGAAACGATTCCCATAGCTCCTTGTGCATTTTGTTGCATAATTTCCTGCTGCGATGCGCTAGAAGTGCGGAATCGAACCGTCGGGCTTCTAAGGCAGCCGAAAGGTGTTCGTGGCTGAAAGTCGTTTAAAACGTTGGTGTGAAAGCAAACGAATAAGAGCACGGGGGCTTAAGTTAAATTAATTCACAATATCTGAAGTTTTTTGGCCAGATTCTATCAGCTTTAAGAAGTGTAAAAAGAAAACGCTCTGAGATATCTCCAAAAACCCCATTATTTCAAGATACCGCTAATTAAATTGTGAGTGTCGTTAATTGGGTTGACGATATCTTTCATTGAGTTGAAGACATCTTAAACTCAATTAAAGATATCTTCAACTCAATTAAAGGCAACCAAATAACATGCCGTTACGCTCTTTCTTCGCTGCCGTTCCCCTTTGGTGCCAAGGCCGTGTGCTCTGTTAGCGATAGTTTTTCTTGGCTCTGCGTGTGTGGACAGTGGACAGGTAGAGCGTACTTTGCCGAACGCGTCTGCACGAATGTGAGTCCGGGTGAATTCTTCCCGCCGCTCGCCTCTGACCTTCGCCCCTTGTCCTTCAGGCCGCTGCTCCTCCTGCGGGGAGAACGTGGTGGGCGAGGGCACCGGCTGCACTGCCATGGACCAGGTCTTCCATGTGGACTGCTTTGTGTGCATGACCTGCGGTTCCAAGCTACGCGGGAAGCCCTTCTACGCCATGGAAAAGAAAGCCTACTGTGAGCCCTGCTACATTGTGAGTACTCGCTGTCGCTGTTGTTTGTTCATTCAGCTGAAGCTTTCCTCCAAAGTAACTTAGTGCTGATACCTGTGGCGATTCAAGGTAAGTACCTTGATTAAGGGTGCTGCAGCATGAGCTGGGATCCAAACCCTGGTCCTTTGAGTTAGAAGACAACCTGTTGCACCCTGTTAATTAGCACCTGAGACACATCCGTGACTCTTACAGTCTGAACTCCTGGAGCGTCTCATCCGTAAACCCGATGCTCACCTCGAGTTCTTTCAGCGCGCGACCCTGCTGCAGCGCGAATGCGTCCTGCGTGTCCGGTGAAAGTGACCGAGGCCGCGCGGCAGCCTCTGTATTGAGGACAGGGATGAGCGCAAGCCCAGCAGTCCCGCAGGCTACTTCAGACGTGTTGTGCCATTACATGGATGCGTTCACGAGACACGCTCGACGGCCGGAGGCGGCGAATCCTGTCGGAGATGGCATTTCGGGCTTTCGCCTTCCCGCCTCTGTTGGATCCGCCTGGCTCGGACCGCCTCGGGCGCCGCCGTCCGACACGGAGCGCGCCGAGAAGCTCGACGCGGCCATCGGTGAGCTCGCGGACACGTGGCGAGCGTCGAGCCGGCGCGCGAGAGATGCCGCCGCGCGATAGGCCGATTTGTGAGGAAGTGCATCAGATAAGCAGCCGAGAAGCCGTGGCAGACGCAGCTCCCTCGACGTGTCAAAGAGACTATTGAAATCAAATTAAATTCCCAGATAGGATTACTTCTCTTTGTACATCTGAAACTAAGTAGCGGCTGTCCCCCCGCTCGCTCTTCCTGTTTTTTTAGGCAGACGTATCCTTTGGAAATTCTATAATTGCCTCAAAACTGCACATCGCATGAAAAACGGGAAATTTGTGACAGACTTGGTAAAATCATCATTTCTGAAAGTACGCCAGATAAATGTTTTGCGAATCTTGTGAAACTTTTTACTGTAACTTCGGCTTACACAATGCCACGCTGAGCACGCGATCCGAAATGAGCGTGCGCCGAAGCGACTCCGAACAAGTGGAAGAACTAATATCAGCTTTGCTTAACTCTTGTGGAGTGCCCCTAAAGGACAGCTCTTCGTCTCTCGGGTCATCCGTACGATAGATCCGCAAACCCTTGTGACCCAGGATCTAATGGGCGATTTATACCTCGTGCGTTTTTGCATCGAAGCTGAATGTCGGACCTTCTTTTGTTCCGGGCACTTTGTTGCACGTTGTCGCCCCGGTGCGGTTCGGCTGAGGAACCTTGGCGAGGGATATTGTAGCGAGGCCCGAAGCGGCGAGTTTCGGGTTACGCTTCGGCTGCTTCGCTCTACCTGGAGCCCTTCGCGGTTGCTGCTCGTAACAAAATGCGAGCGGAGAACCGGCCCTGTTTCTACGAGGGAAGAAATGCACAGGTTAAGTGCGGCTCTCATTCTGCCCTGGCGCTTTTCAAACACGTTAATTCTTTACAGACACGGAAAGAGGAACTTTTTTTCTTCTCTGAGCTCTTCCAGGATAGTTTGCTGGTGGAAATGACCCTCGGGGACGATAAGTTTTACCCCTTTACAGTATGGACCAAGCCTTGGCGTGCGCTACTTGGCGCTCTTCCGGGATGTCTACTGAGCGAGATCTGGGGGTTCTGGGACGGTTGCACCCGGGCGCCGTCGGTCACTTGTGTCGGGTCCTCCTGGTCACGCGTCGGTGTCGTGTCTCGGCGTCTGCATGCTGACGACCTGCGTTTTCTCTCCTTACCGTCCTCGCTTTGCCAATAAGTCACTTGGAATAAACGCACACGTGCAAATGGGCCGACCGCTGCAAGATCTCTGCCCGCCAGGGCCATTAGTTAACGAAGTGCGCGGGTTAGCCTTTCGACCGTGCCGGTGTTCCGTTGTCTCCGTGACGGCTGTCGCGCCCCGGCTGCCGGCGGCCGTGGCGGAAGAGCGCGAACGCAAGCCGTAACGTCATCGCCGCGGACGAGCCATCGCTCTGCCCAGAGGAAAGTGTCGTCATCCTGAAAAAGAGGTCCAGCAGCTCCAGAGCTTTTTCTTGCGGAAACCCAACTTGTGCGGTTCTTCTAAAAACAAAAACAAAAAAAAGAAAAAAAAAAAAACTGCTGAATTATTTAGGTTACTGTGCAGGCCTGGTTCATGACACGGTGTGCAGGATTTAAGGAAGCCTATATAATGCATAATGTGGCAGCGGTTTGTCGCGCCTACACCCCATCGCCTGCATTTTTAAAAAATGCTGTTTGATGCGGCCCTCAAATATTCATACGCCGGTGGTTTTGCTTTCTGCCAGCGGCGAAACGTGGAGCCAGTAAACGTGGTCTCTGGCTTGGCCCCGGAGCGAGGGCTCACGTGTCGGCGGCGTGCGACAGCGTGAGGGCAACGTGACCCCCGACCCGAACCGGCCCCGAGGCGTCTCTCGCTCTCTTTTTCTCTCCCTGGTGGGAAGCCCTCCCTGCGTGCTGGCGACGTGCCGGATCGTGGACGGTTCATGTCACCCGGTGCCTCGGAATGGCACCGATGCTCTGGCTCTCTGTGAAAAGCACGAACGAACCGGTGCGGCGTGTCGCTTGCAGCCCAGCTTTACCGTGTGCCGTGTCATTTTACAGACCACACGTAAACCGCTCCTTCGCACCGCAACCGTGCCACTCGCGCTTGGGTTCGACGCAGTTCTTGGTTACGCTCGAGCGTCCGGCCCTTTCGCGCGGTGTCAGTCGAGCGGGAGTGCGGAGAGGCACCCGAACGGGCGCGGCGTCCGCAGAGACGAGGCTCGGGTCTTCGGCAGCCAGGTGGCGCTTTCCCCGTGGGCCTCCTTGTCCGTTCGCCCCTGTACCGAGAGCCTGGGCAGCGCCCGTAACCGCCCTTTGTTTGCGTGGACGTAACGCCTCTTTGAATACAGCGGCACGAAGGCGATGTGCAGTGGTTTTCAGTTGATCTCCACTTTGCATGAGCCCGTTTTAATCTGTCTGAAACGATGAATGATACCCCATTGTCTCTCCTTCCTGTTTAACGCTACGCGGTGAACTCAGGTGTCCCTCCATCAAGGCACCGATTTAGCGCAGCCGGTCGTTTGCATGTATTGTAATTGAGCTCATCGGTTTACACGCAGCGCCGTGTACGTTTACGCAGGGAGCGTTTGCCTCGTGTTTCTTTGGATCTGCAGCCTGAGATTTCCGAGAAAAGTCAGCGGGTCAGATTCGGCGAAGCAGCGTCTTAACGGGGCCTTAGAGCAAACGCGGGTACGGGCGAGGGCCTCCCGCCCCTGGACATCACGAGAACTTCCTGGGTGACGCCGCAGGGGTTGCTCTGTGTAGATGATGATGATGTGTTGCTTTTTTTTTTCCCGTTATTTTCTGACGTCTTGAAGTGCGATGCTCTCTGGCTGGATCATACACGGTTCTGGAACGTTCGCGAGCCTTTGCATGCAAACCGCTCAAGGGGTCGCGCAGGAGCGACGTGCGACACGCTGAACTAGGCAGGCCGTCTGTGAACGAGGGAGCTGTAATTGCAGGGCTGCGCGAGGGAAGCCGTGCGATGCGGGCAGACGGCAGCTCGCTCGCGCTCGCGCACGCGCTGCGATCGAGGCTCGGTATACGGCTCGCCAGATTGCGAAGCGGTGGACGAACGGGGGAAGCGCTTAAAGCGGCACTTTTTGATGCCTCTACCAAGACGGGAAGCCGCAGATCCGATTTAGGCCACAGGGATGGATTTCCACTTTTGAAGAATAAAAATACATTTTCGGACACTGTTTTTGCAAGCTTCGAGGGGGAGTTCCCCTGCTGTTGCCGTAAGTTGACGGCGCCCGGGACGGCTGGGCGGAGGGGCTGCCCGGCGTCCGCTGCCGGCACAAAGTGTCCCGATATCACTTGTTGTCACGATTGAAGACCCGCTCAAGCTAACAAATGACACGCGCTTTCCCCGTGCGGCGTGTGGGCAGCTCCTCCGCCGGTGTTTCTGCCTGCATTCTTTCGTTAAAATAAACTAAAGCGCTCGTTCCCTAAATGCCCGTAAGCTGCTTAGAGTGCGGCGTGTACTTTTCCGTGCTTGCGGCTTTCGAACCGCACTTCTGACATCCGTTCGCACCGCTGCGCGAACCCTTTAAGAACGGAGCAACTCGGAAACTGGTTCGGTCTGTTCTGGGGTCGAGTTCCCAGCAGCGGGGCGTCGTGTCGCTGGCGGTTCCCCGGGTTCCCGATCGCACCGGAGCCTGCGCTCGCCGAGGCCGTAGCCGTCCGCGCGACGCGCCGGGACCTGGCGCCGCTCTCGAGGCCGTCCTCTTCCGGGCCCGTCCGCATCACGAGGGCTTTTCCTCCCGCGCTTCGCTACCTTTCGAAAGATGCGCGTCGGGAACATCCGAACGAATAACGGAAAAGGCCGCGTCGACGTGCTCCGGACACGTGTCGTCACCCCCCTCCCCTCAGCGTTCGGCGTAACCGTCCTGCGCCGTGCGGAGAGGAGTTTCCGGGCCCTGAATCTGTTTTTGCGGCCAAATAATTTCCTCTCTTTTTGCTCCGTTTAATTTCCGCTCCCGCCGGCGGTGCCGAAGAGCTGCAGCGACTCTCATCCCAGGGGCGCGAGGCTAAAGAGAGAGGCGTGCAGCTGGCTGGTGGTGGGTTCGAGCCCTCAGAGCTTTGTGAATGCGGAAGCTACGTACGTCACTTCAGGTGACAGCTTCTGCCAGACAGCGAAACGGTGTAAAACGGGGTAATCCTGATGTGCCGGGCCCCGCTTGAACAGAACGGAGCTGTGAGGTCGGTCTTCCCAGGGAAAGAAGACCCTGAAAAGTAAGGTGTAACGGAGAGGAGGTCCTAGTGTCGCCGTTCTTTTTCTAGCACGGGATTTCAAGCGAACAAACATTCTCAAAACGTTCTAAGAAATGAGATCCGCCTCTGCCGAGTGCGGTTCCGCCATGCTCGGAACGACAGAATCGCGGCGCTGCTGCAGCGCAGCGTGGGTTCGGTCCGGGAGCAGCTCCCTGGCTGAAAGCTGGAGCCTCACGGTCAGCAGTTATGCTCTTCG
Source organism: Scleropages formosus (assembly GCF_900964775.1). NCBI lineage: Eukaryota > Metazoa > Chordata > Actinopteri > Osteoglossiformes > Osteoglossidae > Scleropages > Scleropages formosus. The sequence continues at coordinate 16,698,268 of NC_041830.1, read as the reverse complement.
CCTCTAGCGAGACTGAGCCGAACTGCAGAAGCGCAGAAGCGCGGCAGCCCTTGTCGAAACCACTCTTTGCTCTTGTTTGCTCGACGGGTCACGAAACTTTCAGCGAACGTTCTCCGAAAACTCTGATGAAGGTTGAGCTTCCGCAAAGGCCTTCTCCATCCGTTGAGCAAAACGTACTCAACATATAATAGATGTAACGCGCTTGTCGGAAGCAGGTAATATGCACTTTGAACCCGTAATCTGAGCGGTGCAGCAAAGTATCGCGAAGGATTTAATGTAATTTGAGCTGCGGTAGAATATCGGCACGCGACGCGGCATTTCCTTCGTCGAGCGTCCGGTTGCGCGAGCCGCTTTGTTCTGGGAAGAAGGGGTCGTGCGAAGGAACGTTCCGGACACCGTCCGGAAACGCTCCCTCGCAGAGACGGACATCGGTGTCGAGCAGAGTTTTCTGGAGGGCGAAGGGCGAGAAGACGCCTAAGCCCTTGGCACGTGCGCGCGTTCTGTGCCGTCGAAGGAGAGCGGCGGCAAAGAGGAGGGAGCCGACCGGGGGCCGAGTCCAGCGCGCCGCTCGCTCCGCTTGACCTACATTTTAACTTCACCTTATCTGCCGAGACGTTTGTTTAGCCTTCCGGGCAAACACTTGGAGAAATGCGTGAAGCTCCACAAATCGCACGTGCTGCAAAACATCACATTTGAGCGACGGCTCCGGATCTCCAGCCATGTGTAAATGTGCAGAGACCCCTAGTGGCCACGTGGGCCTCGGCGACGGAGACGAGGGAAGCTTCTTGGGTACGGGAGGGTTTTTCCTCAAGCGTCATTTAAAGTTACCGGTTAACGTATCCAAGTTGCGCGAATGGCGAGACTCGGCTTTGACGTCGGCGCGAAGCCCCGGCAAGATATTGCTGGAATTAGTTTCGATGCCGATAATTTGAAGTCCTCAGCGTTTCCCCTCTGCGGCATCGGGGGGAATAACGCTTGATCGGTGCTGAGATGTATTAATAAAAAAGCGGCGCGAAACGCTCCGAGAGGAGTTCGGCAACGGTGCCAAGGACTCGGGAGCGATCGTGTCGTGCTGTAAATCGCCGAATGACGAGGCTGCGGGTCCCGGTACCGGCGCGAGGGACACTGGCCGCGTTCCCGGGCAATCTGGGCAGTCGTGCGACATAAGCCAGTTCCGACCGGTCGTCGTGGCACAAGAGCGCATCTTCCAGTGAGCCGCTGAGGGGGAATTGTGTCGTCAAAAGCTCTCGACGCTGCGGACGAACCGCTGCAGCGTTTTAGGGCTGTAGGAGCATCCGGATGCATCGAAAGCGCCGCTTCTCCGCACGCTTCTCCGCACAAAACATCAGAGACGCTCCTGTATCGTCCTGGCGTTTGTCGTCTCGGCGAAAGTCAGGACGGGCAAATGTTTTGCGCCTAACCCGTGGGCGCGGGTCGCCGTATGACGCTCGCCCCCCCCCGGGCGAAGTTCCCGACGGCCGCGTGAGACCTTTGTAGGGAGGGGACGGGACCGCATGTGACGCTGCCGACTGCGCGCGCGCTCCCCGCTCCCCAGCACTGTCCTTCGTTGTCAAGTGGAAGATGACGACGCTTGATCCTCATCGGCATGCGAAGCCTTTCCGTCGGTCCTCTTCGCCTGCGGGGACGGAGGCCGCGCTCGTTCCCGGACGAGTCGCGGCACGGTTTATAGCAGCAGGACGGCACGGGTGGACGAGCATTTACGCACGCGTATGTCCCGCCGTAAGGGCGATGGTTCTGGTCGCAGGAGACGTGTGCTGTGGTCTTCTTGAGCGCGGCGATTGACCTGCGATACTCTGGTGAAGTTTTAAACTTTCGTAAAATATCCAGACATAGTAATGGGGAAGAAGTGTAATCTGACTTAAAAGCATCTGCTCTGTAAGTGGGCAGTGCAGTTGTTATTATTATTCTAATAATATATATTCATATAAGGGGGTGTGGTGGCGCAGTGGGTTGGACCATGGTCCTGCTTTCCGGTGGGTCTGGGGTTTGAGTCCCGCTTGGGGTGCCCTGCGACGGACTGGCGTCCTGTCCTGGGTGTGTCCCCTCCCCCTCCGGCCTTACGCCCTGTGTTGCCGGGTAGGCTCCGGTTCCCCGTGACCCCGTATGGGACAAGCGGTTCTGAAAATGTGTGTGTGTATATTCATATATGTATAATATTATTAAAAATATGTTTAGCTGATGCTTTTCTCCAAAGTGACTCAGTGTTAAACTACTTCTATCGATATGCACATTTGTGCAGCAGGGTACTTTTTACAGTATCAACTGAGGGTAAGTGTCTCGATCTAGCGTACTAGAATCGCATCAGGGATTCCAGCTCTAGTTCTTCGCGTGCAAGGTGGCAGCTCTAACCGCAGCACAACCTGCTCCCCCGTGTAGCTCATTTGGAGTGGTTTGGCGAAATGTATATTATGTTGATAAAAATAAGAATATAGTTTTTAGTCATATCGTCATTGATCGACGAGGACCGGATTGCGCGCCGGGCACCGTTTGCACCTGCTCTCTGCGCTCCCCCAGAAGCGGTTCTGCTGCCAACACATGGATGTTTGGGGTATGCTGGGGGTGGGGGGTCGCTTCCGTTAGCGTCTCTGAACTCCTGGCCTTAGGTCGCATTTGTTGCGTCGGAGGAAGCGGCCGAGCCTGCAGCGAGCCGCTCGGTGACGCCTCCCCTTCTCCAAGCACGCGCTCCGCTGCGTCGGCTCCCCTCTCCCCGTCCTGCTCCCAACCTCCCTCCGCTACGTTTCTTAATGCAAGCCGGTAATTTCGGCTTAGTTTCTCATATCAGCTGAACGGGCAGATTAATGACTGGGGATCGCGACCTGCGGAAACGCCGTGAACCGCGGCGTTCTTTCGCAGGCATCCTCGGTCACCTCCGTGTTCTTATTCATCAGCTTCGTGCATCTAATCAACTCTTTTCCTCAGGTTTTAACAGTCAGTGTCGCTTCCCACTTGAGCGTCGCCATCGCTGGGTGTACGGTGCGACTTTGCTGCTTTGACACGGGTCTGTGCGTGTCCGTCCGCCCCCTTGCAGAACACTCTGGAGACGTGCAACGTGTGCGCCCAGCCCATCATGGAACGCATCCTGCGGGCCACGGGGAAGGCCTACCACCCGCACTGCTTCAGCTGCGTGGTGTGCCACCGCAGCCTGGACGGCATCCCCTTCACCGTGGATGCCTCCAACAACATCCACTGCATCGAGGACTTCCACAAGTAAGGGCTCCGCCACGTTTCCCGCCCCGTGTCTCTGGCCCCGCTTGCAGACACGTGGTCCGAAGCCCCGCCTCTTCTCTCCCATGACAGGAAGTACGCTCCTCGCTGCTCCGTGTGTACGGAGCCCATCATGCCAGCCCCGGGCCAGGAGGAGACCGTGCGAATCGTGGCCCTCGAGCGTGACTTCCATGTGCAGTGCTACCGCTGTGAGGTCGGTGCCGCTTCTGCTCCTCCGGAGCCTTTGCCTCGACTTCCCGAACTGCCGAGCCCCGAGCCGAACCTGCGCGACCGTTTATTGCTGCGTGTTTCCTGCAGGACTGCAGAACCCTGCTGTCCGAGGGGGACAATCAGGGTTGCTACCCCCTGGATGGCCACGTCCTCTGCAAGAACTGCAACGCCGCTCGGATCCAGGCCCTCACCGCCAAGGCGACGACTGACCTCTGAGGGCCGCCCTCCCGTCGCGTCCTTCGCGCACCTCGTGCGCCACGCAGCCTATAACCCTCACTGCAACGCTCCGGCTGCCACCGCTTTCCCGTACCTTGCTGTGTAGAACGTACGGCGTACGGAGTACTTTGCTCTTTTCCCAGACCTTGTCGGGTCAAGCCTATAACTTGCTGGACACCGTACCGTGTGTCCTGTGCCCTGTAATGCAAAGCCCGCAACTCACTGTACACTCTGTATCTTACAGTCAGTAACCAGCACTATAGCAGACAAAACTCTGCACTCGACGCCTCGTTACCCCGTACTCCTGCAACACGTAAAATACCCCGTACGTTTTACACCCCGTACAGTTTCGCTCATCCCCACATTCCTTCGCTCGCCGGGAGGGCGTTGTTGTCCTCGGCGATGTCCACAAGCGCGCCCTCCCGACTAACCTGAGCTCCTCCTACAAAGCAGGGGTAAAGGTTGAGGCCTTTGTAGACCAATCGTGTGTGTGTGTGTGTGTGTGTGTGTGTGTGTGTGAGAGTAAGAGAAAGACAGTTTGCACTCACAACTTGACTAAAGAAGATCCTGAAATTTTACCGTAGTGCTTTCCCATTCCTGATGGGTGCCTGCCAGGGGTGTGCACATCCACTTGGCGCTATGGGGGGGGTTTGGTTGGTAAGAAGAGAAAATGACTGTGCTTACTATGCATTTTGAATTATTATTAGTATTAATAACACTGTTATTCATACTATTATAACCCTTATTATTCTTATTGTTTTTCGTAGAAAATGTATTGTTAAATTTGCACACCTGTGCTTAAGTTTAGCTTTGTAATTGCTTTACACAATCAGCCAATTTCTCCACTAATAGGCGGAGACATTTCTTCTTAGTTTAGGTATCCATTATGAATTGTTACGAAATACTGGTAGTTACACTGAAGAAAAGAAAAAACGAAGTGTCATTTTGCAGACAGAACATGGGTACTATTGGTGACGAAAAATTGAAGCTGTAGTTAATTAGCGGTTAAATGCGCTTTTACATCTTCTTATGAATATAATATCAACATCTTTGTTAGTCTTAGTGTACATGAGCGATGTAATTGCTTGCAGCTGTTTTTTTGTAAATAAGTGAAAGGAACGGAGAGCTGCGTTTTGAATGTGAAACTTTTTAATGCTATAACTATGTAATTACCACCTCTGTCACAACTTATAAAGATGGACGGAGGCATTTGTTGATATGCGTTCACATCCGTGATGGATACCTAAATGGAAATGTTACCTTTTAGTCGCCAGTCCGCTTGCTGTTCCCCCCCCCCCCCCCCCCCCCCCGTTTCCCTTGACTTGTAAATGTCTTTCACTGAGAACAGCCCTAGAACAGCTCTTTGTCCTCAGTGGAAGAGCTCTGCCACGAGGATATGAAAGATAATTTCAGGTCACCGAATCGCTTTGAACTCTAGCGTCAACTTATATATAACATAGTTCACCTTTATGTTGCCCGAGAGTGAGCGGGAGAGATTTGATGCGGAACGAGTATCGGTGCATTTGCAGATAATCCAAAGACACACGATTGACCAAAGATTGCACTTGATTTCTTGAAGCATCGAATATCGAGTATGTATATAGACAACTGATGACATATGCAATAGAGACATACATAGGTTGTTGCAATATCCAGCTGCAAAAACCACCTAGATAGGACAGCGCCGTATTGTTTGCGTGCGCGCGCAGGTCGGGATGCCGAACGAACGTCCGCTCGGCGTACCGGTACTTTCGCGGCGCTCGATCCGCGACTCGCTGCGCGTTTCAACGTCGTCTCTTCCCCCTCGCTTCGATTCCTCGCGTTTGCTTACTTTGCTGCGCCGAAAAGATGCACGAAACAATAACGACGGTAAAATCGTTAGCTGGCATTCCATACGGTAGAGAGAAAGAAGTGAAACGCGTTGTTCGGACCTCTGAAACGCGGGGCCCCCGAAGGTGTCGCCCTCATTCTTCCCGCTTTCCTTTCCTACGTTCTTCCTCGTTCTTTACAACAGCTTTGAGAACCCTCTTTTCCGGAGCCTTCCTCAAACAGATCTAGACCGAGAACAAAAATCGAGGGGCTCTTTCGGCCGGGTACGCGCCGCACAAACTGCTGCCTTTTTCCCCTGTGTGTTACTTTAAGAACTTCTGTTCAATTACGCAATATTTAAGGGTCCAAGTCATTAAGAGCGTAAATAAAGCGCACGAGTGCGCTGAGGCTCCCTGCCACCGACGCCGATATGGAGGAGCGATGAGCACTTGGAGCCTCGCTCACTAGTAATACTCAGGACTTTGCATTTCCTTCATTCCCCTCCGCGACGATTTCACGGACCCGGGAAATTCGGGCCCGTCTTCGCAGACGAGGTGCCTTCGTAAATAAGTTTGTTTGAGGTGACTGCCCGCGGTCAGCTGCACGCACCCTGATGGACGGACGTCGGCGCGTAAAGTACGCCGTGTAAACGGTTTCGGCGTCGCGGCCTTAGCTCCCCGTTCGAAAATAACGGCGTGTTCACGGTGCGCTCGGAGCGCTCGTGTTCTTTCTCGCGCCCCGTATAAAAGGGGGGAACCTTTAAAGGAAGTTGCTCAGTTTTATGTAAACGTCATTCGATGTTTCTTCCTTCCTTCGTAGCTTTTTATAAACACGGTAAAGTTGTCTTCTAGCAAAGTGCCTTCGGTCCCCGTCGAACGTATCTGCGGCCGGTGCCGTCGAGGCTCCCCGCGCCAAGCGAGCGGCGAGCGACGCGACGCTACGTGCGCGTAAAGCCCCTAACGGCAGGGAGCAGGGGTTCGACCCGTCGCCCGTTTCCCTCTTAGCACGTCAGTATTCCCTTTGCGTTTGCGTTCGAGACACGAAGCGGTACTCTTCCGTCCCCGTTTTCCCCTCTTCGCTCGTCACAGTTATCGCTCTCTCTTTTTCCACCTCTCCCCTCGTTCCGGAGCACACGCGCAGCTCCCTTCAGCCTGTTTTTTCCACTTTGCACAACATTGCCCACCTGCCGGCTGCTGCCGTAGCCCCGCTCGGGTGCGATGGGGCTAATCCCGGAACGCGCCGGTCTCGGTCCCGGCCTCTTCCTCCACACGCTTCCGGTGTTCTTCCGGTCCTTGCGGTGCCGCGTCAGAAACGCCCCTATGAACTTGTCATCTGTGTGTCCCCTTTTCCTGCTCTAATAAAGGCAAACTTTGAAATGGACTTGTGTGTGTGTGCGTGTGTCTCTGTCCCTTTCCGTTCCTCCGTTGATTTCTCACCTGCTGTCGGTCGTCGATCGTCCGGCACAACTGGCGAATGCGATCGTTGGCGCGCGTCACGCGGGGTACGGCGACCGCGGACACGCTCGGGCGGCGCTCTTTGTTCCGAGTTCCCGCATGAAGCTCGAGAGATGCTTTGTTTTTGCCACATTTTAATACCCCTCGCGGGCTGAGAATGCACGCAACGAGCGTTCGAGCGTTCACGTGCGCGTATCCCATTCCACTTCCCGCTCGGGGATTTAATTTGCTGCCGATTAATCTTATCTGCTGTTTACAAACAAATTGATGGCTTAGCGGCCTCTGGCTCGCGGTGCGCCGTCCCGGTCGCCCCCCCCCCCGTGTGGAGCGGAGCAGAGCGCGGGACTCGCCAAGGGTGTGGCGTCGGCGCCGTCTCCGGCGCTCCCGGTTCTGACTCGAATTATCAAGCGGAGACCCAGGGAGCGGAAGCAGGCGGAAATCGCGTATAATCTTCTGCGCCCCATTTAAAATTACGATAGATGAGATTTGCATAATATTACAATATAGCTCTGCGCTCCGGGGGCCTGCGTCGGGGACCGCGGCCCTTTAAACGCGGGTCCCGCGGGGCCCTCGCGCGAAGCCGCCAGCGGAGGTGATGTAATCGGCAAATTCTTCTTAGCATTAAGAGGTTTTGGAGGGGAAAAAAGAAATCCCGTACAGCCAAAATATTTGAGGTATCAGGGAATTCTTGCCCGGGGTGTCTGGAACAAAGTGGATTTGGACCGTTTTCAGATTCCTCGGGCGACTCGTCTAACGCTGCCTGCCCATATTTCTAGGAGGTTGGTAACGCGTGATGGCCGTTACATAAGTTGGAAAAACTTTCATCGTGTTTTTTCTTTTTAATAAATACTCGAACATATATGCCGCCTTCATGGAGAACGCTTTGTTCTTGGAAGTCGCGTCAGGAGCTGAAACCACTTTCCATAACAATGTGGCCAGAATAAATGACATATTCTCAACAAAATAATAATAATAATAATAATAATAATGATGATGATGATAAAGCGGGGGAGCGGGAGAAGCGTCATGCTGATCCACCGCAGCCCTTGGATCCCCTCGCATGTTCTTGACTAACTTTCCCGCACCGACTGCGGAGTAAACCAGGTCTCCCACGTGCTCGTGCTTGGACGGTGCTCTCGGGCCACGTGGAAGCAGAGCTGGGATCAAAAGTCTCTCCCAATCGCCGAAGCCACATCTGTTTTATGAAATGGGAAGAAGGCAGTCGTTCAAAACGCGAGTGGGCGGTCACGTGACCGAGGACGGAAAGCGTTTTCCCGAAAAGCGCGGAGCTGCCGAAAGGGCCGCGTGGCTCTCGGGATTGGCGCGCGGTCACGCGAAGGCCGGCGGCCCCTCCGCTCGCTTTTGAGAAACGTAAATGAGCCGTGCGGTTTATGCCCTGCATCGTTTGAACGTTGCAGAGGGTTTCGTGCGTTTCGTTTCTTGTGCGAGAAGCGTTGCGTGGTGCAGGTGAGATCACACGCGCAGCGGAGCTATAAATACAATGGCAATAAAAGCCGTTGCGCTCGGTGCGGAACAAAGGCCGTTAAAGACGCCGCGCTCGATATTATTACGTTTCACATTCAATATTCCTCATATTCAACCGGCCAGGAATTTTCAGCGCCCGTTTGCCCCCGACCCCTCGTTCGGCCCCTACCGCTCTCTTGTAATCGCCCTCCCCTCCGATCCCTTCCACCCCCCGCTCCCTTTATGAGGGAGCGAATTAAGGCTGTCAATGGCTTCAATTGTCATCTCAGATGTTCCTCACACACTCGCTCGCAGAGCCAAGAGGCGTCTGCAAAGAACATCTTAAAATACCTGCGCGCGTTGTCTGTTGGAAGCCGCCGGCTGCCGTCCTCGCATGATCAAGCGGGCGACGTGCGCGGGAAAGCGAGCGCGTGTGATCTCCCATCCTCTTTGGAGCGCCGGCGAAACTTCAGAGCGGCCGGCGCTGCGAGGGAACGGCGGATCGCGGTGCCGTGTGATCGGCGCCGAAACGGGGCCGCGCTCTGATCCCGCGTCCTACTCGCTTTGCCTCCGCGTTCCGGCCTAGTCGAGCCGCCGTGCGCGCAACGTGCCGGGGAAGTTCAGACGCTCCTACTTTTCTGCGCTTAATTGGAAGAGGCTGCAAGCGTCGTGTTGAACAATGCGACGAACGATCCGAGTGGCCTGAAGCGCGTCCCAATTAACCAATTTTCTTCCATCAATCATTGCTTTAATCCCCGCAGCTCAGCGTTTGATAATTGCCTAGATTTGGTGGTAAACCTCTGAACCTACGTCCGCTTTTATTCGTTTAGCAACTAAACGAAGTGCGTTTTGCAACACGTGAACTATAGATGCTGACGCACGATTGCGGAAGGACGGGCCGAGTGTCCGAGGCCTGGATGAAGCCGCACGTAGAACTGATACGACGGACGCGACGTGCACATTTACGAAGCTCTCCGGACAGGAGTGCCTCTGAAAGAGGTGGTTTTGAGGCCCTTCCTGAATGTTGAGAAGGATTCAGCAGCTCTGAGGGGCAAGGGGGCGGGGGGCTCTCTCATTCACATCAGAGCCATAACTGAAAACCCACAGACTTTAGGTTTCAGACCCCTTGTGAGCGGGACCAGCGAGAAATCCACCACCCAAATTCAATGCGATTCATAGTTTCCCTGTCGGCCTCCTCGGAGTCCAAGCGGCAGAAGTCAAGTCGTCGGCAGGTCTGTTTCCGTAGCACGCGATGGCACTTGGCCGGGTGCCGCGGATCCCGTCCCAGCGCACGTGCGGGCGACTCTCCGGCGCAGGTGGCCAGTTAAGGAGGCGTTCGCTAATTGAGCGCGGCGCGCACGCCGGGCCAAATGGGTCGCTCTTCTCTCGAAAAGCCTGCGAGCTTCCCGTTGACCTTTGGAAAATGTTAAAGGTTTTACGGACAATTTCGTCGGAGATTACCAGGTCCCGCTTAAGGGGATTGGTGGGGATTTTGCGGATTACGGCTCCAACATTTGTAAATAAACAGAGGAATTTGGCGAGTTGCAGATCATGACTCTTCATCGGCTCGACGGATTATCGAAATGCACAAAATAAAGTAATTAAAAAATTGCTGAGTGCCATATTAAGCAATCTAAAATTAGTTCTATGCGAGTCTTAAATATTATTCGCTCAATTAATTCCTTGCCGATGTGGATTGCAGCGGAGCCCTTTGTTTTTCCTCTCCTTTTAATTGCAGATATTATTTCTGTTCCGAGTGCGGAGTTGTGTGTCTGTTTCACATAGGACTTTTTGTTGATTATTTCTAGATGCCCTCATTAAATTTTCTTAGCGAATATCAAAGGAACGATGAGGAATGAACAGCAGTTCCATCAACCGTGTTAAAGCGGAGCAAATAGTTCTTGAAAGAGAAGAGGCGAATTTTGTCCTTCCGCAAAAGGTGCTTTTTCAAGCAGTTCTTCTCGGCACAGCTGGCTAAACTCGGGGATATAACAGTGTATTTTCCTTCTTGTTGCATTCCGGAACATTCTTGAACCGCACCGAGCCCATAATTTGATCCAGTTTAGAAACCAGAAAACAAACGTGATCAAAAGAGAAGAAAAGAGGTGACATGTGCACCGGCGCACAATTTATGGCGAAGCTGCCCGTCGATGCCTTTGAATAACTTGTTTTCCTGACCTCGCTTCTTTATGTTCCAGGAATTTTTTCCGGCCTTGTTGTGCCTGGAAATATAAATCAAGCGTTTTCCCTCGGCTATTGCGCGTTTCTCAGATACGGGCAGAGGTTTCCATTGTTTTCCATTTGTGAGCCGCAGAGCCCGTAAATGGCTTTCGGAGCTTTCCGGCTCCATCGAGAGTCCGTGCGGCTCCCGCGTCCTCCATCACCTGCGTCTCGCTGCGTTCCGCGGCTCCCTGCGGCTCCCCGCGGCTTCCCGCTTCCCGTCTTCAGACGCTCGGCCGGCGGCTGCAGTTTCTCCCGGGCGCTTCTCGCACCGCTTGCTGCCGAGTTACGCCGCGTTCTCGAAACTCGTCCTTGGCCGTGCGTCCCGAGCCTTCCGGGCCCTTCCTCGCCGTCTCCGGAGGGTTTCCGTTCTCGGAGCCGCGTTTGCGGTCGAGGCGATCGCGCGCTTCACGGGTCGTCTTCGCTCTCTTTCGCGTCCTCGCTCTGCGCCGTCTGACGTCAGGACGCACATCTGCAGGCTCCATCTTTATGCCGTTTGGCTTCTAATTGCATTTTCTGCACCATTTGAAATTAACTAAGTCTTCGAAATTTTGGATTTTGTGCCATTAAGGAACGGACATCTGAACTGATTTAAAAACAAAAAAGAGAGAAAATCACATGGCTTCATTATTATTGCTCTGCGGGGATGTGTTCCTGGGAAATGTTCATGGAAAGTGAGCGGGAAAGAGCCCCCCAGATCGTGGTGACCTTTGACCTCTCCTGCCAGGAATCTCTGCCGAAGCCCGACTGCTTTGCTCGGAGCCGAGATGCTTCTGGAAACTGAGTTCACCAGCGAGGAGCACAGCGTCTGTCTGTGATCTGTTTCACACCTTCATCTGTTCAGAATTTTTTTTTCCACTCTTTCAAAAATATATTTTATACATAAATATACGTATTATATATATTAATATAATATGTAATATATACGATACATATTTAAAATTTAATACACATTCCACTTTTTTTCAAATATATTTTGAGCACCTGAGGCTGGTTTTTCACGCCGCTCTTACGCCGCAGGAGCGAGACGGGGCGATGAGGCCGACGGGCCCCGATTTGAATATCCCCGCCCTCGAGAAACGGTGGCAGAGCTGTTTGTGGAACGACATGATTTTACATAGCGGACAAAGAGCGTCTGTGGCTGTACTTCGCGCTGCTCGTTGTCGGCGCAATATCGGTGACAATTGGAGATGACATCAAAACGGCGCCGCTCTCGCTCCGCCGGGGGGGACGTCCCCCGGGGCGGCCGGGACCAAGGGCTGCGAGCGGAGCCCGGCGCCCCGAGCCGGAGCCGCCGACATGCTGGCAGGAGGCTGCTGCCGTTGATTAGATGGTATTTGGCTGGATGTCGCTCCCGTAAAACGCGATACGGTTATGCAAATTCTCGGAGAGCATGCAAATGCTAATGTCAGGTCCTGAATGGCGAAGAAAGAGCTTTTATCATCAGATTATATCAAAAGAGCAACACACTGATGCGATCTGCGAAAGGACCCGTGGCGCATTCTCTCATCACGCTTCGTGTTTCAAGCCATTCTGCTTTTTTCCTGCCACCGTTATTAATGGGAGAAAATCGCTCTGATCCCATTATCTCTGCAGATACATCCGATAATGTCTTTATGAGCGCTGTTTGCGTGACCATTATTTCTCCTTCTTCACCTGGGGAGACGCGACGCCCCTCTCCCCCATGCCTCGCGCGACGGGCTCGCGGCGGCGGTGTGTTCCGGCGAAGGAGATGGCCGGGCTGAGCTCTGGCCTCACCCGCCGCCCCGCGCTTCCCGTTTTCTGAGAGCTCACCTTTCAGCTTCCCTCGATGATTAATTACGCCCTGTCCAAAGCGATATGCAAAGTAAGGCCTGTACCCGAAGCCTCACACACTGATTTACCCTTTTATACAAATTTTTACTGTATCAGTTCACGTACGAAGCACCTCGATCAGCGATAACGCAGCAAGAGGTGGGATTCAAACCCATGTCCTTCGATCACAAGGCGGCAGCAGTAACCGCTGCGCCCCACCTGCTGCCCCAGTCCATTTCTTTGCTTTGAGCCCTGAGTTTAGAGCTCATTTGATGGGAGGTGCAGGGTGGACGGTAACGGGGACAGGTGTAAAAGCCGCTATCGGTGCGGATCACGTGTTCGTTCCAGGGCTCCCGTCCCCCACCGGCGCTCGTGGCGCTCGTGGCGCTCCTTGGATCCCCTCTGTTGCTTTCCCTGTTTCCCACAAACACTCGCACTGTATGTACCTCGTCATGCGGCTCTTTCCGGAGAGTTCCCTGTTTGTTGATGCTGAAGCGCGGTGAAGTCGAGTGCCGACAGAGACGCTGAAATGTTGCCTTTTTTCCCTTCTGAGAGCCTTGATTCAGAGGCGGCACGGCGATTACTGCTGATCCATAATTCAGGAGCGTCACCTCATACACACGCATATTCTGGGAAACGCTCGGCTGTTACGGTGTCTCTCTGGGGGGGGGGGTTTACACCTGGTAGTTACACTCGGGGGTTATGGCCCCCTGTAGGCGTGAGCTCCAGATGTATTGGCGGCGAAGGGCCGTTAGAGCGGCGCGAACAAGCCTTTCCGTTCTGGGCCGAAGTCCCCGGAAGTCTCCGGAAGTGCGTCGTTTCGCCGCGCTCTTTGCCCGAGACGCTCCCCGTGAATCGCTTGCGGCAGCGCAACCGTCCGCGGCACCGAAGCTCAAATTAAGAGCAGGAAATGATGCTCTCGCATGATGACTAATGGGGGAATAAATCAAGCCTTTCTCCAGTTTCTATTTCGGATGCTGCATCCAGCATTAAGTCATGTTTCGTATTCCTCATCATCTCTTTCGTAATTGGACTGAAGAGCACTTCTGCGGAGCAAGCAAGCAAACGGCGACCGTAACCGTTTGGTCCGACGGCGCGGCTCACCAGCCTTCCTCACACGGACCCGTCCGCTACATTTAGGCCCCCCCACCCTGCAAACACGTCTGACCTACAATGGGCTGAAAAGACGCATTCGGGCTCGCCGGTGTCACGGCGGGGTATTGTGCCGCGGAGATCTGATCCTCGCGCTCGCGTCAGCCTTCGGGCGCTCACGCGGCTTTCCGGCATGGTCCTGTTAGAAGGCGGGGGGTGCAGGGCTGTGACACCCCGCCCCCCCCAGCTCCTCCCCCAGGGCCTGTGGTTTGAGGCTTTTTGACCTTCGCTCCCGCCACCCGCATCCTTTCTGACTCACCGGTATCTGCAGGGCTGGGCTCGCAGGCCACATCTCGGGGCTCATTAAGAGAACGGCGCACCGTGTTTATCAGACGCACCTGTGTGTGTGTGTGTGTGTGTGTGCGCGCATGTGTGTGTGCGCGTGTCAGTCAAGCTCAAAGAACGCGTTCCCCGACGCCGAAACTGGCGTGCATCTTTAAAGGCCGTTCAGCCTCATGTTTGTTTCTGCTTCTTTTGCATTTCTTATTTCTATATTATGATGATTAAGAGGTGGAAGGATCCGTATCACCAGGGGGTTCGAAGTTCTATATCAAAGCGAACTGCCCTACTTTTGACAATTCTCCCTGGAAGATAAGGATTAAATCATATTTTTTGGTGTAACTTTAAATCCAGAAAGTTTGGCCTGCATTTAAACAAACTCTTTTGCTCCGTTGCGGAAAAGGGGCGACGGCAATAAGAGCAGGTGAAGGACGTGGAATCGAGTTTCCCCCGGTGTCGCTTCACGGGGGGTTCGCACGCACTCCGTACGTTCACGTACACTGTCCATCTGCAGCTTTCTGCTCACTGTAAACGTACAGATGCGCACAGACACACACACACATACACACACACACGATCAGATTCCACACAGAATCATAGACTCCCACAAAGCAAATATTTACATATGTCAAACGTAGTTTCCCACGCAGAATATCATCATGTTGCCATTCGCTGTAAATGAACACGTTCTCACACCACACACATTTACCGATTCTCCTGCTCCGCATTCATGCATTCATGCATCCTCATTCATATTTATCTGACACTTTTCTCCAAAGTGACTTGTAATGTAGAGCCGCTTGCAACGATTTACCCAGTTATCCAGCTGGGTAACTCTACTGGGGCCATTTAGGGTAAGTACCTTGCTCAAGGTTACCATAACTGTGACTCAAAGCTGTGACCCTTGGGTTGTAACCACTACGCTACCCGTTGTCCCCGATGTCTCCTCGTCCTACGCCGGCCAGTTAAACGGTTCATCAGAAGGTGCTCCCGCTGCTGCAATTTATGAGCGGGAGCCGAACCCTTGGGGGTCGGAGTCGGGAGGCAGTCCCCCGTCACCGTTTTCTCCCGCGTTCTTCCTGTTTCTCTTTAAAGCTGCTGCAATCTTGCTGGTTCTTCCGCTACCTCCCTGTCTGAGCCTCTCTGCTCCGTGTTTGCGGAGCTCCCGTGTGTGGAAGTTCATGTGGACTGCGGCTCCGGCGCCACATGATCAGCGGGCCGCGAGGAACGCCTCTTTGCCCTGGACGTGGTGCGGTGTCGGAGCTCCCGGCGCGGCGCCTGTCTGCCGTCCACAGCGATCCCCCTGCCCGCTCCGTGCGCTTTAAGACGTTAATCGGCCAAATGCGAGGCGACAGCCTTCGCCGACATGATCTTCACCAGTTGCGAGGGGATTTCTCGCTGCTCCTCTCGCTGTCGACGCAACGCGAGCCGACGCCCCGCGACTGTCGCTGGCAGCGCGCGCCATCACGTCCCATTACCCTGAAGCCGCTTTGAATCCCGTTTCTTCTCGTCGTTCTTAGAGTCGTCAGTCGGATTCGCTTTGTCACCGAAGGGGCCCCTTGTTCCACGAAACAAGCGCCGGAGCCTCCCTTCCCTTCCACAAACTCTCTGTGGGATAGGGGGTCTCGGGCCTTCCGCTGGCAGGTGCCTTTTCAGGCTGCAGGCTACCTAATGGGGCGCACCCTTCATCTTCACACATCCGTGGTCCCCGATAATGGCAACGGAGGGGTGTTTCACGGCTCAGATCGGACGTTTAGCGGCGTAAAGCTGAGGGCTTCGCTTAGAGTTAGTCTTCTCCAGGAATGCGTGTGTCTACTGGATGGGCAGCAGGGGGAGTAACGGTTCAAGAGCTCCGCATTTAACTTTAACCTCACGGGTCCAGGTGCCCAGAGCGCCGTAGAGCGCCGTAGAGCCGTTCTGTGTGTTTTTGAGAAATATTCCGCGTTCCTCCGTGTTTCCCCACAGACAATTCGCGCAGCCATATTGTATTTCTTCACTCCGAGTGTCGAAATCGGTGCCGCGAAGCCAGATCGCTGCAGCCGAAGGGATTACGACAAGTCAAGCCAGGGGTGGCTATGTGGGAGGCGAGGAGGATCTGAGGGGAAACCTACCAAGGCTGCCAATACAAATAGTTTTGGGAATAGAGAAACGGAAAATGGCGGGATCTTCGCAAGCCCCAATTTACTGTTTACCCACAGCTTCTCTCCAAAATGTCCCTCGCAAACCTTAGAGGACCACCATAAACAAGGGCTTCAAGAGAGCAGCCGTGAGAGAGAAAGCCCTGCGTTAAGGAACTAAAAATGTTCTCGGCTTTCGGATGGTTTGAGCGCTCTCCAGAAACCTAATGGAAAACAGCCGACGCAGTGTATGATGCTTCGTGCTTTGCCTTAAAAGTACTGCGAGCGCCAGATAAACATGAGCCGTCCGGCCACTTTCTCAGCGGGACCTCACAGTCCGAGTCCAAGCGCATCTGCTAAGCCGGCGAGGATCAATAGCTCCCCGGGGGCCATCGCAGGTCGTCATCTGACGTCCGAATGTCCAGGAATGTGCTGTCGAGTGATGGCCAACTTTACCCCAAATAGAAGGTGCGGACAGGGCGAAACAGGAGCGGGCTGTTTTTTGGCTCCGATGTGACAGCAGGTCACAAACAGAATATTTAGCTCGCAGCGAAGCTTTTCGCTCGGGTGGGATCGCACAGCTGATGATTTCACACTTCGCACTTTTTGGCACTGGACTTTTTTGGTGGAGGAGGGTGCCCCCCTCCAGCACTTGAACATGGATCCTGTCTGACCACATCCAGTTTGGCCCTCGAGGCGCTGCGCTTCGGCACCTTCCAGTTCCGAGCGGACAGCGGTTTGCGCAGAACCGTGTCTTTTTTTTAAGCGCTGGTGTCGCATCAAAGCCGAGCAACGGCTCGAGCGGCGGCTGGAGCGACGGAGACGAGGTGCTCTCTGCGCCGGGCCGCGTGGCCTCCCCGCCGGGGCCCCGCGGCCCAGTTTGGGCCAGAGCCAGCGCACACTGTGTTCTTGGCAGCGCTCGCGTTCTGGCTGAGACATCCATAGAATGCGGCCGAGCGCTGCCAAGTCGGACGAGGGGAGCCTCTCAGGGCAGTGGAACTATTTTGTCAGCAGGACACAGTCTGGCTAAATGTGGATAGAGCGGCGAATACAAAATGTGTATTTACGTACATTACACACTCGTAGCCGGCACGCTTTACCTCCCAGCTTTAAGCAACATCTGTGTTATCGGATTTATTTCCAGCTGAGCCTTATAGTTCCGATATTATGATTTAATAATTTATCAGACCTCTTTCTCCTCAGCTCATTAAGGCAGCAGGGTAATTTTTGCATAGCAGTTCGTGGTACGAACCCTTGGTCGAGGGTACTACGGCGGGAACAGGTCGCGGTGATCTGTGCGAAATGTGTTTAGTGTTAAAAGGGGCCGTTATTTTGTCCAGCCACGAGAGATGGCAGCCAAAAGATGAAAATATGTCTCTGCAGACACAATTCTTTGCTGTCCGTGATTGTGCCAGCAGCGCGTTCAGTAGTTTTGTGCTTCAAGATGGTCCGGTTCAAAACTGTTTGCAGGACAAGCGTTTACTTGTGCACTGACAGAGAAGAGATGGCTTTGTTTGTCAAACATGGATTTAGGTGCTAATGTCCTTACAGTATTTATTTCAGTTTTTCTTGTTACCATGGGAACACAGCCTTAGGATATAAAATCGCAGCTGTGATATATGATCTTTCAGCAAATGCCAATATAGGTGCCCATTGAGTGTCGTCCTTAATTGGTGTTTCACACCAGTGCCATAGAATTTCAGCTTAATCCTGTTTTTCAGTTTGGTTTCAACCCGATTTACTCGCAGCTGTGTTCAGTTCAGTCCTGCTTGCATATTAAGTATGAAAGAATGATATACAGTTTTGTTTTGAGCAACGCTGGGTCAATGTCAGCTTGATTTGTTTTTGCCAGTGCAAGTGGTTTGAGAAGTCAAAAAAACAATACAGGAAGAAATAACAGTCTAACAAGTAAAAATAGATTCAATAATAGTAATCTGTTCAGTTTATTGCGACAAGAAGAGGGTTTCCGATGTCATTAGTCAGAAGTTGGGTTTGGAGTAGGATGCACGGTCACTGAGGGGATTGCAGTGGAGAGAACGGACTGCGGAGCTGGGAGCTGATGGAAGTAGAACTGTTTCAGTGTAAGCTGATACCGTTCGGTCTAACAGCAGCCCCACTGCCCAGTGCACGGTCCACACAGCAGCCACAAAGAAGCAAAATAAATTTCCTCATTGCTTCTTCTTCTGCTTAAAAACAATACAACAGACTTCACAGATCCTGAGATCTGAAGAAGAGAAGTAACAATGTCCCAATTTCAAAACAAAAATGCACTCCCCTCACCAACTAAAGGCCTAAAAACATCAAACTTGAGATGAATTATGAAAGCAAATATAAAGCTGGCTTCAGCATCCAGACTCGGATGCACATAGGTTATTTTTACTTTACACTTGGGTTACTTTAATAATGAAAACACAGCTACGTTATGAGGTTTTTTCCTTCATGCAGACATAAGAGTAATCTTTTGAAAGTGAGTCAGCGAACCCGGAGAGACTCGTTTAATATAAAGGCATGTGTGTGTTTCTGGTCCTGGCAGCGCAGCAGTGAATAACAGTCACATTGCGGGAAACTTCAGGTGGATCACACCAGCAGTCCCGGAGGAGGCAAATCCGTTGCCAGATGGCTGCGGATGCAAACCCGGCAACGTGCGGAAGAGCGGCGTGTATTAGGAAGCACTCAAAGGCAGTTTTTTCCCCCTTCTCCTTTCCGTTTTCAGAAGTCTCTCGCTCACGGAGCGCCTGAAACTTTCTTCGACAAAGCCCCGAAACGCATAGAATCGTCGGCAGAGCAGGAATGCTGCCGACGTGGGCCGTTTCTCAAAGCGTTCTCAAGGAACTGCACGAGAACCCGAATGGGACGCAAACCGCTGCTCCTACAGATGGCGTCCTTCAGCTTCCCGGGGATGAGCAGGATAGGATCACCCAGGATGTGTTGTTGAAATTATTACTGATGGGGCGGTTTATCACTGGCACGGGGGGGTAACAACTGGGGTAACAGCGGTCACCACAATGGTGTCACCTCAACAAAAGCAGACTACAGGCAACAAGAGCTCAGCAAGGCCTACAGAGAACAGCAAGGCTACATTAGCTACAGGGGATTCATTATTTTATTATATTTATTTGCCAGGCCTTTTTTGAACGTGAACTATCCTCAGAACAACGGCAGTAGAAGCACTGTGTCTACAACTTGATTTCAGATTTACCCAGAGTCCCTCGAGACTTTCATGACACTGATTTCATCTTGCTGTTCGTAACAAAAAAATCAGCGTGGGAATAAATTTGCCCCTTTATCTTCAGTATCCGAGGGGCACTCTAGGGCTTTGCGCAAGAATGAGCTCCTCGGTGCTGGTGAAGAGCAGGTCCAGGCCCAGCACGGTCTTCACTGACATGTCCCAGGTGTATTGGCTCTGTTGTACCCCATGTCAGCGACACCTCTCGGGCCGTTCAGTTCGGAAGTGCAAAGTAATGGATCATCACGATGAGCAGTCGCACTTCGCACATGGCCATGCAGTCAAAAAGAAGAAGAGAGTGTTAGTGCTTCAGTTACGGCGCAGCTGCCGTTGGTTGAGGAACTAGTAATGTTCCTTTGTGAACCTGTCAGGTAGTGTAGCGGAATGCGACGCGCCAGACGCCGTGGTGCCCAGTCTCGACCCCCTTTGTCGTCCTGCTTCTCCGTCATTGTCAGCACTGCTTCAACGGAGCTGGTTATCGGAAACCCGATGGGCTCCGGCTCTGTGCAACCTCTACGAGACTACGGGGTTTATGGCCTTCGTGTCCCCGTCACGTTTTCCGCCAAAACGTCCCTGTTCGTAGCATGTGCCCAGACATGGCCCAAGGGGCTGCCATTAGGAAGTAGGCCACGGTCTTATTTTTAGAACTTGTTACCCGGGCAGCGGCACGGACACGCCGAGACACGTCAGCAGTTGCTCTGCTCGGATGGACCGGTGCCGAAAGGATCACGCTGGACGACCGCGGACAACTACCGACGCTATGGAGATCCTGCCCGACTGGAGCCGTTCTGCAAGAACAAACCGGGGCCCTTGTGGGATGAGGTTGCAGGCGTGTTTGAGGAGATGCAGATGTTTACCCGTGTCTCGGGCTCAAGTCCATGCGAAGTCGGCCTGGCTGGGAGGAGGCGGCGGCGGCGGCGGCGGTGGCGGCGAAGTACACGCCTCGCATGAAAGTCTCTGCACAAATCACCCACAGGCACAAGTTAGGAGAATGAGCAAAGGCGAACTTCTGCTTCTCTTCAGACACCTTTTCTACTCCTCCTCCTCCTCCTTTTTTCCAGCCTCTTATCCTGCCTTGCTTAAGAGTCGGGACTTCAAAAAAATGTTCTGTTTAACAAGGACACAGCTTCTCCGGCAATCTGTAGCACACGCACACGGGTAAATTTGGCTCCATATCTGGGCTGCCTTGGTTCGCGCTTCGCAGACACTTTCATCCAACCAATTTACATACCCCACATTTTTAAACATTTATCCAGGTGGATATTTTACCGCGATGATCCAGGTTTAACGCCTTGCTAACGGGCAGAGGAGCCCTGGGATTTGAACCCTTGTTTTTGTCAGAGGCCTGGTTCCCTAATCAATAGGCTACCTGCTCGTACGTGTTGCATCAGTAACGCGGCGCGCGGAGCGAAGCGAGCAGCTGCACCGGAACGGGAACGCAATCGGCTGCAATCGACCGCATGGAAAAACACGTTGAGTGTCAAGAGAGAAGGAGCCTCAGGTTTCCACCAAGTTGTCAAGCCAATTACCCTCCGTCACCGCAACCGAAACATTCGCTCGGAACTTGAGCTTTCAAGCTCCGACGACAAAGTAAGCAGTTGCACCGCAGGTCCTTTCTGCTTCGCGTCCTACGCCGTAAAATGCAAGAAAACGTGGAGACGAAGGTCATCCAAGTTTTGCTCCGAAAGCAGGAAGGAAAAAACTGCGCTTGAGTCACGAGGGACAAGCACTGGGGAAAGACTGAGGGCAATGAAGCAGAAACCTCTGAAGTTAAGAAGGATTAGAGGAGATTTAATCAAAGTTTGCAACATCCTTAGGGGGTAAATAAGGACACATCTGCTCGGCTGACACAGGTCCACGCCGAAGAGGAGGGTGGTGGGATTGGGGACCTCGAGGATTCCCTGCCTTATAACGGGATGGCACCACTTCTGGGGCTGGTAGCAGAGTGAGGTCAAAATTTTGCCCTGTGCCAGGAAGCGTTTCAGTGCTGCTTCGGGTCACTGTATTTGCCCTCTCAAAAACACTGCGCTAGTCTTTGCACAGGTCCCACCTTTTTTACTTCAAAATTTTGGACCTCGCAATGAATCCGGGGTTCCGTCAAAGCGCGAATCGAACCGTTGCCGTCCGCGTGGCCTGATAGATATTCTCTCGCCCTCCACTGTAAGCAAAGCGCTCGCCACGAGCGGCCGAACGCACTTGGAAAGTTGCGCTCGCGCTAAATGCAGCGATTTTCCA
This sequence comes from Scleropages formosus, assembly GCF_900964775.1. Lineage (NCBI taxonomy): Eukaryota > Metazoa > Chordata > Actinopteri > Osteoglossiformes > Osteoglossidae > Scleropages > Scleropages formosus. Next base: position 16,676,846 of record NC_041830.1, on the reverse strand, counting down.
GGGAATCATCCCTGAGCGTTGACTGCCACCTTGTGGGCCGGCTGCTCTTCGCCGTTGAGCGGGAACTTTGCCTTCCTGCGACGCGTCGTCCGCACTTTGGACTCCGCAGCCGTAGCGCCGCAAGATCCCACCACGTGGATGTGGCAAAGCGCCAGACGAGTGACACGCGGACGCACTTCTCCTTATTGGCTGCGTGTGGCATCCTTGAGAAATAACCTTCGCTTGGTTAACATCAATACAGCAGGGATCGAATCCCCACTCCAGCTGTTGCACCCTTGACCGGAGTACGTAGCCTAAGTTGATGCAGTAAAAATGACCCAGCTCTACTGATAGGTAGATCAGTGTAAGGAGCTCAGTGTACAAAGCTCACAGTGTAAGTTGCTTTGGGACAAAGTGTCTGATCAATGAACAAATTAAAAAAAGCGACTGTAACTCGGGCCCTGGATCCCAAACCTACGTGGTACAGGTACAGGTCCTGTGGGAGGTGCGTGGGAGATGGCATGAGCTGCTGGATGTCAGGCAACCAGAGTAGCCGTAGATAAGAGATACGCGTGCGTCTGATGGCTGGGAGACGTTGACTGTGCCAGCAGCTCTAGATCCTGTCAAATTAAACCACATAATTACCCCGGTAAACACACAACGAACTGTGGGAAACGCGGTAAATGGCCACGGAAGACATGAAGCTTAACGAGCCATGTGTGACACCCCCCAGTGTGTGTTTAGCAAGGGGGTGAATTTTTAAAAATCAGACATAATTTACGGTTTAGCCATGAGGACGCTCGGCTGGCTTGCGATACGGTGATCCGAACCCGTCGGTGCCCCGTCGACCCGTTCCCTTTGACCCTCGCTCTCCGCTGGCCTGACCGTGCGCTGCCGCCGCTCCTCAACAATTAGTCCGCGAAGCAGATGATGGAGTCCATTATGCCCCAACATGTCCCGTAAATAAATAAACGCGCCAAAGTGGGATCAAGCTGAAAGGAGCATGTGCGGACGTGGTGGGCCGAGGACGCCTTCCAGATGCGCTCCGCGCTGCCATCTCCCATCCATCTCACTCCGGCTTCCAGGAAACAAATTAAGGGCTTTCATCACATGGTAATAAATAATACATTTTACTTCCTCCACCCTGTCATTTGGGAGAAACGAAATAAGCGGAGTCGTTCCGACTCTCCCTTCGGTTCGAGGGCGGCTCTTTGCACACACTCTCACACCCCCACTCTTGCATAAACGAATGTTTTCGCACGAGGCAGCTTCCCAGGAAGTGTGAGAAAGGCAGCCGTGCTTGTCGTCTACGTGATGTGACCCCACAACCTCCAGGCTTTTGCACGTGTCCCAAGAAGCTCGGTGAGGTTTTCGCTCTTGTTCTTCCTCGAGTGAAAGAGCTGCGCCGCTCACAGTTTTACTCCGTTTTATGCAACAGGATGTTCCGAATGAAGGAGTAATTGACAAAAGAACGCTAATGATAGTGCTCTGCTGCTGCTGTTCAGCTTAACTGCCCCGCTTCGAGATGCAAACAAAACAAGGGGAGGTGTCATTTCCAGCTTTGAGCAACAAGGGAGGGATCTTTTCCGGAACCGTGAGTCACCCCGGAGCGTCTCCGCTCTCCCGCCGAACACGTTGCGTCACCGGATGGCCGTTCGTGCACGACCCTCGCTCGCACGTCACTCGACCTGTCAGCGGCCATCTCTTTGTCCTCCCACTGTGTGTTTTCGCAATCCCGTCACGCTCAGGTACTTCATGCAAATATTTACTCCCAGCCGCGAATCAGTGCTCGACAATCCGTGCCCCGAAACCAAATTCCGACTTCGTGCCGGGATGGAAGCCAGCAACGGGGGCCGGTGGAGTTTGGTGTCGAGAAACGGGATGCCCACTTCAACGGCGGCCGAAGTCTGTCCGTCGGCTGTTGCTACAAACACCCTCTGCTGAGCAGCGAGGGGGTAGAAGCCCACTTCCGAGTGCAGGAGGTGCGTGTCTTCCGCACTTCGCGTGTGCTGCTCCACGCAGTCAGAGCTGCTGTAAGGGGCCGAAGCGTCACCCCTCCCTCCGGGGTAAACCTGCTGCCTGCTGGGTAAATGTGAGCTGTCGCACCTGCGGCTCGGAGACGTCTCTTCGGGCAAATGTGTGTACGGAAGGAGGAAACGCAACACGGTTGCGAGAAAGCCCCTCGTCACCTGTTCGCTGTCTCCAGCAGTACACCACCCCTACCCCACTCACCCCCACCGCCTTTGATGGATTACGTGGGACAGGCCAAATACAAGGAAATTAACCCTGTAAACTGACTGCTTTTCAGAGCTGAGACTCTGGGAACATTTCTGATATTGCGAATAGAGCACATGGCAGCTGTCATTCATCATTGGTTCAGGTTTATTCGTTGAACTAATGTTTTTCTCCAAAGCAACTTGCACTGATTTATCTGTTTCCGGCAGGGTACTTTTCCACTCGAGCAATTCCAAGTCGAAAGGAAGCAGCTCTAACCGCTACGCCGCCTGCTGCCCTCTTATGGTAAGTCTTCATGTGAAAAATTCATGTCACTTACAGCAGGAATTTACTGATTGCAGTCCTGTGCACAATTTCATGGTGTTGCAGGACTGCAGGGAGAACAGCAGGGGGCGCTGCACCTCAAAACTGAACATTATAAGCAGATTTACAGATATATGATTTAATATATATTATATATAGAACATATATAATATATAATTTATTTAGTAATTTTATCCCGAATTTGTATGCTTGTGCTATAGGAGTGAGTTAAGATTATTGCATGAACAGATGAATTGATGACTTATTTGTTTAGTGGGAAGTAAAAGTGCTCTTTCCAGTCAGCTTGTTTTTCTTTGCCTGGTCTCAGTTCTGCAGAATTCGCTCTCTTCTTTGTCACCCCTGTTCGCCTAAGCGAGACACAACAACTGTGCTGGAGGAGCTCGGCGACGACCTGCCCGACCAGTTTCTCCGCAGAAAAGAAAAGAATCACATTCCAGCAGTTTAGGAAAACAAGAATTCCAGTCACACGAGAAGCGGAGAAATGATCGCGGTTCCCAAACCGAGTGGTCGATGCTCTGCTGCTCCTCGCTGCGCTCTTGCCACCTTTTTTCTTATGCTTTGTTGCTTTTGTCGAGTCTCTCAGGTGCGGGGGTTCGTCCCGTAAGCGCACAGACGGCCGGGCCGCACCTCCGCCTGCCTCCGCTCCTCCCGGCCCTGGGGGCCCCGGGGTGGGGTCACGGGGTGGTCTGCTGGCCACGCTGCAGCCGAGGTGCTTGACCACGACGGAAGAAAGAAGAAATTTCTGTTCTGTGCTCCTACAGCTCTGCAGAGAGGACACGGCTCTGTGCGTGTGCGTGCGCGTGCGTGTGCGTGCGTGCGTGCTTTTTCAGTGATTTTTCATGGAAGGGCGAGTGCACACAATGCGTTTGAAAGCTCTCCTTTTCAGAGCTCTTGGAGCGGTTCGTGCCGCCTGTTGCTTGTCCAAATCCAGCTGTCAGCTTCGCTCCTTCTGGCTCTTTCTTGAGGCTCTCTGCAGTGTGATGAGTAACGCCAGCGGGACGCCGAAACACCGAACTGCACCTCGAGGTGCGCGGCCCTCGGTCCGTCTTACTTTGTCTCGCTGACCACGAGGTCAGAGCAGCTGCCCTGCACGTGACGAGCAACCGGTTTTTGCCCCGATGACATTTCGCAGCTGGGTGTGGGAATCTGTCTCTAACTCGTTTTGTTCACAACTCCGAGGTCACTTTTAGCCACAGTAAATAATATAGTTGTACAGGTACACTTAATAATACAGACGCTTCTTGGATTATTTACTGTTCTGTAAGAATCGAGGAAGCAGCTGTAACAAATGACGCAGGTCCCACCTCCTTGGCTGCTTTGGTGCTCTTTACTGCCCCCTACTGGCGCGCCCGGCCAACACAGGTGGCGTTCGTTTCCGGAGAAAACTTTAGCAAAGCGGTACGTGAAGAAAACGCACTTGAAAATTGCTTGGAACATGTATCTTAGCTGAGTCAAAACTGAACTTTTCGTAACCCGAGGACCCAGCGCGATGTGTCTCGATGCGCCCGATACACGTTCGGGGTTGCGGGCGGAGAACTGCGGTCCTGCTGTCACTCCGACAGCGTGATATCCGTACGGCTGTGGGTTGGAGCCCCTGCTTTGGAATTTTGGGTGATACAAACACAAACCGCACGCACCCCTCCTGTCCCGAATAGTTATATAATAGCTCACTTTGCGGTTGAACCTCATCCGAGGCCACGCTAGAGCCAAGGTCACTCCTCCGTCTCTCTCTTCGGTGGCGTGGAGCTATTTTCGAAGGGTGAGGACCTTTACCCCAAAAAGCTCCTAAAACAAAGCCGTAAAAAACACCAGTGGATCCCTGGTTGCTGTCGACAGCTCTTTTGTGTAAGAGCTGCACAGAAGTGGGGCTCCTCCCTGACTTTCTTCACATTTCCCGCCGAGTTCGGTGCGGCACGAGTCGCGATCCCGACGAATCGACCGAATTCTCCGAATTGCCCGGGGAGACGGCAGAGCTCGCAGCTCAGTGTTTTCCCAAGAAGGTCCTCGTGTCCCGGGGATATGAACATTGTGAAAGCGACGAACGCCTTGCGTAGACAGGAACGTCTTATCGCTGCACCAAGACGCATCGCCGAGGTGCTTTCGAACCTTTGCAACGTGCTGTTTTTTTCCACCTGCGGAGCAGGCGTTGACGGCGGACACCTAGCGAGGGTACGAGGGGTAACCGGGAGGTGTTTGCGCTCTGTGACTATGGCAATGAAGGCTGTGTTTTGAACATAAAAGCCCTGATTGATGGTGTTGTGCAAGCGCGATGGACGCCCGCCAGCGCCCGTTGAGCCCGCGAGTCTGCGAGGTTTTCGCCGAGCGCCGTAGCTGCGAGGCTCGAATGGGGAAATTACTCTGGAGCTTCATCACAAAGAAAAGGTGCCTTATAGGTGAGCTTTTTTTTACGGGCCCTGTTTTAATTGGCAAGCGACGCAAAGAGAGGGAGAAGCAGGGAAGTGCCTCAGAGGCCTATAAACAGATGAGTGCCAAAGCGCCAAAGCAGCAGGACCGTGCAGCACAGGGGGCGGCGCACCTGAACCCTTCCGCACCCCTCAGATGCACACGGTACATCATGTTTATTCACGTATGTGCTGCTCCTGCGCAAAGAAACTTGCACGGTACAATAAGCCACTTGCACTGATTTACCCCTTTTACAGCCGTCTTTTTTTTTACTCCGTCGCTCAAGGTAAGTAAAGAAGTATCTCGAGCGACGGCTTTGCAGCAGGAGGTGGAACTTGAACCCGGGTCCTCGGCCTGAAAGGCCACGGCTCTAACTGCTGCGGCACCTGCAGCTCCCTGCCTGCTCTACTACACTGTCAGAACTGGTGCTCCCTGTCTTCCCAAGCTCTGGTTCCCACCCATCTTCTCTGCACTTATCTGTGCACTCGGATATTTGCTTTTATTTTGTGCATATTGCATAACTGAATGATTTAATTTAATGGAACCAGGGCGTTAGCTTTGGTGCTCTTCTGCAATGGGTCGTGAGCCCCATTACGGGCAGAAGAAAGGCCCAGCGAAATACTTCTGGATTCTGTCAAGGAAACTCAATGAATGAGCGAGCAGATAGAATTTTGATACAGCGATGGAAGAGCTCGCCAAATTAGTACAAAACTGAGCCTGAGTCAATGGCACTTAACTAATTAACTAACAAGGGCAGAATGTGCAGAACGGGCCTGGAATGCGACACCCCCTGCAAAGCTGATGTGGGTGGGGTGGCACTGGGTGGAGGCCCGATGGTACTGACAGCGGTCCAGCAGGGCGCGGCGCTTCCCTGAGGCCGACCTCGGGAGCACGTGGCGCACGGCCGGAATAGCGGACGACCCTCTCTCTTTGGCAGCGCGGGCGATGGCGTGATCTCAGGTGCGGTCGCGTGAAACGGGCTGCGTTCGCACGCCTCTGATTTGTGCGTCGGAGAAATCGCAGAGAGAAGGTGCGTTGTCTGCGAGTGTGAAAGCACCAGCGGCAGGAGCCGTGTGACTCTCCTCGAGCTGCGCCGCGGGCTGTTTGGAGTGCCGCTCGTCACACGGATGAATTACGCTTTCTTAGTCGGAAAAGACCCATGAAAGCGTTTATCCTGATCCCTGAGCTATCGGGGGGTCTTTGGATCGTCGGGCCGAGGCGTCGCTCTCTTTTCAGAAGAGCGTCGGCACTGACGCAATAAGGGGGCCGCCGTTAACGAAGGTCGCAGCCCCTCTGAGATGCGACGTCTGAGGGAGGCTGTGGGTCGCGAGCCCGGGTCCAACCGCGTCTTGGGAGGCCTATCTAGAAGGGAGCGGGAGCTCGGCGCTGCCCTGCCTTGATCAGCTCCTTCCGGAATAAAAAAAATGTCCCGGCAGCTTTCCAAGAGACAAGTTGTTCTCTGCGAAACACTTCCAAAGATGATCCCTCTCTTCGAGCTGCGTGTCAGCGGCTCCTCGCCTTCGCAGGCGTCGCGGGTGTTGAGCGCTCTGTGCAAACGCGGCGGCTCTCCGCGTCGGGTCCGGCCGGCGTGCGCCGGTACCAGTGGGAGATAAAAAACGGGCCCTAAGGGGGCCCAACGTGGCACATCTCACAGCAGCCCTGTAATTAGGGGTCTGAAAAGGAGGGGGGTGTACGAGAGCCCCATTCGACACCCACTGCCCCCCACCCCCACCCCAGCCAGAGCAGATGCTAATCAGTTCTATAACAACACACGGTTCTGCTGTAAATGTGCTATTGTTCTGACTGGCGGTGGGGTGGGTCCGACTGGGGACGTGGGGGAAGGGAGGTGGGCGGCTGTCGTTAGGTGCTGCTGTGGGAGGGGCTCTGAAAGGCCAGCAGGGAAAACCATGAAAACCACGACGGAATTCCTATAGATCACCATAAAGCTTCCTGGGATCAGCTGAACGTACCGATAAACCACAAATAACTGTTTAAACTGCGCTTCGGGGGCTGATTTGTTTTAAGTACAGTCACCTTGCACTGGGGAAGGGTTAGGGTTCGAATCCCTTCTCCTGCTACAGTTACCCCCAACTCATAGAGTAAACATTGAATTTGTTGGTTTCGATGACGTTTTATGCCACTTTTTGAGCCACTTACACTCATTTGCCCATCTGTAAAACAGGGTCTTTTTTACTGTATCAGTTCAGGGTAAGTACCTTGCTGAAGGGTTAATTATAGGCTTGTATTATAAAGGGAAAATTATATTAATAAGTAAATGAACAATGTTGGGCAATCAATATTTGGTGGAACAGTCTGCGGTAACGTAAAAATGTGGGCAGGTAATAAAACGGGTCGTCTTCGGAGGGGCGCTTTTGCTGGCATGCAAATGAGCTCGACGAAGCAGCCGAGGCACCTGGGCCACGGAACGCCCGCGAGGTTCGACTGCGGTCGCAGCCGACTCATTCTGAGACACATGTGAGGATTTACCCAGTATTCCCTCTGGAAATGGCCTCCTACAGACAACGTGCGCTCCCATGTGCAACTGTTCAGCTGTGACTCGTGTGTGTGTGTGTGTGTGTGGGGGGGGGGGCATTTTGTGACATACAAATACTATTATATAATATATAATTTCATACCTTGAAACCAGTCTCTAGCTCGTCCGGCTTCCCTTTGCCTGGTTGCTTTCAAAAGGTCTCGTTTCGTTTCGTTTTTCCTTTCTTCCTCATGTTATTGAGTCGCACGTTCAGTTTGATGTGCAGTTTGCATAAGTCTTCACTCCCAATGTCTTTATATGCAGAGATTTCATACCCTGAAGAAAATAAAGCAGATATCCAGAAAAACATGTTTAAACCAGACCGACTCCTCATCCATTGTGTTCTTATGAATGTAACTGCTCTTCCCCTCCCAAGCGATTCTGGGAATTAGTCTGCGGTGCCAGGAGATTTGGACGCTAAGCCATGTAGGTAAAACTTCTAAAACAAACTCATCGTGAAGTGGCGATGATCAGAACTGTCATTTCAAGGGAAAAAAGCGTCGTTTGCAAACGTCACGGGATATTGCTTGCCATGTGCTCGGGGAAATGCGTCTCGCCCCGTGCTCTCTATTCACGGTTTAATCTACGGTTATCTACTGTATTCGTGATTTCATATACGGATATCGGCCTTTTTCGCCGCGGAAACGCCCTGGATGAAGCCTTGATTCTTCTCCAGGCCTCCCGTGACTAACCCAAGGTTTGTCTGCAAGAAGTTCGGCCCACGGTCTCCCTTCATCACTCAGCACCGCGATGTTAACACCTTGTAGCTCCGTGCGGAAGAGAATCTGCGTTCCGAAATTGGCGGGAAACGCGGCGCCACGAAATCTGTCGACGGCGTTTTCGCCGATCGCCCTCCAGTTCCAGCGCGCGCCGGTCGTTCGTAACCGAAAAGCAGTTGGCTGCAGTGACACCTCTGCTGGTTTCTCATCAAATGTCGTCAAACGGGACGGATTGCTTTTACTTAAGGCAGCCGCCGGCAACATTTATATTCCCATGAGTGAAGAGTAGAACAGCTTAAGGGGAGGTTCAGGAGTCACTGTGCCAAAGAGGGACACAAACAAGCAGCGTTCGTGGGAAAGAATGTGTCGCATCGTATCTCCGACCTGAACGTCTCGGTGACAACAACTGCTTCCGAGGACTTCTCTGTGCAGACGTATCATCACTGAATGTGTGTTTCATTACTTGCTCATTATGACTCAGGTGAAACAATTTGCTCTGAAAGCGTCATGTTTGTGTATTCTTGAAAATACGTTGGTTTTAACCCAAACTTTCATTGGGTCCATTCACGTACGGGACTAGAACTTTGCCATTTCTAAAAGGCTTTCGTGAAATTCATCATCATATTGCATTTTATGTAAAAATTTCAAGCCGTTTACCCTCCACTTCAGCCAGCGTAACCAGCGGTGTACCTCTGGGTTCCATCCTAAGTCCATTACCTTTCTTGATCTTCGTCGACTTGCCACCGATCAGACTGGAAAAGTTGCAGACTGTGACACATTTGGAATTAGTCACAAGTGCTGGTTTTGTGTTTTGACGGGACTCGCTTCGCTTCTTCATTTATCTGTGCGATCGGCTTGGGGCACAAGCCTCAGACCGACTTCCTGGCTAACAGAGGAACAATTGGACATGTGGAATTGCCGGTAACCTCGGACCTGGATGTGGGCAGGCAGCTTCAAAATAACTTTCAACCTCCATGTGGGCGAGCTCAAAACCAGGGATAAGGGCTGTTGTGGGGGAGGATTTTTTTTTTTTTAAAGTCCACTTGTGAACACAGCTTGCGCCAGCGAAGTTGTCCTTTTTCGCCGACATCTTTAAAGCTAAGGTGGACTGTGGGTAGGTGTGAAGGGAGTCTCTTTATTAGACTGTTGAGCTGTTTCCTGGAAACCACACGTATCTCTAACATACAGCTGTCCCTGTTCTCTGACGCGTCCCTTATTTTCGCCCCTGTGCAGCGAACAATCTGAACATTTTTATATAGTTATTTGTAAGCGAGAGATTGCAGCTTCAGGTCAACCGTTTCACTTTGCCACCTGGCGTGTCCAAAACAGAACATGCATCTCACTTAGTCTACCGGCTTTACATTTATTTTTCCGAAGCGACTTCCAGCGAACCCTTTGTAGTGTTATGAGCCCACACACCTTATTCACCGCGGTGACTTACACTGCTAGATACACTACTTACCATGGGTCACTCATCCATACGTCAGTGGAACACACACTCTCTCTGTCGCTCGCCCTGTGGGTGAACCTGAATTGCATGCCTTTGGACTGTGGGAGGAAACCAGAGCACCTGGAGGAAACCCACACAGACAACGTGCAAACTCCACGCAGACTGAGTGGGGATCGAACCCACGTCCTCTCACACCACCCAGGCGCTGTCGCCGTCCCACCCGGCGAGATACACTCACGCCAACGCCAACAGCTATTTTGTGTCGCACGCATACGCTACATAGTCCGCCTCACGGAAGCTTCCACAACACGTGTAGTTCTCAGGCATGTATTCATGCGATATGTGTGGCTCATTCCTGGTAACATCCGCTGATACGCTCCTGCTTTTCTCAAGCAGACTCTGCTGCGCATCTCCGACGCTGTCGGCTCTGCTCTCCTCCCTGTTCCCTGCAAGCCGCCTTTGAACTCGGTGCCGAGTGTTGTGCAACGGAGGCCTGGCAGGACGCTCGCCTGGCTCTGAAAACAGGGTGCGTGAGGAGAGCGCGCTGTGCTCTGGCGGCCGTGCGCTGCCATTTGGGAGGACCGCCGGGAGCGATGACAGACGGGCTCTTTCTGAAAGGCTTGGCAGCGCCCTGTTGTAAGAGCGAGGTGCCACACCCCTCCCTCTGAGCACTGCGCTGTAATCCTTCCCTTCGCTCCTTAAATAAATCACGGTATAACAAAGTGCGCTCCCTCCGCTCGAGCTTCCCAGGGGAAGTTTCCGTCGAGCGCGGTGTTGGCGGACGGTGTCGAATCGCGCTCGCTCGACGGAGGCCTCCGACCCCTTTGTCGGCGATGCTCCGGTGGGTGGGGTGGGGGGGGGGGGCAGCTGGCGTCGAGCAAGTCGTCGAAAACACTTCTCGAGCTGCGCGACTCCGCACAGTGATTCACGCCAAACCTGTTAAGCCTGTTAATTGAATTTCGGATGAGTGCTGGGCCAATAATCGTTGTTGGTGGGGTGCTGAGCGCCGAAGGTACGGTTGGCTTTGCGAGAGAAGAACGAGGAATTTGGTCCCTCTAGTTCACTCATCTTGTGAGACCGAGCAGGAAACGGGAGATGAAGGTGGTCCGGCTGACTTTACCCTATTTTTTTGCTCTTCCTCTCCGGCCGGTTTTCTCGGCTCTTCCTCGGTTCCTGGGATGTGGGAGCGGTGGTCCGGAGGCGGCCCCCGAGGTGTCGGAATGTGAACCGGATCACGGTGGCGCTCTTCACTCCAGTCGCCGCGTCCGTCTGCGTGAGATTGCGGGGGAATGTTGGGGCAGCTCCGGCTTCCTCAGAGAGCATCAGCATCCCGGTCTGCAGACCTCCTTCTGGAACCCAACCCGCCCCCAACCCAAGGCTTCACCTAGAGTGCCATGACAGAGTGTTTCCCTCCATTACGATCTCCCTTATTATTGCAAGTATTTCACACAATGTTTTCAGACCTAAACCAAAATGTAACATGAGATAAAGGGGACCTGAGCAAACAAACGACACCTTTTAAAATTGTTTAGTTTATTTAATGATCAAACTTATCGCACACCCTGTGGAAAAGTAACTACCCCCATTGCCCTTAGTCACCGTCACCTTTAGCTGCAATGACTGCAAGCGATCAGTTCCTATCATCCTTATACAGAGGGGAGGCGTCTGTCCCTCACATCGCCGCGGAGGAATTTTGGCCCACTCTTCCTCGCACACCTGCTTTAAGTCTGAAACGCCGGGAGGTTTTCGAGCACGGAGAGGAAATCACGGGTTCTTTTTCACGCTATTGTACACGCGCGGCCGGAGCGCAGTCACATCCGCTCGCGAAACGGTCACCGTGGACGTTTGCTGAGAAACACCGAAGAGTGAAGCTCGAACCCGACCCGTTTCGCATTCCCGTTTATTAGCTCACGCTGAGTTTTGCCGTCGTCGGGTGGAAAGCCTCGGAAAGCCTCGGGTCACCCGAGGGGGTTTTACGCTCGCAACGTCTCGGAGCGTTCGGCCCGGCGGCAGAGCGCATCCTCCGTCCTCGATATGAAATCCACCTCAAACACCAAATTTGGCCTACAGTATCTTGAAAATAACGCGTTCCAGAATCCAGATCTCACTCTCTGTCCGTATAGAATGAGCACAAATTTAAACTGTTTAAAGAAGCAGATTCCCAGGAGCACTCATCTTCTTCGAAACATATGAAAAATTATGTGTTTGGTGTCCGTAATATGAGAAATGTACCAATGTGGTTATGTCTGCGAAGTTTTCACGTGTCAGATTGCTCTTAGTCAATGGTTGTCACTCGTTTGCGAAGTGTGCTGTAAATATGGGCCGAGAGCTTTGAAGACAAAATTAATACATAAACGGATATACGTTGGCGATATAAATTTTACTACCGATTTCATGCCTGGGGGTTTCCTGCTAGCAAAGCACTGAAATTTGTGGTAATTCCCTCGCGTTCTGAAGGGGGCCTCTCGGTATGAATCCGTCACGTTGGTGTGAGAAGTGGAGTTTCCCTCCCTTAAAACCGGGGGTGAGGTGCGCGGACTGGGTCCCCGCCTCCGGGACGGCGACAGACCGGGCAGGTGCGAACGTTCGTCGGCCGGCCCTCGTCGGGAGAAGCGAACGGACGCATCTCGGGTTCGGAGTCATCCGAACGCTCGGAGGAAGAGCATCTCCATCATCGTGTCGTCACCGGCAGCACGGGTTGCTTTAATGTGAGTTGTAATTCATTTGCGTTCCGTGTTTTGTGGTGTTTCACGATTTCCCTTCGAATTTCTACTCTTTTATGAACTACTCTGTTTAGCTGAGCTTGCGAAACAAATTTGTTTCCCCTCTGGAAAGGGAATCCTTTCACGGGGGAAAAACTGCAGAACTTTCAAAATCCCTGATGATCTTGGGAACCGAAATTGTTTTATTTTATGTACAGTATACACACACACACACACTTTCCGAACCGCTTGTCCCATACGGGGTCGCAGGGAGCCGGAGCCTAACCAGGCAACACAGGGCATAAGGCTGGAGGGGGGACACCCAGGATGGGACGCCAGTCCGCCACAAGGCACCCCAAGCGGGATTCGAACCCCAGACCCACCGGAGAGCAGGACTCGGTCCAACCCACTGCGCCACCGCACCCCCCCGATGTACAGTATATTTTCAGAAAATTCTTTACAATCCGCATTATTTTTTACATCATGTTTTAAAGAGCGTATCATCGGTTATATATGCAAAAATACTCTTAATATAAATGGTTTCAATAAGTGAAAGTTTGTTTCTGTCACCTTGATCTTCAGTTATTTATCACTGCATTTACATTTAGTCATTTAGCAGGTGCCTTTTTCCATAATCATTATATTACTGTTATTAGCTCAGATTTACCTTTTTTTACAATTGCTTGCCATCCTTAGACTTACCAGACTAACCTCTGTACAATCGTTCAATGTAACACACACACGCGGGGGCGTGCGCACACACACCGTCTGCATCATGTCTATATATTACATACGTTATTGGAACTAACTTACGTAGTTCATATTCCATATAATCTCAGCTGGGAATGTTTGCGGAAGCTATTCTGTTAAAGGGTCAAGTGAAAGGTCAAATAGCAGGTTCCCCTCAGAATTTAAAGAACCGGCCAGCTTTCTGGTGAAGATTTCTGTTCGAAAAACCTCTGTCTTACATGTTGCTCCTTGATATGACGTTTCTTTTTGCATCTTCGCTGGTGTGGCTGTGGAAAGCGGTGCTGCGCAATATGGAATATGAAATATGGAATATGTTTTGCAGTCTGCAGTGTTGTAATTCGCTTTTGACGAAACCTCAACCGTGGCCATCTTCCGCGATGTTTTCTGAGTGGTTGGCATTGAGGGATGGGATGGGATGGGTTGGGTTGGGTTGGGTTGGGATGGGTGCATGAAGGAACGCTGCCGCACCCTCCCCACCCCACCAGACCACGTTCTCGCCAGCACGGGGTGCTGAGTGATGCAGCAGCGCTGTTCCCCCACTCTGGGCTGGGAGGCCATGGGGAGGGGCCTGTTTCTACTTCATCGAGTGACCAACGCTCTCTGCTCGTACCCTCCCCACCGCCCCCCTCTCAAAGTGGGCGCCACCCCGGCGTGTGGAGATCCGGACGACGGGGGGTGGGAATGGGCGGTGCTGGCAGCCCGCGAAGGGGGGAGCGTGCCCATCAGGCCATCATTACAAAGTGTGATGAAAGCCCACAAAGCGGTGCACCTCTCGCCCTCCCCCATCCACCCCCCCTCATTAGAGGATGGGCCACGGGGGAGATGTAGTCATTGTGAGGAGTTTATGTTCCCTCTCAAATACCTTCTGCTCTTTTTTATTTTCTTTAGCTGTAGGGCGGCAATTTAGCGCAGCACCTGCCTCTCCGTGCAAGTTTCGCCACTCACCTGTCAGTCACGACGGGGGCGGGGCCGAGGCTGGGTTCGAAGAGCGTGAAAGAATGTAGGAGAAAAGGCAACGCGAGGAACTCGGCGCCGTCCCCGTCCAGCAGAAACACAGATGAGCTGAACGTCTGCAGGAAAGACCGACTCCGTTTGGAGGAACTCCTGCTGTTTCGGACTCTACCTTGCCGTACCGCGCTATACCCGCTGTGCGCTGTGTCTCTCGGTGGAGTCTCGGTCAGCAAAACGCCGTGGCTTTGGCGTCTCGGTCGTGTCCCTTCACCTCGTCCATGGCCGTTAACCACTCCCCCCTGTCCATCACATATCATCATGTAGCATCGTGTCAAATTTACAGTCAACGGGCCTAAGGGTCGCAATGCAGTTCCACTCAGTGGAGAGCGAGTTGACTGATGGAAGGTGTGAAAGGAGCTAATAGATGTGATGAAGCCTAGAAATGTGGCCGAGTGCCACGGCATCATTTTCCTTTGGAGTTCCATTTAAAACAAACCAAAATGAACCAGTCAGCGATTGGATGCCTGTCCAAATTTAATACCAATTTCCATCTCTTCCTTCTCCTGGCGTCTCTTTTTTCCCCCTCTCAAACAATGTGTTATTTCTGAAAAATATAATACAATATTATACTGCTGTGCAAATAATAATAATCTAAAGATGAGTGTGAGGTATTAGGTAGGTGATCAAGTAGCGAGGTGAGATGAGCGACCGGTGTCGTCCGTCCTCCCACAATGCACTGCGTGTGGAGGTGTCGTGGTTACGTTGCGGTTATTGAAATAAGAATAAAACCCTCCCTTGGTAACATAGAGTAGATTAACGAAAGTGGCGTCATCGTTTCTAAACGTACCTTCGAGGTGAACTGGCCGCACGTGACCTTCCGTGCACTTACTTGCGTGTTTCTTTTTGTCGCTCTTTGCAATTTTCTGCCTTTGCCTCTTCCGGTCGATCTGCTCCCGAATTGATTGAACCGACAGGCGAACGAGGTGGGAAGTTCTCCGAACCGGCATCGTTCGGTGGAGAGGGTACGGCGCCGCTCCGCCCGTGCCGGCTCGCCTCGGGTCCCGTTTCCAGGCGCCGCCCTTCGGGTCGCCCGCCAACGTGCGGGGCGTCGCTTTCCTTTCCCGGACGACTCGGCCGCCGGTTCCCGCTCAGACCGGAGCGACCGGGACAAAGTCCCCGATGCCGTCTCGCAGGCCTCCTCCTCGGCGGACGAGCCGCCGGTCTCCCGCACGTCTCCGCGGCTTCGGAACCGGCGGCCAGGATGGAGGGAAGATACCCGCGGGAACCCGCGACCTTCGGGACGACACGAGCCGTCGGACGAAAAGAGTAACGCGGGCACCGTTCGCGCTCCCCGCACTAGAGCTCGAGACAAAGACGTCGGCCTCTCCATTATATGTGTGTTGCACTTGACCAGAAATACACAAAAAAACGTTGCCTTTGTCTTATCTACCGCTTATCTCCATATATCAGCAGTTTACGCTTTTTTTAAACTTGATTTCACTCACATATCTGAATACCTGTGAATAGGAAAGAAAAATATTTTGTTTACGCTGCCTTTACCGTAGAATTTTGGTGGATTTCACAATTTCTCGCCCGACGGGACTCACATTTGGCTTTTATGGAGAATCGGGGAAATTCACGGCCGAACTCCGAGGTGCGACGTCGTAGCCAAGGGGGCCCTTCTGTTTTCCTGCTATTGCCCACATTTAGGCGGCTCGCGAGCGGTCAGTAGAGGATGTTCCGAGCGGCGAAACATCTGGATTCCCCGTGTCCCTCAGACATCCGCAGGGCAGGTGTAAACGGGGGCTTCAAAGGCACTTTCGACAGGCTAGTACTGCCTGAACAGGTAAAAAGAGTAAGTGTGCGGTATATGGAAGAGTTTACACAGGCGGATATGTGCCCACACGCAAAATTTCTACTCGTAACTCATCTTCATCTACAAAGCAATACCTGTGTGTGTGTGTGTGTGTGTGTGTGTGTGTTGGGGGGACGGGGGGGGGGGTGGCAGCGCAGGAACAGGAAGTGACTCATTAGATGTCAGTGTGGTGGCGCAATTCATGGTGTGTGTGTGTGTGTGTGATTTGCTCTACATGGAATTTGGCAAGAACACCTGCTGTCTATCTGAAAATCACAGTAAATTGTGCATTTCAACTGCAGCTGCATCTCTGCAAAATACAGTTTGCTTTTTGTTCATCGCTGTAGTGGCATTAAAATATCACAGAAAATGTTGACACGTTTGTCACACTTTTTTTATTTGGAGGCCATTATTGCTTCTTTAAGAAATGAGAGGAATGAGCCGCTGGTCCAGTGGCTTGTCCAGCCAGGAGGCACCTGTCCTTCTGTCCCTCTGTCCCTCTGTCCTTCTGCCCCTCTGTCCAATCTGTCTCTCTGTCCATCTGTTCCTCTGTCCCTCAGTCCTTCTGTCCCTATGTCTCTCTGTCCCTCAGTCCATCTGTCCTTCTGTCCCTCAGTCCCTCTGTCCAATCTGTCTCTCTGTCCTTCTGTCCCTCAGTCCATCTGTCCTTCTCTCCATCTGTCTCTCTGTCCATCTGTTCCTCTGTCCCTCAGTCCTTCTGTCCATCTCTCTATCTGTCCTTCTGTCCCTATGTCTCTCTGTCCCTCAGTCCATCTGTCCTTCTGTCCCTCTATCCTTCTGTCCATCTCTGCATCTGTCCCTCTGTCCGTAATTCCAGGGTGAATTACAGTAGCTACATCCAGAAATAACAGCGAAAACCTGTCCTCCGCGAGAGGCGGGAGGCTCGGCGCCGATGATTGACGGCACCTCGGTTCCCTGTCAAGACGGAGCTCCCTTGCGCACGATCACCCGAGCCGTGCCCCCTGTTACTTTGTGCTCGGGTCCTATTGAACAGAGTGACACGGGTTCGATAAATACCGCGCGGCTGTTATTGCAGAGCAGGTCCGGTCGATCCTGCCTGACACGCTCCTCCAGAATTATTGCTGTGTTTAATCACACAGTTATAATGACCTGACTTCAACTGCCGGCGTAGAGCTACTGTAGATTGTTATTCCCCTCTCAGCTCATTAGCATTCCCTTAGCGTTAGCGTTAGCGTTCCCTCGGCCGCCCGTCGTCAGCGCTGCTCCTCTTCACGTCGGATTCTTATCTCCCCTATCTCGGACCGAGTCCCAGAGCGCCTTCGTGAACGCACCCTGTGTTACCTGGGGCGCTCTCCCCGCACCCTTCGTGCACCCTTGTGACCTTTGACCTTTGTCGAGGTCGCCGTCTCGGGCGCCGCTCGTTTTTTTAAGGTTTGCGTTGAAGTGCGTCAACGAGTCCCGTCGTGCGACAGCCGAAGGGCGACGGGCTGCACCTTCAGGGTGCCCTGCAAACAGGTGTCGCAGGCCAACGCCGAACCCGTGCCAAGGCCGTTAATAACAGCCGTGGTGCAACCACACGTGAGCTTCTGCGCCCAAAAGTGTGTGCATGGTCCTCAGCACCTGGGGACACAATTTCCTACACTCAGCTGCTTGTCTGATGATGATGATGCATCATCATCATCATCATTATTAATAATAATAATAATTTCTGGTATTTTCTCTATAGCAACCTATAATGTTAAAATTTTTACAGTATCAGTTTAGTGTAAGTACCTTGATCAAGGGCCCTTCACCCAGAAGTGGGTCCTTGGAGTGCAAGATGATGGCTCTAACACTCTGTTACCTGCTGCCCCCCCAACACACACACACACACACACAGTGTAAAGTCAGCAGTTCATCTGAAACACATGTGTTTGGACTGTGGGAGGAAACCAGAGCAGTTCGAGGAGACCCATGCAGACACAGGGAGAATGTGTGAACTCCACACACACAGCGCTACCTGCTGTGCCACTGTGTGTGCAGTGGCTAGAGTAGTCACAGACACCTAACCTCTACTACACTTTGCTGTGTCCTCCTCTGTCCAAAAGGTCCCGCCCACTCTCTGCCTTTTAGTCACCACAGGACTGACTCTGGGCGGCCGGACCGTGGCTGAACCGCAGACGCCTCTCATGCCCCCAGGGTGACAATAGAGCTGGGACTGCAGTAAGGTGCGGCAGGTGAGCGGAGCGCTTGACTCCTGACCCGGGCGATCGACAAGCTCGATGAGAGTGGGGTCGGTGCGGCCCGAGGACACGTTTTCCACGGGGACCCGGGGTAATGGATTAGACCGCGTCAACCGGCCCCTCCCGGCCCTTTCGTTAGCCGCTTTGGCCGAGCAGAGCCAAATACCGGCAGAGGCCATCATAAAGGATCATAGGAGCGCGAAACACGAACGGACCTCCACTCATGCGGCAGCGCAGGCGCACCGAACGCACGGCCTGTCATCCTCTGCACTGCCACGTGCGTCGAGACACGGACCGTCACCTGTCGGCGGCGCTAACGCTGTCTGTGCTCAGCTTCTGCAGCAAAGGCAGCCTCTGTCCTCTGTTATTATTATTATCGTCTGTTCATTTTTCGAGCACCTTTGTTCAAAGAGAATAGCACGCATGCATTCGAGCATTTATACAGCAGGGTAATTTTTACTCCGGTTCAGGTCGTGGTAAAGGTCTCGATCAGTGGTATCTCAGACGAAGAGGAGTTTCAGCCCCGGCTCCATCGATTCCAGATGCTCTAAGTGCTACGCCACCTGGTGTCCCTCTTTCCCATTGCACGTGCTTCCTAGTTGTTGCCTTTCGTTTTCCTTAGTTGAAAATGTGATGTTAATTAAATCCTCAAACTATGAGTCCACTTGTCCCGCATGAATAAACGTAAATATTGCTCATCAGCTGCGACCCTTGTGAGTAACGCGAGGACCGGTTCAAACCGCAAATGAAGGTTAAATCATCACGGAACCTGCTGACCGAATTTTACCGCGGTGTCCCTGGGACCCACCTGGACACCAACGAGGCTGAGGACCAACGGCTGAGATTAACTGCTATTTACTCTGTCTGTGCCCCCTCTCGTCGCCCCCCTCCACCCCCACACCCGGGCGGCCCGAGGGCGGCTGATGGGGTGTGGTCACCGCAGCCCTGTATGACCTCGGGACCTGGAGCGTTGGGGACATTCTTCTGGGGTCAAAGGTCGAGAGGGGAGCGACTGCATCCCAGCGATAGGGGTGGGGGCAGTTTAATGTTTCAAAAAGAATCTTTTTATTATTATTATTATAATTGAAACATTTCCCATGGACACCTGTGATTGCAGATCATACGGCGCAGTCGCTTATTTCACAGCCATGACGAATTGACATTTATCTGACGCTTCTCTCCAGAGTAGCTTACAGCATTAAGTTACCTTGATGTACCCATTTACACTGCGTGGTACTTCTTACGGGAGCAATTTCAGGGTAAGCACCTTGATCAAACGCACGACAGCGGTAGGTGGGATGCGATCCTGTGACCGTCAGACCCGCTCTAACCGTTGCACCACCTTCGGCATGTACATAATAATTTAATGTAATTTGGTTTAATTTTATTTCAGATGTTTGTGACTGCGATGCTCTGCTTTCGGTCCACTTTCTCACACACCTACCCCCCCCCGCCCCGTATCTTCAATTTCTCTTGCTTTCAGGGTTTAATTGTTTTTGGTGCAATTAATAAGGACCATTAATACTTCTCCACACCCATATTAATATGCGATGCGGTCCGAGACCGAGTCTGAGTCACGGGGGGAGAGGTGGGGGTGGGCAGCGCAGGCAGAGCAGGGCCTCTATAGCGCCTTCGCTGGAAACACTTAAGGAAGGGTGTGGCCCCAGGTGCAGGGATTGGACAGGTAGGTCTCAAGGCCCTGCCCACCCTCGTATATATGGCCGTCCCCCCCCAAGGAGTCTTAGAGACAGCCTGCCTGCCCCGTGTGTGTGTGTGTGTGTGTGCGCGGTAGAGCCGGGGGGAAGTGAGGCTTAGAACCCTGGAGCCGACCGAGCAAACGGCAGCAGCTTTGCTAACCCTCAGCGCCAACATGCTGTACCTGGAGACCGCTGCCCCAGCGTCCTACAATGAGGTAAGAGGAGCGGGCTCGTCCCCATGGGTGGGCGGGTGGCCCGGGAACGGAACGGTCGTGCGTGGTCAGGGAGTGGTGCAGCAGGGTAAATAACTGCATACTGACCGCACGTTGACCGCGCGCTGACCGTGAACTCGGAAGGGTTGCAGATTCTCAGGCTGCCGTCTGATGTCCCCAGTGCTGCGCTGTGGGCTGCTGCGGGCCGCGATCGGTGGACATCCGCACGTTAGACCCTCGCGTATCCGCGGCACAAAAGTGGTTTACCTTTTAGCGCGGTGTGAAAAGGTAAGATGCTGCTGTGAAACAGACACCGACGCCCTGCGCCCACTGTTGACCGTGCGCAGGTGCAGATGGATGGATGCGGGCGGTTCGCTCTTCAGTGTTTACCGTAGGCTCGAGCGGACCCCTTCTTGTCAGGGCTGAGGGTCCTAGAATTGTGCAAACACCCCGATGCGGTTTCGGAAAAGAACCTGATGTTTATCGAGGCCGCACCCCTGCCCCCGGGTCAGGTCGAAACGACCGGGACCCACAACAAACAGCACAGATAAAAGCTCAAGATCTTCATGTCTGCAGGGTAAATGAGCCTGGATGGGATCAGTATGAGACCTTGGCTCTGCAGCTCTCCACACAGAGCCCACCTCACTGCCCCTTGTAGCACGGTACCCTGGTAAAACACTGCAAAATATCCAGTTAATGTGAAAGAGTCATTAAGGGGCCAAGAGAGGGTGTATGTGCAAATCACTGCATTGTTGCAGATCAACTTGTATAATATGATCGCGCTCTTATTTAACGTTGCTGCTTTATAGTCATTGGGGGGGTGCGGTGGTGCGGTGGGTTGGACCGGGTCCTGCTCTCCGGTGGGTCTTGCGGCGGACTGGCGTCCTGCCCTGGGTGTGTCCCCTCCCTCTCCAGTCTTACGTCCTATGCTGCCGGGTTAGGCTCTGGCTCCCCGCGACCCCGTATGGGACAAGTGATTTCAGATGGTGTGTGTGTGTGCGCGTGTGTGCGCGCGCTGTATAGTCTTAAAATTAATGTCTGCGCATGAGCTTTAGGAAGGACTGATATGTATGTTTAGCAGAACTAAATATGAAAACAGTGGAAAAAAGGCCCAGCGGTGTTCACATGTTTATTGAACTTTTGTTGAAGAGTGGCCTCCGTCAATATGGTTGCGGTTCAGCAGGTCTCACGGTCAAACATCTGGTCAGAATTTTGCACGTTCAGGTCGGTCTGGTTGTCCCACGGCCTGGATAAAACACGCAGAAGAGGTTAAAGGTTACTTCTGGCCTGTACACCGAAACTGCGGTCCAGACTGACACAACCAGGGCTTCCAGGACGGTGGACAACTAAAGAACATGTTGAAAATGATGGTAATACTGTGCTCCCGTGGGGTACGATAACAGAAAAAACAGACGTCTTACTGCGCGTCACTGAAGATGGCCAGGTGTCAGAGGTCCCGGGTGCGAATGTGGCGCTTTAACCAAACGCATTAGCGGATAACCGCTGAAAAGCTGTCGATGAGGTGGGTCTGCCTCTCGGTCCGCCCGCCATCGACGGGCTCAGTTTTACCTCTTTCACCCACATTTGGCTGCACGGTCAGTGAAGAAGCAGCTAGAGTAGAGTAATCGTGCAGGTGAGCCTTGTGCGGGCGGAAATATCCCTGTGGCGCGAGAGACGCCCTGCCGTTGACGTGCCGTTTCCTGCGCGTCTCCTCATCTCAGGTAACGCCACCGCTGTCCGTCTGCGTCGCCCCCGGAACCGGGATCCTCCGCTCGTCTCCTGCGGCCGAGCCCCAGTAACCGATCGTCTGCGTGGATCTCGCTGACACGACTCCGCGTGTGTGTGTGTGCGCGCGCGCGCCTAAAGATCTTAATTGGGATGGAACGGGAAATTACCACGGGCACAAAACTGATCCGTGTTAAAATTTAATATTTGCCCGGTAACAATACGGAACAGGAAGGCGCAGCCGCCAAAGCGCCGGAAGGGGTCAAACGATGCAGCGGTGAAACTGAAGTTCGCAGTAAATTCCGTGTATCGGGTGATGCTCTCGGGGCACCGCGTCTGTCCGAGGTCGCCTGGTTCTCGAACCGTGTCTGCTGGTTAATTGTTTGAGTTAAGATTCCGCAATGAGAATGACACCTCCTCCCCCCCCCCCCGCCACCCATTCGCTGAAAAGAAGGATCAGAGCCGGACTGTTTTTTCGCCGCTGACCTTTAACCGCCTCGATCTTGATGTTGAGATAAACCGAGCTGCTGGGCGCCGGGTGTGCCGACCGACCCCCGAGACGCAGCGGGCGATCTTCACCCCATGGCTGCGGAAGGGCCATCTGGCTGCTCGATCCCGGGTCACGGAGAGAAACGGCGACCCGCCGGCCGCCTCGGCCCTCGGGACACGTCTCCGTCACGGAGGGACACGCGCGTCGTCTCTTCGCGCGTCCAGATGTTAATCGCACGGAGTTTTGAGAAGCTTCTGGATTGCCCCATGTTTCATTTTCCTGCTAGTCACACGGAGGGCGGGAAAACCAAAACAACTGGTTTCCATTTTCTCTCATCAAGCTGCTTTTGAAACCGAAAGATGTTCGGCTCCACGAGGGAATTGCGCAAGTGTGTTGTGTATTTTGTGTTACCGTTGCGCTCGTGATCTTTCATTTATTGCACTTATTAAGGAAAGACTTTGCGCACGTCAAGACCGAGAGCATCTTTTTTCATTGTCGTGTTGCTGTATCAGGATATATTCCAAACCCACCAGTGCTACCAGAATTACCCTGGCGAAACGCCTTCCTAATTCCTGTCATAGTCTCAGAAGCACAAAACCGCACGCAAGCCTCGCTCGAAGTTACTATTTATCGTTGAAGTTATTATTGTAACGGAGGCCGTAAGCTTTAGCCGGTTTGCCGGGGTTCGAAAGCCCGGTGCTTAGAAAGGCCCCCGAGGCGAAGGGAAAGGAGCCGGATGTCACAGCGAAGGGATGAGAAGGAGATGTTGGAGTTGTAAGAAGGCCTCGGGGCGACCGAACCTCGAAACGAACATTGAAAGGACAAAGCGGATTCTCGAGTGGCCGTAACAGTACCGGTAGCAACCGGTGCGAATATTACAGTGACCGCCGAAGTGACCGCCGCATGCGAACGCTTTCGAGGGTCCCACCTCCCTACGTGCTTAGAGCGACGCTGACGGGGTCTTCCGGCCGCCGGGCCGTATCTTCGTCCCCGCCGTGGAGCGTCGTGTCCTCGGGCTCCGGCCGCGGTCCGTCTGGGCCGCTTTCTGGAGGGGGAACCGGAGGATTGCGTCTCGCCGGCAACAAACTCGCGGTCTTCGTTATGTTTACGCCACTCTGGAGACTGTTGAAGTTGAGTGTTTGGTGTGGTTCTGCGGTTGCTTTTGAATAATCAGAGATGAGGGTGTTTCCCAAAAAGCTCAACGATGGCCCGCGGTGCCACGGACCACCTCTGAGCCCGGTCGCCACAAGGTGGTTCGGCGGTGGCTCGACTCAGTCGACGGGCGCCACGCATCCACAGCGGAACATAACACGAGAGGACACATTTGCACAAGCAACTCATGGGCTTTAGGGCCCTTTCATCAAGAGTGACGCGGGACAGGTTAGATGCACACCGGTGCCGCGGCACATTCGGCTCGAAACTCATCCTTCTGGGTCAGCTGGGCTCCACCTGGGGTGAGCTGTCCCTTTGTGGAGGGCTTAGCTCCAGTAGTGTGTGGGGTGGTTTCTTCTAACCCTAGACCTTTGTTTTCCTGTCTCATTCCCCCTCCGAGAACACACACGCCACACCCGTCGTTCCAGGCCTTTGTTTCCCAGGAGTTTGTCTGCGGGCCCCATGACTCGTGTCCCACACACACACTGACCCTTATCTGCGGGCGACACACAAAGTGGGCCTGCTGCGGGTGGGGGAGGGACGGGTCGTTCAGGACGTGGAAAAGTGTGCCTGTCCGCGTGGGGTTGTGTGTCCGCGCACTCACTTTTACGTGCGAGCGCATTTGTGGGAAAGTGCCATGTGGATGTGTCTCCCAGTGTCTCTGAGTGTGTGTGTGTGTGTGTGTGTGTGTCTGTTCATGGGTGTGGGGAGGATCTCTGTGTGGGTGTGATTCAGTGTGTAGCGCATGTGTCATTGTTTTTGTGAGCATTAATGCGTGTGTGTATGTCTGTTTGGACTAGGGTGCAGAAGAGTATGTGGGTGTGTATGTATGTGTGTGTGAGTGTGAATGTTCCACTCACCTGACCCAGGTAATACCTGCCCAGAGGGAACGGGTGGGGCGGCCGCAGTCCATCATGCCCGGACCCCGAAAGGGCCGCAAAGAGATTAATGGGCGTCTGGTGATGCGCAGGGCTTCGGCCCCCGCTCAGGAATGCAGAACGAGCGGAGTGCGGGCAGCGGGTCCGACACCAGCGGCCTCATTATGGCCGCGCAGGGGTCGTGATGCGCTTCCTACAGCCCCGTGGGGTCTCGTTCGTCTCGCGCATTTCCTACGTTCGCGGATAAGCAAAATGGAATTTTAAATCGATGAGCGTGCCGTTCGACGCTACGGTGCTCCGTCTCTGTCGCGCTCTCCTGAGACAAACCCTTTCTGAGTAAAAGTGCTGTTCATGGGTCCAATAAAAATGAAAGAGGAGGAAACGGATGGTGTTAAAATCTCTGATCAAATGTTTCAACGGGCAAAATTTTTCCACTTTTCCTGTTCTGTTCCGCCTTTGATTCTGAAGGTACTGACACCCATTTTGTCCCACTCCGCCCCTCTCTGTCCAGTCCCAGTACACAAACCTGGGTCTTCTGAACAGCATGGACCAGCAGATACCCACCAGCGGCTCGTCCTCCACCAGCCCCTACAACAACGACCACGCCCCGAACGTGACCGCACCGTCGCCGTACGCCCAGCCCAGCTCCACCTTCGACGCCCTGTCCCCGTCACCTGCCATCCCTTCCAACACCGACTACGCCGGACCCCACAGCTTCGACGTCTCCTTCCAACAGTCAAGCACCGCCAAGTCAGCCACCTGGACGGTAAGGGTCCCTCTGGAACGCCGCTTTCCTGCACTACCCGCGTGTTGACGTACGTACGAATGTCGCAGTTTTTGCGGTGGCGTGCTCATCCGCGGATCGTGATGGACGGCGCTCCCTCGCGGCGGTCAGCGCCGCCCGACGCCCGTGCGCGTATGAGGTTGCATTGCACGCGCGCTCACGCACCAAAGACGGAAAACCGCGAAACCAAAACATCAAACCCCGCCGAGTCGGCAGTGTCGTGTTTCGGGTTTCCCAAGCGAAGACTTTGACAAGGATGACTGCTCAAGCGGCTCGCTCGCTGCAAACTAATACCTGCGTTTTATGGGAAATAATTTTTTTAACCATTGCAGTCCAATGGACCATTCATCACCCCGATCTGGCGTTCGGCAACGCTGGCGGAGCTACGGGCGCGCCGCCTAAACGCAAACGATGGTTAAACGATGGGTCTCCGAGCGCACGCAGCGGCTGGAGGAACCTGGGAGGCAGCTCTCAGAGCCACGGGCTACGAGCAGTGTGGGAGAGGGACGCGTCCCCGGTTCTCACAGTCAGTTAGTCGTTCTTCCACCTCCGAGTTACGAGAAATCCAAGATTCTGTCAGACATGTGACTGGACTGTGAAACTGGAGGAGAATTTAGTAGTTCGGTGAGTGTGCGAGAAGGCGTGGCCTAAATGCGTGGGCTCTTCGTGCAGCATATGGGTTAAAAAGTGTAATAACTAATCTGGACCGACAGTTTTCCACAAAAGATACCTCTTTGACACCGAAGGCACATGGAACCGCGTGGAATTCGTTGAACATCCAGAGGTCAGGAAACCCCAACCCTAACCCTAAGTGAAGAACAATAGCTTTGCAAAATGAACAGACCCAAACTGTGTCGGAATCCTCTTTTTTTTTTTTTTTTTTTTTTTTGCAGTGACTGTGCGAAAAATTCACGCCGAAGCAGCAGTGGCACTTTTCCTGGAGTGTGAGGTCACCCATATACTAAATACCATGTTTTACACCCTCGGCATCACACCCAACGCTTCTCTGCTCTTAAGCTCCTAAAAGAGGACAGTTGCTTCACCCGGTGGAGTTAAGTCATCTCTGGGTGGAAAACAACGCATGTCGTCGTGGCGGGGGGTGGGATGCGACACGGGTCGCGCCCGTAACCCTGAGTGAAAAACGGAGCGGTTTCCACAGCGGTGGCATCACAACCTTTCTGATGGCGAAAGGCTCGTCTGTTTTGCACTGTGGGAAGATCCTGCGCCGATGAGTAATCCTGAACCGGCACCTTAATCGTCCGCCCTGAGCGAGACGCGGGTACGGGGGACTCCTCCTCCTCCGGGAACCGGGTCCGAGTCAGGTTCGCCTTCCTTTGTTAGCGTCGCTTTCGAAATGCGCTGATGCGGGTTCGTTCGTGGGGGTTCTGAACGAGCAGCTCCGGGTCACCGACACCCATGTCCTCCCGCCCGCCTCCTGACGCACCGGGGCCTCCCATCTGGGCTCAGAGTGGGTGTCACAAGCCCTGAGCAACACATGTATATATGACTGCATGTAGTGGCCACCAGGTGGTGCAGCGGTTAGAGCTCAAAGCACCCAGGTTCGAACCCCACTTCCCGCTGTAGTACCCTTGACGAAGGTACTTACCCTGAGCCGATACAGTAAAAGTTTCGATGCTGTATGAATGGGTAAAAAACATGTAAGTAGGTTATTTTAAAAGTCACCTTGGGGAAAAGTGTCAAATAAATAAATATGAGTCATGTAGTTGGGCTGTAGCTGGGGAGCATCATACCATACCGTACTTTACCGTACCGTACCCCGCTCCCTCCTGGTTGACCCTCTGCTGCTCCGAAGGAGTTAAGTGTCGGATCGTGCCCCGGGCCCCACGTGGGGGGTGGGGGGGGGGGCAGGCAATGATGATTCGGGAGGGGCGACAAGACGCAGCTCGCCCTGGAACATCTGCAGAGTCGTCCCGCGGCGGCGTGTGGGGCGTGGCCACGGCCTGTTTTCCTCGCACTGCCTGTCCCGGCTTGTTGGCTCCTGACGGCACTGCGAGGGCTCGGTGGGGGGGGGGGGGGGGGGGGACGGAGATTTCTTGGAAACTGGTTAGTGGGTGACGCTTCGGGATAAGCCGCATTTCGGACAGGAGTCTCTCTCCTCAGAGTCCCCGCCTTCGCAGCACGGAAACTCGCAGGGATGTCGATGGTCCCGATGGGAGAGGGGGGTTGGAACCCACAACCTGCGGCGCAGCCTGTAATTACCGGCACACTGCGGCTCCACGTCGCCTACAGGCCCGTCATTAGTGTTCATGTAAATCATTTCCAGTGACATTTGCACTTTATTTCCCTCTGACGTATTTGGTGCTTCTTGAAAATCCTCCAAGTGTAAAAAAAAAAAAAATTCACGAAACGTCGGCAACACGTGGTGTAAATAGCGCATCTATACGCCTTTTATGTCACTACGCATTTTCTTCCACTTTTGAAAATATACGCACAGGTAGGAGTTATTTTGGGGGTGGTGGACTCTGCCCCCCCATTTTCCTTCTTCACCAAGGGCTCACATTCCTGAACTTGATATTTTAATGACGGAGCGCGAACCAACACCTGGAGACGCTGCGGCTCCTGCCAAGCCGCCCGCCGTGTGAGGCGTGACCCGCCGCTCTGCCGTCCCTGTGCCTTTACGACACGTTCATGTGCGGCGTCTGCGCTCAGCCCGACGTGCAACCCCCTCCACCCCCTCCCCCCATACGTTGTCTTGTTGCGTCTCCGTTGCCGTGCGAAGAGACCGCATCCGATCGGCCCGTCGGGGGCACGGCGTGACCCCACCGCGTGCCGGCGTCGCGTCCCCCCTTTGTTGCCCCCTTTGTGCCCCGGCTGCGTACACATGTTCTGCAGGTCGGGACGCATCGCCTGGCCCCGTGCGTCTCCTCCCATCACTCTCCCTTTCCTCTCGGGCCTGCGGTGACGGCTCACACACTCACACTGACGCTGCTTTTGGCGTGTGACGCTATTCTTTCTTTTCACACACACACACGCAATTAGTGAAGGAACATGCATGATGACAACGATTAAGCTTTTAAAACTTATTTTTACAATAGACGTTGCAAGCAGCATCACTGTTCTAGAACAGTTTGTTCACCCCGAGAAAACGCTGCTGTGTTTTCGCAGTGAAAGGAGGAAATAAAAGTCGTCTTTAATTTTTTGGGGAGCTTCAGGAAGAGCTCTGGACAAGATGGAGCTTGTGAGGTATGAACAACACGGGAGCGGAGTGAGCAGGAACGCAGGAGGCCTGTTTAACACACAGCCTGTCAGGACACGTCTCCGTCCTGCGCCAGCAGTGCTCTGTGTGTGTGTGTGTGTGTGTGTGTGTGTGTGTGTGTTGCTCTGAGTCTGTCAGAGAGGCTGTCATTCTGCATGTGGGTGTGTGTGTGTACGTGTTTGGGTGTGTGAGAAGCTGTCATTCTGTGTGTGTGTGTGTGTGTGTGTGATGTTCTCAGTACTCCAGTTGGTTCCATCCACAAACTTCAGAACACTTTTTACACTGCCTTACCAGGGTATTGCGCAATGGGACGGAGGGGCGGGGAGGTAGATGGCCAGTCCTGGGGGGCTCTGCGACTTGCCCTGTTGGTGAGGCTCGCGACCCGAGGGCGAGTGCAGCGTTCGGGCTCCTTTTCCCGAACATTCCTTTCGCCGTGCTCATCGTGCCATCAGTTGCATCCTGCTCACACTGTCCAGATTTCTGACCGCACCCCCACCCCAACGGTGAGTCCGCTAACTGCGGTCGAGGGCTTTTCGGTCCTCCTGCTTTTGGATGCGTCTGAGGGCAGCAGTTGCTCGACGTCACGAGTGACACAGTACCGCACGCTCCAGCTGTCGCCATGGTTAGGGTTACAGCATTTCAGGGGTTCGGGTGTGTCACCGGTCTCCCTGAACTCGGGCCGCACGAACACTTGGCTTTGGGGTCGGGGTCCGACCGGGCGTCTGGACCCGATGGGGGCGTGTCGGTAGTTCCGGCCCAACCGCAGCCGCCGAATAGCCCCGGGGTAGGGAGCGGGGGTGGAGTTGCGTCGGCGACCACACGCACCCTCGGCTAATTACACCCCCGATGGGCTCCCCCCACAGCCATCAGCACCTTGAAAGGCCACACCTGAGTGATGCATAATTAAAGAGCAGGGTGAACGGGGGTGGGCTGGGGTGGGGGGGTACAGTCCCAATAACCACACGATTGCTGTGGAAGCAACCGTTGTGTCTTACATGAACTTTTTTCTATTGGGAAAGTCATGCTGGTTCTTCCTTTGGACTGGGAGGGCCGGGGTTCGAATCCCACCTCCTGCTGTCGTGCACATGATCAAGGTTCTTTCCCTGCACTCATACAGTAAAATGTCTCAGCTGTGTTAGAAGGTAAATGAGTGTGTCTTAACACTGTAAGTTACTGAAGGAAAGGTAAATGGTGAGAAACTCCTGCTGCTGACATGGGTTCGAACCTGACCTCTAAGGAACGGATGGTGCGGCGGCGGAATGCCTTTTCCCAGCTTCCAATCTCCTGCTTCGCTTTGTAGGCGGTGAAGTTCTGTGTGAAAAGGAACGGTGTCGTTTCTGTGGAAAAGGTGGCGGGGGGGCAGGGGAGACGCGGGGGGCGTGATTTGGCGGCCGGGATTGTGTAAGAGAAGAAGTGCGTGCGGCCAACGTGTTGAGATCGGCCTTTTTCTTCGAAACACTTATCAGGAGCAGCATCAGATCTTTCTAGTGGAATTTAATGATCTGTTGTTCTTGGAAAAAAGGAAGGAGGAGAAAAAGAGTCGTCCTCCGGCAACATCCACCTTCGCACACTTTGGGATGGAAAGTTCTCAGGAGCACGTTTCTGAGCGCGGTAAAGCACATGGGTACCGAGCCGAAATACTACGGTGACTTCAAAGGCCTCGAAACCCAGTTCACTCATTGTGCCTTTTGACAGTCAGACAAGTCGCCCTGGAAGAGGTGGCGGGAGCTGTGCTGTAGGTGGCGTACTGGTTAGAGCTCTCACCTTCTCACTGGGAGGCTCTGGGTTCAAATCCCGCAGCAGCTCTAGAACCCTTCGTCAAAGTACTCACCCTGAATTGGTATGGTAAAGATTAATGAAAAATCTCACAGATGGGTAAATCGGTGTAAGTGAACTTGGACCAAAGAGTCCAGTAAGTGGTCCAATAAAAGGCTAACGATGGAAATGATTGAATGGACTCTGGCGCCGGGT
The DNA here is from genome assembly GCF_900964775.1 of Scleropages formosus. NCBI lineage: Eukaryota > Metazoa > Chordata > Actinopteri > Osteoglossiformes > Osteoglossidae > Scleropages > Scleropages formosus. The sequence continues at coordinate 16,646,615 of NC_041830.1, read as the reverse complement.
CACACGTCCCGCCGAAGCGTGCGAGTCCGTTCAGGTGTGTTTGGCCTGCAAATGATGATGTTTGCGGTGATGAGACAGTTGCCTGGATCTTTTAGTAGGACCAGCTGTCGATCGGTGGTGTTGCGGTCGCAGTCGATGACCCCGTGGGAGTCAGGTCGGGGGGGGGTGCGAACACATCAGCTACAGTCATATCCTGTCGGCCCCGTGACCAGCGGCAGGTTACCTGTCATAGGCTGCTTGTCCGTGGGAGTACCTTCATCATCGTGTGATTCACCGCGGTAAACACATATGGCCTCAGGTATGGGTGGGGCTGCCGGGAAGGGGGTCCCCGCAGAGGAAGTCGAAACTCTCTCCAGCGTCGGGAGTTTGTTCGGCCGGACCCGATCGGACCGCGATCGAGAACGACCGCCGTAGCTCGGTGTTTCGATCGACACCGAGGGGCAGGAGAAGTGCGGTTGAAATACTGTGTTTCCCAGACTCACATTCCTGAACTCCAGTGATCGATAAAGAGATAGAGGACCAGCCCTTCATTTCCAGGAGGTGATTATTAATCATTGTTTGTCTCACACTGTTTGGGTCGTACCCTCAGCCTCTTACCGTGATTTACCCTTTTGTAGAGCCAGGTCATTTTCAGTGCGTTGCTTCAGGGTAAGGGCCTCGATCGGGGCACTGGAGACGGAACGCGAGGCCCCTCGGCCGGCGGAGGTCCACATCTAAGCGCCGGCGTCTCTTCTCTCTTCGCAGTACTCAACGGAGCTCAAGAAGCTCTACTGCCAGATCGCCAAGACGTGTCCGATCCAGGTGAAGGTGCTGACGAATCCTCCGCAGGGGGCCGTCATCCGCGCCATGCCCGTCTACAAGAAGGCGGAGCACGTGACCGAGGTGGTGAAGCGCTGCCCCAACCACGAGCTGAGCCGCGAGTTCAACGACGGTGAGCCGCCGATTACCGCCACCCTACGTGTGTCCAGCAGGGGGCAGCAGCGAGTTCTTATTGCACCCCAACGCTGTGGCTACTGTGCTTCCATTGATGCCTTACCCTATTTCTGACAAATACGTCTTTATTTACTTTTTCTCTGTTTTTATATTTTTTATATTTATTTTCATTTATTTAATTGTTTATTTGAGTGTGTATATATATATATATATATATATATATATATATATATATATATATATATATATATATGTTTATCTCTCTTGTCATAACATTTGGATCCAGTTCCTTGTTTTCTTTATGATCCTAACTTCTGTTCTTTTTTTTTTTTGTCAATAAAGTTTGTTCAGAAGTTGTGTCATAACTTCCTCCTCCTGTTTTTGTTGCTCCTACAGGTCAGATCGCCCCCCCCAGTCACTTGATCCGGGTCGAGGGAAACAACCACGCCCAGTACGTGGAGGACTCCATAACGGGCCGCCAGAGCGTGCTGGTGCCCTACGAGCCGCCCCAGGTGAGAGCGCCTTATCGAGGCCCCGCCCCGTCCCGTCCGCTGCGCTCGGCCAATCGCGGGCGCGCGTGAAGTAACGCGTCCTTCCGACTCTTCCTCCTGCCAGGTGGGCACAGAGTTCACCACGATCCTCTATAACTTCATGTGCAACTCCAGCTGCGTCGGGGGCATGAACAGGCGACCCATCCTCATCATCGTCACCCTGGAGACGAGAGAGTAAGAGACACCCCCCCCCCCCCCCCCCACGCATCCCACAACCCCCTTCTCTCCCTCCTCCATCAGCAGCACCACTATTGTAATGATGTGCAACACATTTTCATTCACCACTGCGCCACCTGCTGGTCACCTCCTAACCGTGTGACGCCCCCCCCCTCTCTCACTCTCGCTCGCTCGCTCTGCCCGTCTCCCCCAGTGGGCAGGTCCTCGGCCGGCGCTGCTTTGAGGCCCGTATCTGCGCCTGCCCAGGACGGGACCGCAAGGCGGACGAGGACAGCATCCGCAAGCAGCACGTGACGGACGGCACAAAGGGTGGCGAAGGTACGACATGCTGTGAATTTGGCCCCCGAGGGCCCTGACCCACTGTCCCCCCACCATCCCATCCTCCCTCGTCTCATCGCATCTCCTCCTTGCAGCGTTCGCCAAGGGCTCCCATGGCCTCCAGCTCTCCTCCACCAAGAAGAGGAGGATGACGGACGAGGAGACCTTCTGCCTGGCGGTGAGCGACCAAGGAACATCTCTCACACATTCACGGAACACGCAGTGTAGGGAACACGTGTGTCTGACCCCCCCCCCCCCATCTCTGTGTTGTCCAGATCAAGGGCCGCGAGATCTATGAGATCCTGCTGAAGATCAAGGAGTCCCTGGAGCTGATGCAGTTTGTGCCACAACACACCATCGAGTCGTACCGACAGCAGCAGCAGAGCCTCGTCCAGAAACAGTGAGTGTCTCCTCTGGGTTGCTTTCATACCTGCACCCATTCGTCCGTCACGCAGCAAGGCTGCTCTCTCTCCACATCGTCCAACTCTTGTCAGCTAGTTGCCATAGAGCCCCATAAGGAGCTTCCTGAGTCAGGTGTCCACCAATAAGCTGCTGGCCGTGGCAGTGATTGATGTTCCACTCGTCCAATCAGGGCACGTTCTCCCGCTGCGGGGTCCTGGCAGGTTTGGGACGTAGGATAGCCTGGGCAAAAACAACAAACAGTAAAGTGTGGTGAAATCATAGGTGAAAACTTCTGATGCAAGTGTTTCAAAATGAAACCTGTCTAGTTGTGTCAGGGGATGTGCAGTTTGAGAACCGTTTGGGCACATTTATCTGTTCGTCAGACTTGCAACTGAGAGCAAACAGAAGTGTTTCACCAACCAAGAGCTTTAGACACACAGACGGGATTTAAAGAGATCAATTTATGGACACACAGCTTGTGTGTGTGACACCACCATATTGCTGGTTCACATCCCTCCAGTAGCTCGTAAAGAAGTGACATTCAAATAGTAAATATATAAATAATGATAGCAGATGGTATTAGATTCATTGATGGAGCTGTCAGGAAATTGGGAGCGAAGTGGCTCTCAGATATGAGTTTGAGACCCTTCTTCAAGGTGGGAGAGATTCAGCAGCTCCGAGGGACAGAGGGAGTTTGTCACAACACAACAGAGCAAAAACTTTGGATTTTATGCATGTGGTAATATTGTACATGTACATAACCATAGTAATACCATGAACAGCGGCAGTAGAAATACTCCCTCCATGTTCTCCAGGCCCGAACGCACTGAGGTTCACAGTGCTGGAGGGGCCGTGTCGTTCATTGTTGGAAGTCTGGAACCACACGTGTCACCGCGTCATGCAACAAAACAAGTTACACAACGGTCCTGGAGGCCCTCGCTCGCTCGCCGTGTCTCACTCTCACTCCCGAGGGGAAACAGGGTGGGAGCAGAGAAGATGAAACCCGAAGCTCTAAATTAGACGGCGGCGGCGCGACAAATAGCGCTTCTCTGTTGCTTCGTGAGAAATGGTCACAGGCGTCCGACGGAATGTTAACGTTTCCCAAGAGCTCCTGGTTTTTCCCATGTCATCTTCCGTACTGTTTTTCCTCTTTAAAACCTCCCACTTCCCCCCGAAGGGCGTTTCGCCCCTAAGGCCCGCGTAACACGAGTCCTTGGGATTTTTCTGGAATCAGTGTGGCACGCGCAAGCCCAGGAGGCACGCGGCGCTCTGCAGCGACGCGGTCGTCCAACTTCGTCAGGTCGTGGTCACACTCATCTTCACCCGGCGTCCCAGCGATGACTCTCTCTCCCGCGTTCTTCGATTTCTCTTCTCTGTTACTCCTCCGAGTTTCGCAGCCTGACCTCGGCGAGACGCCCACGCTGTATTCGAGGCCCTCTCTTCCACCAGGCTGCGCACACATTCTGCTGAAATAAAGCTATTTATTTTCCAGAAAAAGAATCCCAGTTTTTTCCCCTCACTGGGTGTTAAATTATTTAAAATCCATTATATTCTTATCCAGATTCTAGGTTCTTAGGTATAGTTAGGTGTTGACAGGGTTGTTAAACAGTGACACCATGTGGCCACTCGTGTCACTGCAGCTCTGGCCCTTCTACCCTTGTGGTTGCTAAGCAGTGTTTATGTATATATATATCTGTCTATATACAAAAAAAAAATAGACAAAATGTGTTTCACAACACTTTTAAATCACGCCTTGGGACTGGGCAGTCTAAGTTCAAACAATTTACGGTCACATAAACGGACGCAAGAACACCCCGCTTGTGATAGATCTGTTTGCCCTGTTTCTTTCTTGCGGTTCTTGCTCCACCAGTTTTCTCAACTGACACAGAACAGATCCAGTTACACAAAAAGGTAAACAGAGTAAATAAAACCTGACGGGCCAAACGGTCACAGATCACCTCTTGCTCGCCTGCAATCCAGCACGTGCTGCGTGTTCACGGTGACTCACTATTCCGTACATTTGTCATCACATCAGGTCCTTTTGGACACGCGTACCTATTACCATGAAAATTAATTAATGAAATGGTAAATAATATTTGGGGTGCCCTGGAAGTCCACAGCCTTGTAAATCTTATCGTTTATTATGGCCGTACTGTCATTGCGCTATTCCCATTGTGCCTTTATAGGCCGTATTTCACCACATTGTCAATGAAAAATGGTGTTATGAGGAATGATGTGAGTGACCGCGTGCCCCCCCTCCCCCGCGCAGGGGCTCTATGCCATCCCAGCCCGCCTTTGGCTCCAGCTCGCCTCCTCATGGCAAGGTGAACAAGCTGCCTTCCGTCAGCCACCTCATGAACCCCCAGCAGCGGAACTCGCTCACGCCGTCCGGGATGGCAGGAGGCCTCGCCGACAGTAAGTACCCATCGCTGCCCCCTGTCTGCCGGCCGCCACACGAGCGTTAGCATTGCATCATCCCACCTGCTCCGTGTCTGATATCTGCTCACCTTGCGTCCGCAGTTTCTCCCATCATGGGCACACACCTCCCCATGGGAACGGATATGAGCTCTCTGAGCCCCACCCACACGCTGCAGCCGCCGCTGCCCATGGTGCCCTCATCTCACTGCACGCCGCCTCCTCCCTACCCCATCGACACCAGCATCTCCAGGTAGCGAACCTCAGCTCTGTCGAACGTCAACCCACCCTGCCACGGGCTCCCTTCATTTCCTTCTCAGTGTCTTCTCTGCGCTGGACCCTCTTGTTGTGAACAGCCAAGTTACAAATTTTAAAGATGCAAGCAGATTATTTATGTATTTTTAATTTCATTTTCTTCACTTAGTCTCCGTTTGTGGTAGAGCGAACATGGCCTGCGTTTACCTTCCGAGCCAACAGATGGCAGTAAAGAGCAGCCAAACGGAATCGGAGCGCAGGTCCTTCTTAATCCAACTCACCGCCACTGTGTTTACGGCTCATGCGTGCACTTCCTGAGGGAGGGTGACCAGTGAAAAGACGAGGAACGTTGCGCTTGTCTATGGAACAAATCGGTCGATAATCGGCATCGAATATGAGCTTGTGGAGACGATGCACTTTTATTTTCAGTCATTTGACTTTTTCTCAAAGTTAATGAAATATAAAAAGGAAAAGGGAAAAAGATTTTTTACGCAACCAAACTGGCGACTCTGTCGTGAGGCACCTGTGTCTTCGACCTTTCGCTGACTGGGACTCGGCAGCAAAGCGTGGCTTTGGATCGATTTACAAACGGATCGAGTTACGAACACGATCCCGATCCCGGCAGCGTTCGTGGAATACGTCACGGGACGCGCTCCTTGAAGCCGTTGCCATTCAGTCTGAGCTCCTCCTTGCCGCCACGCTCTTCCCACCGAGCGCCTCTCTAAGACGCCGCGATCGCGTTTTTGCTCTCGAACGGCGCACAAGCGAGGAGGACCCCGTGTGACCCTCCGCTTTTCCCATGTCTCCGCAGCTTTCTGGTGCGGCTCGGCTGCGCCGGCTGCCTCGAGTACTTCACGGCACAGGGCCTGTCCAACATCTACCAGATCGAGAACTACTCCATGGAGGTGAGGCCCTGCCCGGCTCACACACAGCACTGGCCAGAGAGAGAGCAGGCGGCCGAGGCCTAACCTTCCATGTGCTGTGTGTGCGCAGGACCTCTCCCGCCTCAAGATCCCCGCCGAGTTCCAGCACATCATCTGGAAGGGCATCCTGGAGCACCGGGATGCGTCAGACTTCTCGCCCCCAGCCCACGTCCTGCGGGCGCCCGGCGGCGGAGGCGGCGGTCCCTCGGCCGTGGCACTTTCCGGCACAGAGGCGCGGGGCGAACGCGTCATCGACGCTGTACGCTTCACTCTCCGGCAGACCATCTCGTTTCCGCAGCGCGACGACTGGAGTGACTTCCCTTTCGACGTAGACGCCCGGCGCAGCAAACAGCAGCAGCAACAGCAGCAGCAGCGCATCAAGGAGGAGGGCGAGTGAAAAGGCCCTGCCCCCCCCGCCGCCCGCCACCCGCTGCCCGCCGCCCGCCACCGCACACCTTCATTGAGCCCCGCCTCCATTGAGCAAAAACAGGAAAAAGAAAGAAAGAGTCGCTGAAGAGATGCACTTAGCCCATTTTCTCCTGGCTTTCTACACCCGTGTTGTTCGACACGCCTCGTCTATGGCGGACCGGCGAGCGGCGGTCGATGCGTCTCGGCTCCCCATCCTGAGACAGAGCACTTGCCGAAGGCCCCGCCCCCTGTGCCGCTTTGGGCCGAGACGCGGTCGGCCCCCCTGCGCCGCTGATCACGGAACAATTTTTTTAACATCAGGACTACGACACGACTGTACTTCCTTCATCTGCTGTGTTCTGAGCTGTACTATGATCAAAAGTGTTCATCTGTGTTTACCGAGGTGCTGTGCCCAAGTTTCATTGTAAAAATGCGGTTTTGGAGTGTTAATGTCTGTGTAGATTCATGGTGAGAGTGTTATTCCCCTTCGGTTACCTGACATGACCTGTCCACATCCCAGGTTGTGTGTGTGTGTGTGTGTGTGTGTGTGTGTGTGTATGTGTGTGAGAGAGAGGATGAGGCCCCTTCCCAATGTCAGTATCTTTACCCTTCCCATGGCTTTGTGCTTTATGCAAATATATGCAAATTCTGCCGGAGAGAAATAATTGTATATTACTGTTTTGTAAGAGAAGTTACTAAAATGGAAAAGGGTTTACAAAACTTTTTTTTAAAAAACATTTCATTTCATTTCATTTATTCAACTCTTGAGGGGTGTTCTGAACCAAACAGTGTTTTCTTTCTTTGCTTTGTCATGGATCACAAACTGATTTAAATTGTTGCAAAATGCTTATTGTATTTCTCAGTTATGTTTTATATAGAAAAAGATGGTAAAACACACAGATTATCACAAATTATCAGAGGAACACATTGTGTGATCTGCCATTTTATTATGTGTTACATCATGAAGTCCACAATTTCAGAAAAGACGATAAATAAAAAAATTTGAGACTCACATCACAGACTGTATGTGTGCAGCATTTACAGGATTATATATATATATATGTATATGTGTGTGTCATTTCATTAAAAACATTCAAAATACAGTGAGAAATTCATTAATGACCAAAGAAATATAGAGGAGAAAAGCACGCTAAGAGATTCAATACCCGACGTGAAAGAAGCAGGACCATTAAAGGATAAAAGAAACTTTATTTTGCATTTCATGTTCTGTGTTTTGGTTTTTACAGTTTTTGTACTATTTCCTGTATATACTTTTGAATGGTGAGCAAACATTTTTTCTTATTTTAATATAAATAAAATGTGCTGAAACAAGCTCTGTCCGTGGAAAAAAGTCTTCTGTAAAATACATATTTTTTTTATCAGAAATGGTGATTATTCAAAAAACACTGACGCTGATTCGAGTCAAATTCAAATTCACTTAATACCCTCAGAACTCATTCAAAACTGATCTATGTTCTGGAAATATATATCGAACCTGTAACGTCTTTATTATGTGGTTTATTTGTCAAAGGTGCTGCTTTAAAAAACTGATCAGTGGGTTGATTTATTGATAGATTGATTGATTGACATTGATTCATTGAGTGAATCAATTGATTGACTGATTCACAGATTGCTTGACTGATTAATTGACTGATTGATTACACACAAGCTTCCACTTCCACCAGTTTTTTCATCGTTTAAACCAACCAACCATTGTCAACAACCGCTTGTCTCAAGGGTGGTTGTGGCGAATTGGGGAACCCTTCCGGTCAACACAGGGCACAAGGCCGAAGGGGGAGGGGACACCAGGTCATCGAAAGGCACTCCAAGCAGAGCTTGAACCCCCCAGAGTTTCAACGCTGGCTGTGAAATCAGTTTTCTCTGGACCAAAGTACAAATAAAATAGTGAAAAAGAAGGAGTAAAGTCGCTAATAAAGCTCCCCAGGTCGAAGGTCAGTACTCCTTGTGTTGCGGGTCCAGGGTGAACCACGTGAAGAGCAGCATCCCAGTAAAGCTGAGAACACGACTGTATGGGATTGTCTGACAGTCTAGCTCCCCAGGAGTCTCTCTGGGATCCAAACATATAACCTTTAGGTTGGAAGGTGAGTCGCTTCCTGTCTGGAACCCCGGTAGAGCTCTCTGCCTGCTTCCAGGGCCGAACAGGACTCTGCCTCTCTCGGTTTTTGCCCCTTGGTTGATGTGGTGTTTCGCCATCCGCACATCGGTGTGTCCTTGGATGACCTCTTTACGGGGGGTCCCTGTAAACACATTGTAAATGGCCCAGTTTGTTTGCTGGAAACCGCCTTCTTTGAGAACTCTCTAGTTTTTGTTTCGGAGGGGCGCGGCGGCACGGCAGGTTCAGCTGGCGACTGCTGTGTGGCAAGTCTGGGGTTCGAGCCTTGCTTGGGGTGCCTTGCGACAGGCTGACGTCCCGTCCTCAGTGTGTCCTCCCCCCTCAGCCCTGCACCCTGCATCGCTGGGTGAGGCTCCAGCTCGCTGTGACCCCGCTCAGGACAAGTGGTTGTTGGCGGTGGGTGGATAGTCTTTGTTCCACCAGCAGCTGTAAGATGTTCTGGTGACATTTGATGTTTTGGGTTTTTGCCTGTTTTTTGTTTGTTTGCATTAACTGCCCAGACAAACATATGTTAACGTTTTGCGTTCTCTCTCTCGACTCCAGTAATTCTGGGAAAATATCATTCAACGAATCAGTGATTCTTACTGTGGGAATTGGCTGCATGACTGAAATACAAAAACAATCATATCATTGAACTTCATGAGTATTTGATGATGTTTCTACAGGGTTTGTCTGGTCTAGTACTGTAGAGCAGAATAATACATTTCAATGCTCCCGATTGCTCCACCAGGTGGCGCTATTTTCCTTATCATAGGCCAGACTCAGAGTAACTGCTCTGTTGTACTACATTTTGGCACTGAGCAGCAAGTTTAAGTTTTTGCCATTTCTCTATAAAGCTTGTGTACAATGGAACAAAATGTTGTTTCTCCGGAGATCATGGTGCAACACAGAACATGGCACAAGACAGTAAATAAATCCACAGGACGTGGACGTGGGTATGGCTGTGAGCTGTAGGCAGTTGTAGTGTAGTGCTGGGTCAGCGCTGGTCCTCGTGGTTCTCCTCTTGTGGCTCTTTCCTGCATTTTGTAGGTGACCCTTGATCCCGACCCGTGTGGCCTTTCTTGAGTGACGCAACACAACCTGTAGTGCTGAACAAGTCTGCCCTCTAGTGGTGCGATCTCCTCACTGCAGGTTTGAACTGAACCCGTTGGCGCTCAGTGGTGACGAGGAGAAGGTCACGTTTGGCTGTGTGGTATCAGAAGTCCCGGTCGGCCTCCTGTGCCGGGCCACACGGCACCGGCGCTATCCATCACACTGGTGATCTGACCCCACCCATTTCTGACAGCGTGAGGTTCGACCGACCTCACAATAGCGTCTGCGGCACAACGCACGCACACTCGCTCGCTCTCCTTTCCTACGGCTACACTGACTTTTTGTGAAACTTTTGGCAGGGACAGCTGGTGGCACCGTAGCCATTGGAGCTGCTGCCTTTGGACCCACAGGTTTGAATCCCACTTCCAGGTGTAGTACCCCTGAGCAAGGTACTTGCTCTTAAAAAAAAAAAAAAAATTGCTCCAGTAAAATTACCCAGTTGTATAAATGGGTGACTTGCAGTGTTCAGCTAATTTTTTAAAAAAAAAAAAAAAAAAAGTGTCAGGATGGAATAAATGTAAATCCTGCAGGAATTACATAAAGACTCTTACTAGGAGTTGCTTTCAGTCCCTGATGGTTTTTTGAGAACATGGACAGCAGTGCTAACTAGACATATGAATGAACACACTGCATGTCTTATGCCTTTAACCGGGGTCACGGTCATAGTCTCCACAAGTCTTCATGACGGTTGTTGCAGCGCGATCCCTTCGGCAGTGTGAAGCCCAGCTCCTCTCACCTCAGGCTGAAGACTCACCGAGTCAAACGGGAGCGGCTCTTTGGAGCAGCGGCTCATTTTTAGAAATTAAGGTAGCATAGATGGTAGGAATAAGAATGAACACCTGAGCTTTAACTGTTAATCCCCCTACTGTCCAGGCTCAGTCAGTGAAAGTGAGACAACTTCTCACAAACTCTTTATAATGCAAATGATGAGAAAACCAACCTTCCCCCCCCCCCCCATAATCTGTTTATTCTCTTTATGGGGCCTTGCCTGTAGAACTTCCTCTCTGTTCATGAAGAGCTGTGTTCACATACATCCCTGCAATCTTGGTCTAGACCAGCAGAACCTTGACAAAAAATGAGTCACCACCAGTATTTCCAAAAAAAAAAAAGTGTATCTCCATCCATCAGCTGTCACTGCACTGTGTTAACTTACACGGGACATTCATTAACCCTGTAGTGGGCTGGACCATCTAGGGAGTACCCTCCCGAACCTTACACCTTGTGCCTCCGGAATAGGCTACAGACTGCCGTGACCCTGATCTGGACTAGTGGTTAATAATAGTGAGCAGGTGGAAATATTGATTAATTGATCAGAACTTCACTGGTAAAAATGATCTCCCCTATGTAATTAACAATATGGTCTCTCCCAGCCAGGAAGAGTATAAAAGACTTCATTTCCCATCAGTCCTGTTTTGCTTCCATGGTGCCATTTTTACCCCTGGTAAGTTCACCAGTGGTTGTAATGCTGAAAACTTTCTCGACTCTGTTTGCAAGATGATTTCCATGCGCTCCCAAACGTTGTCTACCACTTTTAGCGCACTTAGTTTTCAGAGTGTGGGGAGGTGGGTCAGCTACTCGCCATTATGTTGCTTTGGTTTTGTAGCATTCTGAAATACCCCTTTCAGCAGTGAATAGTTTAAAGACTGTTTTCCTCTTTAAAACATCTTCCCCCTGTGTTTGCTGCTTGTATTTAAGGTAGAGCCATTGACATGGTGATGTTTCAATAAAAATTGTTAGTTCTCAATCATTGAATTATTTAGCTAAAATTGACACTTCACCCCCAAACGCTTATCGGATGGGTGCTGGATGGACCGTTGGGTATTTTCATCGTTGCTGTAGTTTGAATGAACTGGCCTGGGGGCAGTTTTCCAGGGTTTGTACTGAACTCTCAATACCTGATGGAATGAATGACTTAAGGGAAGTGCAGTGACACTGTTACTGCTGGAGATGGAGTGCTGTAGCACCCCTGACTGAGATACTTTAACTCAGCTAAGAGTGAAAAGGAGACAGCTCTATTAATGGGTTTTTAAAAAAAAAAAAAATAAAGTGCAATAAAATGGGTGTGGTGTCATGCTCTCTGTGAACAGTAGGGGGAGACAGATTTGTTCTGCACCCTGGAAAAGGTTGGGTCTGAAGGCATTAAGAACTAGACCCCCTGCAGGATTTTTTTTTAGGTGAATGAAGGTGCCTTTTTAGGGTCTTTGGTGACACTCATTTATTAAAAAATTTAATGTATACTTCTCTCTTTACCAAGAATAATGCTAGTCCTTAACAATGATTTTGTTTTATCTGCATTGTTATAAGCATTTGCAAGCACGTGTTTTCAAAGTTTAAAACCGGACACCTCTGCGACAAGTCTCGTAGTTCTAGCGGTTAAAAACTCTCCTGGTTTTCCTTATGCTGTCATGGAGAGCTGGGGAGGTTGGCGAGATGCTGAAATTTCTCCCTGATGTCCGCAGACACGTCTCTGCAGGCTCCTGAGATATGCTCACCACAGGGAACTAGTCCTGCCTCTTTTGCTCCTGCCGGGCATCTGGTCATGGGATGTTTGCGAGAGTCAGTACCAGCGCTGGTATTCCTCTCGTGTCCCTCTTTGAGTCTAATCTGTCCTCATGGCTCCACACCGAGCAAGGCTTCATGTGAAAATCCTTGAGCCACAATATTCACAGCAGAGGAATGAATAGAAAAGTCTGCACTGTTTACTGTTATTTATATATGTTATAATTATGTACAAGCAGTGTTTGTCACCGGTGCGTCACTGGCGCTCTTTCCGGCCCGGCGGCTCACGTCACCGGGCAGAAAGGCATCCGTTGTACCAACAAATGTGATGAAAATAGACAGTTAACTGTGCGAGCTGGTCGAGGTATGAAACACAGTACAACATCTGTTCTGTCACCCAGGAACTGTGTTTTACCGCAGGGCTCAGCTGTAAAACCAGAGATGAGGACGAGCGCTCGTTGGCGGTCCGTGACCTCATTCCCGCTTTTCTCCCGGTGAAGGGCTGTCTGGCGAACAGCTCGAGCGGAACAAGTCGCAGTAAGTACCGAATGCACGACCCTGTTTTTTTTCCAAGCTTTGGTAAAAGTGACGTCAGTGTGAAACCTGAAAAAAAGTCAACTACAGTGGAATCTCAGAACTCGAACTTAATTCGTTCCAGAAGGGCGTTTGAGTTCTGAATTCTTCCTTCCCATAAGAAATAAATTGGATTAATCTGTTCCAGACCCCCAAATGATTGCTTATTTCTACCTATATACAATGAAACCTTGGAACTTGCAACCCCCTATGGGACAAGCGGTTTCAGATGACTCTGTGTGTGTGTCCGTCCCCTACAGGTTTTAGCCCGGAAGATTCATCAGTTCAAGTTCTGAGGTTCCACTGTAGTTATACTATACTGTATATTGTAAACTATACTGCAGTGTACACACCTTTAACTACTTAAAATTTACATTTTTCTATTTATAGCACGGGGTTGGGGTGCCCTGTGACAGACTGACATTGCATCCTGGATGTGTCCACTCCCCCTCCAGCCTTAAGCCCTGTGTTGCCGGGTTAGGCTCCCGCTCCCTGCGACAAGTGGTTCAGATGTGTGTCCGACAGGTTTTAGCTTGAAAGGTTCAAATAGATGTTGTGTAAAAAAAAAAAAAAAGAAAAAACTACATCTGCAATAAAGTTGTGCAAAGTAATTTATTTGCAAAAATGTATAAAAGGAAAACATTTCCAACTCGGGACACTAATCTCCTCCTGTAACAGATCCACTGGAGGGCCACACACACAGTCATGGCACTGTCTATAGGAAACCTATGACAGCAGTGTGTACTGAAGGTAGAATTACCTTTAGAGCCTTAGTACCTGACTACTGGCCTCCAGAAAACTCTCTCCTACCCCCCCCCCCAGAATTATACATACAGCACTGCCTATGGCCTTGTTGTGGATGATTCACACAATTTCTCTATGATACACATTATACAAGCTAGGACAGGGCTCTGCTCCCATTGGTCCTAGAGGGTCGCCCCTCGCTGACCCCTTCTTTACACATAGCCGGAGGCAGGGGTGACAGTGGGCTGGACGCTCTTGGGGTAGCGTGGAGCTTGCCTCGAGTTGGAGCTGGCACCCTTGCACTGACAGCACAGGAAAGCCCCGCCCAGAATGGCGAGTGCCATGGCTCCCCATCCCACAAAGAGGGCGGCGCCAAACTCATATCTGCAAACAAACCCCGCCACCCCGCAGTGAGCAGCGTGCATCGTACAAGTCCGCGTCTAAGTGATGGCGCATATACATACCCAGGCATTTTACTTGCAACGCATCTCTGAACGAGTGCATACCTGGCATTGGTTGGCGTGAACGGGTTGTAGAAATCCACAGCGATTCTATTCGCAAACCAGGAGGTTCCCACCAGAGCGCAAAGTCCTGCGACACCCAGGAAGGAAAAAGCTCTTCACTGACAAGCATCAACTTGAGCAAAATGAGCCTAGTGTTACACTAAGCTGCTTTACACTGCCCTATGAAACAGGTATCAATTCAGGGTAAGTGCCTTCATCAAAGGAAGTGGAGAGGCACAGCAGGTGGGGGATTCGAACCCAGGTCCTTCACACTGCAAGATGAAAGCTCAACCCACTGCTCTACCCCCCACAGCCTTTGGACCCAACACTCACAGGCAGTACCCTTGAGCAAGGTACTGAGCCAGTAAAATTAGCCAGCTGTATAAATGGGTAAGGAATTGTAAGTTGCTTTGGCTGAAAGCATCACGTAAATGGGTGCAGTGCGTTTGGCCTGTTTCTGCTCTCTGGTGGGTCTGGGGTGCGTCCCCTCCCTCTCCGGCCTTGCGCCCTGTGCTGCCGGGTGAGGCTCCGGTTGGCCACAACCCCGACCAGTCTCCCTCACCTGCTACGATGAAGAGGGCCCCCCCGGCGACGGCCACCTTGTTCTTCTGCTCCGGGGCATCAGCGAGGCAGGTGGTGCACTTCATACCCACCATGGCCACCAGAATAGCGAAACCAGAGAACAGGATGGATGTGATCATCAAGGCCCGAGTTGCCTGGATCTGTGCTGGAAGGGAAAGAGAAACATCATGACACCAGTGCACCAGCCTCACCTTTATTATTAATAAAATTATTACGCTAACATTTTCATCCAGCGTGACTTACAGGATGAGGTTTATACACTGACGCTTACACTGATTTAGCCATTTATACAGCGGGGTAATTGTTACTGTATCGGTTTAGAGTAAGTACCTTAATCAAGGGTACTGGAGCAGAAGGAGGGATTTGAACCCACACCCTTCAACACCAAAGGGAGCAGCTCCAACCACCTTGCTACCTGCTTCCCACCATTGCACAGCTGCATATTTTACTGTAGCAGTTTAAGGTAAGTACTTACCTTAAATGGATACAGTACCTAGTACAGTACTTCTACTCTACTACTACCACCTGAACCTACTCCAGTGGTTCTAACACAGGTCCCTACAGTGCAGGGCTTGAACCACTACGCCACCTGCTGCCCCTAAAAAAATATAAGGCATTACTTGTTTAAATGTGCTGCACTGGATGTGATAAAGGTCTTTTTCTCTGTGGGGTCCCTGGTTTGTTGCCTCCGGGCAATGAGTCAAATCAACACTGACCAACCTGAAAACATTGCTATGAGGTTCCGGAAATGTTTCTAGAACATTCTGTGAGCAGAGAGCGGGGGGTCTCCATTACGGCTGGGTGTGCACCACCTTTCCATGCTGGAGGAGGGAAGAATCCAAGACAAAACAGGCCATTCCAGGAATTTGCCCGACTTGCAGCTACATGTATGGGCATCTTGGGGGGGGGAGTGGTGGAATTGCAGCACAAGTGGAGCACAGAAGGGCTGAAAAACCTTGTTTCTAAATACAGAAGTCATTTTAAGGGCCCAGTTTCACCGATTCTTAGAGCATGAAAGAATTTTTGGTTCATTTCCAACAACATACTGAACGCCTTAATCGATGCACATCGTTTCCGCCATTGATGTTATTAACAGAGAGGCAGGAGGCTGAGCTACGTACCGTAGTACATCTGTCGCGTCACCGTACTCGGAGGCGCGGAACGTGACTTACCGGGCACCTGGAGCAGGGAGTCGTACACCTTGCACTGGACCTGGCCCGTGCTCTGCGACACGCAGGACTTCCAGAGGCCCTCGTACATGGCCTGTGCCGTCACAATGTTGTCCCCCGCGTACGAGGACGCCTTCCACTCCACCATAGTGGTGGACGCGATTAAGCCGATGAAGCCGATGACGGCCATCGAGAAGCCCATCATCTGGATCGCAAAGTTTGCCATTTTCGGCTCCCAAGCAGGTCGCTAAATTCAAAAATTAAAAAAGGTTAATTCAACACGAAGAGAGATCCGGTCCTGGCAGAGGGTGCGGCGAAGGCGTCCGTCTCCCTCTCCACGTCTTCGCCGTCTCTTAGGGTCGACCTGAGTGAAGATGCTGAGGCTCAGAGCCCAATTTAAAGAGGCACCAGGTGACTCAGTAGCTCCCCCTCATGGTTTCTGCTGTCCACTGCATGCGTCGCAGAAACTGCAGCTTCCCCCTTACACTCCCGCCGGCTGTGTCATTGTAGGCCCCCTCTGCAAAGACCCCGCCATGGCCCCCATTCGCGCTCATCACCCAGCATTCCATCAGGTGCCACGTAGAGCTCTCCTTTCCCTCCGGAGGATGCCGAGGGCTGGAGAGCAGACCGTGTGCAGAAAGAGGAAAGAGAGACTCGCAGCGTTAAGCTACTTACGCTGATTTACCCATTAATACAGCAGGGTAATTTGGACTGTATCGATTCAGGCGAAGTACCTTGATCAGGGGCTCTACAGCGTGAGGTGGGATTCGAACCAGTGACCTCAAACCCAAATCAACAGCTGTCGGCACTCCGCTGCCCATCATTCACCAACTCCTGCTCAGGGCCAATATTGTCAGTTATTAGATTTATGAGAGTCCAGTGGATTCTTGTACCCTCCAGCCGTTTGGTGTCTGTCAGACATGGGAAAAATGAGAGCCGATCTGGATCAGAGAGCTGAGGAATGTTTCACACCCCGAGGCGACGCAAACAAGCGAGCGCTTTGCAGAATGTGCGATAAGGACACTTGTACTGCGCTGCGTTGTCTTGCCGATAGGACGCGTTTGGGACCGGGAGTTCTTAACTGCTGCGAGCATTTTGGAGGCTCTGCTGACGAAAGCGTGTTGCTCCGCTCTTGAGCTTCGAAAGGCCGAGACCCTCGAAGGGAAGGCGAAGGGTCCCGGGAGCTGCGGGCCAGCATGTGGGGACACGTTGCAGTTTCCGCCCCCTAAAATAGGAACATCGTAAGCAGGAGGGAGACTCGTCTCCATACATGTTTCCATGACTCATTTTTGTACAAGTATGAAACCGGTTATGTCATGAAACACACCACTCACCCCTCATATCGTGACACTTTTTACCCTTAGTTACTCGTCAGGAAGACCTTTCAGAAGCACATGTTACAGGAGTTTAGAAATAAAAAAAGATGCGGATGCAGTGGGACTATGATTTTAAATTTTCCGTGCAAAGCAAAATTCACTTTTGGTTTGTGGAAACAGACAATTCCAGATTGTGAAGTTTGTACACTGAGGTACTTAGGATGATTTACCCGTTGATACTGCTGGGTACTTTTTACTGTATCAATTCAGGGAAAGTACTTTCATCAAGGGTACTACAGAAGGACCAGGGATTCAAACCCGGGTCCTTTTCTGCAGAGAAACACTTTAACCACTGTGCCACCTGCTGCCCCATTGCAGAACATCCCTTCCATACAGGTGAGAAGCACTTTCTGTTGATGAGCCTCCATTTTTGGCCTCACCTCACGAATCGTAACCTGAAACGGACGGACAATGAAGCATTATAGGGTAAGATTCTACATACTCTCTTTACCACAGTGAACTTTTTTCCTGCCCTGACATTGCCGCAGTAGCTACACTGGGCCTGTGTTATGTGCTTCACGGTGCGTTTCCCCGCTTCACCTGGAAGCCACGCAGACATGTCCCTACCTGCGTGTTGCAAGGCCCCCGCCTGAGAAACAGCCCAGGAATGTGCGAACGATGAATCACGACGACCTGATTTGGTTGTAGGAATTTTGCACAGATAAATTCAGTTGTAGGGTTAACGCAGGGGGTGGGAGGGCCACAAACAGATTTTAAAATATGTAAATCATTCATGCTGCAACAAAGTGAAGCACTTGGTGAGAAACATGCCAGGGCAGGTCATCTGACCAGTTACACACTGCTCAGCGAGAACAGAACCAGCCAGAAGATACATGACTTTTGTGTTGGCTGGTGGCAGGGGGGTTAAAGGGTCTGAAATTTAAAACGTGGAGGGAGACAGAAACACGAGCGGATCGTAGAATAATGGCTGAGAATTAAAATTGCCACAGTTCACAGCAAACAGCATCAATGTGACCTTCTCACATGCCTGCACTGTGTGGAATAAAGAAACATGGACTTTACCAAATGAGCTGCACTGGATGTGAAACAGCATCTCTTGCACTTCCAAAAACTGCCACGTGGTGTCGCTAAAAAAAACCCTCGTTACTTTTCCCAACTCCTTAATTTAAAACTAGGAATTATAGAACTGTACCACTGTGACCATGTAAAGGTAAACGGGGTTTATCGAAGCTGTCCTCGTGAGTTCATAAAAATGTCATTTAGGTCATGCAATATATTTTTTCCTGTCGTTCTCATCCAAAAGCCCTTAGCAGACACGTATCTCACTTGAAACATGAGGCATTATAGCGAAACACTTTTACAACAGTGCCCTCTAATGGACAGCCTGAGCATGTGCTGAATTTCTTGGGTATTTCGTTGAACTGACGGTAACGTTACACAGCTGTATAAATGCAGTAAGTAAATCAGTGCATGCAGCGTAAGCTTTTAAGTCGCTTCAGAGAAAAGCACCTAAAAAGGAGTGAAAGTACATACAAACATACACTCAAATACTATAAAGAACTGTAAAGAGATAAAATAGAGGAGCACATACTGTGTAACGTTGTCGCTGTGATTAGTCAAGCCTTCAAGGGGGTGTGGAAAAGAAGCTGGTCCAGCCAGCTCTCCATCTACCTGCAGGCTTTGGCTGGGGATGCATCAATGGAACCGGCCCACCATCATTCCTGTACCAAGCGCGTCTTCCCTGCAGCCAAACGGCACATGGGCTCCGACATGGCCAACTCAGGAACGTCTGCGGTCCAGCACTAGGCCTACGTTTCACCGTCTGGGATGTTGCAGATGATGAAAACTGAGACCGGTAGAGTGCACCGAGTACAGTTCAAACACGCCGGACAGATCCCCAGTGCTCATGGGTATTTGGGGTAAATAGGCGAGTTCACCACAAACACCAAACAGCGTTGAGGAAAGTAGTCAAGTCCACAGAGACACAGGGCAGATGGACAGGAAAGGGGCAGTCAAAGACCAGCATGGGGGAGGGGACAAGGTCCAAGGAAGTGCAAGGGCATTGGGTTAAACCATAAAGGGGGGGGTGGACAGCAGGGGTCATAGGATTACCAAGTTTCGCTACAAACACTCAGCAGCGCTGGGGACATTACCACACCCACACCTCACCTACTAGTCAGGGGTGCAAAGCAGATTTTTACATAGTTTTAAAAAGCGATCAGTGACGCACAGCAAAAGGCCAAGGAATTTTTTTGGTGTCTCACAAACTGCTGGCAAAGTTTTCACTTTCATTTCCTGCTCGAGGAAGTGCGTTGAGGTGCTGCAGCCTCGAACGTCCCTCTGTCAGGATGGACCGGTTCCCCCACCCAACAGCCCTACAGCCCCATATGGAGGCATCAAGCCCGGGCACACCAACGCCCAGACATCAGTCAGAGCCGATCGCTTGAGAGCAACCAGTCTCAGTGGGAAATGCTCGTGCCCCATAAAGACCAGGATTGACTGTGGTACAAGATCACGCGTGGGGCATTTATATAAAAGATGGAATCACAATCGCCCACTTTGTCAGAGTGTGAGCAGATGGCAGCAGGGATACGATGGACCCTCAACCTGAGAGTCGAACCACGTGGAAGAAGAGAGGCCTGTCAGAGAGAGGTGGACGTGGGAGGACACATCATGGGACATTCCCAGGCGTAACAGGTAAACAGATGGGCTTTCCAAAGACGCACCTCAGTGGCTCTGGGTTCCTGGCAGCTCCAGGATGAACCCTGAGCCGTCGGAGGCGTGCTGTCGGATTGCAGCTCTTATTTTCACGTGTCCTGCTGAACCGTGCCAGCTTCTGCTTCAGCGATCTGTCGGAACTCGGGTGATGATTTTAAACGATCATACATGGGGAGAGTAAATTAAAGCTCATAGGTGCAAGTGCTCTGCCACCAGGTAGAAACCAGTGACCCTCACATGCCCACGATTCCCACCGACTGTTATGGATGATCGTTGGCTGTTTGCGCTGCGTACGTTTCCAATAACAACATATACCGGTTTTTCCTGAAGATTCGCCCCAGGCGCGAGTGAGAAAGTACCTGCAAACGAGACGAATTGCAACGCAGATCACAGCCACCTGGATCCACCACGGTAAAGGGTGTCCTCTGGAAAAAGCTGAAGGAAAGTTACATTTCGACTGTTCCTGTCTAGACGGGTGTTTGTGTGTTTTAAAGAGACGGTCTACGGAGAGGAACTGCCCGCACCCTACAGACCACTTCATGCCCAGGTGAGCACTGAACCTCTCTCCTACCTGCTCAATCAAAACCTTCCATCAGGACACTTCAAATCAGCCTTTACAGTTGCACATAAGTGAAAGTGATAAGGTGTATTTTTGGGTTTATTTTCCCTGCAGGCCTCATGTAACTGTTCAAACAGCCACTCTGAAAAGTGTTTCCCTCAGCATGCTGTTCTACACAGATTTAACAAACGCATGTTTTCTCACCCTTCTGAGCCAAAAATGTGACACACTCATAGAAAGAGCAGCATTTTAGTAAAAGGAGGTCTGATGACAGTTTCCATCCCACAGATTGAGTGCAAAAAAGTGCAGCAGTTGCTATATATTTAAGTAAAATTTAATGTAATGGGACTGTAATATATAATCAACTAAAACAGCACTTTAGAAATAATAGAAAAAATAAAACACACCTCCTGGGAATTTGTGTTGCGCTGAGGTCTCACTGAATATACAAGTTTTAAAATGTAGTGTATCATCAACATTGAGCTTAAATATCTTGTGCTGGTGTCTAATTGCAGAATTATTAATGCAGTACTTACTGATGCTGACACTTTTATCCAAAATGATTTATAGCATCTGATGTTCATGCAGCAGAGTCATTTTTACTGTACCAGTTCAGGGTAAGAACTTTGCGTGAAGGTACTACAGCAGCACTGAGGCTGGAAAGTAACGACTGGCAGGCTACAGGGCAGTGTCCTTAAAGACATGAAAAGACAGTTGTTGCAACAACTAACATTTATCACCATGGTTGCTAAGACAGTGACTTTATAAAGTGCATGAATGTATTTTTTTCCAGCTCCTTGCCACACTAGAGACAGTTGCCAGCACTGCTGGAAACTTTGCCTGAGATGTTTGAATGATTTCAGTCATCGTTTCTGGTAGCGCGAGCCACTGGATACAACCCCATGAAGTAAAAACAGTGTAAAACAGGCACCTGACAGTTATTACAGTTGCTATTCAGTGTTCAGCAGTAGGGGGCAGTGTGATCACAGAGAGGGACTGATGCCAACTGACCATGATACTGAGTGGAACTTGCTGGAGCCACAGGGTGATGCCAGGGGACAGAGGCACCCCCCACAGGCTGTTCACGGCTGCGCAGCCTTCCCCCGGGGCAGGGGTGCGGTCAAAATCTCAGGCATGCAGTCCAACTGGCTTGAAGCATCCAACCGTTCTGCATGTATTCTGCTCCAACATGCGGTAAAATGAACACCAAGTTCAGCAAAAGGTGGCTGCAACCCAACAGACTCATCTGGAGATCAGTACTTTTATTCCTTGGATGAGCCGGAAGTCAGATTTGTACGAACACAGGGTTTAAATAAACGTAAAAATAAAAGGAAAAGAGGACGGTGCAACTTCAAAGACATGCTTCAAATGCCAAAGTATAAAAATGTGAAACACAAAGCATTTAATGATCAAGAATGATTAAATTAACTGCGCAGCTCAGATCAAATACAGCAAGAGCACATTCAAAGCCATGTATTCATTTACATATCTTTCTCAACTGAATATTCTTCTCAATATGTCTGATACTTGAATAAAGTAATTTAAAGTCATACATTTGTATCTCAATCTCTTTTGAACATTCAATAGGTTTGTGCCTAAGATGCCACTGGTCTGCACAAAATATGAATAAAATTGCAACACAAACCGTTGAAAAAGAAGCAGAAGGAAATAAAGCTGAAAAATGTTGGCAGTAGCAAGTTCCTTACTGTCTCCTGTCGTGACACAGCAGTGAAGAACCACTCCACTGCAGCGTCAGGCTGCTTTCAGCACAATACATGCGGTTATGCAGTGATAAAATGTCTCTGAAAACACACAACAAGGACCTTCCTTGTTTGACAGGATTGCCAGACAAGGTGCTGGAAACCCCGATCTGAAAGGTGTCCGAAAGACTAGTTCAATGGCCAACGGGCTGCTGTACCCTTCATTGAGGCACCAACTAGACCTGCTTTTCTGACCATCACTGCCACCCAGCAGTGAAAATGGTGAACTGCAGCTTGCGGAGAGCATTTGCCTTTGGAGAATAAACTTGACAACCAAAAACAGCGAAGTGCTAAATGCCCTTTTTGGACAAAACCATAGAAGTATTTTTCCCCCAACAGAAAATTCAATAAAAATAACTTCTTCTGAACATGATCTGCTTTCTGACTCAGCTGTTCCCATCAAGCTAGTAATTAACATTTAGATTGGTTTGGAGGCTTTAAATCTTGAAGACAAACAGCTTGCTGTCAAACAAATGGCATCATTGTATAAAGAAACATTCAAGGCCTTGTACAAAACCATACCATACATGTTTCAAGAGGCCACTGCTATATTGACACCATCTGCTGCCAACAGGTGACATTAAATTCATACAAACCCCTCTTTTTCAATAAAATGCTGAATAAATACCTTTCATCATTAAAAAAAAAAAAAAACACGGTATTCCATTGAACAAAGTTGTATATATAATACCACCTGAGTTTAGTGCTAATGACTGTATAAAGGAATTTACTCTAATTTTAAGCATTTCTTTACAAGTCACAGTTAAAAACTATAGATCATCTATTTTAATGCCAGCATAAGATGTCAGCACTTTTCTTCGCAATTAAACTAACAGGCAAATATTCGCTTTTAAACACTTTCTTTGAAAAGAGTGCTTTCAGTTTGGCCACAAACATGTTTAGACCCTACTGGCCACTAGGGGGCAGCTCTGTATGAAAAATTGAGAGCAGAAAAAACTATTTGATGAGTAAGGTCTAAAACTACAACACTGATTCTTGCATCTGAAAAATATACAGATGTTCAGCACACCGGAGACTTGGATTCGATCCCCCAACTCTAGCTACAGTACCCTTGAGCAAGATACTTACCCTAAAATTGCTGCAGTAAAATCACCAGCTGTGTAAATGGATAAATAATTGTAATCTTGTACTAATGGTAAAGAAGTTTGATCCATGTGCCTAACTAAGCGAGTCCAGATCACAAATTGTACTGTAGGTCACTTGGAGTACAATACATGTATATTTACAATACCACTTGCTAATTTTGCCACCAAAAAAACTGTTTTGAGAGGCCAGCTCTTTGGTGGATTAAATATGGTGAACACTAGAGAGACACTAAAATGTACAAGGATCGGGCTTCCCTTTTTGCACACAATTGATAGGAATGGTGTAGTGGTCCACAAAATTCTCACGGTGTTTATGAAAGCATGTGTTATATAAAGACATTTCCATGTTGGAATCCACGATATGATACAAACGTATTGCCCGAAAAAGCATCACTATAGCCCTGAGGACATAAAAGACAGGCATTGCTGTGCCTTGAAGGCCTCCTCACCCCATTCAACTATGAAAGCGATGAAGGCCTGTGGTATTCCTCAGGGCCCAGTCTTGGGTCCCAGCAAAAAATGAAAGACTGGCAAACAAAACACTTCCACAAAAAAAAATATGTCATGGAAGTGACAGTGCAAATGTGTTACTGAAACATGAGAAATTAACTTGTTAGGTTTTGGCTGCCATGTCCCCATAACCCCTGTAGACTTCTACAGATTAAAATTGTGGAGCCATGAAGTCAGCGCTGGTGAGATCAAGATCACAAGACCCCACGGTGAAGACTACTCAGAACAAACATCCTAGTGCATTCTAGATGCTTCCCATCACAGCTTTTGGTATTTACCGTGGACAGCTGCCAGGGAGCAGGAGTTCCTCTTTCTCTTTCTGGTTTGGTATTAGAATGTTGATGAGTTGAAATTTCATGCCACATAAAAATTTGTTCCCTTTTCTGTGTCTCGGTGCTCAAAGAAAAACAAGTGACCTGTTCTTGGACTCATGGCACGTTGGGGGGATTTTCACTGATGCTTGACAAATTACCCCGAGGCCACCTAGCTTCAAAAACTGAATTGATTAAAAAGGGGAACAAATCCCAGTCACTGCCTGTGAAAGGAACCTGTTGAGAGATAGAAAGAGTCTGATATGAGCAAAAAAAAAAAAAAGACACGGTATACAACTTTACCCAGCAAAGCTCAACAAGTTCAGGACACTTGGTGTACCAGGATTAACATGGGAAAGTTACCCTTGTGTGTGGCCTCAGGCCTGCTGGATGGCTGGGAGGAGTAGGAGGGCTTCAGGGGCATGTAGGTGGACTCCACGTTCTCATACTTGTATGAAGGAGGTGGTGGCCTAAGACAGATCAGGAGTAGACATCAGAGTTCAACACCAAGTCATCACTCAACATCATTGGCAATCCTCTTGATTTTGCCTCCAGTGCCATAAGCCATATTTATTGTCATCCTCTTCTTGAGCCAACATATCTGTAGTCTGAACAAACTGTCAAGGTCTAAAACAGTCAAGCAGAACAGCGCTCTGGACCAGAAGCATGGTACCTCACAGGCTTCTGGCTCCGTGTTCGGTTGATCTCGCCCTCTTCTTGTGACCTGGGCCTGGCCACCCCCTCTGAGCCAGACTGCTGGTGGCATCACGCAATGCACGGAAAGAGAGACTGCTTTAGAAAGTCTGTCTCTCAATGAAGGAGCCTATTTTTTCTAAATGCGCCAACAGGCTATAATGGTACAAACATGAATGTAACCTTAAAGTCTCCCTGTGGCCGCCTCTTGTCCCAGTTCTTGGACTTCATGAAGTTCTTCTTCTCTTCCTCCATGATTAGCCGAGCAATTTCCTGACAAAGCAAAATGAAACGAGCAATCTTCAAAACCTTAAGAGAAGGGACAGAAGTTACTGCAACTCCAAAATCTGAGCTCTGTGTTGACACCACCCCAGGTGAGGTTTCAACCACACTGAAAGAATCAATGGTCCAACAGGATTCACTAGGAAGACAAAGACTATTAATTAATTGGACACAAACAAATGTTTGTTATCCAGTTTCACCCAAAACAATCCTGAACAAAACCACTTCACCATAGAACAGTGAAGGAGGAGAAGAAGCCTATAGTATATTCCAAGACCCCAGACATTGTCCACTCACCTCATCCTTGGCAACCTGAGCTGCCCGCTTGTCCAACTGAGATGCCTGGGGAACCATGAAAAGATAACCAGGTCACCAAACTCACATCATATCAAGAGGAACCAGTCAAGATCGAAGCTTCTGTGGTGTTACAGGTGGTCAATATCTGGATGAGGAGAAAGACCACTGTCTCACACTCACCTTTAGCTCTTCCTCCTGCAACCTCCTGGCCACCTTCAAGTCCTTAAACTCCTGATCCTGCATGTCTAGATGGGCAATGCTCTTGGTCACGTCCCCAATGCCATATTGGGCTTGTGTATTCCAGCCTACAGAGGAGCCATGACACCACAAAGTGTTTGTAATTATGAAAATTATATGTAGACTTGTCAATTATTCTAGATTTGTCACGCCAGTCCTCGAGAGCCGCAGGATGTGTAGGTTTTTGCCCCATCTTGTATCTTCACTGGTTCTAAGCTGAACAGTGCATAGCCTTGCTTCAGGAGTTTCAGGTACTCATGCAAATATACTCTGGTAAAACCTGCAGAACTGCGATGGCCGAGGACTGGCATTGGTTGTGCGTCACAAATGAGAGCCCTTGATCACCCAACAAAAGACAGCTAATGAAGGAAAATTTTGAACAAAGACAGCTAATGAATGAAAAATTTGAAGGATGCTTGGAGGTCACGATCAAGCCGCGAGATGAACCTGCTTGATTACTTTGGGAGAAAAGGAGATGGCGAACAGTATGACTGCAGACAATTTGAACCCTGTGAGGAACAATAATGTTGGTTTGATTTTGGAGCCAAGCTGACAGGCTGGGAGGGTGCAGGACTGAGCACCAACACCAGGATCCTTCACACACAGTGGCAGCAGACAAACCCTGGCCGGTACGACATTTTCCAGATACAGCCCACCACCTGCAGCGCCACGCCGCACTCTACCTGGACCTCGAGCAGGTCGTGGCGGCCACTTGTTTTCCTGCAGATCCTCCTGCCCCCCTGCTGGCCTCCCCTGGCCCTGGCTTCCACTGGCCCACGCCACCTGGGCCCGGATGCCACCAGGCACAACGTCTTCTAGACTTTCGTCTTTCTGGGGTTCTCCGTCAGCCATCCTGTCCCTCAGCGGGTCCTCCTCCTGCTCTCCCTCTGCGCTGCCATCCCTGCCTGCCTCGTCCAGCTCTCGATCAGAGCCAAACCGGGGTGGCGGAGGCCTTTCTGGCTTCTCCTTCTTTTGAGCAGGCCTCTTAGAGTCCGATGAGTCCCGGGACCTTATACATTCTTCATCACCAACCCTACTGAAGCCCAGTCTGCTTCGGCCAGCTTCTAAGGGGGCAGGTTTGGATCCCCAGACTGGAGACAGGGCCTCTGAAGACCTTGGCTCCCTGCGAAATAGGAAGGCTGCGGGGAATGGGTGGGATTAGACAACGAGGAGAGGAAGGTGTTGGCTGACTGATGTCCGTCTCAGAACCTGGTTGCCTGGGATGACTATGACAACTATTCAGACGGCTAGGAAAACCAGCACAACACAACAAAGAACCAGCTGAGCATGGGCGGTTATGGTCACGTGACTAAAGCACACAAGAGAAAAATGTGGCTGGAGTTGAACCGGATCAACTGCTTACTGGAAGTTCCTCACAAAAGCCCACAAGGAAGACTGAGCTGAAGGCCACCGACGCCTACAGTACCTCCTTTGTCCTCGTAGTGGGGCTCCTCGAAGGTCACAACCTGCTTTGTACTCCTCTTCTTCCTTCGCTCTTTCACCTCCTTCTCCTGGAGTTTGCGTGCAATGGCCTGTAGAGAACATATGACTCAAGATCAATGGGAAACCCAATGAAGGTGTGGCTCAACCCGGGATCCTAGACCACCAAAAGGAAGCGCAAAGCCTCCACAAGCCCAAAACTTCACTTTAAAACCCTTTATCATGTCAGAATTTTATTTCTGGACTCAACAGTCGGGGCATAAACTAATAAACATGACAGAGTGAATAATCTCAGCGGCAAACATTTCCAATCCAGCAACAACATAGATCCCCAAGGACCGGAGCAGGAAATGAACACACACCCCCACATCGGGCGGTGGGGGCAGTACCGATATTACAGGAAGTGCCAGGATGTGGGCGGAGCCTGCACAAGGACAGCTGTGACTGGACCCTCACCTCGTCCTTCTCTTCCTGCTGCCGCAGCAGCCATGCCTGGTGGACGAGCCGCTCCTGCATCTCCTGGGCAACCTCGCCGTCACTCCGCTCCCTGCAGGCGACGCACCGTCCCGGTCGGGGGTCAAAACAACGAGAGGAAGACTAAACATTAAGCGGCACACGTCTCTTCCACTTCTGTCTTTGATTATTAACACCCATCAAACTGTAGTGAAACTTCATCTATTCCCACGTAGCCCCCATGGTAGGCCATCAAACAGGAAGCCTTTCTAGAACGTTCTCACCTTCACAGACAGTTATGAAAATTTTATGAACCTTTAAATATTTTAAAAAACCCAAATCACAGCATCAGTCTGACTTCCCCAGGCGCCAAAAACACAAATATTTTGCTGGAGCATCACACGAAGGTCTAAAAACAGCACAGCTCCAGACATAGACAATGTCAGCGTATGCTTCCGGAAGCCTCCACTGCTGATGCCTGAATTCAGGGAAAGGCAAAGAACGCTTGGCAGGAGGGACGCTTGTGGGACAGGAGAGCCCTCCACTGCACACGTACATTTTCCCGTGGAGCTGCCGGGCGCGGGCTCTGGCTGCCAGGTCCTCCTCCTCCTGGAGTTGACGGGCCACCTGGATGTCCTGCTGCACCAGCCGGCTCCTGTGTACGTTGGATGCCAGGTGGCTCTCGACTGCGGCGCAGGACGACAAGTAAACATCAACGTTATTAAAAACAATATTCCAAAGGGCTCTGGAAAAACACCTGCACGCGGCTCTCCGGGTGCTTTCAGGTGCAGGCCTGCTGTAGTCGGCCAAGAACCCAGAACGAGAGAGTGTCAGATTTATGCTGAGCTAGTCAAATTGTCTTTAAACACAGATACGCTGCAGTGGTTAGGGTTCGAGGACAGTGCTGACAAGACAGGGCACCAAGGACCTTAGTGTGCAGGAGGAAGTCAAACAATAAAGATAAGTTATAGTGAAGTGAGACAGAAAAATCAAGAACTCTTGTCAGTCTAATACCCTCTGCTCTCAGCAGCTCCTTCCTCATTCCCGTGTGTGTGTGTGTGGGTGGGGGGTGTCATTCAGGGATCTCGAACAGGAAGGAAGCCCACTTTAACAGAGTCATTGTGAAACTGCTCCCTGTTCCGATTAGCGGAAGACTCCTTTGGGATTCCAAACCTGATTATCGGAACAAACTAGAACGTGGAGAATTTGTGGGACCAAACCCACAAAGGTACAACGGAAGGGTCCTGTGAACGTGGACTAATGTCTCCTAGGGGCGTACAGGACGATGCAGAGGCAGACTTACTTTCCTGCTCCTGGAGGCTGTGTGCCAGCGAGTGATCCTCCAGTACGGCAAAGTCGCGGCATGCTGCGAGGGGGGTGGGTAACAACAAGTTGGGTGTTAGTGGGGTGGAGCTGCAGAAACAGTGGCACCGCACTGCCAAGGCCACAGCAACATCCAGGGACGCAGAACTCCGTATGATCATCACGACATCACGGCGTCACGCGATCAGAAAACACCTCCGTCTCACAAAGGAAAAAGTTCGGAACAAACGCAGCATATTTCCACGGAAGATGATTTGGGCAGAAGGTCCTCATAAGGGTGGTTTGTGTCTTTGAGGCTGCTCTCGGCACAGATCGGTAAGACTGTTCACCCTCATGCGACATATTTGATCAAACGGCAATAAGAAACCGTATTTATGCTTTCTTTTTAGATCTATATCCATCTCACAATAAACCCACATCACATGTGGACAAACGGTATCATATCAGCCTGGTATGGTGACTGCTTATGTTCTTAGGTGCTGTACTTTTTTTTAATTATTATTATTATTTAAATGCAGCACTAAGTGTCCTGAAAAGAAGCACGGGCAATAAGGTGTCCACACAGGGTCACTCTGGCGCCATTCCAAACGGCTCCAGCGCAGCCTGGTGAATATTAATACACCAAAAGCCAAATGCATCATTACACAAAAGCCAAGAGACCCTTTCATTGAACACGAGTGACACAGCAGGAGATGTTTAAGAAATACTCAGCATACCATTAATTTAGTAAATGTACACAACCGAACCGAACGTGTATTGTTAATGTTCTGAGAACCGCTGAAGGTCTGAGCTTCACGGGCCTCGTGGAGGGCGGAAATATGACGGAATCTCAGAGGACAGCAGAAAACCTTTGTGCAATCATCCGCAGGCATTTTCCAGGGGCCTCCTGCCGAGAAGCAGCAACAGCAGGCACCACATGGGCCCAGTCCCCCAGCTGACCAGCCATTCCGGAGGATTAAAACAGCCGTTTCCCTTGCAGACTGGTCCTCAGCAGCACGCTCATAGTGCCGGCAGGAAGAACCACGATCGTGACGTCCGACCAGCGTGGACACGAAGAGAACAGATTCCTGACAAGTGACCACTCAGCTATTGTGGACAAAGTGACCGCTGGACCACTAGCGCCAACACAGAGGGAAACAAATGAACGATGAACACGCGACGACCGCACACATTCTCCAGGACCATCACGCACACGTGGATGGGAACACTGGACAGAAGAGCTGGTGGCTGGAGCAGCTGGAGGAGCCGGACAGATGGGCACAGGGACATCTGGAATGACGGGAGGACAATGCTGAGAACAGACAACTACAAGAGCCGTGGGATCGACGCTTGAACGCAGGACCTTGTGAAAGGCAACGCAAACCAGCCAACATCTGCAACGCAATGCAGAAGAAACATAATTCCTGAGAAATAAGTGTGGGACGAGTCACTCAACATCAGGGTGATGTGCGGTCGTCAGACATTTCAGCTCCCTGCTCTCCTCCCGTTTCAGGTCTCCATGACAACCAAAGAGAGACAAAGTGCAGAACTATGAAAATTCCCACTTATAGTACCACACACGGGTACAAGGCAAGTGACAGCAGGAGCTGCGATTTAAAATAGTTACACATTTCAGTTTAACACAACTAATGCGATTAATTACTCGCATAAAAATAAACTTCAGCACGGAAACCTGTTCGCTGTCTTCATGTTTAATGGGAGATGTTTGACTGTCAGGGGCCCAGCTATGCAAGTCTGGCAAAAGCGCATCTGGTCGTGGTCCCCATAGCTCACCACGGTGGGCCATCCAAACACTCAGCATGGGCTTCAAAGACACATTGAAAACCAAGTATACATCATGGGTTTAAAAACAATTACTACTACTATTATTATTATTTCTCCTCCTCTTTTAGATTATTAACCTTACACTGATTGACCCATTTATACAACAGGGTCATTTTACTGTATCAGTTTGTACCGAGTACCTTCATTACAGGTATTACAGCACGAGTGGGATTCGAACCAAACAGCTTTCAGGTTACACAGTCTAGGCACTACGCCACCTACCGGTCCCTAAATTGGTCACAGTTGATGTGTTTGGTAATTGCGTTGAATTACGAGCTGTACGAAGAGGAAAAACACCCACTTCCACAGCATGAGTTTAGATGGAAATTACCCACAATCACTGAAATATAATCTGAGCGGGAAACGCGCGTCTCCTGAACACAAGAAGTTCGGTGTTTTCCGCCATACAGTTTGTACAGATTTCAAATAAAGATAAAAAGGTTCAGTTTATTCTCGCTTTGAACGAGGTTCGTCCCTTTAGTTTCAGCGTTTTACACTTACAGTTGAATCAGAAACAGTTTCAGAGTTTTTCACCCGATAAACAAAAGTTTCAAATAGAAACAAAGTATCAGAGTCGCTCTTTAAATAGAAACAAAGTATCAGACAGAATTGCTCTTTAATTGAAACAAAGAGAATCGAGTTGCTCTTTTAATAGAAACAAAGTATCAGAATTGCTCTTTCTAATTGAAAAGTTTCTCTTAGAAACAAAGTATCAGAGTTGCTCTTTAAATAGAAACAAAGTCAGAATTATTCTCCAAGTCCAAGAGAAACAACTAAGTCGAGTTACTTTTCCAAAACAGTTTAAGTCGGTAAGTTAAGTTCCAGCGACAGCGAGTGTTTTGCTGAAAAAAAGAACAATGTGTGATTCAAGTGACCGGTACTATAAATAACTGTATGAACGTATGGATATGAGGTCGAGTCGCAGACACACGTACCCTCCTTGACCCTCGGGAGGCTCCTCTGGTCCACACAGCCGTCAGCCATGGCTTCTCCAGCTGCTCTCCGCTCCTTCGCGGCTGCTCTTCTGCCTCGCAGGTCCCTCCTCTGTCTCGGCCCCGGGTTCCATATCCAGGCGCGCGCGCGCGTGCACGGATTAAGGAAACGCCGAAAAGTTGCTTTCTACGGCAAGCAGGAGGGGTCAGCGGGAGGGAAACGGGAAAAAAACCAGAGGAGAAGGTTCACCGAGACCTCCTGCTCAGCCTGTTCTACAATTTATTCAAAGACACGTTTTCCTGTTTAAGTAGGAATGTTTCACTAAAAAAGTAAGGGTGCTCTGTCAGATCAAGTCTCACGAACTTTGTTTCCAGTGGGTAGAACGTGCCCCCCTACCCCTCAGCGCTGCTGAATCCCTCTGTGGGCATTCCCAAGTACCACACTCCGTGCTCCACACCACAAATCCTTGTTTTTAGGCAGGAAGGAAGGACAACAAACACTTTCTGGCTCTGATTGCTACTTCCTTTCTCTGCTCTGTGCATCGAAGTGTTGTAGCTGAAAAAATAAAAATGTGAGAGACTGGTCTTGCACCACTTTCTGCAGTAAATATATATTATAATATTTGTTTTTAATAAATATTTATAATATTTCTTTTTTTTTAATGTTTCATAATGCATTTGATCATATCATTGTACAGTCACTGCACATACATTATATGTCTCAGTGCACATAACTCATCTGAGGTTATGAGTGCATTTCCACAGGATTCCACACCATGTCTGTTTTTCCTGTCTATTTGCTGTGCAGTTGGATTTTAACTGTAACTTTGTGATTTTCAGAAGGCCGGAGAATTTAACAAAGTGGTCAAATCAGTTTTCGAAAAGCCCCTAAAAGATTCACAGCTGTCATGTGTTCTCACAGAAAGCCAGATTGCGCTGTAAATAACAGATGGAAAATGGTCACAAGACAGCGCAATCTTGTGCTTTTATATTTGTAATTAACTTGAACAATAAACACGAAGAATAACAGGATGGAAAAAAATGAACTGTCTGCTGTCTGAAGGCGACTCCCAAAGGAAACGTCGGCGCGTCTGGGTTCGAGCACAAAAAGCAGCGGTTTAGTGGGGCATCAGTGACGGGGGTGCAGGGATATGTGACGAAGGGTGTGTTAAAGTCACAAAACTTTAAAAGCCATTCTCTGTTTTCAGACTTGGGGCCTATTTGCCTTGTGCAGTAAAAGCACAGTAAAGGTGCCTTTGAGTGCCTCACACACTAGGTGAGTGATGTGTGCGAAGGCCACTGCTTATTTTTACACGTCAAACAAATGCTTTCCGTGGCAACAAGGTCTCCGTGTTACAGGTGCAGGATACCGGGCCCCCTTTGGGCTCATGAGGAACGTTCTCCAGGCCTTTGTCTCTCACAGCCTGGTGGTGGCGCCATCCCCTGGCTGTCAGTCTTGGACTGCATGTCTTCAGCTCACATTTGAGTTTAAGGGGTACTTGAATTTTGCTTTTTTTTCTCAACGGGCAGCTCAGTGTCGGCTAATTTACTGCAAAATACGATTGAACACAGAGAGGGCCCCACGCTTCCAGCATCGAGCAATAAATCCCACAGTGACAACATTACAGGAGTTACGAGTAGTAAAAGAAATATCTAGTACTGGAAACAAAGGGCAGGCCGATGACCTCGACCTCATGGCCGATTGAAGAGCGCACATCAGTCCACTCAAAATGAATTATAGAAAGGCCACATTGTTGGAAATCCTTGGAAGAGGCATTTTACCATAGTATTTGTTAGTTTTCCATCTGTTTAGTATGGCTCCCAATACTGGTTAACACCTGGCAAATAAATATATTATATCTGGTGACTTGACCCAAACCAGCAAGGCCTTCTGGAGGGAGCAGGGGGTGCAGTGCTAAGTGCTGTAAACTGGCAATTAAAAGACTTGGGTTCAAATCCCCCCTAGTGCTGCAGAGCCCATGATTAAGATACTTACCCTGAACTTACCCTGCTGTATAAAACCAGTAGATCAGTGTAAGAAGCGTGGCCTTAGCCCTGCTTGCCACACTGACTGACCCTCGTGCTGAGACAGAGTTTGTGAGGTCACATCACGGATTATACATCCTTCCTCCCTCAAGTATGAACATGCACTCCTCCTCACCTTCTCATCCATGTAGAGCTGGAGATGAAGCGTAGGATCACAGAGCAGCAGCAGGTAAGAATGCCTTTGCTCTCTTTCTCCACGGAGAGTTTTTAAACTAAAACTGGAGCTCTTTATGTGGCCGAGGTCATCGGGGGAACAGACTGGGTTTTTTGTCCATTCTGCTTGACCGGTCGTGTGACCATCTGATGCTCTTATGGCCCTTGGATAGGCTGTTTCTGGAAATACTGTGTGTGATAGAGAGACAAAGAGCCTCAGTAAAGGAGCACCGGTGGTCCAATCGCTCCACAGCCAACTGTGGAGGAACGGCGGAAATTCCTCCGTATGTCAGGCTTCCCCTTTACCACAGTTTACTGCTACTTCTGTATTGTTAATCAATTACAGCAACAGAACAACTGAATGTGTAGCTAGTAGTATGTATGGAGTGTAAATTAAATACACTTTGTTTGCATGGCCTTTCTTTGCATGTTTTTTTTTTTTAATTAAACTGCATAATTATATGGACCTTTAATAAATCAATAGATCTTAAAATGCAATTTTTCTTGTATTTTTAAGTTCTTTCAAAAGGGCTGTGGCAGGCCAGGTTTGGGGAATGAATAGGAGCGAGGGGGAACAGAGTGGTGTTACAGGGATCTTAGTTAAAAATGAAAAGAAGCTATAAAACAGCGAGACCAACTCATATGACCATAAACCAGGAATATTTTGTAGCATCAGCATCCATGAGGTCTGCAGTGCGATGCCTCCTTCCTTCCCTTTGACAGTGCATTTACATGCTGCGGCCCCACCTGATCCTCATCACTTAATCAAGTACTGCTAATATTTTCAAAAGTGGACGTGGCCACGTCCCAGTACTCCACAGTTAAAGGGTTCCATATTAAAGAGCTCCATATTAAAGGGCTATCATAACCCAAACTAGAAATACAGTAACAGTTTCCTACAAACTACTGATAGAGACAGACTCGAGTGAACTTTGTCTCCCCCTAGTGGTAGCTTTCAGTGGCGCCCGCAGCGGTACTGGGTGTGTTTGGCCATCAGTTCTGCGAAACCTGAATGAGCCATAAAAAAAAATTAAGAGTTTATGTAGCCCATTTTGAGAGCCCTGTATTTCTCTTTCTAGTGAGTAAACTGCCCCCTCCACACACACAAAGACATGAACTGTGCATCGAGAGCTGTTTTCTGAACCCCAAAGATAAGAGTGTATCTCACTGACGCACACCAGACCACCCCGAGCTCAAAGATGGAAACACTCCACGTTCGGGTGGTGTCTCGACATTCACTGCAAACACAATGACGAAAGTGTCTGAGGCGGAATGAACCAAACAAATTAAAACCGTTACACCCCCTGACACACACACGCTGTGGTCAGTACTCAGCCACCAAGCCGGTAAGTTCACTGTTCCATTAATATTTTGGGGTAGCAGGTGCTGCAGTATTTATAGCATTTATAGCCGATTTGTAATTCAAGGGTTCTGGGTTCAAATCCCACCTCCTGCTGCAGCATCCCAGCGGACTTTACCATTAATTGATGCAGTGAGATTATCCCACTATATAAAGTGACAAATCATGAAAATGATAACATATTGCAAGGTATCTTGGGCAAAGGTGTGAGATTATTTATTAGTATGAGAAAGCTGTATTATGGGTCCACTGGATCAAAGGCAGGAATGTATTGAAGTTCTGATGGGCCATCTCATGAAAACAGTGTCAGGGTCCTGTACCATAGCACAGTGTAAGGAGAGTATATGTTAGTGGCATTATAAAGGAATAGTGCATTAGAGTTTTGAATACATTACCAGCAGTCTACATTAAACTGACCAGACTTAAATTGGTTCAGCAAAGAACACTATTTTTCATACACATTCCACACTGAGCCTTTTTTCTACACTGTTGTGTCTAAGTCTTGTTATTGTAACTGCAGAGAGATTAGAGTTCTGGAACACACCCTCATTAGGATGGTCACAAACAGAGAGAGTAAAAACAGCTATGAATATGTGGTGAGCTTTCTATTTCGTTTATTTCTCAGATTTTTGCGTACAGCTTAATGGGGCTGCAATCTCCGAGACTAAATGTAATAGGTTGAAGACTTAAAGAAAAACTGCACATCCAGTCAGAAGTAAAACAACACACACACACACACACACACACACACACACACACACACACACACACACACACACACACAGAATGAAACTGCTTGTCCCAAGCGAGGTCGCAGCAATTCGGAGCCGTACCCGGCAACACAGGGTGCAAGGCTGGAGGGGGAGGGGACACACCCAGGACGGGACGCCAGTTCGTCGCAGGACACCCCAAGCAGGACTCAAACCCCAGACTCACCAGAGAGCAGGCACAGGCCAAACCTGCTGCACCACCACACCCCCCTTAACAATATAAATAAATAAATAAATAGATAGATAAATTACAGATAAAACACACACACACACACACACACACACACACACACACACACACACACACACACACACAGAGGAAATTTAGTGGCATCAGTTCACATGAAAGGAACGTCTTTGGAGCATGGGAGGAAACCAGAGCAACTGGAAGAACCAATGGCGTAAAGCAATTTGTTAGTCCATTTCTTAAGACCCAGCGCTGTGATTGTCTTCCTTCCTTTCAGCTACGTGTTGATGCGGTTGCGCCGACAGCCATGACCCTGCTGGCACTCCTTTTTGTGCTCTATTTGCTGCTCGCACCCAATGCTGCCCAGCAGAGCTGTCCGCAGGGCTGCCGCTGTGAAGCAGCAAACAAGGTGCAGTGTCAAGGTGAGACAATCAGCGAGTTCCCTGCTTCATTGCCGACGACAACTAGCAACCTCTACTTTGGCAATACAAACATCTCCATCCTGAAGCCCAGCAATTTTGAACAGCTTTCCAACGCTCTGATCCATTTCTGCATGAATGCCTCTCAACTGCGGGAGGTGGAGCCCAACACATTTGACCAAACCCGTCACCTCATCTCCCTCAGTTTGATCGGAACTAAACTAAAGCATCTCCTAGATAGGCTCTTCATGAAACTGGAGAGCCTTGAGACTCTCTTGCTGAGCGACAACGATATCGGCCGCGTCTCTCCAGAGACCTTCCGTGGGCTCGGAAAGTTAAAGAAGCTGAGCCTTTCCGGGAATGTGCTCCAGGAGATCCCTCAAGGCACCTTCGATGACCTTCTGGAGTTGGAGTATTTGTCTCTTAGGCAAAATAAGATACAACACCTCCCAGGCAGCCTCTTTTCGAAGCTGGAGAACCTCCGCAAGCTGTTCCTCTCCAAAAACCAGCTGTCCCGCTTGTCAGAGGGTCTGTTCCTCAACCTGAGGAACCTGGAGCAATTAACCGTCTTTGAGAACCGGCTGGAGAGCCTCGGTACTGGTGTCTTTGGCCCGATGAACATCCGCGAGCTCTGGCTTTACGACAACAAGCTGACCAGGCTGGAGGATGGTGTCTTCAGCAACCTCACCCATCTGGAGCTCCTGGTTATCAGCAAAAACCAGATCCACTCTGTGTCTCTGGGTGCCTTCCAGGGACTCGCTAAGTTGGGTGAAGTGTCTCTGCAAAGCAACCGGCTGGTCACTCTCCCAGAGAACGTCTTCACAAAACTCAAAAATCTGGTAAACATCTCCCTGGAGCACAACCTGTTCCAGACCCTCCCTGGTGGCCTCTTCAGTGAGCTTCCCAAGTTCAGGCACCTCGACCTACACAACAACTCCCTGCCCAACCTGTCTCAGAAGCTCCTGGACTTCCTGAATGGCACCGAGGAGGTGGTCCTCACTCAGAACCCTTGGAGGTGTGACCAAGACATCCTTCCACTCAGAGACTGGCTGTTGGGCCACCAGTCCAAGGTGAAGAACCTCAGTACCCTGGTGTGCCTGTCCCCACCTACCCTGAAGGGGACTCGCATCGTGGATCTGACTACCAAGGTCCTGCGTGACTCGGCCCGGAAGGGAATGTCCCAGCAGATGGTCATCATCACCCTCACATTGGCCTCCACATTGATGATCATCATCATCAGCCTCTGCTGCCTCTTCTTGGTGGAGCGAGGAAGAGAAGAACCTCTCGATGAACCTGCCAGCAAGCCCTTGTGATGGACCCACATCCACTGGACACCTGGAAAAGGAAGAGAAACGACATATCATGAAAGACACATGGGGATGTGTGTGAAGAGATCCAGCTGACATCTGCCTTAGTTGCTTATGGAACTTGGATTTAAAACACTGTACAGTATTTTAACAATAACAAGCATATTAGCTAGGATATGATTTTTTTTGGTGTATCCAATATACTAAGTATGCATAGTAAAATGCAGTTTTCTCATGATTCCTGCACTTATTCCTAAATGTAACAGTGAGCAGTAACATTACTGGTAATGCATTGCTGTACATTACATTTAGGAATGCTATACATATTTCATTTCATTAAAACCAATTTGCTTTTGCCTTTATGGTGAATTTTCATTAAAATATTTGCCTGTCGTAGTTTTTTAAATTGACCTGACACAAAGGAACCGTACAAAATTTCTGTGCTATTTGCATTGCACAAAAATGTGTCCAAAAATCGCAGTCCGTCCGTCGTCCGTACTTTAAAATGTCAGAGCTGTACCATTAAAACCCTGGATAAGAACCAGCACACGAGTCAATAAATTTGTGAAAACATTCAGGCCTAACAGAGAGGTGGATAAACTTTGTATAGAGTATTTTTACTGGAAGTAAAAGCACAAAGTTCAGCTTGAGTTTACAGAAGATTTGCATGGTGACACAATGTACTGCTTTATATTTTACTCTACTTGCAAAAGCATTTGAAAAAGAAAAAAGAAAAAAATCAATGTCCTAATCAAACATTTTCACATTAGCAGAATAAAGAAATATCTTTTGTATCGTACTGGTGTATTTTTACTGAAATTACGAGCGCACACAGAAAAATACACACTATTCTGGCCGACCCAATCACCTTTCAGCAGACTGTCATTCGCTATTCCTCATTGGTCAGAATCTCCCCTGTCTGTTCCTTATTGGTTCTTCCAAGTTAACTAACCAATCAGCTCCCGCCCCCTTTTCTCACAAATTGAAACCTCAAATCAATACTGCCTTTCCAAGGACCAACAACACACAGGTATGTCAGGTCTGTGTAATATTTTTCAAATAAATTATTTTAATGTGCTAAATCATCATATGAACAAGACAGTAACTCCAAATTATCAAATTTAAGTATGACATCAGTCCAATATTTCAGACAAATTCAGTGACAAACTGGTTGACATCGCGAAACAAATCAAATCCTCATTACACGACAATGACAGTGTAAGATATAATAATTATTTAGGGAATATTCGTTTTATAAAAATGTAAGATTTTAAATTTAACTTTGCTTTCTGTTCTGACAACTTGGAATGAGTCCTAACTTCCATTTTTTTCTTTTTTTTTAAGGATGAAAAGGGACTTCAGAATTGTTTTAATTCTCTTGCTTCAGATCTGTTACCATGGTAGCAGTTGCCCCTCTCGCTGCCAGTGCTTCACTCCAAAAAAAGTTTTCTGCTCAGAAGAATTGCTCACGTCCATACCCAAGAACCTCTCTAAGGAGGTGAAGGAGCTGGTTATCATGACGACGGGCCTAATGTCTATCGGACGAGAGGCCTTCCAGCCCAACTCCGGCCTCACTAAGCTAGTGCTCCTCAACAACTTCCTTCGCACCATCTCTCAGGAGGCCTTTGACCACCTAAAGCAGCTGGAGGAACTGGAGATCAGTGGCAATCACCGGCTGGAGGCCTTGCACCCATACACCTTCCGCGGTTTGGGTAATCTCACCAAACTGGCCCTCAACTACAACCGCTTTTATACTCTGAATATTGGCGTGTTGGACCCCCTGCAGAAGCTGAACACCCTGCAGCTGAAGGGGAATGGCCTCATCGAGCTCTCTGGGCGCATATTCGACCACCTCCACCACCTCCGTGTTCTAGACCTCTCCATCAACATGATCCACACAGTGGAGAAAGATCTCTTCAGCAACCTCACAAACCTGGAGACCCTCAAGATGAGCTTCAACCAGATCGGATATCTCCATCCTGACACGTTTGCCAGCACACCTTACCTGAGGGAGCTGGTCCTACAGGGCAACAAAATCACAACGCTCCAGCAGGACTTTCTCTCCAAGCTGGAGAACTTGAAGAAGCTGAACCTCCGGGGCAACATTATCACAAAAATAGCCCCACGGTCCTTCCCAGCCGGTCTGAAGGAGCTCAATCTGGAGGACAACCAACTGGAGAGGCTCTCTGCAGACACCTTCCAGCTGCTGCCGGAGCTCACTCATCTTCTGCTGGCCAAGAACCAGCTGTCCACCCTTCCGGAGGACCTGTTCAGAAACCTCACGTCCTTGCAGGTCCTCAGTCTATCAGAGAATCGGCTCACATTCCTGCCGCAGGAGCTCTTCTCTGGGCTCATCCATCTGAAAGTGGTCCACCTAAAGAAAAACAACCTCAGCTCTCTGCCGTCGGAGCTCTTCAAGGACCAGGCTGCGATGGAGCAGCTCTACCTTTCCGACAATGCGCTGACGAGCATCCCGGACCGTTTCTTC
Organism: Scleropages formosus; assembly: GCF_900964775.1. Taxonomy (NCBI): domain Eukaryota; kingdom Metazoa; phylum Chordata; class Actinopteri; order Osteoglossiformes; family Osteoglossidae; genus Scleropages; species Scleropages formosus. Next base: position 16,606,425 of record NC_041830.1, on the reverse strand, counting down.
GCACCCCTCCACCTGCTCCGAACTGTGCGGTTGCTTGGCAACCCCTGGAGATGCGACTGCCAGACCACCTACCTGTACGACTGGCTGACGGAGAGTGGTCCTGTTGTCACGGACCGAGTCCAGATCTACTGCGAGGACCCCGTGCCCCTCAGGGGCTACAGTCTGGTGTCTCTGAACCGGGAGCAGCTGGTGTGCGCGGACAACTTCAGCGCTTCCCTCGAACCCGCAGATTTCTCCACATTTCGAAGTGGAGAGAACGAGAAGCTGCAGGAGAAGAGCTGTGCTGTTCAGGAGGCCAATGGCAAGGTGTCCGTACGCTGTACGGCGCTCATGTGCCCGGGCATTAAGGTGGAGGTGCTCTACTTTGACAGTGACAGCAGCCAGATGGAATACGTGGTCGAACGCATTTGGTCAGACTCCGCCACCTGTGCCAATGCCACCATAACTCTCACGTTTTAGGAGTTACCTCCCTCCTCATAGCTCCAGGCCAAAGCTCTCATGGAGATGGACTAGAACAGCCAGGCTTGTCTATCTGTATCTATCTTTATAAATATGACTTTATGGAGTTCAAATGCAATATTGAAATAAATACTGGTTTTCCAGAGAGGGGTGTGTGTGTGTGTGAGAGAGAGAGAGAGAGAGAGAGAAAGAGAGGCTTGTCTATTGAGCAAACCGTGTGTCAACTGATTTCGTGAGAGAGGAAGACAAACTGCCTTGTCCTTTGGAGATCGAACTGCCGAAGTGACATTTGAAGTTCGGTATCCAGGTAGGAAGGACCAAAATATGAAATGTGGCTTTGCACAAAATCGTAGCGCAACATCGTCTTTGCCAGTTATTGTTTCTTATGAATGAAAGAACCAAGAATGATCAGTGTACTTGCTGCCTTAATTCCTCTGACCAGAAGTGGCCAAACACGTCAAACTAAAAAAATCTAAAAAAAATGTAGTGATGTAGTCACATAGTGTAGTAAATTACCACAACAAACATTATTCTCTAGTTCAGCATACAGTACTTGTACCACATCATCTCCCAATAATCAGGCCACTGAACTCCTTGAATGTTCTCATTCTAGTAGCACAAGGTCCACAGATAGTGTAGCAGAGCGGCCAGAATCACCCTCGATCAAAGTACTTACCCTGTACTGATGCAGTTAAAATCACATAGCTGTATAAATAGGTAAATCAGTGTGAGCAGCTCAGAGCTTTAAGTCGCGTTGGAGAAAAGCTCCAGCTAAATGAATAATACAGTCAATGTCAGCTTTACCAGGGTATTAAAATGTCATGTCTGTCCAGCAGGATGTCACAGTCTCTCCCCGAAGACGCGCTCCTCTTCGCACGGGGCTGTTTGTACGCTCACCATGTGCTGCACGTATAGATCGGAGCCAGTGTTTGTCCAGAGATCCATGAGAACTTTCGGCAGTATGGCGTGTGCTTTGACCCATCTCCAACTACCCCCCCACTAACGGGAGGGAGGGAGAAGGCCGGGTTGTGACCCCGACCCCTGGCCAAAGCACTGGTGTGGATGGACGTCTGTTAGCAGCCCAGCTAATGCTTCAATTAGGGGTTTATTGGCCCCTAATTCCTCACAGGTGTTTGGCAGTGAGCATCGGTCATCTTCCCTGGGGGGGGTGAGAGGACTGTCGTCACACATTATTGGAGCGTTGAAGGACGCAATTGCGGAGGAGACAGGTATAGAGAGCTGGGGGGGGGGGAGAGGGGTGAAAGACACTTGCAGACCAGTTCAGTCCAGCTTCAGCCAAGTCATCCATGAGTTAATAGTCTTACTTCTATATCAATATCTCAGTTTCCTGGCAACACATAACCCCCACTTCAGCTTTTACTAGGGTAAATACCTTCGGCCATGGGTTCAAAAGCACTTTCAGCCTGCGATTTCACCAAAAATCTCTCTTTGCTGTACTCCACTCCTGCCCATTTCAGTAGTAAAGGATGTGATGTGATGCACACCTGGTTTTCTTCATTGCACTACAGCAGGGTGCAGCTCAACGGCTGTCCCGCAGGTGGCGCTGCGCAATTACAATTTGAGTCAAATGAAGGCGCTTTAAAAATCTTCAGTCACAACAACCATCCGGTTCTGTGTTTAAACGGCTGATTTGTTCTTTTTCCGTTTTTTATCAGTCAGTCACCATAAGAATCTACAGCCATCGGTCTATGACTCAGATATTATGAAGGAACTGGACCAGGTTCTGGACAAAGGACCATGCGGTCAGAATGAAAAGGACTTCTGCCCTTAAAAAAAACTGATTCAAGCGATCTAAAAAATATATCCAATAATCTATATGAAATCCTGCAGATAGACTAAAGCTATGAGAATGTATGGCTTTGTCCTCATGTAAGAACAACAGTCAGCTATGTTTCCATCCACTTCAGCTTTGCACTTTAAACCCTAAACACTTGCATGAAGAGCCAGGACACTTCTTCACAGAGGCTTTAAGGCTGAGGAGTTTACAGCTGGGTGACCAGCACACAGAAAAGGACCTTCACACACCACAGACCGAGCAGCGGAGAAGCTGAGGTCATACTGAAGGAGAATAAGAGTTTGGGGTGTGTGTGTGAGCACGCGTGTGGTTCTATTAACTGCATAAACTCTGAAGTAGCAGACCTGAGCCTCACGCACTGTGGAGTCGAGTTCGATGAAAACGGCCCAACACCCCTATTTTTCCTGAGTGAATTCTACTGCCATCTAACTGCCGTCCACGGAAATGCAGCTCATTTTGACTCCGACACGTAGACGTTTTGCAAAAAAGAAAATGCAACTGAACATCAATAACCAACCTAGAAAAATGTTTGTATCTTTGAAAATGTGTAACTTGAGCAATCATTGCTCTTCCTTGGCTTAAACTAACAACAATGCAGATAAAATCCATCCAGAAGTACTGGATTCCAGATGATATTTAAGTTTTAGTGACCCAGAGGAACAGGATTTGCATATCTAATAATACAGCACAGTGGGGCAAACAAAGAGGTGGACAGGAGGGAGTTCTCAGCAGGCGATCATGATTTTTATTTCCAGAGCCCTTGGCACTTGTGGACCACTAGTCTTATCACAGTCCTGTCATAAGAGCACAGGGATGGTCGCTGGGGCACAACACCACCCCCGGAATGTGTTTTTGGAGGATGTTTTACAGGCTCCAGTAAAGCTCGCGAGCATCGTGGGAGACACCAAGCTCGACAGCACACACCAGACACACTCAGGACCACCTTGCTGACAGTGGCAGATTCTGCAGTTAAAGCTGAAGGCCGGTAGGTGCTGTAAATAAAACAGGCTGTATAGCTTTGACCAGTATTTGTTCAGCTCCAAAGGTCCACAGCTGGAGGAGATCAGGCCGACTTGGGTCGAGTCGGACAACTAGTTAGTAAATGGCCAGTTATGACTGGTAATGACAGTGGGTTAAGGTGCCGAGTGGAGGCTGTTGTCCATCCTGGGCCTAAGAGAGATATCAAACCCATTGGGTTTCCATCAGATCAAAACCTGGTCCAACATCGACAGCTTGTCCTTCCTGTCCAGCAAGAATTGCAGATTCCTAATTGACTGAAAAGCAGGTAAAGTAGTGGGTAGAGCTGCTGTGTCTGGACTGGAAGGTTGCAGGTTTTAATCGTACCTCCTGCTGTAGTTGCTTTTGAAAAAAGTGTGAGCTGACTAAATTCAGATCGTGATGCTCACATGTCAAAAAGCAGCAAACCTTCAGGTGGTGTTTCTCAAGATGTGAGATGCTCTTACCTAGAATGGATCACTTTCCCCCATAGACACCAAGAGAGGACACCTGTCATCACGTTTTTTGCTTGGAAAACAGAGTTGAAGAAACACACACCGTCCACAACGTACCCTGAAAGCACACGATGACAGATGTGGTTCATCTAGCCGCAGTGCTTCACGAAGCAGCGTCTCCGAAAAGCTCCGTTACTCTCCACCTCTAGGAGGCTTGCATCCTTGGAGGGGTGACCTTTGACCGCCACACTGGAGGAGAACTAGAGTATGATGCTGAGATGTGACAGAGATCCTTTTGTGTGTGAGGTGCTGGAGCCCAAAAGGGGGTCCCTGAGGGGCTGAAGTCAAGACCACTTGAAACATGAAACATGGCATTGTTTCCCTAAACTGTGGTTTTAATGGACCAGTAAAATTTACTCTTTGCAGTGTTACATGTAGCCACAGCTTTTTGCCATAAAGCAGTTGTTTTAAGAGTAAATCAATGCTTAAAGACCTATAGAGAGATGAATAATTTCTGTATTTTATCCAGGGGTCTGAGAAGGTAGGGGTTCTTGGCATGCACAGGGTGCCTGAGAAAGGGAGGAGTTACACCGTTTGTCCAGCAGTGAAAAGGTTTGAAATCAGGTGACCGAAGTGACCAAGTGTGGGCACCATCGACATGACCTCTCTCGCTACTGCTCCTTTGACCCTTCCGTGTGCTCCTTTTAGGGGTAAATGACCATCGCAGCAACTCCGATACAGGGAGACCCTCTCAGTGACCATGCTGTGGCCTTTGTGAGCAGATTCTAGGTTTCAGTCGCTCTAATATCCGTATAATTGTTTCATTGTGCATCATCTGCTTTTCAAGACGGCCTATCATACAGTACAATACAAAACCATTTAGTCTTCCAGAGCACCATGTCCTGAAGGCAGCCAGTGCCCCTACGCAGAATACAGATAAAACAGGTGAAAACCCCCCAAAAAAAGACTGAGCAACACATGTATCACAAATGTGAGCTTTAAATATACATATTGTACATCAATCAATATATGAAACTAGGGCTGTCACTATCGATTATTTTGGTAATGGTTTGGATTTATTATAGTAGTATAGTAATCATGTTTTTTGGCAGATTATGGTAATACAGTTAATCAGTTTTAATACAAATATCATCGTTATGCCATGGTTACTGAGACCATAGTAAATTTGTAGTTATCATGATTTTACAGCAAATACCGTAGTTAAATTATGTTTACTGTAGTAAAGCCATGGTTAATTTTGGTAGGGGTTATAATTTCTTGATTTGTGTGATTAGTAACCATCAAACATGCTAACCCAAGTGAGAGTTTATGAGTTATGAAATCGTGATGAAAAGTAATGTGAACATTTTGAAACATGAATATATTCATGCCTTAGATTCACGTTTCATCAGAGTTTATCATCATCTACATTCCACACACATACACACACACACACACACACACACACACACTCTTTCTGAACCGCTTGTCCCATACAGGGTCGCGGGGAGCCGGAGCCTAACCCAGCAACTCGGGGTGGAGGGCTGGAGGGGGAGGGGACACACCCAGGACGGGATGCCAGTCCATCGCAAGGCACCCCAAGCGGGACTTGAACCCCAGACCCACCGGAGAGCAGGACCCGGTCCAACCCACTGCGCCACAGCACCCCCTCCAGCTACATTCCATTAAATTGAAAATTGTGCTCTCTGACAGGTGTTTAAGTGGTGAAACTCTTTAAAATGCAAATATACATATATCATGTTCGGTCTTGTGTTTAAAACGGCGTGCAAATTAAGAGTATTCAAAATGATTAAATAAAGCTAGTAGTGAACTCACCGTGCTGGCGGAGCATCTGTTACGCCTGGATGTTGCCTTTTCGGGTGCTGTAGTATTGCAGATGTGCTGTTATTGTATTTAAATTGGTTTTTGCACAGACTGCAGACAACTATGTTATTCTTTTCTTCTAACGTGAAGCGTTTCCACACCGTTGACATTTTTTGCCGTTTTTTGCACGGACCCTCGTCCGTGCGCCGCCGCCTTTCTGCCATTTTGCCGAGTACTCGACACGGCAAATTGTGCTCGAGGATTTTTTTAAACCGGGTACTCGAAATTAATCGAGTAATCGTGATAGCCCTATACGAAACACAGTCAACACTACTACATTTTATGGCGACAAAGCAAAGATAAAGTGGCTGGAGGATGTGAAAACGAAAACTCCCGACTGATAGAGGGCCCACGGTCAATGTAAATTTGAGTTGAACGTTAACTGGACCGAGTGAGGCCAGTTGCCCCCTCCCCCACCACCACCACCACCCCCATGCCACTGACCGGTACAACAGGGGTTATCACAATCCCATTGAGGGAAAGGATTGAAAGGAAAGGGCAAAGCTCCTCTTCTTCTTGGAGATACTTGCACTCTCAACGCCCTCCAGTGAAGTTCAGCATGTTAGCAACATGCTAAATGTTTTGCTAACCGCTAGCCTCATGTAACACTACAAGGAATGAGTTAAAAACCGGTCTCAGGGAACAATCCCTGCAGACCTTACAAGACAAAAATGTCAAACGCTTCATTACAAACAGCTTGCGAGTCTGTTTCCGGTACTTTCCGCGGATGGCGTTGCCCCGATGTCAACGGTGCGTGTGACGGCCTCTCTCACGGCAACATGCAGACAGTCGGTGGGCGAGGTGAGATGAGGCGAGGGTGTTGGCGCGGGGATTTACTCGCTCGTCTCCTGAAAGCTGATATACCAGCTCGGCTCTGATTTCAAAGCGGCCTGTTTTTGCGGTTGCCTCCAGCCTGCAGGCGCGACCGGAGAGCGGTGGGTCACGCACGTGCAAGGACCCGCGGGGGCAAAGGGGTCACGACAGAGACTAATGGCAATAGTCCATAATTCTCAGCAGAACCAGGGCCCTCAGTGTTTTGTCACTCTCTAGGTGGAGGGTCAGAGGTCACGGTGCCGTGATGAGTGCCACGCGGCTGGCAGGGCAGCTGGTGGAAATAAAGAGGCCAACAATTTCTCCTCTTTTATCTCTTGTCAGAGAAAAACCGTCACTGCCCCACACTGTGAAGAGTTTTACCGCAAAATTTTCTTGCTATAGTAATAATCATCAGTGCAGAGGGAACCACATACCTATACCAGTTCATTTGCTTATTAATTTATCTGACACTTTTCACCAAACCAACTTACAATTATTCACCCACTTGTAAAAATTACCCAGCTGTTAACACACGTGACCTGTACCTTGATCAAGGCTATTGCAGCAGGAGGTTGGATTTAAATCCTGGTTGTTCAAATGCAAGGTGGCGACTAACCGCTACGCCACCTGCTGCTCATGCAATATTATCAATTCACACCCTAATTAAAAGTGCAGGTATTATTCCAATATCTGCAGTTTTATAGGAGCTGTTGTAAATCACTCAAGGTGTACCGTTAAGGGTGCTCACACCAGCAGCGAATGTGCTTGTACCGCGACTCCCCCCGCAGCTCGGCAGCCTTAACGCCGTAATGGGATTGTTGACGTCCAGGGACCGGCGGCTTAGAGCAGTGCCTCCTGGATGAAAGGTGCCTTTGAGGGCTGATTTTCTGGAGCTTTCCACCTCATTTCTGAGCCAGATCCGATTCGGTGGTACGCCTTTCAGAGTCGCCGGGATACAAATCCGCGCCGCTGCGGCTATCAGAGGCCCCGAATGAGCACGTGAAACTGCATTACACCCCGCTTTTCACTGCAACCGCTCTCCCCAAAGGAGTTTCTAGTCGAGCCTTCACCCAGCCTGCCAGCTGAAGGAACGGCGTGCGCAGTGGTGCGCGGCCCTACCGCCATGCCATGCCTGTCCTGCTGCCGGTTGCCCCTGAGCCAATCCCAATCTGACACTTCTTAAATCTGCTATGTTTCCCTTACTTCTCTTTTCCCAGGAGGGTGAAGCCACCCAGAACCCCCTGTCAGTGGTTCAGTCCCTCAAACCTGCAGTGAACCGACATCCAGTATACCCAGTACAACAGTAAGGCCTGGCTCCGCCCACAGTCCTTCCCAGCCAATCACACGCTGCCAACATATTTGGTTCCTGTAGAGGAATGACAACGCAGGTCGTATTTTCCTCTGACCCTTCATAGACTTCAGGTCAGGTCATTCTTCCAGCCAGGGGAGGCATCAAGCCATCTGGCCCGACCACTGCAATCCATGGGTGCGCAGGAGGGATACGGAACACACAGGAGAAATAATCCTATTTTATGAGCTTTTCAGCAGAACTCTGGAGCGGTTTGGCTGCAGGCGCCCTGCGGAGATGGCACGAGCTGCAGGACTCACCTTACTTGGCTCCTTCTACAGCTGGTGGGTCGCAGAGGTGCACCCATGGCCTTTTGGTGACCTTGACCACCTCTGGCCTCCACCACCCCATGGCACTGCCGGCAGCACACGCCCACTGAATAGCTGGAGGGCAAACACAATACCACATCATCGCACAGGTGTTCAGCTTTCTCTCTCGGCTTCCTCCTAGACCCCCAGCCGGGTGCCCCCCCCCAGGGGCTCAACTGTAGCAACCATGCACACAGGGCAGCGTGGAGGGACATCAAAGAGGGGAAACCTCTCAAGCAGGTCTGGCGTGGGTTTCACTTGCAGCCTCTTCGGTCCAGTCCAAAAGCAGTACTGGCGTTGCCCGGGTAACCGGAAACACCTTCCTAACAAGGTGCCAACCGCAAAAAATCCGCACTGTACCCTGCGGAGACAGTGTGTGGGAGCCTTGGAGGGATAGGAGTTCAGACAAGGTCAGAACACCCCCCCAGCCCCTGGGGCCCTGTCTTACCTCCACCACGCTGCACGTGGCCCTTTAAGAAGGCGAGCGAGTCCGGGAACCAGAGCTCGTGACCCCATCCCGTACAGATCTGGACTCTGTCCCCAGGATCTGGGCTCCCGCTTTGAAGGCACACCTGCACTGAAACAGGATATTTACGAGCCGGGGCGTAACCCAATCTGTGCCTTGTGCTCAGACGGGAAGGGGGCGCCAGGGGGCCTGGGGGATGAAGGTACAGGCGGTCACACAAACCGCTCAACACCTTTGAGGATTATTATAGGTGGTGGTGAGCAGAGACCATAAAACACACTTAGGGCTGACACCGTGGGTGCTGCCAACATCTGCATTTACACTCATTTATTCCTTCATCAAACGTGTTTCTCCACAGCGATGTACAACTCAGAGTAAACAAATGCTGATCAACGGAAACAAAAAAGCACAGCTTGTTTGTCTGATACCATCATATTTCACCTTTGCACTTGTTTACTGGTCTGATACTTGTCTCCAAAGCAGCTTACTCTGATTTATCCATTTACTGATCTGGGCAGTTTTTACTGTGTCACTTCAGGGTAAGTACCTTGATCAAGGATATTACAGCAGGAGGTTGGATTCAAACCTGGTTCCTTTGAGGAGATGGTAGCAGTTCTAATCACTATGCAACCTGCTGCCCTGCTACAAGGATGGTTACTAGAATAGAATAGAACTGATAGGAAGTACAATGGTGACCTGAGCAATGTGACACAGGACTGCGAGGGGAAACAAGAGCACCCGGAGGAAACAAATGTGAGCGCAGGGAGAATAATGAAAACTCCACAGAGACCGAATTGGATTCAAACCAGTGTCGGAACTCAAACCCCAGGAGCAGTGAGGTACTGTACCAGTGCTACCTGCTGTGCCACCATAACGCCTAACTGCACCTAGTGTGCTAATGCCCATAATCCATTTTGCACAGTAGCACAATGTCGAAGTGTGTTATCAACCATCCGTTTTATTTGGCCTAATTAGTCGCCGCTGCTAATCACCACCCAAGCATTTTCCCATGAGGGCAGCAGTGCCATCTACAGGCCAAACCCTGTACAATGACATGCCCGATCTGGCCATTGTTGGCCCCAACAGGGAGCCGCCATCGCTTCCAAACCCAATCCGCCCCCAGGTTTGTCGGCTGTACAATGTGCGGAAGCCCTCCCTGCTGCTTCACCTAAACAACTTGCACCCCACCCCCACTGGGTCCCCGTCGTGCGTTTATTGCAAATCACCAGCGGTCGAGCAGCCTAAACCACCACAAAGACCCACTGACTGGACACAGGCTGGTTACTACTGTGGGAGTTGGGGGGGGGGGGGGGGGGGGGTGTGCTCTCAGAAACAGCACAGATGTTCCCAGAAGTCTCCGGGACACTTGTCAGGACAGGATTTGACCCCCCCCCCAGCTCACCCAGAGCAGGTAATACACCAGGTTGCTCTGCAGGAGCTTGTATTGTCATTAGTATTAATAGTGCCTTCAAAACCAACTTCTCAACATCTTCATAAAGCTAGCAGCTATGTAGAAACTTTATTTCCTGTATGATACAAACCTTATGAACATCTAGGATTCCAACTGACAAGATGGATTTACTTCCGAAGACCTGCGCGCATGTGCGCACGCACGCAGGCACACACACACACACATGTGAGACCTTGGCAGACCCTGACAGCTCTGTACCTGACAGACATACAGCCTGAAACGGTTTTTCATCCCACCTGGACCTCACAGCAGGATCTCTAACCTGCTGCTGTAGTCAACAACAAGCCCTGTGTGTTCCTGTGTGTGTGCGCACACAAGAGAAAACACATATGCATGTGAAATCAATGCCCATCGTGGTAGGGTTTCAGTTTTTAGCCCAGGGTTATGGGCTTGAACTCGACCTGAGAGGAAGGTGCTCAGGCTGAATGAGTGTAAACAGGTCACACAGGTACGGAAAGTGTGAAGAGCAACACACCACATAGAGTTCTTACTGTGCTCTGTCCCTGAGTCCTGAGCACAGTCCCAACATCACATCAGTCCCACTTCAGCATTTATGTTTGAGAGGTTTGCTAAAGTAGCTTATAGTATTAAATTACTTGCACAGATTTACCCTTTTACACAGCTGGGTAATTTTCAAATTCAGGGCAAATACCTTGATCAAGGGGACTACAGCAGGAGGTGGGATTTGAACCTGGAACCTTTCAGCACCAGGCAGCAACTCTACTACATGACCTGCTGGTCCCCAGACACCCTTAAAATCATTGTCTGCATTTAAAGGTTCAGGTTCTGAAAGATATTTCATGGATCCAGTGTGTCATGTCAACCCAAGTGTAAACCTCACTACCTCATGACACCCATTGTTAGCCTCAGACTCTCAAGACATTTCCTAGGAGGGATGGCTGCCAGAGACAGAACACATTACTCCAAGTGCCTTCAAGTGTCTCAGAGTTTGACCTGGTGTCTCCAAGTGCTTCTAGCTTTCTCCACATACATCCGAGTTCACCCAGGTCCTTCGGATTCCTCTACATGTCTCCAGGTTCGACCAGGTTCTTTTAGGTCTCTCCAGGTTTTTTCAGCTTTCTTCCTGATGTCTCAGACTTCATCCAGGATCCTTAAGATCCCTCCAGGTGTCTCCAAACTAGCTCAGATGTTTGTTTGACAAGAGCAAGTGGACCAAGTCTAAATAAAAGCCTGTATTTCATCTCCCTTTCCATTTTTCCTCTATCCTAAGTGCAGTCCTTCGGGGTACCCAAAAGGAGAAGCGATACCACACCTTGAGGTATGCCACACATGGCGTCCCGCGGAGTTCCCACGCGGCGAAGGCCTTCTCGAGCTGTCTGACCTCTCCTCAGAGCATGCCCCAAGCCTGCCAGCCAAACATCAACGCTGACCAACCCCCACCCCACCGCCGAGCCCTCCTGCCTGCCTGCGCACCCCAGCCGTCCCGGGGCCTGCGGTTTGGACAGCTGCTGCACTGCTGGCAGCTCGCCTCACAGGGAGGAAAACATCCGCCACACACAGGGGGGCTGGTGGGCGGACAGCCCAGCCAACACACACACACACGCGCGCACACACGCGCGCGCACACACACGCGCACACACACGTCATCTCACTCGGGGTTCGCGGCCCTAATCTCCCACAGTATGGCTGCAGTTTTGGCCCCCACTGCGTCTCCGCTGGGACCTGACCCAGAGGAAGCTCTGCCAAGCTCAGCACACACCCCTGGCTGCTGCAGGCCTCCACTTGCTACTCCAGTAGTAGGTTTTCAGCTTTGGTTCCCTTCCGGAATTTTCTGCTTTTCTCACAGCAACACTTGTGTGTTTCCATGTCTCACATAGCGCAACCCTTATTACTCATTCAAATTATATGGTATAATTTACACAGAATTACTCCTAAAGTGATTAAAAGAAGGGTTTTTGACATTTGTATTGTATTACTGATGTGTTACATCAGACTTTTCTGGGTTCCAGGTAGTATTAAGGGGTGTCAGCTGAAGGCTAAAGAAGATCTGAGTGCCATGCGGGAGGGTTTGGCAGAACTCACTCTACATGTGTGACTGACACTAATCTGCTGTCGAGTTGTTTGGCGTTTCTTCCAGCTTCCTTCATCTTTCTGTTTCACAAGGGCACCAAACTGGTTTGAAGTGCAAGAGCAGGAAAAGGAGCCACTAAGGTCAGGGCTACATGGACGGCCATCACATCCTCCAAGGCACTCAGCCAATCATGGACAACCAACCAATCACACTACAGCCAGCGATCACATTGTTGATGTGACCCATCATGGCCAGGCTTTCCTGTAGGCCTCAGGAGCTCAAGAACCAGACTTTGGGACCAGAACCCACATGAAGTGAGTCCAAATGCTTGTGGTCAGGGCACAGCTGGCCGTGCCGATGGTAGTAGATTGGGGGTGGTCAGCCCAAGTTGCTCTACCATCCCTGCAACACCAGCAGGGTTTCGGCCTCAGGTACCGATCACCATGGAAAAAGCTCATTGGTCCCAGAAGGCACCCAGAAAAGGATGCTTGTAGGTCAGGCAACCACACAAGAAACCTCTGTGTTACATTCTGCTCATGGTTCGGTTTCAATAATGAGTAGACAAAGTCACCAAAAAAAGTGACAAATATCTGTAGTATATAGATACATATGCCAATGACTACAGTATTTATATTCTCTTTTTTTTTTTTTAATTTATGAGAATTTTTACTTCATCAGGCATCTGCTGAATAAAGTTTGATTCCAACAAAAATTCACAAACTATAAAACTATTTCACTTTCACATTTCGATACAACTTCTACACCAATTTAACCTGTCAAAAACAAATGTCTATACCTTCACAGAAAATTCCAGCAGCAGGTAGTGCAACAGTTAGAACAATCAGGTACCAACATAAGGACCCAGGTTTGATTGCCACCACCTGCTGTAATGCCCTTGAGCAAAGTACACCTAATCTCACTCACTTTAAGAGCTTGTCTAAATCAAGGTCACAGTGATCAGAAGCCTATCGTGGAACCACAGGGCGCAAAGCTGAGTCAGGTTTGAGCAAAGTACTGTCATCCCGAACACAGGAGACGGACTTGGCGGACTCAAGTGCAGGTGCTCTTTTAGTTGTACGGGACAGGCAAAAGAGTGGTCAGGACCAGCAGGTGTCAGGCGATTTGCGTTCATCAGTAAATGAGGGGAATCCAATAGATTGAAGCCAGGGACGGTGCGGAGGTCAGGGAGCCAGGAAGTTGTTACCGGGGGAAACGGGAATAGGGATTACGAAGAGGTAAGCAAGAAAAGAAGCACAGGGTACAAAGCTCTCGTTGCGGTTGCTCAAAGTGAGATTCTGCGTTCGCCTCTGGTTCGAGTTGTCTCCTTTATACTTGCGTGCCCTAATCGCCTGCAGGTGCGGAGGTGGGGCGTACGGCTGCGGGCGTGACAAGTACTCACTCTGAATTAAAACAGTACAAATTACACAGCTCTCTAAATGGGTAAATCACCAAGTACTTTCAGCTTTTTGGAGAAAAAAAAAAAAAAATCAGCAAAATAAATTAACAGAAACGTAACCGTTTATGAAGGACTCATTTGCATAGCAACGAGACATCATGTTATGTAGAATCCAGCCATGAGGCCTCCATTACATCCATTCCAATCAAACTTGGAGACAGACCTCAGTCTCAGACCAAGATGCAATGAGTTTGACAATCCCATTGAGGTCCGTTTACCAAACCAAAGGGGGAACATAGAACCGACAATTCACCAGCTGGCAGTCCAAACAATCCGCGTGCTGGAATGGACCACAGCTAGACCTGGGCTGAGGACACGTTTGTTTCCTGGTGATGTCACAGCAGGGTGCCTGTGGCTTCCTGCTGGGGGTGATGGGAGCAAGACATCTGCAGGCTGCCCCCTCCCAATCCCCAGTTTCCATCCCACCCAGATGATCCATCTCCTGCCACCTCGAGGATTCCTGGTCCCTGTGGGAATCCCCACTGAGGTACCAGTTGGGTGATGGCTAGGGGGACTCACTCCATCACTAGAACGTCACTGCATCCTCTCCACAGGGGGTTGATGCTTTCCAGCTGGGATGCAAAGCGAGAGGCTTTCAGCTCCCCTGGGGAGCTTCCCACATCCAGCCAACTATCCTTTCTATCTCATCTTTTCTTCTCAGGGGGTCTATTCAGGCTGAACAACTCATATCCATCAGAGTCTGAGAGGTATCTGATGTCTGGGTACCATACAGTCCTATTGGCCTTGCTGTTGATTCAAAGAGAAAACACATAAACAACAGATTATTCTCAAGGAGAACAACTTGTTTTGCTTGTTTGCCAAACGTCTACCAACTGTAAGCCCAACATTCATCAACATCTGAAACCATCAAGTACAATAAAGGACTTCAGTATGTCCTTTAACTACTATCCCATATTCACCTGTATCCTGAGGGCCCCATTTTACCTCTGTCACAGTCAAAGAGACCAAGATGGACTCCAGCTTCATGTCTTACTCTACTTCGGTAGTATGTGGTGAGGAATGATCCTTTTGTTGGACTACACCGCTTGAGGACCTCATGGCAGAAAGCTCAAGCCAGCTGGAGATGCATCCTACTTGTACACCCTGCTTAGTGAGTTGAGTGAACGAGAGGGCATGAATCTTAGTTCCTTCATTTGCTGGAATTTTCATCTTACAGGACTTCCAGAACATCCCTTGGAACATACAACTCGATCATCATTACCCAGGAAAAGGACATAAAAATCCCTGGAGAACATCCCTAGAGAGCATCCCCAGTTTTGTCTACATTTGTAGGTTTCACTCAGATGATGTTCAAAGTCAGATTTAAAACAAAGCTCTCCATGACATCTTCTGATGCAAGATGTGCTCATCTCCAAGCGAAGCAACTGAAACCTCCTCAAGGGACCTCTGTCAAAAGTTCTGGCGCCTATGATTAATGTCTGTTTAATCAATGTCCTGAATACCTGCTACTCAGGGGAATAAATACCAATACAGAAGCCGGGGTAGAACTAACTCAATTCTTATCACCCAGCCCTTTGCAAGGAATGGGAAAAATGGCATCAAACGGAGACTTGGGAACCCAGACCTCAATGGGAAGAAAGGAGCAGAGGCCTAAAAGACGACAATTTGGGCTAAAGGAAGAGGGCGGAACCATGAATAAACCATGCCTTGATGCTGTACTGGTATTTACCCTCCGCCCCGTTCAGAAGTTGTGCCCGATGCACTCAATTTTCCTATTGTGCTGGACGGTGGGACAGTCGCCCACGTTGGCGGGAGTGTTTCAGGACGATCCGGTCCCGCCCTGTTTCCGAAGTCACCATTGAGTTGGTGGCGTGGTGGATGCGTTGCCATTGTCCCGCATGAGGCCATTAACCCTCCTCTTGCGCAAACAAAAGCAGCCCCTTGCCTTCACAGGGGCGAAAAGGCCTGACACAAGGAGGGGCCCTGCCTTTGTCTGCCATTGCTACGGACCCTTCCACAAAGAGCGTGCTCGACAGGAGACCCCCATCAGGGTTTCATGGCAAGGGTTTCGCTGGACACTTGTTCAATGAAGCAGGGAGCTTAATTAGTCGCACATCCCCAAAAAGGAGGAGCCACAAATGACCCCAATGGACACAAATCCATTACCCACAATCAAAACAGCTACCTTCCTCCCAGCTAGGGGCCAATGAAAGGGCCTCAAAGGAATCCTGAAAAAAAAAAACGAGAAAATGCCACAATCCCTCAGTGCATCTCATTGAAATGACTCAAGAGAAAGGGGAGCTGAGCAGAGTTTAGGAATAAAGTTAGAAGTTAATCCTATGATATCAGAGCTCATAAGTTAATAATTTGAAGGATCTGCTGTATTTGTGGATCAAAAAATGGTAGACAATCGGAAAATGAGGGAAATTTCTCCATGTAAACAAATTTGCCAGAATGTATTTTGAATTTTTGAAACCCTTGAAAGTGACAGTAGTGCAAACTGTGTTGAAACTTCAACTTCTCTGGTGACACTCAAATGCCATGAGAAACTTTGGAAAGCCAGTGCATTGTGCAATTGTGTTAAACAGGACAGCTTTCAAAGTCCAGCACGTGATCTGGCACAGAACTGCCCAGAAGTCGCCAGCCACATCCGTAGATTTGCTGTGTGATGGAAAATAGGAGTGACCACTGAGAATTTGAGATAAAACGAAGGGTTCATAAGGGACCGAAGACCGCAAAAGGTTATTGTATGAATAGTCATCTTGCAAAATTATTATATGTATTTATTGTTTTAGTGTACACGCGCCGCACTTTTTTGTTCAGCCTTACCAAGACGATTTGGTCCGATATGGACGTTGCTTTTTGGAAAGACATCAAGGGTGCAGCATGTGAAGCTGGTCAAGGGGTCATTTCTGCTGTATCCAGCAACCCCAGGGTTGCAATTTGTCCAGAGCCCAGGATTAAGAAGGTGGAGCAAAGGTCTCCTACGGAGCAGCACCCCTGGAGTGAGCGGTGGCCCTCTGCCACCATGTCATCCATCCTGGGCCTAATGGAGTTACCAAACCTACCACACTCCCAATGGGGGCTGCACTGCAGCTCTCCAAGAAAGAGCTCCGAGACCCCACTAATTTCTACCAGCAGGACATGATGAAAAGCCCCCTGCTCCTGCCCCACAGAGACGCTCCCATGCTGGGCACCATGCTGGGGCAGTTATTCGATTAGCTTGTTGCTAAGTGGATAGCTCTGTTCTCCAGCCTCGGAGACCTGTTGGGCTCCCAGCAGGCGAACATGTCCATTCTCTGGGTAAACCCAAAGGAACAGCTTGCAGCCATGTAAATAATGAGGTACGGATAAAGGCCTGGTTTACTCGTAATTATCCTTAATGATGTAACTGTGCCACTCGGAAAAGCTCGGCCTTCCTGGGGCATCGAATCCAAGTACTCATCAAAAGCAAGATCACGGGTTTGACTGGACCACTGGAGGGGAAAATAACGCACAGCACACTCACTACATGCCCTATTGGACAACCAAATTTTATAGGAAAAAAAACTTCAGAAGTAGGTCCAGTTTTCAACGTCCACCCTAAACACATTATTATTATTTATTCATTCATCCAGTTTTTACTGTGTCAATTCAACGTAAACATCTCGATCAAGGACACTGCAGCAGGAGCAGGGATCTGAACCCAAGATCTTCTGGGTACAAGTTGAGCAGGACCAACTGCTACGCCACCTGCTGCCCCACAGTAAAAACAAGCCTTTCATGCGCTGAAACTTACCCTGATACCGTGGGGGACCCTGGTCTGTAGATGACAGCTACGAAGAGCTACAACTGCTAATAAATGACGATGTGCATCACAGTCTTCTTAGTTTAAAAAACCCAGCGCACACGTGGTCAGCCTCTCACTGGACGTCAAACCCTACAGCATCTTCACTGGTGGTGCGAGAGGGTTGGTCCTCAACTGTCAGTCTGAAAACTGTCACTAAGGTTCTCAACCATCTGCTCTTGAATGCTGAATACTGCGGTCGACCCTTCTGATACTCCTCCAATGTCCCCATCCCCCTGAAATGGGGGTTAAATGGTTAAAAAAGACATAAACAAGAGCGCAGTAGAGCCCTTGACTTAGAGGGGAAGCACGAGAATCTCTAAACTATTTTCAGCCAGTCGGGGCAAAGCCCCAGGTACGAGGGTCCCTGTGAGTTGCTGACCTCACATCTGCGCAGCGGCTGGATGGGGGTTGATGGGGCACCGGAGCCGACCTGGCTGGCCCTCACCGCCTGCTGTTACACGCAAAGGACATGCAATGAGGGACCTCGGCGGGAAGAAAAACCTCGGATAATGACTCTGCCTCACATTCACGGACCGCTTCCTTTCTCTTTGTCTGCCAACATGAAGATTTATGCTTGAGAAGCCATTGCTTTCAAAACCTTTCTGCCTTCTCGTATTCTCAAGCTCTAGTGTTTCTTCTCTTCTCCAATCCAGTCATCGAGGTCTTTCGAAAGACCTACACCAAGCAAGTGAGGCCTTGGTGCCATCAGGATCTCGCTTTGTTCAGAATTCCTTCTAACCTTGAACTCATATTCATAGCGTCCCAGTGTCCCTCAGGTCTATCCTTTGGGAAAAGAAACTTGAAAAAGAATCACGGGGCAGGGGATAGGTGGCAGTTTCCTTCTCAACAGCTATCGCAAGTCACCCTCACTCATTCACCACGTCTCCCACAGTCAAGGCACTCTGGGCAATCCGCCCTGTTCCTCCTCCACGATTCTTGTTATAATTAAATTCTTTGCCCTTTTCTGGGAGCAAAGGAGGTGTAAATGAGGTGCAGAGGATGTGCGCAGGAGAGCTGTAGGCCCCATGCTGCATGTCATACTTTTGCCACTGAGAACAGCAGCTGAAGATCCATACACCATAAGAATGGGAGCTGGAGGTCCATGGACGGGAGCTGGTGGTCCATGGAAGGGAGCTGGAGGTGCTGGCTCATTTACAGGAGAGTGAAATCTGATGCCTCCAAAACATCAAAATCCTCTTTCTGATACTAAGAATTATTGATAATCAGTTACTAAGCAAAACTTTAACACAGATGTCTGGAGGACTTTATGTGCCTCCTCCCATAGGTCCAACATGTCAAGTCTGGATTTGGCACAAGAACATGGCTGCACAGCTTCAGGTATCAAACTTTGACGAAATGTCAAATGAAAGCGTGACACCACACACACTCCCCACATACACTCCCTGCATGGCCCTCCTGCATCTCCAAAGCACCCGCTCCTACAGAGGCGGAAATTTAGCCATGACATGACGCTGGGACCCCGCGATGTGACGCAAAGAGTGAACTGCGGAAGGGTTGAACTCCACATCCATCATACCAACCTACAGCAATGGGAGAAGTTCCTACAAGAACCGTACAAAGAGCAGGATGTATTCCGACACGTTCGGGAGCCGCGAATATGGCGCGGCGGCGATTTATGGAGCGTGACCGAAAATCATAAATCAGGGGGGTGTGGAGGATGGCGCTCTCTTCGAAAGCATCCCGGCAGAAATAGATCTGGGGCAGTGTCCAGGAATCTCACACACACACCCGTTACACACCTCCCACCGAGTCTGGTCCGAATCTGGCAGGGAAGCCTCCGATTCCCCCTCCATCCCCACGCTCTCAGCACACTCTTTCCGTTGGAATCAACTCCCTACCCGCTCCTCTACCCGCCTCCTTTGACTGCACACCAGAGCACATTACCTTATCGCAGCTTTGCCCATCGCCAGGATCTCCATGAGGGTTAGGTCACGACCCAGACAAGATGGCAGCGGACAGAGTCCACCTCGCCCCATCTTATCGGGTCGCCGACACAAATTAGGGTCAGATTTGTGATTTCTTTCACCCTGACTATGTTTGGATTTGGATACCGGCACAGAGGAAGATGCCCAGAAGAGCTTGGGGTTTGAACTCATGAAGTTGTACAGTGCTGTGCTGTTTAAGGCACATGGTCCATTTCATTGCTTACAAAACAACAAAAAAAAAAAAAACCCACCTTCACTTCCAGAAATTACTACTTTTTGGAAATGTTCACACCTGAAAACATGAATCCTTGGGCTGTGCTAGAAACCACTTGCCATGCGAAAGTGGGAAGTCCATTATAACGCAAGTATGAAACTTTATTGGTGCATTTGTTAGCCTATTTAATCAAATGTATTCCTTCATTCACAATTTGTACACAATTTTTTTTTGACTTTATGGTCGAAAGGTCTCACATACTTGACACGACAGCATGTGTGTAAACCTACCTGGAAACTGGCATCTGATACTCTGCTCTTCGTCATATTCTCACCCATTCATTTGCTACACCCATATCTAAGTGTGCGCGCGCGCACTCGCACCCACACACACACACACACACACACACACACACACACACACTCCAACGTATGAATAAAATGCAAAATTCAGTGAAACTGGTGATCATTAATTTTGTCTTCAGGTTCCTGCTGTGGGGGGGTGTGGTGGCGCAGTGGGTTGGACTGGGTCCTGCTCTCTGGTAGGTCTGGGGTTCGAGTCCCGCTTGGGGTGCCCTGCAACAGACTGGCGTCCCGTCCTGGGCGTGTCCCCTCCCCCTCCAGCCTTACGTCCTGTGTTGCCGGGTTAAGCTCCGGTTCCCCACAACCCCGTATGGGACAAGCGGTTCAGACGATGTGTGTGCGGGTTCCTGCTGTAAAGGATGCCATGAAGCCTTACTGAAATCAGATTAAGAACCCATATCCATATTTATGATGTCACAGATGGGTCAGAACTGACAGAACACAAGCTAAAGGTTAATGATTTTGACACGAGAGTCTTGTCCAGCACCTGGGATGGTCAGGATGCAAATATAAGTGTGTTTCACCCTGCCAGCAAGAGTTATTCCTGTGGTGTAGAACTCAAACGTCAGTGTGGCTGAAATGTCACTGCGTGGGCGTGGCGCCTCACTGCCGTTCCCAAAATAATGTCCCAGAGCGGGACCGCAGATGGACCGCTTTCAGCACGGAGCGTTCCCCGACTCCAGGAGCCCGACATCAGGACTCTCAGATGTGGGATCACGTCGCGCTTCCTGGAGAAAGCGTGATCCGCATCCGCCTTGAGACATCGATACCTGGCATCTGCACCGGCCACCTGTTGCAGTCGTCAAGAGGCTCAACGTTCCTCAGGACACCAGCAGTGACGCCAGCATCCCTCTCTGTCACCGCGGCCTGTGGCTCCATACCAGGGGAGAACCACAGGGTGGTTCGTTGAAAATTTGGAAAAAACAGGCCTCGGCGTTAAGGCATCCCCGCAAGCGGTGCTGAAAAATGAAGCCCACATGGTTCTGACAACAGCCCACATTTGCACGTCTGCCCTCCCCAAACCGTCTGCACGACCGCAGCATCAACGCCGATCTGGAAGGTGGCCCAAGTGTAGGGGAACATTGTGGGAGGAGACCCTCAAACAGCCCGGCTCCAGATGGACATGTGGGAAAGGAAAGTGGGAAGTGGAGGGTGAACGGAATTTTTATTAAGCTTTTATTATTATTCTACCAGAATTTTATTATTGTGCAAGACTAAACTGGCAGGGTCTCCTTTGGCGTATGGGGCTTGGGGACGGGTCTATGGAGGGGGGGGGGCTTGAACAACTCCATACCCCCCACCAATCACCAGATGATGATAGATCAGTATGAGTGATTGGGAAAGCGTCGTTACAGGTGAAGAGGTGAGAGAAGCACAAGTTAAAGTAACAAGTAAGGGTGGCACAGCGAGTAGCGCTGCTCTCTTGCAGCACCTGGGTGGTGTGAGAGGACGTGGGTTCGACCCTTGCTTAGTCTGTGTGGGATGTGCATGTTCTGCCCGTGTCTGCGTGGGTTTCCTCTGGGTGCTCTGGTTTCCTCCCACAGTCCAAAGACATGTGGTTCAAGTTCCCCCATAGTGTGTGTGTTCCACTGATGTATGGATGAGTGACCCATTGTAAGTAGTGTATCTAGCAGTGTAAGTCACCACGGTGAATAAGGTGTGTGGGCTCATAACACTACATAGAGTTCACTGGAAGTTGCTTCAGAGTAAAGCATCTAATAAATGCAAAAACAATTCAAAAAGTCAAGAAGTATTTCAACAATATATCATTTTATGTTCAGTTATCAACTGAAAAGCCCAAGAGCCAAATCAAAATCACATTTTCCTAGCGAATTCCAAATCACATCATCTACTTGAGCCTGTTGATTTTTAAGACGATAAATCAAATTGCTGTGCTTGCACACACACTACCGTGTTTGTGGTTCGACAATGAAAACTCAGTGGACTCGGTGTACAGTGGTACCAGTGTCTCCAAGCACAGACCTGAGAATGTGCTGGAAACACAAGACCCCGCGTCAAGCGAATGGAGGCCTCGCCATGGCGGGGTGGTCCCTCCCCACCGCACTCCTGCCGGACGTCATTAACAGGGAGGGAGGTCCGAACAGCCCCAGGAGGGCAGTTAGGGCAGTTAGCGCCGAGCGCAGGCGGCTGCCGCCCCGTTTCCCTCCCTCCTCTGAAGCTGCTCTTTGAAGCTCTAACGGGGATTTGATCCCTCGCACCTGTCTGTGCTCGTGTGCGAGACTGAAACACATTGTCAGCGGCACATCACGCACAACCGGAGTGAGTCCACTGGAAGACAGCGGTATAAGGGCAGCCCCTCTTCTGACCATACCGGGTTCAAAATCCCCCAGATCACCACAGCAGCAAGGGATCACAAGTGCGGCACAACTTCTCTTGCAGCGGTGTCTGACTTCACCCCATAACTGTTCAACAATAATAACCAAACAATGAAACCATGGCAACTCTTCCTGGATAAACAAACTGCAAACAGCTGAGACTCAAGTTAAGAGCATTAGACCTTTAACACAAAACTCCCAAATTTACTTCTGTTCTCTCCCTTAGATGCAAACCCTACAAGTTCAGTGTTTTACTCACAATTACCGTTGTTCTCTCCAGCAGACAAGGAAAAACAAGATGACAAACAAAAGATGAGTTCAGCCATCAGTTTCTCTTTCTACAGTTCTCCTTACTCGGAATTGGCCGCACCTGGTGTTCGTTTCCCCCCCAACAAGCCCATCCCAGGAGTGGTGCTGGTCCTAGCAGGGGGTTAAGTTGCTTACCATGATTTACTCATTGATACAACAGGGTACTTCTTCTGTATCGCTGCACCCTTGTGGAAGGGTTCTCCAGCATGAGATGGGATTCGAACCCAGGTCCTTCAACCACAAAGTGGGTGCTGTAGCCACTCCGCCGCCTGCTGCCGCCAAGTGTACACTCTGTGTATTGTCAGAAGGAATGTTGCAGAATTTAAGGAGCGCTAGAGTAAAGAAATAAACACACCAAGCGCCAAGACTTCATCAGGACACTTTGTAGCCGAACATAAATATTGCTGCTATATTGCATTTAATGCGATATAAATCTCTAAAGTGTCCTGTTTCATATTTACTGAAACTAGTTAAGCATCTTGGTAACTGGTACAAAGACATCCTCCTTGTGGGATATGAACCGACAGCCTACTGGCCACTAATGTATTCCTTAACCACGACACGACCGTGTTTATGCGGATCGCAACCCCCACCTGCCCAGCTGCGTCCGTCAGCGGCGCTTCCACGTGGGCGGGCAGGCGGTGTGCGTGCGGGCAGACGGCTTGCGCGTGTGTCGGGGAGCTGCGGTCCCACAGCCCCCTCCCGGCAGCTGGCAGCGGGCCGGCACCAGGAGGCGGGGGGGTCGGTTCACCGCTTTCTCACGACCTCTCAGGTTCCTGAGCTCATCTGGGAGCTATTCATTTCCTGCCAGGGATGAAAAAAACCCTCCCGTTGGACTACGGGGGGTGCGCGGGGGGGGCTATAAAAAACACCTTGGCTGCGCGGCGGGACTGGGCCCTGGTACGGCGAGAGCTGGGCTTAAATCATCGAGCTCCCGCACGTCTGGGCAACAAAGTCGGCGTAGAGTGCCGCGGGGGTGTTCCAGCATGTGGTAGCACTTAGGGTCAAAGGAGGAAGCGGGCGGAGCCATTCTACGCCCCCCCTCGGGGCACGTGGGGTGTCGGGGGGGGCGGTAATTGACATGAGCGATGGCTGACCGCGGCGGGGCGCTGTTATCGTACTCTCACACGGTTGACGGGGTGGCCCTCCTGGTCGTTCGGACCCGAGCCTTGAAAACGTCTGTCCGCCATCACCCCCGCAGCCGGAACATCTCCGACTTGGTCCAGTCCCGACTGAGACGAGGTCAAAACCAACAGACGCTCCGACAGCGAAATTCATCTGCGAATGAACGTGTCGCACTTCGGACAGATTTTACGTGCGATCATCTGCTGTCCCGGCTGGTCCACGGTAGCCATCGCTGATGTGCAGCCAAGTTGAGGTGCACCGCTACGCCCCTCAGATCATGTGTGTATGAAGGCACAGTGTCGGGCTGACCGGCTGACCCACCTTGCGTGATCTTTCGTTATTAACAAGGAAAATATTCAACCTCACCTTCATTACAGTAAGAATCACACACCGCAACCTCGACGTCCAAAACTTCAGTGCAGAACAGACATTCGGGGGTGGGGGTTGGGTCTGAGGTATTACACACCATAAAAAATGGTGTTCCATTAAAATTGCAATATGTGAGAAGAAAGAGGAACTGTGAAAAGTTTAAAAATAAATGCAAAACAATAAAGGCTCTACAATTACACTGAGTTAATGCAGGTATTGTAAGATTTTGAGAAAATTCTGGAAGCCTTCAGAGGTTCTACTAAAATTAGATGTATTGAAGATGTTCTCCGTCCAGCAGCTCCTCTCCATGGTTGGACGACCCACAAGGGGCCAGGGAGGATCTCTAGCGTCTGAAGGTCTGCATCTCCACCTTTCCAGGGAGGAGCTGTTCGAACCCGCTCTTGGACCCCGAAGGAACCACACTGCAGTAAGATAGTCTTTAACTAGATGGCGCCGTCGATCCACCGATCTTCAATCCATAGAGGTCTCCTCACTGTCCCAGGCTAGTTGAGGATTCCATCCCCCTTCTAGGCCCTGCTTCAACCATAGAGAAGAACCTCATGAGGTGGAAAAAGTCCACTCAGAGGTCCAGGGTTTATGCAGCTTCATTCACATGAATTCAAATAATATAAATACACATGGTCAACATAACCAGGAAAGACGGTCTCCAAATAAAACTGAAGAAATCTGTGATAACAGTGAAAATATAATCAATACACTAAATTTAAAAAAAAAAAAAAAAAAAACCCAGCTGTAGAGATTCCATCATTTCTACCTCTGTAATCCACTTAATTACTGTTCACTTCTTTATAATAAAGATTTTATTTGTCTTAATAGGTTCACATTCTACCATCATGCAACCACAACGTGACCCATTTTTCCTCACTAGAAATAAACTGAAGACAAATATGGCATCTGGACCCCAGAGTAGAAATGGCCTTTACCTGGTGCATGTCATGAATCCCGTCGACAGAGACTCATATTGATCATTCGGAAACCGGTCTCTGCTGTGACAGACATCCACAACAGAGACACACAATATTTTTTTTTTTTTTTTTTAAAACCGCTCTTTTGTCATTTATTCATCTTCCACATGGAAGAAATGTTGAGCATCCAACACATCTTTGGCTTCACATGGTTAAAAAAAAACTTGAATATAAAAATGCATTTCGAGACACCAAATCACAATACAAATTTGTTCAATATCAATTTCCCATCAATATATACAAATATAGCTCATGATTTCTATTCACACATGTCCAAAAATATAGACTCTGCACAGTCCTATTAAAAGGTCCAAGAGGAGTGTCCTTTTCAAGACAAGTCCAGGAAGCCCCATTTCACCAGGGTCTCCAGACGGAGTCCGACGTGCCGGGGGGCACGCAAGGGGACATGGGTGCAGACGCAGGCACGGGCGCACCGCCGGTCTTGGCGAACACGGGCACGAGAGCGCCGCTGGGGGCGAACGCTGTGTTGGGGATTAAGAAGGCCACCTGTCTGTCCGTCGCCGGGACGATCTGGAAGCCGCCGTACAGCTTCACCGCCTCCGGAGACAAGCCCGCTGCGGGACCCCCTTTGCACGGCACTCCGCCGAGGGGCGGGGTCGCACCTGCCACCTGCACCATGGGCTGTGCGTACCCTGGGTGCGGGGGCGCCGCGGTCACCTGGTGCTGCGCGGGGTAGTTGACGGCATTTATCTGCGACATGCAGCCGGCCAGGTGGCCGAGCAGCCGGGTCGTGACCTCAGTGCTGACGCCCTCGCACGTGGATAGGAAGCGCGTGACCTCACCCACGCACTCGCTGAATCCGGCGCGGTACTTTCCCAGAACCGAGGGATCCGTGTTGAGGGCTGCTGTGGGAGGACAACACAGATGATCAGCGAATGTCATGGCTTTATCATGCAATCAGCTTAATTACCCATTATGAGCATGTGTAATTTTCACAATTACCACTTCGAACCTCTCTTTTTCATCTGACACCTTTGTCCAAGGCACCTCAGAATGTTTCGTAATCAGCGCTACACTGATTTACCCATTTAGACAGCAGGGTATTCTTACTGGATCAATTCAAGGTTACTGTGTTATCCCTTGGGCACAACAGCAAGAGTGGGCATCAGACCAATAACCTTCAGGCTACAACCGCTACGCTGCACGGCTGAAGTTTACAACACGGTATTTCTGCGTACTTGTGGTCGCCTTTTGGCAGTGCCATCGAGGAGCCCTGTCTATATATACAGCGGTGCGTGGGAAAGGTGCCGAGAGCCAGGCCTGCTGTGAAAAAAACCATGCAAACCGCAGACAGGCAAGCAGGGGGGCGGGGGGGTCTGTGGCTCACCGGTCATCTGTGCTCTCTGCAGGTTCCTTAGGTGTTTCACGGTCATCTCCAGGATGTCGGCTTTCTCCAGCTTGGAATGTCTGGAGCTCTAGATTAAAAATGAACAGTTAGCCACTGGAAATCAGGCTGCAGTTCCATTCTTAGGGTTTAATTGCCAATCAAATGCCCACGATTCTTTGCACTCAGTTACGCTATCGTATAAGTTTGTGGAGATGGACTCAGTACTCACATCTTTCTTGAGTGCATCCAGGATGAGTGTCTTCAGCTGACCAAGGCTCTCGTTGATTCTGGCTCTTCTCCGTTTCTCCATAATCGGTTTGGAGGACTAGAGACACACAAGAAGTCACACTGGTCACACACTGGAAACATGTACACCAATACCTAAACAACTACAATTGGAGTCGCACAACAGTGTGAGAGGCACATACATCCAGCACCGCAATGGAGACATTGTCCAGGGAGGCCCATACAGGCACGCACGCGCACACACACACCATCGCAGTGTAGAGATCCTGAACAAAACTAATGTACAAAGGTGAAGATGTCCTTACACACGAGGGACACACACTGTCAAAGTGGATGTATGACACGTTACAATGATGCTGACAAGTGATCCGACTTGGGGTCACGATGGATTTGTGAGATAATGAATGACTGAGTGAGCGAGATGTTGAGATCATGACATGTGATCGGGGTTCGGGTTGTGGCGAGACGATGAGACGCTGAGATCCTGAAATCCTAGTATGTACCTTTCTGTGCTCCGACGCAGTCCTGGGCTTGTCGGGGCTCGCGCCCGTGCTCGCGCTCGCCGGAGTGGCGGCCACAGGTGAAGAGGAGTTTTTCTCCATCAGGTCTGCGGGCATGATCTTCTTCTGGAACAGATCCACGCGCGGGTGACAGAAGCTCACAGGGACTGGAGGCGAAGTGAAAATCCTCCTCCTAATTGTAATTATGATGATTATTATTATTAATAATGGACCCCTCCAGAGAGAAAAGCGCTGCAGATCAGTTTTCGTCTCTAAAGATCCCTGTGATCCAACGTGGAGATCCGTGTCCCGGCTTCCTTTATGAAATAAGCTCCACTGTCGGATCTCTTTTTTTCTTTTTTTTTTAAAAAAAAAAAAAAATAAAAAAAATAAGCACAACACCGATCTCCGCTCGCGACGATCACGGACCAGCGTCCGTGTCACGAGCCGTGTCGGTCGGGGTGTGTGTGGCACGAGCTGCTCTCCGCTCGCCAGCGATACAAAGTGTCCGAAGGCGCGCGCCGCGGCGGATCTATTTATGCTCGAGGCTGCACGCGAACGGCTCGTGTGAAACTTCCCAAACTTTCTTTCCCACAGTAACTTCGGACCAATCGGTGCAGCGGACACGCGGCCGGAGGGGGGGGGAAGGAGGAAGACGGCTCGTGGTCGGCCGCCTCCCATTGGCCACCGGGGTGCACAGGGCGCGCGGCCAATGGCGCGCGGCCGAGCGCGGGGCACGGGCGAGCCAGCGCCGTTAATCACGCAGAGGGTTTACGCTTTAACCCCTTCACTGCCGAAAGGATGACGACGATGATGATGATGATGATGAGTGGGTAACGGGTCCGCACGAGAGGGGAAAAAAAAAAAAAAAAAAAAATTAAGGTGAGAACTGGAGCCAAAAAATAAAATATTACATATAAAATAACATTGACTATCCGACGTAAACTGACTTAATTGCTGCAAACACATTAAATTACGGAAGTCTGCTCACATTTCATTATATGAGCTCCTTATTTGCAGATTAAATCATGAGGTAATTCCCATACTTAGACATCATATTAACTATTTACAGAGCAAAATCATCGTTAAAAAGGCGACCACGTTCAGAGTGAGAAATCGAAGTAGAAATCATGTGTATTTTAAAGCGCAGCCCTTCTCCCCCAAGTAAGTTCTTGAAAACGAGCGAAAACACTGAACCCATTAATCACTCCACACTGTTTCCGCTGAGTGTGAAAACCCGCAGAAGCACGAGCTCATCTCACCGCGTCTCTTTAACTTTACAGCGCGCTCTTAATTGCCGGCGCGCGCACACGCGACGTCCGCCCCGGCGTCGGCGCGAGCCTGGCAGTGTGACGTCCGCCGGCATGCGCTCGACGCCGCCGCCGCCAGTGTGGAGCACGTGCCAGGATGTTTTACTGCCGCTGCGGTCGCGAGGGTGGGGGCCGGGGGTAGGGGGGAGGTGGTTTATATTAGAAAGAAGTTAAATAGCAGCTGCTGTGCTCGAGCCTGGGAAAACCACGCCCACCGCGCGCTGGATCGGACTCGGTGGAATGCGAGCCAGACCGAGGCTATTCCTGCGTGCACGAGCGCAGTGAGCCGCGCCGTGTGTGTGTCAGTGTGCGCGCGCTCGTAATATTCGCGCAGTAACCAGGTGTGAACCTGTAGGCTGTAGTATTTAACCCAATAAAGTGCGGCGCGCTTGTACTTATTCTTGTATTAGTAGGGAAACATTTATTTATACGTTGATTGTCGCTATTAAACTGCCCCGGACCGGAAACGCATAATGTCCTGCAAACAACGTGGAAGAGCACGTGCCACGTAATATACAGGATCATCATGTATGAGCGTTTTAATTGTACTTTCTCTGTGTGTGCGTGTGCGTGCGTGACGGCACCAGCATCGCGTCCATTCCGCGTGACAGCACGCACCTCCGCTCCGGCCGAGCTCGCGGCTCTCCACCCGAAAAAGCGCTAAAAAAAAGTGATTTTTATGTTTAATAATACATTTTAGAGGATTATACTTTTCAGTTTGCGGAAAAGGCAAATCCGTGGTTCTATCTATCCTATCACAAAATACAACCACGGACATAACTATTCTGAACGATTGCTTCCTGGGAAAAAAAAAAAAAAAAAAAAATATATATATATATATATATATATATATATATATATATTGCAGTATATATTTAATCGAATTATCTGTTTCGTCACTATATGTGTGTATGTACACGTCTTGTGTATCATGTGCGCTATTACAACAGACTGGAATTTCCCTGGGAATAATAAACTTTGTCATTGATTCTTTCATTCATTCATTGGCCGCTATTAACCAAATCATTCACACATTATCTGCATGTAGAAATAATACGTAATAATATGTAAAATGTAATGTGTGTGGACATCATTATAATAATACACTCCCCGTAAATTTCTGATGTCAAACCTGTGATGCACTTTGGACAGACAAGTCTATTGAAAAAATAAAAATAAAGTCGTGTGTGTGTGTGTGTGTGTGTGTGTGTGTGTGTGTGGAAACAACACGGAGCAGCCGAGAGCGAAACGAGCCCCGATCAAAAGCTCCTACATCTGTTACTAGGCTGTCGGTTGGGGGCGGTGGGGGTGTGTATCAGGTTGGAAGCTCTCCAGATGCCTCCTAGTGAAGAACAGCACACACACAGACTGCAGGAGAGAGGTGTAACCTGCTGGAAGGTAAGGACACCTCGAGTCACCCAAAACTGTACCGTGTGTGTGTAGCCCAAGCACATTTACAGCAGAACCTTGCTGGGATTTCAAATAATTTTACTTTTGAACTCAACGTTGAGTTTTGAACCTTCAGACTCTCAGGTCAAAATGCACCCTGCAGGGGGGACACGCTTCTCCCATGATCCTATGTGATTTGGCACCAATGTGAGGTTTAACTCAACTGTTGTGTTAATTTCGTGTCCACTGTACAGCTGGTGCAATACGTACCAATAATAATAGGTTCTCGTGAAAAGCAACCTGAGTCGCCTTCAGAGGCCATTTCGTTGTGTTTCCTTAAACGAAGCAGCGCGTCACACGACACACACAACACCTGTCAAAGTCTCAGAGCTACAAGATTTTGTACACCATTTTTTTGGACATCCATCTCTGAGAGCTGCAGGAGCGGCTGTTTAACTCACCATGAGTCTGGTTTGGCGTGATGCCAAACACAGGTTTACCGTGGAAAAGCGGAGTCTCCCATATGTCCTCGAGGGATGAAACTTGGAAGAATAACCGGGATTTATCTATGAAAGGCTCCGAATGGAGCTGCTTGTCATCCGCATCCGCAAACCAGACGCATTTCAGTCACGGACACGTGAACATAGCAGCTGCGCCCCCAGCAGGCCACATGGCCACAGGAGGTGAAAAGGATGACGATGAAGACTTTCTTCATCGGCCGGTTTCAAATGTGGAATACGTGCCGTTTGTAATCAGTACCAGCCACCTGTCCAGTGCTGGGTCACTGTGACCTAGAGCCTATCCTGGAGGCTGTAGGGTGTGAGGCTGAGTGCACCGTGGATGGGACATCAGTCCATCACAGGGCACTCACTCACACACACACACACATTCAAGGCTCAAGGCCAATTTAGTGTCAACAATCCACCTGAAATACATCTTTGAACTGCGGTAGGAAACCAGAGCACCCGGAAGAAACCCATGCAGACACAGAGAGTACATGCAAACTCCACACAGACTGAGGTGGACTCTAACCCAGAACCCAGGAGCTGTGGGGCACAAAAGTGTCTTGTAATATATGATAAATAATAATAATTGATCACTCATTAAAAACACTGAGGTCACCTGATTTATTTAGAATAAACATTAAAAAGGTTGGTAGACACACTAGAGACCACATGATTGGACTGTTTTCCAGGTCTTTCCACTGTGTGTGTGCGTGTGACTGGGTGAGGCCGTGATGGCTGTGACATGCGCATCCTGCAGAAGGACATGTCTCACACTTGGGCTCAAGGGCTGAAACCTGTCCAGCGTCTTAATGGCAATAACAGAAATCAATCTGACATGTTAATGGGAAAAGCAGCCAGTTGGGTGCATCAGACACACCCCCTTCTCATCAAGGACATAAACACACATCATAATGCACATCCAGCAGTTTCTCTATGGTTTAAAATTACAGCTAAGCTGTGAAAAAAAAAGTTTGTATTCATCACACCTGTTTTTCTGTTCAAGGGCCTTTGATGGATCTGTCAACAACACACACACACACACACACACACACACACCATCTGAAACCGCTTGTCCCATACGGGGTCGCGGGGAGCCAGAGCCTAACCGAGCAACACAGGGCAAGAGGTTGGAGGGGGAGGGGACACACCCAGGACGAGACGCCAGTCCATCGCAAGGCACCCCAAGCGGGACTCAAACCCCAGACCCACTGGAGAGCAGGACCTGGTCCAACCCACTGTGCCACCGCAGTAATTTTTACTGTATCAATTAAGGGTAAATGCCTCGCTCATGTGTACTACAGTAAGAATGGGACCCAGGTCCTTCCGTCCTTTCTCTGTTGTCTGGGCTTCAAGGCTCATGTGGGCTCCTCCACCTGACTCAGGGGCCTCTCACTCATGGTCCACACACACACACACACACCTTTCCTATGGGAGTCTCAAAAGCCAGGATAAACCCAGATGTCATCTGGGCCTCCAGCAGGAACATGTTAGGCCCTCCTCCCGATGATCACCGCACCATTTCTGTTTTTATTCTTCCCTCTTGTTGACTGAGATAAAGATCAGATTTTTCTTTTAACGTCTTTTCGTAGGGAAGACAACAGCCCCCCGTTCACATGATCTCCTTTGCTGGCGCCATTATCTGTAAATTGCGGAGCTGCCCATTTCAATTTGGTCACCCCGTCATCAGCACAGAAAGCTTAGCGTGAAGAGTGTAAATCTAGGTGTCCGGGGAGAGCGCTGACTGACACTGATGGGAAACTAACTGCCTGGTGCACGCCGCCGCTTTGTCTGTCCCGGTCGCGGCCCCCGGCAGAGTGCCGCCGCACGCCTGTCACGCTCCCTCAGCGTCCGGAAGGCCGGGGAGTCGGAGCCGGATACGTCTTTGGAAGACGTCTGGGATGCTCTCCTGCCGTTGTCCTCGTGACGGAAGAGTGCTACTCGCCTCTATGGGCTTTCTTTGAAACACGTCAGCCGCATGCGTGCGCTCGGGCTGCCGGCCGCCGCCCCCGGGACACCGAGCCGCGAAGGAGCACACGGGAAAATGGGAAAGCGTCTAAAGAACCCCGTCCTGTATTTTAATTCCTCTCGAGAGCTTGTTGGCATTGGAGAACAAATTGATGTAAGATATCTGTCCAGTTCAGACTCACACAACCTTTTTTTAAAACGAAAATCCACATTGTTTAAAAAAGAAGCAACATATGTCTGTGACAGAGATATATTTTTGTACATTATTATTAATTTGACACTTTTTTCCAAGGACACTGACATTGCTATGTTTGCATGCACAATGACGTGGGCAGCAGGTGGTGCAGTGGTTAAAGCTGCTGCCTCGAGACTCAAAGGACCCAGCTTTGAATCTCCCCTCCTGCTGTAGTACCCCGATTAAGGTATTTACCCTGAACTGATATGGTAAAAATTACCCTGCTGTATTAATGAATAAAATCCCTGTCAGCTGCTTTGGAGAAGAAGCACGAGATAAATGATAAATTCCTAAGGTATACCCTGTACTGAATATTCCCATGGACAGTTCATGTTATTATTTGCTTAGCCCACTGGCCTATTTAAGTGACCCTAGGTCATACCTTTGGTCACGTGTGCAGGTCACGTGACGCTGTACGTGTGCCGGCACACGAAGTTCCCGGCCCGCCCCCAGAGAGCTCCCGTATCGAGCCCCCTGGGGACGGAGGCACGCCGTGCAACCGGGCTGGTTCTCACACACAACGCGACGATGACCTCATCGCTGACCTCATTCTCGGTGACGATGACCTCATCCCCTCAGGTCTCCTCTCAGGTTTTGTGTGATGTGACCTGCTGACGGTCGCTTTCAACGCTGGGCCTTTTATCATCACCTCCCACCCACCTCCACCCCCGCTCCCACAAGGTTTATCAGCGCTTGGCAACAGCATTGGCTTACGCCTCCGGGACCAGGCCTTTGTCGCACTGTCGTATGTGCTCAGCGCCTCATTTTGTGTCTCGCCCCTCTTTCGTAGAGCGGCTGCACTCCCCCGTGTCGTGAGCGCAGATATGAGAGACACTGGAAACCTCCGACACACAGGTGCTCGAGAGGTTAAGAAACTTGATTCTTGAATTCATTCCCCATGCAGGGAACGTCTTTTGGACTCTAGAACCTGGCGCTTCGCACGAGGGCCCACGTCGCCGGCCGCGGTGCGGGCACTGAGTTCAGCAGGAGTCTTGGCGAGCAACGCCGCACCGTAAGACAGGATTAGCAACTCAACGGTCTGTAAAATCATACGACTGCTGGGAGAGATTTGCGGGGTCGGGGTGAGTCGAAGGGACCTCCCCACACTGCAGAGCTGAGAAAACACAGCTTTAAAATGCTCCCGAATGCCCTCTCTACCAAGCCCCCCACCCAGCCCTTTTTAAGACCCACGGCACAAAGAGGCAGCTGATAATGACTGCTCCGAAGGGGATTACCAGTGGACATGGACATGGGCTGATGTGAGCCATGGCGACAGAGGATGTGTGATCGCCTTGTGTAGGCTGGGCGGGGGAGGCGGGTGTACGCTGCATGCCGGGTCCATTAGAAGTCCTTCATGCCGTTAAGGCATCTGCATCAAATGAGGTGTCGGGGCCCCCCCCTCCATGTCCCACCATTCCCGAAGATTTTTACATTCATCACTATAAGAAACAGTATGCATTCGTGGACAGATTGAAGAGTTATTCATTGGAAGACATATGAAACTAGTTTCTTGAACTGACATGGAATTTTTCTTCGATCAAGTATGGGAAAGGATTTTATTAGTGAACGTACCGAAGGACTGAGCAGAACAGAACAGCTGAAGAACAACTAGAAGTCTGGGGATGGTGCTGGTGTTTCTGTTATGTTACAAGT